>NC_139222.1:284124932-284724932 GCF_055691185.1 Crinia signifera | reverse complement strand
ACCCCAGCTTGGGGGAGGAGCCAAGAATGTAAATAATATTCTATCTTCTGTCCAGGATGTTTGTGCAGCCAGAGGAGTGGACTGTTCTTCACCGGAGGCGACGGATCAGTATCATTTCTGTGGTGATCCGTATAGATACGTACAGTGGTGTAGCTAGGAGCCACGGTGCCTGGAGCAAGGGCATGTTTCGCGTTCCCCCCCCCCCCCCCCCCCCCACACACACACACACACACTCAGACCAAGATTTGTAGTAGGCAGGGCTCTTGCGTGGCAAAAAGGGGGCACAACCTGACATTACAGGACACACCTTAATGCACATTACACATAATACCACATGCCGTAATGCCAATTGCACATAAGCCACACATGATGCCCATTATACACATATATATAGATAACTATGTCAAGTGCGCTCGGGTACCCAGAGGTCTACGATTGGTTAAAGAACCCACCTTTGGACAGAATAATGAAAAGTTTTTAGAGGAATGGTATAGGATTTTGGATGAGAGCTCCATTAAACTCATGCACCTAATTATATGCGAGAAAAAGAAAAATCAAAAAGACATTGAGATTAGCATTGCTAATTTAGAGTCTAAATTAGAATCGAAAAATCCCACAGAGGTAGCAGAGTTTAAAACGTACATCAGTGAAAAAATGGTTAAAATTGAGAGTGAAGTGATACAAACTAAAGTAAAAAAATTTAAGAGAGACAAAGAGGATTATGATTTAAAGCAGACCAGAACATGGTTTAAAAGGCGGAATGAATTTAGACAATCGAAAACCCCATACAGACCAAATAGACAGAAATGGAATAATTCCTGGGAGGAAAGAAAACTAGAACCTGTCTACTCCAGACCCCAGTCCCCAGCCCGGTGGACAAGGGTTAGTAAAGAGAAAGCATGGAGGAAAAATCCAGGACAGGATTTCAGACCGCCCTTTACACAAAATAGATTTCAACCCTTAC
The DNA here is from genome assembly GCF_055691185.1 of Crinia signifera. NCBI lineage: Eukaryota > Metazoa > Chordata > Amphibia > Anura > Myobatrachidae > Crinia > Crinia signifera. Next base: position 284,723,968 of record NC_139222.1, on the reverse strand, counting down.
AATCCTTAGCAGAAACAAGTAATTTTTTAGATCAGCGCCAATCCCAGGGAGCCAGACTGCTAACAGAATCCCCGGTCACCTCGAGATGGGGCAAAAGAAAACAAGACGAAGGGGGAAGAGAGGGGGAAAAACTACCCACTTTCAAAAGGAGAACCCTAAAGTAGTGACAAATCCTGAGCCAGAGAATCTAGAAGTAAAAGGAATATTTAATTTGTCTAGTACTACATTGACTGCCCCACAATTAAAATTATTAAACAAAGGGCTTTCATTTGCCCCTTCATCGAAGGTCAATCACTTTGAGTTATACATAGATCTAAACCTATATATTAGGAGATTAACCCTAAAAAGACACTTTGTAAAATTAGCAGATGAAAATTCTGAGTCCTCAAGTACAAGGATAAAAACGCTGAACGAAACAGGTTTAAAAAAACCAAGCATATTTTATCCCGTCGAATCGAGAGGCCCAAATATAGATTTATTTTTTCAATTGGTCAAAAAAGACCTGGAAAAAATACAGGATCAAATAAGAATTAATGAACACAATATATCGAGTCAAGAAAATGCAGCACTAAAGGAATTGCTAGAGAACAAAAATATTGTGTTCAAACAAGCAGACAAAGGAGGCGGTTTGGTTGTGATGGATAAAGATAATTATGTTAAAGAAATGCTTAGGTTGCTATCAGATCCTCTTTCATATCAGGTTTTGTCCAATGATACCACTACAGGATTTTTGGAAGAATTGAAAGATCTTTTGTATAATGGATTATCTGATCAATGTATTTGTAAAGAGGAATATGACTATATGTTTAATGACAAACCGAGGATAGCAACAATATACCATCTTCCTAAAATCCACAAAAACCAAACCGCCCCCCCAGGACGCCCAATCGTGTCCGGAGTAGACTCTTTGACATCAAGGGTCTCTGAGTGGGTGGATTCCTATTTGAATAAATATGTCCCGTTTCTCAAATCTTATATCAAAGATTCCACTGCAGTGCTGCAATTTGTGGACCAATTAAAGTGGGATAAAAGAGCTAATTGGGGGACAATAGATGTAAATTCTCTATATACATCGATACCTCATGACAAAGGGCTAGAATGTATTTACCAAGTGTTGTCCAGGGATCCTACCTTAACAGAAGCAAAAAGGCGTTTTATTATAAAGTGTGTAAGATTTGTGTTGAAATCAAATTATTTTACTTTTCTGGGTACCTATTACCTACAGCAGTGCGGGACGGCGATGGGGACCGTTTGCGCCCCAGGATTCGCCAATTTGTACTTAGGGGAGTGGGAGCACGAACATATTTATAATAATAACCCGTTTGTGCATCAAATTACTACTTATAAAAGGTATATCGACGACCTGATACTAGTATGGTCCGGTACCCAAGGGGAGTTTGAAGAATTTGTTGATTACCTGCATACCAACACATACAATTTATCCTTTACGAGTAAATTCGAAAAAAACACTGTTGAGTACTTAGATTTGAACATTAAGGTGTCAGAGAATGTGTCAACAAATGTATTTGAAATTGAAACTTCCACTTTTTTCAAAACAGTAGATTCCAATAATTATTTGGACTACAATAGTTGTCATTTGAAGAAGTGGAAGGATAACCTTCCTTATTCCCAACTGCTCCGGCTACGTCGCAACTGCAGTAGTCTAGAAATCTTTGATGGGCAGGTGTCGACATACACTGCCCGGTTCAAAGACAAGGGTTACCCAGAAGGTCTTATACAAGCTGCTATAAAAAAATGCAGAGATCTGGATAGAAAGGATCTTATGAAGTATAAGCCAAAGAAAGATAAAAGCAAAGACTTGATTTGTCCATTCGTTACAACGTATAATATCAGAAGTAACGACATTAAACGCGTGTTGACTAAACACTGGCCGGTAATAAAAATGGATCCTTTTTTGCAAAAGGTAGTGGGAGACAGACCTGAATTAATCTTTAAAAGAGCGACTACTCTAAAAAATCGACTATCCCCGAGTCTCTTACAAACAGACAGTACACCTTGTTCAAGTTTCATGAAACAAATGACTTCACCGCAAGGTTTTTTTCCTTGCGGTAAATGTAAAATGTGTTGTCATACTATTAAGGGAACGAAAAAAATAGAAGGTAAAAAGAACAAAGAACTTACTGTTAAGGGTTTCATGAATTGTCTGAGTACTCATGTTGTCTATCTTTTAGTTTGTCCGTGCGGGAAGAAATACGTGGGGCAAACCAAGAGGATGCTAAAAATCCGCATCCTCGAACATTATCGAAATATTAAGAATGGTTTGACCTCACATAGTGTTCCCAGGCACTTTAAACAGTGCCAGGGTAGTGACCCAATAGGTATGAAATTTATGGGTTTAGAACACGTGACATTAGATGTGAGAGGAGGTAATAGAGAAAATCTACTTATGAGAAAGGAGTCCTATTGGATTTACAATCTAGATACCCTATATCCAACAGGGTTAAATGAAAACATGGAAATTACCCCCTTTCTCAGGTGATTTTCTTCTTTTCCTCCTTGGGTAAAATACATACACACCCCTTGGTATACTGTGGTTTTATTATTATTATTACTATTCTTACTGTATTTATTTTTCCTGTTGGGTAAAAAGCCCATATATGAGATTTTTACAATTTTCTAGTTATCTATGTGTAAAGGTCTGCAAAAATTATGTTTCTTTAAAATCTATGTCCGGGTATTATTATGTTCCTCTTTTTCTTTCTAGAAATGAAAGTTGGCGCACAACAGAAGTACTTGCACTTTACGTGTGTCCTATATATCTCTTTGATATCATCTTCGCATAAGGATGTTTTATTGTATATCGATGTTTTTACCGATGTTTTTTACCGATATTATCGATTGACTGTGTTTTTTATGCAAAAAGTGTTTTTTAATATTGCCATTTTTTCACTGATTGTTGTTATATTGATCTTTTATGAATATGTGTTAAAAAGCTGTCTGTTTTTTAATATGTGTGTTTTTTAAATATGAAATTTTGCACATTAATACATAGGTATGTTTAGTATCATTGGAAGCACGTTTTATAAAAACATTTTTTCAATGTCTATGCTTGAAATGAGTCAGGCAATTGTAAAGATAGCACACCCTCTGTATTAGATAGTAATTTAGTACACCTGAGGTTGTGTTACTTAAGAGGTGCGTGTCTGACGCTAGGCCAGCCCTCTGACGAAGTCCAGCGTGACGAAACGCGTAGGGGCGTGGCCTAGCGTCCAACACGACCGGAGCCTCGAGTGTAACCTCTCCAACGTTTGTAAGGTGCTTTTGCACCCTCCTATGCCTGTTCTGAGCGGTGATTGTAAGCCGCTGAATTCGGTACGTTACCCATCCCTTGTTTGTGTGCAGTTCTTGAATAAAAATCCATTATTTTAAAAGTGGTAATTTTTGCACCATTGGAGCGCCCACATTTATCTCTTTTAGATCATATATATATATATGTACACACACCCACCCCAATTTGTTTGCAGGAGGTGAATAGTAACAGATGATGATGAATAAGTGAATAAGCTACCAATTTAATTATCTTATTAAAAAAAACGATCTTTACCAAGTCAGTGAAAAAAAGTCAGCACATATTGTGCATGTAGGAGTCCTCTTCCTGACACTGCTGCTCCTGCTTCAATAAACACAGGGGAGGTAGGGGGAGGGAGAGCATCCAGAGCTATCTCCCTCCAGGACAGCCTTATCATCTGAACTCTCAAATGTATTCACTGACTCTGCATCCTGATCCCACCAGCGCGGTTCCCATTCTGTCTGTCTCACAAGTTCACCTGTGTGAGACTTCCTCCCAGAGCAAAGCATGGCCTCATGGGATTTGTAGTTTAAACGTTAACTGCTCAAAGTTAGAGCAGTAACATATAAACTACAATTCCCATGATGCCACTGTCCCTGCTGCTCTGACCTGCCGGGTGCCTCTGAGTCACAGACACAGGCAGCTAAATCTCGGCACCTGCGTCCTCCACTCCGACTACTACTGTAAGTAAGCGCTGCAGCTGGGCGGGAAAGCAGGGCAGGGGAGCTGGTGGCACGCAGCTCCGGCGCCATTTGATCTCTCTGCGGCCGGAGCGCGTGCTCCGGTGGCTCCGCCCTCGCTACACCCCTGGATACGTATAACATACCTCCCAACTGTCACGCTTACCGCGGGAACGTCCCGATATTCGGGGACGTTCCCGCGTCCCGCCCGGGGCCGCCATTGTCCCGCGGTGGGGGGGACAGTTGGGAGCCCCCCCAGCTTGCCGAGAATAGACGACGAGCGGCGAAAACGGGTGGCGTGGCCGGAGTTCGCGTCACCCAGTGAGGCCACGCCCCTTTCCTCGAGGCCACGCCCCCTTTTCGGGAGCACGTGCGACTTCGCCGCGCTAACGTCCCGACCTCCCAACTTCAAAAGTTGGGAGGTATGCGTATAATGTGCGTGATTGCAGTAGGAAATAAAGTTGTACTTTTCTGCTGTGGGTCTGTGTGTTTGTTTCATTTAACTAATTTTCATTGTTGTAGATGTACTAGAGACCCAGCAGTCCCTTTAATGCCTCACATGCTAGGACTTGTGGTTCACCAAGTCCCTGCATGCGGTGCAGGCTTGCTGGGTACTTGTAGTTCCACAACATGCATAATAGATTTATCTATTTTTTACACAGTACAATCAGCCCACTGTCCAGGGGCACCCCCGGGCTTCAGCCTGGACAAGGTCAACCCTGGAGGTGGGACCCTTTATTGGAGGCGTCCCCACTCCTTCAGGTCCCTGCCCAGGCTCACCGGTCAGGGGGTATAATGCTTTGGCTGAGGGAACTAGTATAAATAGTTCCCCCCCGGCTGTGGCATTACCCTGCTGGCTGTTTGGACCTGTGCTGGTAGTCAAAACACGGGGAACCACTACTCATTTTGTTCCCCATATTTTGGGAACCAGGACCAGTCCTTGAGCCTATGATTTTTGTCCCCTGCATTTCTGAAACCAGGACCGGGTCTTTGACCACAGGGCTGGTTATGTGCAGGGAGGGAACCCCATGATTTTTTAAATTTTTTTCCTGAAAACCGCACAATACCATGTCTTAAAAAAAATAGAACATGTTCCATAATTCACACATATTTATGACCAACGAGCATGTAGGTAAAAAATTATGATTGATGTTTGAGGGGGGGTTCCAGAAACTTATTTGGGCAGAGGGGTGCAAAATTCAAGATACGCCACTACTTTGTTTCATGAGAGAGTGAGAGAGAAAGTGAGAGAGAAAGAGACACATACAGAGAGAGAAAGAGGATGGAGAATACGGCAAATGACTATTATGAGATACTCTGTGCAGCTGCTGTATTCCATCAATAATTTGTGTTCGCTTTGTCCTACTAAACATGAAATCACCTATTTCCAGGCCGGCAGCATTCCTGCATCAGCGCTTTCGGGACTATAGACCACGTTTTTTTGTGGCAATATTTTTATTTCAGGACAATGCTAACTAGAACATTCCCAGCGTGTACATTGCAGGCAGCGCACAAAATAAAGAACTTTTCAAGCGGCGCAAACAAATTTTTGTTACTTCTATATTATTTTGATTTAAAGCAGGGGTTCTCAGACTCGGTGCTCAGGACCCCACACAATTCACGGTTTCCAGGTCACCTGACAGGTGCATTCATTACTCATTGGCACATTTTAAAAGATCCACAGGTGGAGCCAATTATTTCTCTTGCGATTCTGTGAGGAGACCTGCAAACCAATGCACTGTGTAGGGTGCTGAGGACCGATTTTGAGAACCTGCGATCTACAGGACTCATGCACTGCTGTAACTTACTGGGAAGGGGTCTCGAGGGATGCAGGGAAGGGTTACAAATTTAAGAGACCGACAGCGTATACCGTGAGCTAAGACTTTTTATATCTTCATATTACTGTAGGTCACAATTGTTTCTTTCATCCAAAAACTCCAATAAAGTATTAATGATAAGAAGACTCCTTGTCCTATGGAGATACTGAGGGTGACATTATCATTGACTGGCAGATGTGTCATTGGCCAAACCAGGATTTTTATAGATGAAAATTAGAATGCCTTAATAATTACTTATTACACATGACCTTCAGTATAATGCAGTAGTCAAAGAGGTAATCCGACGTCTCCATATATATGAGGGCGCATCGCGGCTCGTTTCGTGTGACCCCTGCAGAACTAGGGCTGGGCCGCAGGAAATGTAATCTACGGAAAGTTATTAAGCAGCAGCTCCCTCGTATCATTTGCAGCGAGTTGGGTGGGGATAGGGAGGAGGGGTGAGGGGGGGGGGATATTACAAGCCCGGTCATAAATATGCAGATTGTACTTTTTAGGCTTTTTTTTTTACACTTTCCATTTTTTGCCAGCCCCATTCTGCCCAGAACAAGAGATGTAATCATCTCCGTCGCTGTGTTTAAAGCCGGCTGATTATGCACGTGCACTTAATAAAGGGTGCGATACTGTTCCAGCTCAGGCGGATTCTCAGCAAAATTAATAGAGTGAATTTTATTAGAGCTACTTAGAGAGGAGATTTAGGTATCCGACGTAGTACAGTTACTATCGTACTCGCCAAATGACAGAGTAATAAGGGAGATAGGCCTGTGTCTTCATCCGGCTGCGTCTCACCAACAGCGCTGACTTGGTCATATAATATTACACCGGTAATGATTAATATCGAAATTCATTCTGCTTTCTGTGTCGACAATCTATGGCCCTTTTCACCGATTGGCAGGCGGGACATTGAATCCTGCCTGGCGATTTACGGTCGAGCAAAAGGAAAAGGAGCCAGGGTCATGACTGTCGGGACAGACCGACAGTTGTGACCCAGGATTGAACACCCCCCTTGGCAGTGGCAAACGCAGGATTTTCAGAAGGGGGTTTCCAGAGGGGCGGAGCAAAGCACGGAGATGGACACTTAGGTGACCCAGTATATGCCGGGTCAGTTAAAGTATTATAGATAGACCAAATGTACATAAATAATAATAAAAAAAAATTATATATATATATGTACATACACACATACAGGGGCGTCAACAGCAGTGTAGACCCCTGGGCATAGCAATATATTGGGGCCCCTACCGATCCTCCAGTGGTAGGGGTGGGGGAAGCTTTGATGTCCTGCGGGTGGTAGGGGGTATTATATCAACCGCTCAGCATGTAGGTCCTGGATCAGTAATTTCCACTAATTGCCCCTTTACTGCACAGATGGTGGGAGATGGGGGCATTGGGCTGAATGAAGGGGTCCTGATACATAACTTCCAGGGTGGTAGAGGATATTTAATACACAGAGGAGGGGTGTATAGTGGAGTGGGCTTATTATTCATAATTTTCTGGTGGGAGGACAGCTTGCTTGACTGCAGATATCTCCAGTTCCCGGAAATAGATTTATTAGATTTTAATGGAATTAAAAACTAGAGAATCTCACCTACCAAATGGTGTTGGGGACTAGGGGATCAGAGTTCAGGAGGCAGAGCAATCTGCCAACGAGTATATAAAACTACATACCAGGTGTGTTGAGCTGGAGCAGTAACCAGCTGCTGGAAGGCTGATATCTCTGGTTCCTGGAACAGTAGAGACAAGCTACTAGTGTCCACCAATGGGGGAGAGTCCCAGCTTTTGGAATATACCCTCAGAAAAACTCTAAGTCAGACAAAACCTGAAATATCTGACTGGAAAGAGCAATTAACAGGCTTGGATGGGGACCACTGCTTTGAAGTCAGATATCTCCGGTTCCCAAGAGCCGATTTTCAAAATTCTTGCACCTATTGAAAGAGGGGACCCTCAGCTTTCAGACTAGGGAGACTTCTGGGGGGGTTTCTGGGTACTCACAAACCCCCCCTGCGTGCGCTACTGCTTGGAGAGAGATAGAGTTGAAGGAAACAAATGAACAGCCAATAAACTCCTTAATGCCATTTTTCAAACGCAGCGTGCAATATGGCAGTTAGGAGCTTATTGGCTGGTACTTTATCTTCGTCCACCTTATTATCTCTCCAAGGTTTAGTACATAGACCCCTAATTCCATCCAGAATTAATCCACGTTAGGGGAATGCCAATACGTCCATGTTCCAGAAGGGGGATACGGTCATTAGGTCGACCACTGAAGGCTGACATCTGAAATAAGTTGACATGGGTAAGGTTGACAGGGTTGGAAGGTAGACACAAGCATTACTGTAGGTCAACATCATGGTGAAAGAATAAAATAGTGGGCCGAACCGAGCAAGGCACCATGCCCAAAGCATGGCGAGCGCAGCGAACTTTGACGGTGTCCACGTCTACTCTGTTGACATTCGAAACAAAAAACGTAAAATACTCATGTCGACCTATTTCAAGTGTTGACCTAAGGCCGGATGACCTTCGGTGGTCAACCCAGTGACCCATGCCCAATGAAGGGGAACAGCCAGAACCCAGATTATTGTGGTAAATGACACATCGGGGGAAATTTACTAAAGGAAATTTGTAAAAAAAAATAGGGTACTTGTGAGTTATCCGGGCGCCAGATGTTGAAATTCAATGTCAGTACAATAAGAGTACGATGGGACGCGATTTCCCTTGAAATTTCCTCGTATCCAAAATCGCGTCGTAATCGCGTCGCATTGTATGGTACGCGACGCGAGGCCACTATCAACCTGAACCCGAAGCGTGGCGAGCGCAGCGAGCCCGCGAGGGGCGGCGGTACGCGTCCTCCGACCTTTTCATGCCCTACTATCCACTAGGGCGTGGAGTGAGAATAGAATAGTGTGGCGAGCGCAGCGAGCCCCGCGAGGGGACGCGGATACCTTCACAGGTAAGCGCGTCCCTTCGCGGGCTTCACAGGTATCCGCGTCCCCTCGCGGGGCTCGCTGCGCTCGCCATGCTTCGGGCCTCGGTGGCTCGCTGCGCTCGCCACACTATTCTATTCTCACTCCACGCCCTAGTGGATAGTAGGGCATGAAAAGGTCGGAGGACGCGTACCGCCGCCCCTCGCGGGCTCGCTGCGCTCGCCACGCTTCAGGTTGGCGTCAATAGTGGAGTGGCGTTAACAATGGGGATGGGATTTAAGTTTTGTCACTTTTTGGGGGTTTTGGCCATTTTTACATTGAAATTAATGTAAAATCGGGTCTCAGGGACCATTTTACATTGATTCCAATGTTAAAATCGGGTACACTGCTAAAATCGGGTGCTGATCTCGTCGCGTCGCATCGCATGCCATTTGGTTAACACGCGATGCGACGCGATCCGATCCGATGGTACCCGATCTAAAATCGGGCGCCCGGATAACTCACAAGTACCAAAAATAGGTGTATTTGTATCCAGAAATACACTTATTTTTTGACAAACTATCCTGAAAATACGGCAATTTGTATTCGTATTGATAGCACATCAATACAAATATGAAATGCTGTATTTTCGGCATAGTAAATGTCAAAAATAAGTGTATTTCTGGATACAAATACACCTATTTTTTTACAAATTTCCTTTAGTAAATTTCTCCCATCGTCTAGAAAATGCTGTGCAGTTACCTTCTGTATCACAAGTCATTCTAGGCAATTCACCAGAGATAGATCTGTCTCCCAATAGCACAGCTTCCACCCTTTGGTCTTTGAACTGCTCACTGCAACAAATTCTCGCCACATGTCATTTACAGAATTCGGATCAGTGCAACAATACCTAGAAGCCGCTTCTTTGTGTTGTTGTATTCATGTGTGTGATGTGCGTAGGGTTGCAAGCCGCGATTACAAGGTTAATAGGTGAAAATTATATCTAATTATCCCCAACTATATCCTCTTATTCCCTCCTCATTCACACATTTACCATACTAATGAGATTTGATTCCCCATTTTACTTACTTTTTACTTTGCATCTTGGAAAAGTGAGATTTGGACAATTCATGTGTTATGCTGCCCATACACTTATGCGATCAGATGTCCCATCGCATCTGATCGCATCAAGTGGTGCCCAGTGCAGCACCCGATGTCGCATGCCATCCTGCGATAGACATCGGGTGCTGGAGGGGTGGTGTGTCGGCAGTAGATCTGGGGACCATAACGGTGGAGCTTTAAGGCGGCGGGACTTGTCAGCGGCAGTAGTTGACTTTGAAACACATGGACGGCCCTCTGATTGGCTGAGGCCGCTGAGAGAGCGCTCTCACATTCAGGCGGCCCCTGATTGGCTGAGAGAGCTCTCTCTCATCTGCTGCCGCGTCCCGCCGCCTGAAACTCCACTGTTCCGGTCCCCACTACACAGCCGCCATGCCTCCCCTGCTGCCACTGAGTCCCTCCGGTCCCCAGCATTAAGGTACTGGCTCCCCGAAAGAGCTCCGGTCCCCATCCCGGCCCCGCTCCCCAAACACGCCGCTGGTTGCATTCGAGCAATCGCATGTGGTTAAAAACCACATGCGATTCCTCGTGCAATTCGGTAAATATTATGTGCAGCTCATAATATCTATTGATGCGACATTCGACGGCGTGCCTGCGCATCACGTCGAATGTCAGCTTAAAAATGCATGTAATCATTCGATTTATCGGCCAGATGTGGCCGAAATCGAATGATTGCATGCGATATCTCACATATGTATGGGCAGAAATAACGCAAGGTGTTACAATGTTACTAGAGATGTGCAGCCCAGTTTGAATCGCATACATAGTAATTATGTCACTCTGTATGCCGCTGTCCATGGCTAATGTACAATTCACATCTAGGTCGGTCATCTGTACAAAAATAGACTCATTCTTCACTGACGTGTCACACACATAATCATAGCGTATGTCCCATACAGTACATTACATGGAAGTTCCCATACACTCTTCATTCAAGAGGAAAATTAAATTAGCAGAGTACAGCCGATCCCCAATCAGCCAGGTATGGAACCCGCGTGCAACCATCTATCAATAATCCCCGGCTGGATGTCTGACCTGATTACTGCAGCTGCTAAAACATTCCTGAGCAAATTTCTTGGAGGTCTGGGAATGTGCGACGTAGCGTAGGAAGTACTGTAGGGGATATGTGCGCGTGCGTTTTACAGGACGGTCGTTTCCCTACGTGATCGCACCTGCGTTTTACAGGACGGTCGTTTCCCTACGTGATCGCACCTGCGTTTTACAGGACGGTCGTTTCCCTACGTGATCGCACCTGCGTTTAATAGGACGGTCGTTTCCCTACGTGATCGCACCTGCGTTTTACAGGATGGTCGTTTCCCTACGTGATCGCACCTGCGTTTTACAGGACGGTCGTTTCCCTACGTGATCGCACCTGCGTTTTACAGGACGGTCGTTTCCCTACGTGATCGCACCTGCGTTTTATAGGACGGTCGTTTCCCTACGTGATCGCACCTGCGTTTTATAGGACGGTCGTTTCCCTACGTGATCGCACCTACTCTGTGTTTTATTTTTATTTTTTTCACCCGGTTGAATTTGAAAGTGTTTTTCATTGGCATCAGTGACGTAAGTTCATACCAGGCGCCCGAAGACCAAATACAAAGTGGTGCCCCCCAGTGGCTCTGGCTTGCACACGTGCTGGCATCCCAGCGACTTGCCAATGGTACATCTGGGAGAATAAAAATTCCTTATTACAACTAATTAATGATATGTAATTAATAGAGCCTTAAGGTTTTTTTTTAATTAATACAGCTCAAAGAGAGATACAATTGTGAGAGACAACACAAGGTCAACATGCCTCAAAGTCAACATGACTGACGGTCGACAGGGTCATTAGGTCGTCCTGGGGAAGGTTGACAGTCCAAAGGTCGACGTGGGGGTTTTCACTTTTTTTGTCCCGAATTTCGACAGTCAACATGGACGCTGAAACGTAGAACCGCGTCCCCTCCTGTCGGCACATGTCGGCAAAAAAAAGGTTAAAAACGGCATGTCGACCTTTTGATTGTCTACCTTTCCCATGTTGACCTAATGACCCTGTCACCCTAATGACCCGGTCGACCTAACACCATGTCGACCTTCAGTCAGGTAGACCTTGTGGTGTTGACGTAATGCTTGTAGACCTAGTGAACGTATCCCCAGTAACCAGATTTAAAAAACACATGATAACAGAATTCAGAAATCTTGGTTTCCCGTCGGCTCCGTTCTTCTTCTGCTGAGGACCACCACAAAATGGCCACCCCCATACAGCAGACAGTTTCAGAGAACTGTGTGCTATATGGGGGCGGCCATTTTGTGGTGGTCCTCATCAGAAGAACGGAGCCGCCGGGACCAGCGAGATAGGTAAGTCTGCAGGGGATGGGGGGGGGTAACTATAGCACCGCAGCCCCCGGCGCCCCCACATGCACAGCGCCCCCCCCCCCGCGGTGGCGGGGGCTGCGGTGCTATAGTTACGCCGCTGGACCAGCACCTCCTCGGATTGCTAGTTCCCTATGCCTCTCACAACAGAAATACAATAGTGGTAGATGATCAATCAATTTAGTGATATCACTCAGGTGTGTGAAAGGGAATAAACACACTGAATGATACCAGTAACCAGATTTAATAACCACGTGGTTGTAGGATTCAGAGATCTTGGTTATAAATATATTTGCAAATACCTGGGTAAACTTCTGCTCTCCTTTCTGTAAGAGGCAGCAGCGGTGCTGGAGATCACTATTTAAACACTTTGATCTGTTATCTCACATCCGATACTCTTCAACTCAAGGGTGCTGCAAGGTGGTGGGGAGGGGTGTGTGTCAGTCAGCACTTACAGTGAAATGAGTGAAGAGATAACTGCCTCAGTTCAGCAGCCCCCTTTCTTGGTGCCCCTTTGACAGCAGGAGCCCGGTGGATGCTGCCTACAATGTCCCTGGGAGTTAAACCACTATTCAGAGCCCCTTTTCGAATTTGTTCACCACCTGCTGCATGTAGGGGCAGGACAGTGCATTGCAGGGCCCCATAGCAAAATTCAGGTAAGGGCCTGTTGATCAAGAAAGCAGAGCAAAGTTTTCGGTTTGCAATGTGAAATCAGAAGAGGCCAGATTTGCGCAGGCTCAGAAGGGTCTTACACCCGAGAGATAAGACTCGGGGCCTGAAAAGTGTGGGTGGTGTGGCACTGAGAGGACGTCTCATCACCAGGTCTCATAGCAGTCACATTGCCACCTCCAGTAGTTCAACCACTCTGAGACCAGGATGAGCATGGTTGATCCGGGTGTGGTATGTTTCACCGACTGTCGGGACCCCGTCCGGCACCCGGTTGATCCTGCTCAGCCCGTTCTAACTTAGGGCCTAATAACCCACTTAGTTTGTGTCTTTTATTAAGCCTCAGTCCCAGAGCCTCGCCCATTATCAGTTTGGCTGGCGCAGAAGTCCAAAAACAAAATATGTGTTTTGCATCCAGTTCCCTTAGCAAATTGGAATACATTTTTCATCAGGTCTCGAAAAGTTACATCTGTGACACCCCACGTACCCCTACTCTGGAGCCCTGACGGCAGCACAAAGCGCCTCTCACTCCATACAACTCCCACGGTACATGTGACAAATAAAACACAAGCACGCAGCCGGCTTAAGTGGAACCTGACAGCACGGAACGCTCGTTATTATAGTTCCTGGGAGCCCCTGTGGTTCTGCAAATACAGAAATCTTTCATTTGACTAATAATAAAGTGTTAACACTAAAGAACCTGCAGCACATTCCATGCAGGGTCCCGGAGGGTAACTGTAAGGTGTTTCGGGAAGAGCTTAACCCTAAATCGTACAGTTTATCGGACCCTCGTTATGTACCCGCTCCCCCGAACCTGCGTAGTAGATAAGCTTCTTAGGATACACGTCTTATATTGTGAGGGGTTTGGGCTGTCTGCTTGCGGCATGGTTAGCGTGGTACTTCCGGTTGACATGAAGAAGGTCGACACTAGAAAAGTGTAGACACAAGTAAAAATGAATTTGTCAAAATAGGTGTGAAATTTGCCAAGCAAACATTGTTATTCCGCATAATGGCCGGTAATGTCACCTTATATAGGAAATATCATCTATTTTTCCCCATAACATTTTTTATTTGAATTTATATAACATATGTGAGCGACGCTGGCCTTTTTAGAGGATATATTGTGCATCTCTCACAGAGATGTCGGCACTCAAAGGGTTAATGTAATGTCGCCACTAACAACTTATGCTGCCCATACACCCTGCGATCCCGGCGTGCGTTGTGGGCTTAAATAGCATCCATCAATCGCATTGCATGCTTTGTGCATGCGATGCGATGAATATCAAGTACAAAAAGTATGTGCAGCACATACTTTTTGTACTGTGCGATGAGGTGCTGCGGGAGCGCGCATCGCATAGCATCGCACCGCCGGGATCGGTGCGTGTATGGGCGGCATTACAGTACATAAACCAAGCATCAGATTCACGTTGCCTTTTGACTTCTGACCTTGCCCATGTCAACCTAATGCTTGTGTCAACCTAAGGATTCAGCTGCAGCCGGTCTCCTAAGGATATGATCTGACTACTGCAGACACAGACAGTATTTTGCTTGCATGCATACAGTATATGAATGCATCTTTGCATTGCAGTATGGTTTTTTCTTGGAGCAATGGAAATTTGCCCCTAACTTCCGCCATTATGCTCTGCGTTAGGATGCACGGACCATGTTGGTGCGATTTGGCTGGAACCGCTACTATGCACCACAATATCAAAGACAGACAGGACTGAGCGCACAGTGATGGGAATCTCACACACGGCACATCAGCAGTTAAGTGTCCTTTGGGAATCATATTGGAACATTACTCTCTCATCCCCAGGTGGGTAATGGATTGTTCACGGCGAGAGCAGTGGGAACGTAACCAGAACACTGAATAAGATGACTCAAGGAATACCTGAAGAAAAGGTTTCGCTGTCTGTCATATCAGATGTGGCAGAAGGAGGGAGAGCGGGACTGCACAGAGATTTCATAGAGGAATACAATCATCGTATTGGAGTCAGGTCACGGTGTCGCATTGTTCTAGATAAAAATGACATGGTCTGGGGTCTCCGGGAGCAACAGTGAGGATTTATATATAGAACAGAGCTGATATGGACTCATTTAGGGCACAGAGATGAACAGTGGGAGTCTGGATGGAATACAGTCATTGGGTGACATTCTATGGGATGAGATTTGTGTTTTTTGGCGTTAATTAGTAAACAAAATGGCGACATCGCATTTTTCTGTGAAATCGCCAATTTAATAGGGTGTGCTAAGGGACTGAAATCGCATATTATGTGCGTTAACGCATGCGGACCAAAAGTGCGAAATTAATTCGCATTTTTATCGCATCCAGATGTTTTCGTATAGAAAAGTATACAAATCGCTTATTTAATGCAATGCGTTTTCGCAAATCGCACTTTTTAGGTGTCTAATAATCGCACTTATTTCAGACCAGGTTCTGTTTGGCGATTTGGCCCAGAACTCATTTTGGTCAAGTGCACACATGGTTAATTTCAGCACAGGTGCCCTCATTTTCACTCAGAAACACCCCTACATAAACCCCAACATCATTAAGGACACCTGTGAGGGTTTGAGACATGGAGATTTTGCAGAGTGGTTTGGAGTTGCTTATCTGTGATGTGGCCCATTTGGAGGAGCTGCGCAGGAGGGAGGAAGCTGCGCGCCAGATCCAGGTAGCCCCCCAACTACTGCGTACCCCACGTCTGTATCGTGCTCGGCTGTACCTGGACTCCCTCTCGGATCAACAGGTTGTGGGGATGTTTAGGCTGAACCGCATTAACCTGTTGGAGTTATATGAGCAGGTGAGAGATGATTTGGACCCTTTTGGGGGAGGCAACTATGCAGTGTCTGGGCTGCACAAATTAATGTGTGCCCTCTACTATTTGGCCACAGGCTGCACTCAGTCTGTGACCTCATGGTCCTTGGGGGTATCACAGGCCACTTTCTCTAAGCATTTTACTCAAGTGTTACTTGCTTTGAAGAAGTTGTGGCGGACATACATCAGATTCCCCAGTTCTGAGTTGGAGTGGCAGGACCACAAGTTGGCTTTCTATAGACTGTCAGCATTCCCGCACGTGCTGGAAGCTATAGACTGCACACACATTGGGATTCGGGCACCGCACGTGCGGGGCCACGTCTATGTCAATAGGCGTGGGCGGCACTCCCTGAACATGCAGGTTGTTTCCAATGCTCACCTCAAAATCCTGAGTGTTGTTGCAGTCTTTCCTGGGAACTGCCATGACGCCTATATTCTGAGGCACTCAGCCCTCTGGAACCGATTTACCAACCACCAAATGCCAGAGGGCTGGCTACTAGGTAAGTACCTTTTAACATAATACCCTGTCTGTCCTTATTTGTACCTGCTCTAATGTGTGTGTTTCCTGTTTCACAAGCATATTGCTCTTCTACCAGTGTGTCCTGTTTGAAAGAAACACATACCTTACCATATAAGGCAATCACTTCCTATCTGTGTTTTAGGTGACTCAGGATATGGTTGTGTTTCCTGGCTCATGACACCTTTGCGCTCCCCAGAGGGCCCTGCACAGCACCGGTATAATGAAGCCCATATTGCAACCCGCAATGTGGTGGAGCGCACATTTGGGGTTTTGAAGAGTAGATTCCGGTGTTTGGACCGGTCATCGGGTACACTGCTTTACCACCCTGCCAAAGTAGTGATGATCATCCAGGCTTGCTGCATGTTGCACAACATAGCCCTGTCCCAACCTGCCTATGTGGAGGAGGAACATGCAGCAGTCGTGCAGGAAGCCCAAACTACCACACCTCGGGTAGTGAGGGGTACGCAGAGGGGGGATCTGGTGCGCACACACATCATCAGCCGTTACTTTTCTGGTAAGCACATGTGTCCTGTATTCCAAAATGTACCTTTGCTATAATTGTACTCATAAA
This sequence comes from Crinia signifera, assembly GCF_055691185.1. Lineage (NCBI taxonomy): Eukaryota > Metazoa > Chordata > Amphibia > Anura > Myobatrachidae > Crinia > Crinia signifera. Next base: position 284,707,200 of record NC_139222.1, on the reverse strand, counting down.
CAAATTATTTACCAATACTGTACCATCTGTTTCCACCCACATTTAGCCTAATACACAGAGCCCAACGGATGCAGCTGGTGGTGCTGACCTATCCCTTGCCTGTATCAAGCTTGTAAGTACATTTGATACATGTATGAATAACGTTTGCTGAAAAACATGGCTCACTGGTGTTGTGGAACTACACGTGCCAGCATGCCCTGACAAACTATAACCATTACAGTCCAAACCATGAGTGTCAGAGCTTGCTGGAATATGTAGTTTCACAACCTTTGATGGGCCAGGAGTTACCCCACACTACTTTACAGCAATCCCATTGTCATATACCATTACACTATGTCATAATTCACACATCAATTGGTTGATAAATAATACACTGACACAATGGTTTGCGGTTAGACATTTTTACTGCAGTATACTATGCCAGAAGCAATCTGCATATTTGCAAGTAAAACATTACAACTGTCGGGGGATGTAACAAGATGTATTGCATATTACAAAATTATCAAAAATATGAGCTATCTTCGCCCACCATCAGGCAACCCTACACCACTTCTAGAACCTGCACCCAGCCCACCACGGGTCCTAATACTCCGACAGGGTGGGGAAGTGGGGGAGCCACTTATTGGGGTGCTAGATACACTACTGAGAGTTGATGCTGCGCCACCTCTGACATTGGCTTCCAGCTGCTGTATTTGGGCCTGCATACCTATTAAGGCATTGGTCTGCGCTGTGCATGATTGGCTTAGTGCAGCTATACTTTGCGCAAGGCTGCCAATATGGCTATTCTGTTCCCTTACAGCAGAAGTTAGATCTGCAAAACGGGTGTTAATGCTATTAGCAATGCGCACATGAGTGCCTACACCTACCCGTACACTACGTGCAATTTTTCGTAATTGAAGAAACGTGTCACGCATGTACCCCTGGAAGTTACCTATTTGCAGGCTTTGGGAGGCCATAAATTCGATTTGTTTGTCCTTGAAATTGACCAAGGAGTTAGCTACTTGGGAAGCAGAAGCTGCTGTATGGGGTGTGTTTGTGGGTGGGGGTGGGTTGGGAGACACCCCACTTGGGGGAAGATCACTCTGTGATGAGGTCTGTATTTCCTCCTCTGCCGCAAAGGTCTCCACCGGTTCAAGAATGATGTCCATTTCGTCTAACACCATCATTGAAGAATCGGTTTGATCTGTCCCTAGTTGTTCAGTACCTGTGGATACAGATGAAGAGGTAAGTACTGATGCATATATAGGCCAGACTCTCTTCAGTACTGTTTTAGAAAGGGCTTGAGATGCTGGACGCACATACCTAGGGGTGTTATGTACTTACACATGTACCCCGATAGAGCATGTAACATTGACATTAATAATAAGTTGCATGCCTAGCTCAGATTACATTCATTTCCGTTGCAATGTAGCAGCAGGAGATGAATGTAGTGTGAGATATTGTTGATGTGACATGGGTGTGTGTACTGTATGTGTAATGGCGTGTTTTTTGTTCATTTACCTGCTTCCACAGATTCTGCAGCAACGGGCCTTCTTTTCTTGGATGCGTGAGCACTTCGGGATGGACAATCTGTGAAAGGAAAGATGGGCAGCCATTATGTACTTTGCAATGGATAACCATTTTCGGCAAACATGCATTGAAATGACATTAATGGACAATACTTAATTTGGATAAGGACTACATTATTTATTCCCCACATTTTTTTTTTTCACCAGATTATTTTGTTAGAGTATTATTAAACTATTGGACACATTACAACTGGTGGATAATCTGTGGTATGTAGCCATGGCAGCTAAACCACCAGTACACCTCTGTGTTTTTGGCCACATACATGTTAGGCTGCTAGAAAGAATGTTACAGTGTTGATCAATATGAGCAGTTGTGGAACTACAAGGCCCAGCATTATGAGCAATTTGAAAGTAGGAGCAGGCAATTTCTTGTGCATGACCTTGCTGGGCTATGTAGTTCCACAGCAGCACTTTACTTAGCATAACAATTCAAGTGAACATTATAGTTATAAAACATTGGCATGTATGTTTAAGATTGCATGTGGTCACACTTACCAGCTCTGGATGGCGTTTGCGGCCTATCAGTATCCGCCACGTGCATGCCAGGCAGGACCTCAGGGGGTATGATGCGCTTCAACTTCACCTCATAGGACGTGTAGCAGACAGTGGTGGGGCTTCCTCCGCCAGTCTTGGTGGCCTCCTCCAACTCCATGGCCATTTTACTTTTCAGCTGCCTTTTGATGTCATTGAATCTCTTCTTTACATTTCTGACCAGGCGCTTGTGCTGACTTACAGCGTTCACCGCCTGGGTGATGTCCTTCCACATAGCCCTTTTCCGCTGTGCAGTGGTCTTATGGTGAGATTTGCCAAGTAAACGGTCAAACACAGGCAGGATAGCCCGGACAAGCGCAGCATTTTCCTCGTAGGAGAATCTGACCTTTAGGCCACTTTTTGTGCGGCCCGCTTCTACCTCCTCCTCCTCCTCATTTTCTACTCCAGCCATGTACCCCTCCTCCTCCATGCCAGTGTCTTCCTCTTCCACACCTCCATCTTCTCCACCTCTGACATGTGGCCCTCCTGCAGCTGCTGTGGGGTATGGTCAAGGTCTTAGCTATAGGATGGGGATGCAAGCGGATCCTCCACCTCCTCCTGCTGGGGCTGGACGCCCAGGGCCTGGTCTGGGGCTGGCCTTGCTGTGGCCATGCTGCCTGCCACACTGCTGGCTCTCCCACTTGGCTGGCTGCTGCCACTGCTCCCTCTGCCACTTCTCCCTCTGCCACTGCTCCCTCTGCCACTGCTCCCTCTGCCACCAACACCTCTTCCTGTACTCACACTGCCACTGCTCCTCTCCATGCTCCTTACTTCCTATCAAAGAGTGAAATGGCGCCAGTGCCCCTTTATATAGGGGGTGTGGTGCATAATGGAGGGGACAGAGGTGGGCCAATAGGTTGGGGGGTTCTTAGTCATGCGGTTTTGTAAATCGCACTCCGGTTGGTCCAAAACTCGCACATGACCGGCGGATGAAATCGCACTTTTTTGTTACTTAAAATCGCACCACTTCGCCGCAAATCGCACCACTTCGCACTTTTCAGCCACCAAAGCGCATCCCATTAAATATGCGAATTACTGTATTACCAAAAAATGCGATTTTAAAAAGGGCGAATAGCGGCGATGTGGTGTGAAAAAAAAAACATGCGCATTTATCTCAAACCATAGAATGTCACCCCATTAGGTCTACAGCAACTATGTCGACAAGCATTGGGTCAACAAAACTAAGTTGACAGGAACAAGGTCGACATGGGTCAAGGTAGACATGGGTCTAGGTCGACATGGGTCTAGGTCAACACAAGCATTAGGTCGACAGGCAAAAGGTCAACATGGGTTTTTTCACTTTTTTTTAGCCAACATGTGCCGACACTATGTGCCGACACATCATGCCCTCCACTAGGGCGTGGTGAAAGAATAAAATAGTGCGCCGAGCATAGAGAGACACCATGCCCGAAGGGGAGGCGGTGCACTCCAAACTATATCCATGTCGACAGTGTTGACATTCGGGTCAAAAAAACAGTGAAAAACCCCATGTCACCTTGCCCATGTCAACCTAATGCTGGTTTCGACCTAATGTCCTGTCAACCTAGACCCATATCAACCTAGACACATGTTGACCTTGACCCATGTCGACCTTGCTGCCTGTCGACCTAGTGGTGTCGACCCAATGCTTGTCGACCTAGTTGTTGTAGAACTAACAACCCACACCCGTCTGGATAACGTGATCATATGGCCCTTATTCTGGCACTATAGCACTATGGCCCTTATTCTGGTTCACTCGCAAAGGCAAGTTCCTTCTTTAATGGACAAAACCATGTGCACTGCAGGCGGGCAGATGTAACAGGTGCAGATAGAATTAGATTTGGGTGAGTTATTTTGTTTCTGTGCAGGGTAAATACTGACTGCATTATTTTTACACTGCAATATAGTCCTCACTATGAAGTAAAACCGCACCCAAATCTAATTCTCTCTGCACAAGTTACATCTGCCCCACCTGCAGTGCACATGGTTTTGTCCATTTGAGAAGGAATTTGCCTTTGCGAGTGAACCAGAATAAGGGCCATAGTGCCTTATTCCGACCTGTTCACTAGGCTGCATACATTTGCAGTCTAGCGAACAGGTCAGCGCCGCACTCCACCCAGCCGAACACACGCCCGTATCCCCTCGCTAGCATGCAAGGCGATGTGCAAATCCCCTCGCATGTGGCCTCGAATGATTTCTGTAGCCTTCAGTCTGAAAAGTAAGGTGGCCGCTGCAGTCCGAATTCGAGGTGGACTGTGACGTCATGTGATGTCAGCCATCTGCACCACACAGGCATCGACATGCCTGCATTCTCCTGGTCTAGCCCCCTGTCTGCCCCCAGCTTCCCCCTCTGGAGCGAACTCGCCGAATCTGTTGCCTTCCAGGGTTTGCACATGCGCATAAAGAGGCATGCGCAAACCCTCCCACCATCGGACACAGGGCCCAATTCGGCACGCTACCAGCGGGTCTGATTTAGTCTCATAGAGTGGTGGTGGTTTCTTATAGACATCCAGATTTGCCCCAGTATATGGGCATGTTGGGTACACAGTCAGAGGTGTAACACAAACTCATGGGGGGACATTTACTAAGATTGCATGGGTAGGAATGTACCCATTCCCACCCATTCAATCTTAATCACGTCCGGGACCCGGTGCTCAGCACATTCACTAAGTGCCAAATTCGTCAGTTGCCGTTTCTATGACCGCTAAGTTTAGAGGAATTTGGTTGCAGAAATGAAATGACCATGGATAGAACTCAGCTGAAAATGGCCATTAGAAGTGATCTCCAGCCGAGCTCTGTGCCTGATAGGCTGTGCTCACCTCCATAGAGGCAGGTTCTCCTCATAGATGTCCATTTTTAACATTTTATCATAGACCTCTATGGTGGGAACCCGCAAATCAGCCTGACCACAAAGTGAATTGGAGTCACCATTGTGACTGGGATGCTAGGGAAAGCCCTTGGCTTCAGCCCTGGCCGGTGGTGGCCTGGGGGGACCCCTTTTTTTTTGGGGGGGGGGCTCCAACTCTCCAAGGGACCTGGCCAGGGCTGACCAGCCACAGTGGTTATATGACGGCTGGGGGTCCTTGTATAAAAAGTGTCCCCTGGCTGTGGCATTACCCTGATTGCTATTGCAGCCCGATGCTGGTTATAAAAATACTGGGGATCCCTACAAAGATCCCACAGCTGGTTATTCTGGAACGGGGGGACCCCATGCCGTTTCATTTATTTATTTATTTTTCATACTTTTACGCAGAGAAGCATCACACGGATCTGACTTCAGGGTTGTCCGAATTTGGCAGCCAAATACAAATAACTTCACCATTGGCTAATGTGAATCCTGAGAACTCGGCACCTATGTAAATTTGCCAAATTCTCAGGCCGAAAATACGGCTAATCATGGCCGATCCCATTCGTAATGCAGCTCGGCTGTTACGGCGAAGCTTAGTAAATTTTCCACATGGTGTTCAGAGCACAAGCTCCACCGCTCCATCCGCGCTACGTCCCAGCGTACAGACCCAAGGACATCTCGGCTTTCCATGCTCCTTACAACTTTATATAAACTACGAGTTGTAAAATACTGGAGGGAGAACTGTCTCCTAGTAGTGCTCATAATAAACTGTGAGTAGAAAAAAGTAATGGAGGGTAGAATGCTGAGACTATAGGGAATGAGGGGTGGAACGCTGAGACTATAGGGAATGAGGGGTGGAACGCTGTAACTATAGGGAATGAGGGAAGTAGCGTTGTGATGTTAGGGAATGAGGGGTGGAACGCTGTGACTTTTGGGAATGAGGGAAGTAGCGTTGTGATGTTAGGGAATGAGGGAAGTAGCGTTGTGATGTTAGGGAATGAGGGAAGTAGCGTTGTGATGTTAGGGAATGAGGGAAGTAGCGTTGTGATGTTAGGGAATGAGGGGTGGAACACTGTGACTATAGGGAATGAGGGGTGGAACGCTGTGACTATAGGGAATGAGCGAGGTAGCGTTGTGATGTTAGGGAATGAGGGGTGGAATGCTGTGACTATAGAGAATGAGAGGTGGAATGCTGTGACTATAGAGAATGAGGGGTGGAACGCTGTGACTTTAGGGAATGAGAGGTGAAATGCTATGACGTTAGGTAATGGGGGGGTTTAGTTTTGTGATTACAGAGAGTGGAGGGTAGGATGCTGAGCAATTACCATATCCCAGTGACATAATTACCTTACACCGGGTGGGATGTTCGAACATCCGCAGCCCAGCTCCGCCCCCCCTTCGCCGCCCATCGCATACATAATTATCACATAAGCTTTGACATATGCGATAATTATGGCGAAGGACAGCTCTTGCGTTAAGAGCTGTCCTATGCGGTGAGTCAGCGGGTCCCATTGGGTCCCGGCTGCTCCCCACTTCCTCCCTTACCCGACACTGCTGCTGCGCCGGGCTCTACTCCTCCCTGCACCCGGAAGAGGATCAAAGTGCAGGGAGAAGGAGGTCACAGGTCCGGGCAGCACAGCTCTGGTGAGGGGGTTGGTGCGGGGCGGTGGGGGGGGGGGGGGGGGCAGTGCGGGGCGATGTTGGATCGCGGTAGAAGCCCATAGGCTTCTATGGGGCATCGCCAGATTTCTCTGGCGATGGCCCTCGTCGCGGTAACCCGGTGGGGGATGTTTAGAGCATCCCAAAATGCGGTAAAAACCCCGGGGGTTTTACCACATTTTTAGTTTAGAGAATCTCCACCACCATGAGAACTTGGTGATGAATGCTAGCTGGATCGGGACTTGTCTATACATCTAGCCAATCATATTAGCTCCCAGTATGGAAAAAATTGTGTGCAATTATCTGGGAGGAGTCTTGAGGACTCTTGGCTTTGTCCTCATTACTTCAGGCATTTATGGAGGCAATATTTATTTAACGACTTCTTTAATGGACAAAACCATGCTGCACTGCAGGTGGGGTAGATGTGACATGCGCAGAGAGAATTAGATTTGTGGGACTTATTTTGTTTCTGTGCAGGGTAAATACTGGCTGCTTTATTACTAAACTGCAATTTAGATTTCAAATTGAACACACCCCACCTAAATCTTAAGGTGCCCATAAACGCTGTGATAGCAGCATGCATTGCGAAGCGTAATGGGCTGGATCGCATCACATCGCAAAGCATGCGTTTTGCATGCGTTTTGCATGCGATTTGCGTGCGATGCGTTCCACGGGCAGTACAAAAAGTATGCGCAGCACATCATTTTTGTACTGTGCGATGCGATGCCCGCAGGAGCATGTATGGGCACCTTATCTCTCTCTGCACATGTTAAATCTGCCCCACCTGCAGTGCACATGGCTTTGTCCATTAAAGAACAAGTTTGCTTATTGCAAACCAACCTGAATCACCCCTTGAATCTGAAGCTTACATTCATTTTTATAGAATTTCAGGTAAGACTCCAGGGGAGAAGCGGACAAGTGAAGGAGTTGCCCCCAGCAACCCCCAGAACTGTCTCAAAATTTAAGCCCCTGAAATACTTTAAAGGGAAGTCCGAACATTTCAGAACAGAACATTAGTTGCAGAATATATTACCGGAGATCCATTGGGGTTTATTTACTAAGATGGGGTGTTGCTATGGGCAAGCAAACAGATTTGATCTTTTATCTTCTAGGAGGTGCTAAGTAAATAAGAAGTAGATTCTGATTGGTTGCCCATAGATACCTCCCATCTGAAATATAACTCCCATCTTAATAAATAAATGTTTCAGTTAATTTACATTAATTTACAATTACCATGACAGTAAAACACAGCATTTATAGATTAATGACTTTGTTCAAAAGAAAGATTTACACAATTGCTGGCCATACATCTACAGATCGATTGTCAGATTGGGCTGGTTGGAACAAAAACCTGGTAATATCTGAGTGACAGTTTGGCAGTTTTCCAGCATTTTAGAGCAAATGGTCAACTGTCATTTACTCTCATCCATTACCAGGATTTTGTACCAACCAGCCAGATCTGACAACCAAGCTGTAGATGTATGGCCAGGTTAACTGTTTGATTAATGAATTTAGGGGAGAGGGAACTATTTGTACCCCCATCGGTGCACTGAGCTAGAATAATTCTTATACAGAACACAGTAGAAAAAAAAAATGGTTCCAAATTTTTTAAAATCCAAATATACTGTATTTAAGCATTTTTGTAAGTTTTGCACAACCTGTGAAAATCCGACACCGTTCTTCCCAAATTTAATCCTAATATCCAAACGTCACATTTCTATTTTTAAATTTGGGATAATAATAGGAAACATCGCTCAGCATAAAAATATATATATATTAAAGGTCTTTAAATACGTAAAGGAAAATTCTAAATATTGTTTCCATCACAATAAAAATCCTCCTCTCTACACGTAGAATATGACCTGAATTATTCCTCATTATTGTGAAGGGTGAATCATTAGTAATTATTGAAGAAGCGATTCATCACAGTCACCTACTTCAGGATGAAATAAGGTTAAATCATCATAATTACTCACACTGCAGTTTTCCCTATCTAATCGTGTATGTATAAAAAAAGATCTCCACTTGATTAAACCATCTCGCAGCTTTCAGGATGCTTCGAAGAGACGTAACCGTCATTGGCTCACAACCTTTGCCCCCGGGTCTCCAGTATCCTGCTAGGCCTAATGTGTAAGGGGCATTACAATGTGTGGCATATTGTGTAATGGGCATTGCGTTGTAGGCATAATGCGTAATGGGCCTTATGGTGTGTTGCATATTGTGTAATGGGCATTATGGTGTGTGGCATATTGGGCCTCATTCAGATCAATTCGATACTGCGTGCATTCGCACGCAGTACCGATGTTGCGTGTCTGCGCATACGCAGGCGGGTATCTGCGCATGTGCAGGCATATGGTGCGTGCACCCATGCTGGTGTGGGGGGGGCGGAGATGGGCGGGGGCGCCGGGCTGCCCCATTACCGTATGGGAACACCCAGCGTTCCATGGGCGTTCCCATGAGAACGCTGGGCGTTCTCATGGTAATTAGGCAGTGATGCGGGTGTGGGGGGCGGGTAGCTGACATCACCGGATGTCAGCTGCCCGCCCATATCCACGCCAGCGTGCACGCAAATGTACGCAACTAAAAAAGTCACTTATATAGGCGTGCACACTAAACATCATTCGATGGTCGGTGACCATCGAAAGATGTGGGCGGTTACCCGAGCCATGCGAATGGGTGTTTATGCAAAACATCCATTCGCAGCTGTTCGGGCGAAGCCGCACTTTGAGGGGGCGGCGGGGGGGGGGGGGGGCGGTCGTTCGCCGGGCGGGGTTTGGTGGACTCGCAAGGCTGCGAATTCGCAGCCTTGTGAATCAACCTGAATAACCCCCTTTGTGTAATAGGCACTGGGGTGTGTGGCATAATGTGTAATGGACATTAAAATGTGTGGCATAATGTGTAAGGGACATTACAATGTGTGGCATATTGCTAATGGGCATTGAGGGGTGTGGCATTCTGTGTAATGGGCATTATCCCTTGAAGTGAGGACACAAATACTTTTTTGACATATGCACATTCTTTATTTTCATTTTTACTGTTAACACTGGGAGGCCTATTGTCTAGAAACAGTCATGTTTGTTTTACCAAAATGCTATGGGGGGGTTTGTTTACTAAGGAGTGGCTTTAGTGGATTGGTGGATTGCTGGTTGTCCCTTCCTAACTAGGGCCCTCTCCCCCAATTGCTTAGTTTAAATGGCCAGCCAGCTCTGGGAAGGGTCCTGGAGGTTTCGAACCTCTCCCTTTTACAGATGATGGTGGTCACTGTGCTCATTGGGACCTTCAAAGCAGCAGATATTTTTCTGTACCCTTCCCCAGATTTGTGCCATGAGATAATCCTGTCCCAGAGGTCTACAGACAATTCCTGTGACTCCATGCTTGATTTGTGCTCTCACATGCACTGTCACATGTGGGACCTTATATAGGCAGGTGTGCGCCTTTCCAAATCGTGTCCTATCAACTGAATTTAGAACAGGTGGACTCCAACTAATCTGTAGGAACATCTCAAGGATGATTAGTGGCAACCTGAACTAAATTCTTAGCTTCATGACAAAGGCGGTGAATACTTATGTACATGTGTAATAAATTTGCAAAACTCTCCCAAAAACTTTTTCCACGTTGTCGTTATGGAGTAGTGTGTGTAGAATTTTGAGGGGAGACAAATGAATTTATTCCATTTTGCAATAAGGTTGTAATATAACAAAATGTGGAAAAAGTGCAGCACTGTCAGTTATATAAAAAAAAAAAAGACAAAAACACAATTTAGAGAATAACAACATCATTGTCGTCAGGCCATGCCAATTTGGATTCCTAATCAGATGGCATAACTTTAGCCCAGGGTCTTGATGAAAGGTTTAGCAGATCCATCATCCTCCCGTGAGGTGTACGTTTCTCATTTGCACTTCAAAGGGATGTGTCATTACAGCGACTTGAATAAATAAAGTCACATTGCATGAGTGCAATCCTGTCAGGGAAATGCATTTTATTAGCAAATTCAGATTGTCTTACAAAAGCAAAGGGCATTGTCCTAAAACTAATATTGCAGTATATTCTCACTGCCATGTAGAATGGACGACGTTTCTGATTGGCCTTTACAAACAGAACTTTTTAGTTGTCCAGAGACAAATTCTATCATCCATCATACAATCCATATGATGCTGTTCTGTGGGATCCGAATATCCGTGTCAGAGGCATAAGATGAAAAAAGTGCACTAGGGACTACATCAACTAATACATCGTAGAAAGAGGAGTGCACCGTTGTACAGTCTTCAGTCTTCTTGGTCTCCAGGAAGGCTTCATGTCCTATTCCAAGATGGCTTCCAATATCTCTACTGAGCATGTGCAGGAGCCATCATGAAAGACACGTCTTCCACTTAGTTCTAGAGACCGGGTGAATACCTGCTATACAGTGGGTACACATTCATATCATAGGTACACTTCAACTGTGAGAGACAGAATGTGAAGTAAAAAAATAGGAAATCACATTGTATGATATTTAAAGAATTTATTTGTATATTCTTGCGGAAAATAAATATTTGGACACCTACCAACCAGCAAGATTTCTGGCTCTCACAGACCCGTTAATTCTTCTTTAAGAAGTTCTTCTATCCTCCACTCGTTACATGTATTAATGGCACCTGTTTGAACTGATTATCTGTATAAAAGACACCTGTCCACACAATCAGCAGTCAGACTGCAACCTCTCCACCATGGCCAAGACCAGAGAGCTGTCCAAGGACACCAGGGACACAATTGTAGAGCTGCACAAGGCTGGGATGAACTACTCGACAATATGCAGTTTGGTGAACTGTTGGCAAAATTATAAAAAAATTGAAGAAATACAAGATCACTGACAATCTCCCTCGACCTGGGACTCCATGCAAGATCTCACCTTGTGGGGTATCAATGATCTTGAGAATGGTGAGGAATCGGCCAGGAACTACACGGGGGGGACCTGGTCAATGACCTCGAGAGCTGGGACCACAGTCACAAAGGTTACCAGTAGTAACACAGTATGCCATCATGGATTCAATTTCTGCAGTGCCCAAAGGACCCCCTGCTTAAGCCAGCACATGTCCAGGCCCGTCTAAAGTTTGCCAGTGACCATCTGGATGATCCAGAGGAGGATTGGGAGAATGTCATGTGGTCAGATGAGAGCAAAATAGAACTTTTTGGTATAAACTCCACTCGCCGTGTTTGGAGGGAGAAGAATGTGTTAGGCACCGTACCTGGCGTTGCCTCCGTCCAGGTCCCTCGGCAGCGTCTGCGCTGCTAGGACGGCGGCCATCTTCCAACGCGCGTCATCAGGAAGCTTCGGGGACGTTGCTAGGCAACGCCCCGAACTTCCGCTCCGGCCGTCTCTGCAGGGGGAAGACTCTGCAGGGCGGACAGGAAGTGATGTCGCCACAGGGGGCGGCTAATTCAAATATAAGCCGGCGTCTCTCTCACACAGACGCCGGTTATAGCGTTCTTTCAGCCTGTTGCTGAGATCGTGTTCCTGGTCCTGGAGCCTGTCGGAGAATCCCTGTTTTTCCCCGCCTGGTCTGCCTTGCCTGGTTTTGTCCTGCCGTATCCTGGTTCTTAAAGCGTGCCCTGCTGTGAGAGTTCAACATCCGCAGAAGTCTGGAGGGGCTTATCTGTGATACCGTCATCTTTCCAGATAAGTCAGGGGTCACCCTGTGTTTCCCTCCTGCTATTTGGCACATTTCTTTATAGAACATCTCATTAAGCATTGTTGCTATTTTCTTATATTACATCTCTCAAGCATTGTTGCCATTTTTATATCTTCTTCTGAGCATTGTTGCTATTTCTTTATATTACATCTCTCAAGCATTGTTGCCATTTTTATATCTTCTTCTGAGCATTGTTGCTATTTCTTTATATTACACCTCTTGGGCATTGTTGCCATTTATTCCTTGATCCATCATTACGCATGGTTGCGCCCTATAAGGGTTACCACCTAGCATCAACACCCCTTGGGGAATCCGGGGACCCCTATCTTAGTGTCAGGTCAGTTAGTTGTCCCCTTGCGATCCTCAGGCCATGGTGGGCGTGTTGTCACTCTCAAGACCAGGTGGCATCGGGGTTGGAGCTGGACTAACCAGCTCCTTCGGACGCGGCTATTATTGGCGAAGCCTAGTTCCGCACACGTCCGCCAACTCCAGCTCGAGGCAACGGAGGTAGGGCAGGATAGGTGGTCCCTATTCCCTTACAGAATGATGAGTGGCATCACAAAAACACCATACCCACAGTGAAGCATGGGGGAGGAAACATCATGCTCTGGGGCTGCTTTTCTGAAAAGAGGACAGGACAACTGATCTTTATTAAGGAGAGGATGAACGGTGCCTTGTATCTTGAGATTTTGGCCAAAAAAACTCTGCATTGAATGTGGCTGGGTCTTCCAGCATGACAATGACCCCAAACACACCGCCCGGGCAACTAAGTAAGAAGCCTAGCCAGTCTCCAGACCTAAACCCAATCAAAAATCTGTGGAGGGAGTTGAAAGTCTGTGTTGCCCAGCGACAGCCCCAAAACATGACAGATCTGCTACAGTGTGTGCAACCTAGTCAAGAACTACAGGAAAGGTTTGACCTCTGTAATTGCCGACCAAGGTTATATTACAAAGTATTGAGTGTAACTTTTTGATTGTACAAATATTTATTTTGTGCAAGAATATACAAATAAATTGTTTAAAAATCATGCAATGCAAGTCCCTGCCCCCCCCCCCCCCCCATACACACACACATTTTACCTCTCACAGTTGAAGTCTACCTATGATGGAATATATAGACCTCTCTCATCTTTATAAGTGGGTCAACTTCACAGTCGGTGGCTGTCCAAATACTTTTTTGCCCCACTGTAAAGCTGTTCCAGTATACCTGCACCACTACACAATTGCAGCATGCACTCTATCAACTTGCTTATGTAACAGTGAGTACAGCTGTAACTGCTACAATATTTATCAGTAAACTAACACCACTGGGTAAGTGACTGGGCTGTTCATAGTGTGTGTCATCCACTGGTGTGTGCCTGTATAACTGCAATACCAGCACCTACCGGTACATATACATCATGTGTATAAGGCATTATTTTCTTTATTGATATTATTATTATTATTATTATTTTGCTCAGTGTGCGCATGTTACTGTAACAGTGAATCTAGTCCTCAGTGCAGTCCTAAAAAACTTTTTTCTTCTACGTCTGTTGGAATCGCAGATGTTTGACAAGTTTTCAGGAGGGTTCCTGTTACTAATTAATTATGTACTGTAAGATCAGCTGGGCAATTTGGGAGACTGGCGGTATGTTCATCTTTTTTTCTGCATTTCGCACATTTTGTCAATAGAACTTGACTTTTGGTGATACCTGTACTATACCCCCACCCCCACCCACAGCAGAATGGATTGTCATTCATCAACCCAGCCCTATTCATAGACTATAAATTCAATGACGACAGGTTGGGATGCCAAAACCTGTCTTGCGTGAAATTTGCCGCAATTTTTCTATCTCTCCTATACATATGAATTATAAACAGAATCTAGAGAGGGAAAAATATCCCCACTCAGGGGGTCAGTAACCCTGCCCCCCCCCCCCCCCCTCTATCTAGGGCCCCCTGTGGTCAGCATGTATTTATTTTATTTTTTTAGTTAACCCCTTCCTGACAGAGCCTGTTTTTGCCTTCCTGACAGAGCCCTTTTTTTCAATTCTGACATGTCTCACTTAAGTGGGGATAACTTTTTTTTGCTTTTACTTATCCCAGTGATTTTGAGATTGTTTTTTCGTGACACATTGTACTTCAAGTTAGTGGTAAATTTTCGTCGATACAGTCTGTGTTTTTTTGTGAAAAATACCAAAATATCGTGAAAAAATGGAAAATTTAGCGATTTGCAAAATGTTAAATTTTCTGCTTGTGAGACAAATAATCTTACCACTCAAAATAGTGAATAACTAACATAGACCATATGTCTACTTTATGTTGACATCATTATTTCAACTTCCTTTTAATTTTTTGGGACACTAGGAGGCTTACAATATGAATAGCAAATTCTCAAATTTTCAAGAAAATTTCAAACACTGATTTTTTTAGGGACCAGTTCAGTTCTGATGTGACTTTGAGGGACTTGTATGTGAGACACCCCCATAAATGATGCCATTTCAAAAACTGCACCCCTCACAGTATTCAAAACAGCATTTTGGAAGTTTGTTAACCCTTTAGGTGTTTCACAGGAATTAAAACAAAGTGTAGGTGAAATTTCAAAATTTCTTTTTTTTTGCAGATTTGCAATTTTAATACATTTTTCTAAGGAACACAGTACATTTTACTAGAGAAATGTGACTAAAAATTGATTCCCCCAATTCTTTTGTTTTCATAAATATCCTATATGTGGCCCTAGTGTGCACGGTGACCAAACCACAGGCTTCATAATAGAAGGAGCACCTACTTGATTTTGGAGCCTCCTTTTTATGAGATTATTTTTTAGGCACCATGTAGGTTTCTAGGCACCATAACATGCTAAAAGTTAGGAACCCCCCCACAAGTGACCCCATTTTGCAAACTACACCCCTCAGGGAATTCAGCTAGGGGTATAGTGTACATTTCAAACCCGCAGGGGTTTCACCAATTGTGGTACAACTGGGCAGTGAAAATGAAAAATTATTTTTTTTACACAAAAATGCAGTTCTGGCTCCAAATTTGTCATTTTCAGAAGGTATGAAGGAGAAAAAGCACCCCAAAATCTGTGCCCCAATTTCTCCCGAGTACAGCAATGCCTCACATGTGACCAAAAAATACCAGTTGGGTGCATGGCAGGACTCAAAAGGGAAGGAGTGATTTTTGGATTTTGCAGCTCAGATTCTGGTGGAATTTTGGTGGGTGCTATGTCGCATTAGCAAGACCCCCCAAGCACCAATACAGTGGAACCCCCCCACAAGTCACCCCATTTTGCAAACTACACCCCTCAGGGAATTCATCTAGGGGTATAGTGTACATTTCAAACCCCCAGGGGTTTCACCAATTTTGATACAAGTGGGCAGTGAAAATGAAAAATTACATTTTTTTACACAAAAATGCAGTTCTGGCTCAAAATTTTTCATTTTCAGAAGGTATGAAGGAGAAAAAGCACCCCAAAATCTGTGCCCCAATTTCTCCCGAGTACGGCAATGCCTCACATGTGACCAAAAAATACCAGTTGGGTGCATGGCAGGACTCAGAAGGGAAGGAGTGATTTTTGGATTTTGCAGCTCAGATTCTGGTGGAATGAATGGTGGGTGCTATGTTGCACCAATACAGTGGAACCCCCCCACAAGTCACCCCATTTTGCAAAGTACACCCCTCAGGGAATTCATCTAGGGGTATAGTGTACATTTCAAACCCCCAGGGGTTTCACCAATTTTGATACAAGTGGGCAGTGAAAATGAAAAATTACATTTTTTTACACAAAAATGCAGTTCTGGCTCACAATTTTTCATTTTCAGAAGGTATGAAGGAGAAAAAGCACCCCAAAATATGTGCCCCAATTTCTTCCGAGTACGGCAATGCCTCACATGTGACCAAAAAATACCAGTTGGGTGCATGGCAGGACTCAGAACGGAAGGAGTGATTTTTGGATTTTGCGGCTCAGATTCTGGTGGAATTTTGGTGGGTGCTATGTCGCATTAGCAAGACCCCCCAAGCACCAATACAGTGGAACCCCCCCACAAGTCACCCCATTTTGAAAACTACACCCCTCAGGGAATTCATCTAGGGGTATAGTGTACATTTAAAACCCCCAGGGGTTTCACCAATTATGATACAAGTGGGCAGTGAAAAAGAAAAATTACATTTTTTACACAAAAATGCAGTTCTGGCTCAAAATTTTTCATTTTCAGAAGGTATGAAGGAGAAAAAGCACCCCAAAATCTGTGCCCCAATTTCTCCCGAGTACGGCAATGCCTCACATGTGACCAAAAAATACCAGTTGGGTGCATGGCAGGACTCAGAAGGGAAGGAGTGATTTTTGGATTTTGCAGCTCAGATTCTGGTGGAATTTTGGTGGGTGCTATGTCGCATTAGCAAGACCCCCCAAGCACCAATACAGTGGAACCCCCCCACAAGTCACCCCATTTTGAAAACTACACCCCTCAGGGAATTCATCTAGGGGTATAGTGTACATTTCAAACCCCCAGGGGTTTCACCAATTTTGATACAAGTGGGCAGTGAAAATGAAAAATTACATTTTTTTACACAAAAATGCAGTTCTGGCTCAAAATTTTTCATTTTCAGAAGGTATGAAGGAGAAAAAGCACCCCAAAATCTGTGCCCCAATATCTCCCGAGTACGGCAATGCCTCACATGTGACCAAAAAATACCAGTTGGGTGCATGGCAGGACTCAGAACGGAAGGAGTGATTTTTGGATTTTGCAGCACACATTCTGGTGGAATGAATGGTGGGTGCTATGTTGCACCAATACAGTGGAACCCCCCCACAAGTCACCCCATTTTGCAAAGTACACCCCTCAGGGAATTCATCTAGGGGTATAGTGTACATTTCAAACCCCCAGGGGTTTCACCAATTTTGATACAAGTGGGCAGTGAAAATGAAAAATTACATTTTTTTACACAAAAATGCAGTTCTGGCTCACAATTTTTCATTTTCAGAAGGTATGAAGGAGAAAAAGCACCCCAAAATATGTGCCCCAATTTCTTCCGAGTACGGCAATGCCTCACATGTGACCAAAAAATACCAGTTGGGTGCATGGCAGGACTCAGAACGGAAGGAGTGATTTTTGGATTTTGTGGCTCAGATTCTGGTGGAATTTTGGTGGGTGCTATGTCGCATTAGCAAGACCCCCCAAGCACCAATACAGTGGAACCCCCCCACAAGTCACCCCATTTTGCAAACTACACCCCTCAG
The DNA here is from genome assembly GCF_055691185.1 of Crinia signifera. Classification (NCBI taxonomy): domain Eukaryota; kingdom Metazoa; phylum Chordata; class Amphibia; order Anura; family Myobatrachidae; genus Crinia; species Crinia signifera. The sequence continues at coordinate 284,689,729 of NC_139222.1, read as the reverse complement.
GGAATTCATCTAGGGGTATAGTGTACATTTCAAACCCCCAGGGGTTTCACCAATTTTGATACAAGTGGGCAGTGAACATGAAAAATTACATTTTTTACACAAAAATGCAGTTCTGGCTCAAAATTTTTCATTTTCAGAAGATATGAAGGAGAAAAAGCACCCCAAAATCTGTGCCCCAATTTCTCCCGAGTACGGCAATGCCTCACATGTGACCAAAAAATACCAGTTGGGTGCATGGCAGGACTCAAAAGGGAAGGAGTGATTTTTGGATTTTGCAGCTCAGATTCTGGTGGAATTTTGGTGGGTGCTATGTCGCATTAGCAAGACCCCCCAAGCACCAATACAGTAGAACCCCCCCACAAGTGACCCCATTTTGCAAACTACACCCCTCAGGGAATTCATCTAGGGGTATAGTGTACATTTAAAACCCCCAGGGGTTTCACCAATTTTGATACAAGTGGGCAGTGAAAAAGAAAAATTACATTTTTTACACAAAAATGCAGTTCTGGCTCAAAATTTTTCATTTTCAGAAGGTATGAAGGAGAAAAAGCACCCCAAAATCTGTGCCCCAATTTCTCCCGAGTACGGCAATGCCTCACATGTGACCAAAAAATACCAGTTGGGTGCATGGCAGGACTCAGAAGGGAAGGAGTGATTTTTGGATTTTGCAGCACAGATTCTGGTGGAATGAATGGTGGGTGCTATGTTGCACCAATACAGTGGAACCCCCCCACAAGTCACCCCATTTTGCAAACTACACCCCTCAGGGAATTCATCTAGGGGTATAGTGTACATTTCAAACCCCCAGGGGTTTCACCAATTTTGATACAAGTGGGCAGTGAAAATGAAAAATTACATTTTTTTACACAAAAATGCAGTTCTGGCTCAAAATATTTCATTTTCACAAGGAATGAAGGAGACAAAGCACCCCAAAATCTGTGCCCCAATTTCTCCCGAGTACGGCAATGCCTCATGTGTGACCAAAAAATGGCAGGACTCAGAAGGGAAGGAGTGATATTTGGAGTTTGCAGCACAAATTCTGGTGGAATTTTGGTGGGTGCTATGTCGCATTAGCAAGACCCCCCAAGCACCAATACAGTGGAACCCCCCCACAAGTCACCCCATTTTGAAAACTACACCCCTCAGGGAATTCATCTAGGGGTATAGTGTACATTTAAAACCCCCAGGGGTTTCACCAATTTTGATACAAGTGGGCAGTGAAAAAGAAAAATTACATTTTTTACACAAAAATGCAGTTCTGGCTCAAAATTTTTCATTTTCAGAAGGTATGAAGGAGAAAAAGCACCCCAAAATCTGTGCCCCAATATCTCCCGAGTACGGCAATGCCTCACATGTGACCAAAAAATACCAGTTGGGTGCATGGCAGGACTCAGAAGGGAAGGAGTGATTTTTGGATTTTGCGGCTCAGATTCTGGTGGAATGAATGGTGGGTGCTATGTGGCATTAGCAAGACCCCCGAAGCACGGTGAAATTATGAACCTAATATTCCATAGATGTGTGGTATAATTTAAAACACTCCTTTATACATAGGCCGGGTTTGTCGGGGCAAGTGTCACACTGGAAAATAGTTTGCTTTCTTATTCCCTTTTTATAGCAAACTTTGCACCTTTTTTGTGTCCTGCCCTTTTTTCCAGTGGAGGGGATTTCATCAGGAAAATGCTGCCCTGGTACAATACGGGGGCCAGTACTAGAAGTACTGGGGCCCTCTGCCTGCTGGTTCCCAAATATTAGGCCCTTTATGACTTCCTCTTGAAAGTGCATAAATGTCCCCCTCTGGCCGGTAGAACGGAATAGCACGTAAGCGTTATACAGTGCCATCTGGATGATATACACGGCCACCTTCTTGTACCAGATTTTTGTTTTCCGCAGGGCACTGTACGGCTTCAGTACCTGATCTGAAAGATCCACTCCGCCCATGTACCTATTGTAATCCAGGATACAATTAGGTTTTGAGGTGTGGGTACTGGTACCTCGTACAGGGACGGAGGTGGTACTGTCTCCGTGAATTGTTGTCAGTATAAGGACATCCCTCTTGTCCTTATATTTGACCAACAACATATTTTCGGTGCATATTCCCCTGCTTTCACCCCTTCTCATTACTTGGGCAATGTGCGTTTTTGGGAGGCCTCTTTGGTTCTTGCGCACAGTACCGCAAGCTGCTGTACCTCTTGAACCAAGGGCCTTAAACAGGGGGATGCTAGTGTAAAAGTTATCCACATAGAGGTGATAACCTTTATCCAGGAAGGGGTGCACTAAATCCCAGACAATTTTCCCACTAACACCTACGAGGGAGGGGGGGCATTCTGGCGGTTGAATTCTTGAATCCTTCCCTTCATAAACCCTAAACCTGTGGGTGTACCCTGAGGTGCTTTCACACAGCTTATACATTTTTATGCCATACCTTGCCCTCTTACTGGGAAGGTACTGGCGGAATTTAACCCTTCCTTTAAAATGTATAAGGGACTCGTCGATACAAATAAATTTTTCAGGGATGTACACCTCTTCAAATTTGGCACTGAAATGATCAATGACCGGCCTGACTTTGAATAGCCGGTCAAAGGTGGGATCATCTCTGGGTGGGCACTGTGCATTATCGGTGTAATGTATGAATTTAAGAATTGTCTCAAATCGAGTCCGGGGCATGGCCATACGGTAAAATGGAGTACTGTACAGAACATCTGTACTCCAATATTGCCTAATTTCTGGCTTTTTTACTATGCCCATATGAAACACCAGACCCCAAAACGTCATCATCTCTACTGCATCTACAGGGGTCCACCTAGCAAATGATGACGTGGGGTTTTGAGCAATAAACTGCTGGGCATATAAATTAGTTTGGTCCACCATTAAATTTATAAAATCATCAGAGAAAAATAATTTGAAAAAGTCAATTTCTCTGAGACCTGTGGAATCAAATTGGATTCCTGGCATGCCCAAAAACTCAGGAACCTGGGGCTCAAAATTGTCTGGTGGTGGGGTCCATACTAGATCAATTATTGGGGGGGGAATCTCAGCTGATCTACGGGGGCGTCTTTGAGGGGGTCCCTCATCAGCAGAGGAGGAAGAGGAGCTTAAGGCAAATCCTTCAAATTCCCCGCTTGCATCACTGCCTGTGTCAGAGTCAGAAGCAAGCATGGCATATGCCTCCTCCACTGAATACATTCTCCTGGATGATTGGGAGGACATTTGGGAGGACATTTGGGAGGACATTTGGGATGCCATTTTTATTTTTGTGTTACCGGTAGTGAAATGTTTCAACACGTGTATAGTGTAGGGGGGGGCACAAACTTTATTTCAATCCGGGGGGTATGTAGTGTGTAGTGTGTATGTGGTGCAGAAAAAAAAAAAAATGCTTTATACCAATAAAAAAAAAAAAAATGAAGGGGTTAAAAAAAAAAAAAAATGAAGGGGTTAAAAAAAAAAAAAGGAAGGGGTTAAAAAAAAAAAGGTCCTGCGCCAAAAATTGAGCACAGATGTTGGTCAGTAACGTCTGTCACTGAACAGCGCTCAAAGGCAACAGGAATTTGATCAAAAAAAAAAAAAAAATAGATCAACCCTGTGCCGAAAGAGATGATCAGTGATGTACGTCACTGATCAGCGCACAGCGGCCACAGGACACCCACAAAATCACAGTGTGTGTAAAAAAAAAAATTAAAAAAATACCCCACAGCACACACACAAAAAAAAAAGGTGATCAGTGATGCGACACTGATTACCAGTGAGGTGCAGCAGGTGCACAACCTTTGGTGCAACTGACAGGTATATATAAAAAAAAAAACCTCTGTACCCCCAAAAAAGTTGCTGATCACCTCAGATATAGTGATCAGCACAAAAGGCGGGGACAGCAGACACAAAATTTAGCACTCTCTATCACTATCTCTCTCTATCTCTCTATCTCTCACTATCTAACACTATCTAACACTCTATGACACTGCAGCAGCAGCACTCACAGGTATATCTATATATAAAAAAAAACCTGCGCCCCCAAAAAGTTACTGATCAGTTAATTTATACTGATCAGCACAAAAGGAGGGGGCAGCAGTCAGTTATATAAAAAATAGTAGCACAATCTGTCACTATCTCTCTCTATCTCTCTCTATCTCTCTCTCTCTATCTCTCTCTATCTCTCTATAACTATCACACTGCAGCAGCACAAAATATAGCACTCTGTCAGTAGGCCTCTCTCTCTATCTCTCTCTCTATCTCTCTCTCTCTATCTATAACTATATCACACTGCAGCAGCACAAAATATAGCACTCTCTGACACTATCTCTCTCTCTATCTCTCTCTATCTCTCTCTATCTCTCTCTATCTCTCTCTCTCTATCTCTCTCTATCTCTCTCTATCTATCTCTATCTATCTCTCTCTATCTATCTCTATCTATCTCTCTATCTATCTAGCTAATACTAATACAGTGCAGCAGCACAATATCACAGTATGGCACAATTATTGCACAGGATCCAGGAAGCAATCAGCAGCGATCAGGTAAGTATTGCAGCAAGTATTTCTGGTCAGTATGGCGGCAGGGGGGTACGGTGACCGCACTGCACGCTTTCCAGACCGGAATGGCGTCTGCAGTGCAGTCACCGTTAGTTTAAATCTCCCTCCTTGGCTGTGATTGGTCCGTCGGTCCGACGGACCAATCACGGCCTTTGGGGGCGGGCGGGGTGAGGTGGGGTGACACCAGTGTCACCCTTACACCCCGCGGTGATTGGTGCTGTACTTTACAGCACCAATCACCTCTGATCCCGTGTCACCGGCGAACGTTATTCGCCGGTGACACAGGAAAACGCTGTGAATGGCTGTTCACACTGAACAGCCAATCACAGCGATCGCCGACGGGGGGGCGGCATCGCAGCCCCCCCGGGGCATGCACGGACATGTCTGCTGTCAGGGACAGCAGACATGTTGAAACTGTCACCGCGTCTATAGACGCGGTGACAGTTTAAATCCATGACGTACATTTACGCCATGTGTCGGGAAGTGCTTCCCGACCATGACGTAAATGTACGTCAAATGTCGGGAAGGGGTTAAAGGTTTTGTGTCATGGCAGTGGGGTAGTGCTGCCGCTTCATCTATCTGCCAATGTGACAATAATTAATGGTCATGAGCATCGGGAGCTGAGGCACACTGACTGCATAAGTGTGCAGTGCATTACTGGGAGTTGCCCCATGAGATTTTGCACATGAGGTCAGAGGCTGAAAGGCTTGTGCTGAGCTCTGATTGATGGAGCTCAGCACATGCTTTTCAGGCCCATGGAAGACAGCAGCAGCAGCGGCCTCGTCATGGGAGGGTTTTAATCAGAGGCAACGCTGAGCCTGTGAGTAATGTATAGAGGGACCAAACACAGGCTTTCAATGTGGTATATATATATATATATATATATATATATATATATATATATATATATATATACATACATACATACATATACATACATAATCCCACACCCTGCGGCCAGTAATCTGCCCCTGCCAATACGGGTTAGGTAAGTATACTTACCTAAGTAAGAAAATATTTGAAATTTCAGATGATTGGTTGTTACCGGCAACTCCTGTGAGATTTCTCCCTCCAAGCACTGCTCTTCTTTCCCGGCCCAAGGAAAAAAGTGTCAATATTTTAATTGATGTCTTTTAAAACAAATATTCTCCCACAACAACATTGTAAGCAAAGAACTTTGCATCCTCGCTGGCTTCCAATGCCGGAAACACGATCAGAATACTATCCTCAATATGCACTCGTACCTTGTGCCAAAGCTCGCAGTTGTCTGTTGCTTCTGTGCCCTACTTTTGGGTCCTTGTGTCGGTGTACGGCCTGGTCATAATCCACAGACATTACTCTTCAGTTACGTGAATACGACAAAACAAAACCGGCCGCCGTATAATTTATGCTTCTATGGAAGATCTCCTGGTGATTTTCAATTTTTAAAAACCCCACAGTGTTACTGTAGCAATAAACAGCTCTGGTGTTGCAGCTTGTGCGCCAGGAAAGCGTCCGGCCGCTCGTGTTCAGAGGGAAATGAATACAGCACGTTATGTATGCGAGGGAATCTCTTACTTACAAAGGAGGGAAGATAGATGAATGGTGAGGAGAAAATGACAAAATCTTTATGGGCTTCTTGGCAGCTTCACCCAATTTTTTTTTTTATAATAAAATAAATCCTTTCATTTATATTCCTGGTGTTGCTGAAAAATGTTACCCATAAACCAGGGTGGAAAATAGCGTAATAAACAGATTATTATTAAAGTATAAATCAGTATTTTTTTGTTTCTTAACAATGCATAGAATTAGGGCACAAATTAAAGTACCTTTAGCATACAAAGGAGCAATTTGGTCTGTCGAGTGGCCTCTAGTGGTCAGTGGAGGTACTTCACCTCATAGAGGTGAGGAGTAGTTAGCATTTTATTTATATTTACTGTATATATACATACATGCCATATATCTTTGGGGTTTGTAAGGGTTACATGCTTGTGGCCGGGGGTTTCTAGGTCATTGCTAAGGTTTTTTTTTTGCTTGTTGTAAGGGTCACATGCCCATTGCCATGGCTTTCTTGATTGTTGCCAGGGGTTTCTTTTTCATTGCCAGGGGTTACATGCTGGTTGCCAGGGGTTTCCATGCTCGTTGCCAGGGGGGGTTATATGCTTTTTGCCATGTGGTTACATGTACACCTTGCGCCAGCGCTCCTGGAATCCGGCATATCTAGGTAAGCCTGTATGTGCTGCGTTCCCTTGACAGACACTAGAGGCGGAGGCCATTTTTGAAAGGTTGTTTTAGCAGTTTCCATGTGGACAGCCAGACAATTGGGGACGTATTCCAGAGTATTTTTATTTTAATAGTAATACATTATAATATCATAAATACGATTTCAGTTTTAGGTAAAGAAGTTCATTCAGCTACATTGTATCTCTTACTGTTTTTCCTGTGATGTCTTTGTGTTAGATTTTGTTTGTTGGTATATAAATCCCTTTGTGATAAGATGTAGTATAATTATATAGACCTGAAGAGGTTTCACTTCTGAAGAGGAAACAACAGATGTTCTCATCAGACGTTATCGTTTTTATGAGGAGAAAAATCTGTATTCCAATTCAGCCTGTTATACCTGTATCCGTGTCATTGTAACTGTCCTCACAGTAATGTGTGGGCATGCACTGTATTTATGTGGTCCCCCACTGAGCAATATTATCCCATTTACTAGCAGTGAATGTGTGTCTGTATGTGTAACACACACACACACACACACACAGTACCACTCAAAAGTTTGGGGTCGCTTAGAAATCTCCGTATTTATGACAGGACAGCCATGTTTTTTTTTTCAGTGAAGATACCATTTAATGAATCATTGTTAATGTGGTAAATGACTATACTAGCTGCAAACGTCTGTTTTTTTTAAAGGAATATCTGCATATGTGTATAGAGGCCCATTTCCAGCAACCATCACTCCAGTGTTCTAATGGTACATTGTGTTTGCTAACCGCGTTAGAAGACCAATGGATGATTATGTACTTGCTCGTTGGGTATCTGGAGCATGATATTCGTGTGTTGAATTACAGTCTCAAAATGGACAGAAAAAGAGAACTTTCATGTGAAACTCAACAGTCTATTATTTTTCTTCAAAACTAAGGCTATTCCATGTGAGAAATTGGCAAGAAATTGAACATTTCCTACAACGGTGTGTACTACTCCCTTTAGAGAACAGCCCAAACAGGCTCTAACCAGAGTAGAAAGAGAGGCTCTGGTGCACAACTGAGCAAGAAGAGAAGTACATTAGAGTCTCTAAATTACCTGAATGTTTAGCGGGTCCCTTTGACATCACTGAACAATGTCGTTTACCGATATCGTTCAGTGTGTACTGTTAATAATATTGTCCGCTGCCGTTTAATGTGTAATAGGGCTCAACAATTTCCATGGTTGTCTTCTCTGCAACCTCTGCAAACCATTCAATGTGTCCTTTATCATCTTCATCTCAGCATTCCCTTGGTCTTGTTTGTCCTGAAGAAAAGCAGATAGAAATGAACATTGAGAAAGGGACGAGGTCTCAGAGGCATGTCATGTCACATTGAGGACATCTCGTGTTCCCCCGGACCATTTTTGCAGCCGGGTTTGTGAAACAAGGGCTGTGGTCTCATTATGGGTAGACAGCGTGGAGGCAGTGGCAATTTGAGGGGGGTTGGTACTATTTATCCGGGCCCGGGTGTGCTGGGGGGGGGTTCATGTCCTGTTCCCCAGTTGCAGGGAGCCGGGCAGTGGAAAGAGAGAAAACAGCACAGCCTCTCTCCCCAGTGCAGCAGACGCTGTTCAGTGCCATGTGCCGAGCTGGGGAGAGAGGCAGCTGCAGCGGATGCCTGTCATCTCTCCTTCTGTGCGTCACTAACTGTGATGATTTCTGTGCGTCACTAACTGTGATGATGATCCTGCCCACCACCCCACAAAATAATTAATTTTCTTTTCCCCATGAGGATGTAGACACGCCCCTCCCTGATGCCACGCCCGCTATGTGGCCATGCCCCTCCATTTACCAGGGCCTGCTAGGAGACATGTGTGCGTGGTCCCATGTATCTTAAAAGTAACAGAGGCACAGACCTGCACAGTGTGTGCGTTTAGATCTGAGTGCTCACATCTGAGAGGTGGGGGGGGGGGGGGTTAGGGAGTAGAGGGGGGGGGGTTGTGGTGATACAGTATTCGAAAGTCAAGAACAAGACATTCTTACAAATGGGTGAGAGTGAGACTCTTTGTCCTATTCTGTCACCGGCTCCCTGACATATGGCGCTTAGGTAGTTTTTATTAACTTGCTGTAATCCTTCCAGACTGTCATTACATCTCTCTGTCTGTGCGGCAATTACTGGTGTTCTGGAGTCCAGTGGCCGGTGCTGAGCCCATCACTCATCCGCAGGTCTTCCTGGGCTCTGAAACATAAAGCCATCCATATGATTTATCCTCTGTGGTTCTGGCAACTTATCCCGTCCCCTGTACGCTCTGCACCTGATTCAGCCGGGCACAAATTCAGCGCAGGACACCGTACCGTCCTTACGCACCTTCCCATTGGAAATCTCACAACGATCCCTTATCAAATCCCACTCACAGTAATTCCTGTTGTCTAAGTTATTCAAAGATTCTATTACATTTCAGGACCTGTTTCTTTCTGTAACAAAGAACTGAAATATAACTGGGGGCTGGCTGGAAAATGTAAGCCCAGGGGCAAACGCATAGCATTGGCCCACTATCTCCTGTGCAGTGGTGTAAGTCCATCCTAGTTGCCTGGAGGCAAGATAAATATTGGTGCCCCCTCACCCTCATAAAATCCTCTGGGTTGGGACTTATTTTGGTACTTCCTCATCTTTGCGGCCACCGCTACGCTACAGAACTTACATAGCATTATCGCCCACTCTCGGGCTTGTTTCGCTCGCCACACTTCAGGCTCAGTGGCTCGCTCCACTCACCACAACTTTACTAAAGGTAATAGATGATGGCGTGGACCCAGTTAAGTAGCGGCTAATGTAACTGGCATAGCAGCTAACGTAACTGGTGTAGCAGTGGCCACAAAAATGAGGAGGTACCCCTATTTCTGAGCAGAGCCATGCTGCAGCACACAAGCCATCTCCTCTTATGTCATATTGCTTCCTACATGAGGCCCGATCAATCATATGCTGTTATGTTACTAACTTTGGACCTGCAGGGCTTCCATAGGTTCTAAAGTCATCTCCTATATATTTGGCTACATCTGTCACTCAAAGTGTGTGTCTGTGTCTATAACGCTCTGTTCCTGGACTTTCCTCTTAATGTGTGATTGCCTTCATCTGTGCTGAACACCTTTCTGAGAAATTAACCTGTTTAAAACAGGTGATGGCAATCATACATTAAGGGGAAGTCTAGAAACAGAGCATTGTGTCCCTCCTGGAGAGGGTCATGTTGGGAGGTATGTGACAGAGAACCAGCCCAGTGAGCCCACAGACAGTGCCAGACACCCACTGCCTTCCCATGTTGCCCAGCACTGCTACTCCACAGCCACCAGGTGAGCGCCCCCCTCCCGCGATTTGCGGCAAAACCTCCCCCCCCCCCCGCGCGCCCCTCCCGCGATTCGCGGCAAAAACACCCGCGACCCCCCCTACCGCGATTCGCAGCAAAAACACCCCCGCGACCCCCCCTCCCGCGATTCGCTGCAAAAAGAACCCCCCCACGACCCCTCCCGCAATTCGCGGCATAACCACCACCACCCCGCGACCCCCCCCTCCCGCGAATCGCGGCAAACCCTCCCCCGTGACCCCCCCCCCGATTCGCGGAAAAAACACCCCCCCCGCGACCTCCCTCCCGCGATTCGCGGCAAAAGAACCCCCCGCGACCCCCCCTTGCACGATTGGCGGCACCCCCCCTGCGACCCCCCTCCCGCGATTCGCGGCACCCCCCCCCGCAATTCGCAGCAGCCCCAGGATTAAATGGCACATGCAAAACACTGACATGGCTATGGTCGACAATGAAAAAGGTTGACATGAGTTTTTGAAGATTTATTTTTAATTTTTTTAATTTTTTCATTTTCATTGTCATGTGTCGACATGGACACCAATGAAGTGGCACACTTATGTCAACATTTACATGTGTTGACCTTTCTGTGTTGATTTTTTCTTGTGGCGATTCGCGTCACACCCCCCCGCAACCCCCCCTCCCGCGATTCGCGGCACCCCCCGTGACCCGCCACCTCCCGCAATTCGGGGCAACCCCCCACCGGAACCCCTGTGAACCCCGCCCTCCCAACATTCGCGGCACCCACCCCCGCGACCCCCCCTCCCGCAATTCGCGGCAGCTCCAGAATTAAATTGCACATGGAAAACACTGACATGGCTATGGTCGACAATGAAAAAGGTTGACATGAGTTTTTGAAGTTTTTTTGTCATTTTTTGAATATTTTCATATTCATTCTCATGTGTCGACATGGACACCAATGAAGTGGTGTCCATGTCAACATTTACATGTGTTGACCTTTCTGTGTTGATTTTTTTCTTGTGGTGATTCGCGTCACACCCCCCGCAACCCCCCCTCCGGCGATTCGCGGCACCCCCCCGCGACCCCCCCCCCTCCCGCAATTCGCTGCAACCCCCCACCGGAACCCCCATGAACCCCCCCCTCCCGCAAATCGCGGCACCCCCCGCGATTCGCGGCAGCCCCAGGATTAAATGGCACATGCAAAACACTGGCACGGCTATGGTCGACAATGAAAAAGGTTGACATGAGTTTTTGAAGATTTATTTCATTTTTTTAATGTTTTCATATTCATTGTCATGTGTCAACATGGACACCAATGAAGTGGCACACTTCTGTCAACATTTACATGTGTTGACCTTTCTGTGTTGATTTTTTCTTGTGGCGATTCGCGTCACACCCCCCCCGCAATTCGCGGCACCCCCCGTGACCCCCCACCTCCCGCAATTCGCGGCAACCCCCCACCGGAACCCCTGTGAACCCCACCCTCCCGCGATTCGCGGCACCCAACCCCGCGACCCCCCCCTCCCGCAATTCGCGGCACCCCCCGTGATTCGCGGCAGCTCCAGAATTAAATTGCACATGGAAAACACTGACATGGCTATGGTCCACAATGAAAAAGGTTGACATGAGTTTTTAAAGTTTTTTTTTTCATTTTTTGAATATTTTCATATTCATTCTCATGTGTCGACATGGACACCAATGAAGTGCCACACTTATGTCAACATTTACATGTGTTGACCTTTCTGTGTTGATTTTTTCTTGTGGCGATTTGAGTCACACCCCCCGCCCTCCGCGACCCTCCCTCCAGCGATTCGCGGACACCTAAGTTGCAATACAGGGCATCTTTCATACAATTCTAACCATATTTCTCATATACAAACGTTCACAAATTAAGGGGGCGCAGCCCCTTACGACGGTGTGAAGAGCGCCCGTAGGGCGCGATGAATCACCTAGACTCTTATATATTTGGCTACATCTGTCACTCAAAGTGTGTCTGAAGCTGTAACGCTGGGTGGAGCCTCTGACTCACATGACAGAGAACCAGCCCTCTCCATGTTACACAGCAAAGACACAGCTACTCACCAGACACACCAGGTGAGCACCCCGCCCCTCCAAACCTCCCAACATGACCCTCTCCAGGAGGGACAGAATGCTCTGTTTGTGGACTTCCATCTTAATTTATGATTGTCATCACCTGTTTTAAACAGGGTAATTGATAAGAAAGGTGTTTAAGCACAGGTGATGGTAATCCATAAATTAAGGAGAAAGTCCAGAAACAAAGCAATGTGTCCCTCCCCCCCCCCCCATTCACGGCAACCCCACGATTAAATGGCACATGCAAAACACTGACATGGCTATGGTCGACAATGAAAAAGGTTGACATGAGTTTTTGAAGATTTATTTTTCACTTTTTCAATGTTTTCATATTCATTCTCATGTGTCGACATGGACACCAATGAAGTGCCAAACTTATGTCAACATTTACATGTGTTGACCTTTCTGTGTTGATTTTTTCTTGTGGCGATTCGCGGCACCCCCCGGCGACCCCCCTCCCGCGATTCACAGCAACCCCCCCCCAATTCACGGCGACTCCCGCAATTTGCGGCCCCACCCCGTGACACACCCCCTCCTGCGATTCGTGGCACCCCGCAACCCCCCCTCCCACGATTTGTGCCAACCCCCCAGGCCCCCCCTTCCTCGCGGTACCCCCCACCCCTACCGCGATCCCCCCCTGTCATTGCGGCAACCCCCCACCCCTGCGACCCACCCTCCCACGATTCACTGCAACCCCCCGCGTCCCCCCCTCCCACGATTCGCGGCACCCACACACCCCCGCGACCCCCCCTCCCGCAATTCACGGCATCCACCCACGACCCCTCCTCCCGTAATTCGCGGACACACCTCACCTCCTCCCTCCCCCCCACCCCCGGTCGCGATTCACGGCAACCCCAGGATTAAATGGCACATGCAAAACACTGACATGGCTATGGTCGACAATGAAAAAGGTTGACATGAGTTTATGAAGATTTATTTTTCTTTTTTTTTATGTTTTCATATTCATTCTCATGTGTCGACATGGACACCAATGAAGTGCCACACTTATGTCAACATTTACATGTGTTGACCTTTCTGTGTTGATTTTTTCTTGTAGCAATTTTTTTACAGTGACAACTATGAACTATGTGCGCGTCAACCTAGACATCATCAACCAATTCTTTGTATAATATATAACACCTCCTCCTAGCCCAGCCTCCTGCTCTCATGTACCCTAACTCCCACCCAGTAGGAGGAGACACTGACTCAGGGCCACCGTCCTGTACTCCTGTGCTGCCACGCTGGACCCTCACCCACTGGCAGAAGCTGCACAGTATCTCCCACCCTCCTCTTTAGTCACCCTTATGCCCACACACCCCTATCACTACCCAGCCTCCTGTTTTCATGTGTCGTGACCTCCGCCAGTGGGGAGCCGCTGACTCAGAAACACCCTACTATACTATTGCACACACACACACCTAAACAACATGCACACACAGCCCCCCCCCCCCCCCCCCACACCCACAAATGTCACTGTACCCTCCACACTATCAATGTACATCTTACTCTGTAACCGCTTTTTAATTAAACAAAACAATGCACACCCCCTTCCACCACATCATATGCTCTCTATTTAACACATTTCACCTATAACTCAAGTTGCAATACAGGCATCTTTCATACAATTCTAACCATCTTTCTCATATACAAATGTTCACAAATTAAGGGGGTGCAGCCCCTTACGACGGTGTGAAGAGCGCCCGTAGGGCGCGATGAATCACCTAGTTAGTTATATTAGTTATAGTTATAGTGCTACTGCAATTACTTGACCACAAATACAACAGTGACAGTCGTATTATAGACTCACTAACTTCTGGAACACCGGGCCGATCACTGCAGAGGAGGCAGCCTGAGACAGAAGGGGACAGACAGTGTGGCCGGGTTGCAAGACTGCCATCAGAAATAGTGGGGCCCGGTACTTAAAACATAGGCAAGACCCCCTTTCCCGTTCTTGAACCCCCGAAGTGCCTGGTGAGATCTCCGGTGTCTGCAGCACTGGCCGCACTACCCAACCTCATGGGAAATGGGAAGTTTTTTTATGACACATTATATTTGATAGACTTCAGTCCTGGGCCCCCTTTCTGCCTGGGCCCGGGATTGGAGTCCCCGTAACCCCCCTCCCCTGATGGCTGCCCTGCTGGGGGGGGGGGGGGGTCAGATAGCCCCAGGACCAATGGCCCAGCCCGCCGCTGAATAGTACAATGAGGACTTTGGTTCCTCCTTATACTGTAGCCCTCTCCCATACAGGAATGGGGGGTTATATGGATTAGAATGCTGCTGCAGGGAAACACTGACAAAAAGCTGCAGGAGTCGCTGAAACAACATGGGACAGGTCTGTGTATCCAACCCACATGTGTATCCAACTTGGACTGCTATGTGCTACCCCACGTACGCGTGTACACTAAGTTTACAGCCAAGGATACAGTGTAACCCCCTCACTTATACCACGGTATATTCTGCATCTAAGAGACCGAGTACTAGGTTACAGTGACATTTACGGAAGCCTCTGGTCCTGCAATCAGTCTGATGCTACAATCACCACTGGTCATCATAGTGTGCAGCAAGTACAGACCCCGGCATAGGGCGCACTGGAACCTGCTGCAGCCTGCAAGCGCTGACAAAGGGACCATGTCATTAAGCCTACAAGGCAAAGTGTCAGCAGTACCAACACCCTGCACAGATAAAGTAATACGTGGTCACTATACCTCTCCTGGCAATTGTTCAGCTTTAAAGTTAAAATAAAGCTTGTTAGGCTCATACATATATATATATATATATATATATATATATATATATATATAACAACTGTAAAACAATATGGCCTATGGGATTTATCAAATCGGAAAGTCTCCTATTAACTAGAAATGAAACATGTTAAGTCATCCTCCATTGCACAGTCCTCCTGCTCCAGTCAAGACATTCATATCCCACACTTTTAGGCCCAGATGCTGGGATGGTCCATGATCCTAGTACAGGTTGAGTACCCCTTATCCCAAATACTCGGGACCATGAGCACTTTGGATAAGGGATTTATTCGGATTTTGGAATATATATATTTTTTCCATACTTACCTGGTCCCTGGGCTGCTTGCTGAAATTTCCCCATCTGTTTTCATCACACTCCGCCCCTGTCAGCCATAAACCATCAATAATAATGAAACATCAATGGTCGATGGCTATCCCTGCCCTGGGCGGCAGCACCAACTACTCGGCGCATTGGGGTGGTTAGCACATTCATCATAGTTACCTGTCTAGTGGCTGCTCCTTCTGGGAGGGAGGGAGCAGCCAATGTGCACAGGAGGGGGCATGGAGGAGGTGGCTTAGGGGTGTGGAGATTTGAACGACATCATCATAGCCCCTCCCCCTGCTTAACAATGTTGACATTCCCAGCATTGTAAAGCAGGGGCAGGACTATGCAATGGGGGTTTGAGGGGATGCAGGAAACTCTTCTGATGAATCAATTGCAGGGCTACCTGATTTTCGGGATCCTCCCGGCTGTTCCAGTACAGTAGGCAAGTATGACATACCCATACCGCCCAACTCTCTCAAGCAGCAAATAGGGATGCTCACGCTCCCCTAAGGTGCGCGCCTGAAATTTGGGGTATTGCCTCATGACCAGGTTACCTTCAGTTGCAGCACACCCACCAGGCCACATGCCCGTTTTCACCTCTGTGAGGGGATTGGCAAGCACTGAGTGATGGTCATGCCCCCTGTCCCTCCATCTCCCTGAATACACACCCTGGGACACTGCCGGCTGTGGGTGGGACATGGGACTGTCCCCCAAAAAATGGGACTGTCCTGCGAGAATTGGGACAGTTGGGAGGTATGCATACATATGACTGTTTATCCTGGGGATTGTCAGTGTATCGTTCCTGCATTGGCTGCACCCAGGACTCTCTTCTCCTTCCTCTATAAGCCCAACCCTACGTACTTATTGGTCGGTGACATCACCGATCCGTTCAATGAAAGATGATTGATGTTTCAGTCCAGGGTGAGGTGTTCTGGGTGACCCAGTAAAACAATGAAATCCCTGTAACATACTGTATGTTATATATGATAACTTTGTTTCACCATTGCAGGAGTATAATACGTGTGATCTTTGTGGGCAGTGGGTAGAGAATTACTATGAGTCGGTAAGAAGAACAGCTGCTTTGTGCCGCACTGACTGCTCGGCCAGACAGTGATTTCTGGCAAGACACAGAATGGACCTATCATTACAGAGACATAAATTGACACTGATTACAACAAGCACCTGCTGAATCCCATTCACGGTGTCTCCTGATAGCCGATCTCTGGGGAACCTGTCCTGCAATCTGTACAGAAATCTCAGCTCCTCCAATCAGGATAATGAGGGCGAACAAGGCGCATTTCACCGCTATTCTCTACAATGAAAGTAATTCAATTATTTTTTTAATGTCTGTAATTTTAGCTCTAACAAATATTACAGCGCAATAAAAAATAACAATGTTTTTCTTTTTATTATTAAATAATATCTTTATTAGTATTATCTGTATTATGGATACAGCCAAATAACATCACAAATTATAGATAGATTTCTGTAGTGATATTACTGGGGTACTATATAAAAAGGATTAATCAGATCTTTAATTATATAAGATATTGAGAAATAGGAACACTGCAGTCGATTTACCGACATACCCTCAAAATACTGACACGTTCAAAATGCCAACATTCGTTATGCTGACGGCATTTACAATGTTGACGTGTCAAATAGTCGACATCAGTGATTTATGATTTTGTTTTTCTTTGGATCCGACCTGTTCTCACTTCACGATCCAAGTGGGCATAGAGTTAGCTTATAATAGTATGCCAAGGCAAGGAGGCACGGTGCCCGAAGCAAGGGTACTCTTATATGGTGCCCATAGACATCAACAAAAAAAAAATCACGTTGATTTTTTGACACACTGACATTTTAAATGTTGGCATTTTGACCGTGCAGAATAATGAATGTTGGCATTTTGAACATGTCGATATTTTGAATGTCAGAAAATCATACTGAACCCAAAACTCGAGCACTGAGCTTATTGTGGTAGCTATATCCATGACCTTTTTACCATACAGACAAATAAGGCCCAGTGCTGGGGCATCGCTGAAATCTCAAAGGAGCATTTTTATTAATTATCAGGTTACCCTAGTAGTGCCCAAGTTAATTGTGTAGACCATAACAGTGCCCAGTTCATTTTATGCCCCTTAAGAGCTCTCTGGTTTTTATCAGACCACACAGTGCCCCCAGTTCAGATTGTATTACAATGTAGTTCCCACAGTTTCTATTATGCCACACTGTAGTGTCCTGCATTCTTATTATACCACAATGTAGTGCCCTGCATTCATATTATACCACAACGTAGTGCCCTGCATTCATATTATACCGCAATGTAGTGCCCTGCATTCATATTATACCACCATGTAGTGCCCTGCATTCATATTATACCACAATGTAGTGCCATGCATTTATATTATACCACAATGTAGTGCCCTGCATTCATATTATACCACAATGTAGTGCCCTCCATTCATATTATACCACACTGAAGTGCTATTAGTTTATATTATGTCACACTGTAGTGCATTCAGTCCATATTATAGCACACTGTAGTGCCCTGCATTCATATTATACCACAATGTAGTGCCCTACATTCATATTATACAACACTGAAGTGCTATTAGTTTATATTATACCACACTGTAGTGCATTCAGTCCATATTATAGCACAATGTAGTGCCCTGCATTCATATTATACCACAATGTAGTGCCCTGCATTCATATTATACCACACTGACGTGCTATTAAGTTATATATTATGCGCTGTAGTGCCCACCATTCATAGTGCAAAGCATTACAATGCCCCCAGTTCATATTATGTCACATTACATTGAATGGAATGAAGATGGAGGTGACATATTGTTCCTTCCTTCATTACACTGCCGCTGTCGCTAGCAATATAACTTGGTTGGTAGTGCAGCAGGGCTGATTGGGCAACTATCCGAACAATAGTGGGCACCTGTAAACCAGGCATTAGGTGCTTTTCTCAAAATTGACTTCAATGCATGTGAATGAGAGCGGCACACTGCACACTCGCTGGGCCATTCGCTGCGGGGAGAGAGGGGCGGGGGCGTGCAGGGGGTGGCAACAGGGGAATGGCCAGTGTTTTATAAGTGTCCCCATATAAATCCTGGGCTGTAGAGGCAGGGGTGGTGATGCCTGCTTGGGGCGTCTGGCATCACATGGAGTAAGCGCCCACCCGGTCTTCGCGTACAGCGACGGAAATAAAAGTCATTATAGACTGACTTTTATTACCGAAGGGGAAAGAAATCATTGGCTAATAAGCAACCATCAAATGGTGTCTCTCCTTCGGCTGACTGTGAGGGGATGTACCGGCGCACGATACCAAGGGCATTCAGCGGCAGGGAGGGGGGCAGGTTGTTTGGCCGGCTGCGTTTAAGGGCTTGCTAGGCAGTGAATGTACGCTGCCTAGCGAGCCAACCTGAATAAGGCCCTTATTTGGTGCTACGATGGCTGCGGGGAGAAGGAGGTCACTGATGACATCAGCGATCCTCACTCTCAACGACCGGGGAACACCTGCAGTTTCTGGGACACTCCCATAAAACACACGGTTCCCGCCCCCCAAACGTCCGCCGGGCGTATAAAAGGACATGTATATTTATTTCAGTGTCAGCCACTGTTGTGTGTACTCATTATCCTCAGTTACAAACTGACAGTGGCCATTAGCTGTTATTAATTCAATGAGCCGAGGGCTTGTCAAGTGGGAACTTCTCTCTACTTCACTACAGTAATTGTACAGCCCCTGATAATGCCACAATTATATTCGGCTGTCAGCAAGAGACGGGCTGCGTGCTATTCCCTTATTATTCTTGATCGGGATTATCCAGGCAGGATCCACAACCTATCATCATTCTGAAATACAGAAGAAAAAAAAAAAAGACAGAACAGAAATTCTTTAATATAAAAGTTTTGAAATGATGAACTTTTGGTCGGTGATATTTGATAGCAACAGTAATATCCTTTCAGAACCACTGGATGGTTTTTTATGAAAAAGCTGCATAATCTGAACGGAGGTAATTATACTGCTGTCACATACAGAAGGCTCCATATTGCACGATACATCGCCAACAGAGCCTCGGCTATCACAGTCCTATCAGGAACAGGGAGATGTGTTTTGCCTCTTAATGATCAGCGGGAATTTATTTAAAGTACTGTAGCACCTCCGTGAAAATGCATTGGCAGCCACAATGATAACACGACACAAACCAGGTTTTGTGTACATGATCTTGTCTCCTACTTGTCGCTGTGCGTTATTACACAAGGGCCCTTATTCTGATTGAGTCGGACAGGTACACATTCGTTCGGATTGCGTATTCCTGCTGAGTGCGCGTGCGTACACTACGCAATGCGCATGTGCAACGGTGGCACTCCGCACTCGGACGGATCGCTACGCACAAAACATGTCCACCGAACACTCTCGGACAATGGGCGTATCTATGGGCGCGGTTTTAAAGTGGGCAAAACTGGGCGTAAATCGGGGCGTCAACATGGGTGTGGACGAAAAGTGCTAGGCGTGCACTCGGACCGCTCACCGAGCGGTCGCTACTCAACACACCCGAAAACGTCGGTCCAAACAAGTAGCTTTCAGGTCTCGGAGGGCAGTAGTTCATGTGCAGCGCGTTCGGTGGGGCAATCAGTGCGCACCGCCCCAAAATTACTCTCAGCTGAACACAATACTAACCCAGTCCTCTGGTCAATTTACTGTAATTACCCCTTTCCACTACTGAGATTTCATGCATTAACCTCTTCAGTCATAGTAGTCTGCAAAATGGAGGCCAAACATAAACACAGTTATAGGTTTGAAACTGCCACATTCTGAGGAATACACTGTAATGTTGTAAGGGTTAATGTAAAGTGCAATTTGGGTGTACAAGCATTTAATTGAAAGTAATTGAAAGTAATAGAGACCATAGAGTTTGGCTAATTGTTTAATGGGTTTGAAGCATGAGTTCCGTGCGGATTTGTGCTGTGCTCTAAAAAAAACCAACAGAAAGCGTTCGGTCAACTGTGCTGCTGCTCGGACGCTGAAAGACCGTGCGAACTTGTTGAGTTTCGTCCGCACACGGTAGTGTGGGTGCAGACCTATACCACTCCCTCTTATCTGGTAGTCCGTCCGAACGGATGCGAGGGCCTTGCAGGCGTGTCTTCACTCACCGTATAGATGGATGTCCTATCCGAACGAACGCGCATCCGAACGAGTGAACTAGAATAAGGGCCAAGGTGACACAAATGGTTTTACAGCTGCAATGCTTTGTGGGTAGATGTATGCAAATGAGTAAGATATTCAAACGTGTGTAGGACATTTGAAAAAAATAAAAACTTGCGGTGCTGGGTTTTTCCTGTTGACTGCAAGGCAGAAAACAGGGCTGCATCCAGTCAACAGCAAAATGACGACATGGCAATGGTAAATGGATGAAAAGGTCAACATGCTGTTTTGGGGATTTTTTTTTTCTTTCTTTGGACTTTGTCATACTTTACCATGCACATGCCCAAAGCATGCGGGGGGAAGCGGTGCAATAATTTGGAGTCCACATGATGAAATCTAGAATTTGACACCACAAAAACACGAAAAAAACGCATGTCGGCCTTTTCACGTATCAACTATTTCCATGTTTACTTTTTCTTTGTGTTGACCTTGACAATACTGACCTTTTGTTGTTGGCCTGTTAAGTGTCAATTGAGACACTGTTGCCCCTTTATACCATAACAAATGGGACTCAGTATTTTCTATAGAAATCTCTGCAACTTTTTTTTGCACCTCCAGAACACTGGATTTTTATTTTTATAGAAAATCTGTAGGGATTATCCTTGGTGCACACTATACAATGGCCCTTATTCTGATCGGTGCGGATATTCCCGAATTCTGACGGTGCGGTCCGCACGCCACGCTGTGCGGCAGCGTGCGGCCATCGTCCGTAGAAACGCCCACGTGTCCTCCGCATTCGGACGGACTCACTCTTTAAGAACAGGGCGTGTGTACGGACGACATACAAACCGTGCGTGTGCGGTGGAAACGTACAGATTCTTGCACGGTCTTCCCGCACAAGCACGGTCTTACCGCGTCAGAAGCTGTCCGTACGCCCCGATGCGGAGTATTTACGCTCAATCCAACACTTTTGTACTGAGTACACACAGCGATCACATGACCCACTTAGGCAATTAGGCAACCTCCTGGAAAAGGGATTGTTAGCAATTTCAATCAATTAAATGCTCATCTATACTAACCCACATTCCTACTTCATTCATGACACACATTAACCCTTACAGCACGTGACCCTAACATACATCTATATACACTATGTACATTTTGCTTATTTTAAAGAATTTAAACAACTTACACATATACTTTAGCATGTTAGAAAAAAACACTGACAACTTTGAACTTTAAATAACGATTTATTATAACAGAACTGTCAAAATAAAAATAAATCACATTTCCCCAACATCTCTTGGCACGCATGGAGGCCAACACCACCTATGTGCCCCTCAACCCAGAGCACCCAGATGGCCCATCCACATCAGGCCAATCAGCAGCAGGGCCATCCTCAGCATCAGCAGAATCATTGGGAACACAGCAGGTGGCTTCCCAACAGAGTAGCCAAGCCATGACTTCAGGTACAGCAACCGGTGGCCGTGGCCGTGGCAGTGCCAGTGCCCGTGGCCGCAGTGGGGCAACAGAGGAACCAACCACAAGAAACATGGCATATGAACCGCGGGAGCTTGACATCCTGGTGACCCGGGCACGTGATTTAATTGAGTGCCCAGCGGTGAAGTTGACACACACAAGGAGATGGAAGATCTGGGAGGAGATAACGGCGGAGATTAATGCAGTGGCTCCACAAGTTCGTCAGACGGAGCACGTTAAGAAGAGGCAAGTACATGTGTGTTACATTTGAGCAGTACAAGTCCAGTAATGTTTACATTCAATATTAGATGGAGTTGGTCAATGGGTGTTCACGTTGCTTGGACGCACAGACATGTTGGCCATGACATAGAATTGATAGTTATTGGAGGGTGAGTGTGGTTGTATCTTCTAAGGGTTGGTATGAAAAATGAATATAATGTAAGTTTGGTGTCAGTAGGCACATGTTGTATTATGTTGCAGATTGCAATGGTTGATACAGCAAACATGAGGAGTTACATGTATTAATATGTACACTTTGATTGCAGGTGGCACGACTTCAAAGGCAACCTCAAGAAGAAATTGACCCAGCGGTGGGAACACAGCCACACCTCTGGGGCTGGCCCCATGCCATCCAAGCTGGAGCTCGACCCCCTGGAAGAGATGGCCCAGTGCTGTATAGCAGTGGAGGAGATCCGGGGGGTGAGCACTATAGACAGCGAGTGCCCAGCGGAAGTGATGGCTTCTACGCTTGAAGGTAATTATTTGCCAGGCCATAAGTAGATGTTTAACATTTGGCATGGAATGTGTGGTAATTGGTAATTTCTCGTTCAACAGCATCCCCACCGCTTGGTCCAGATTCTCTTGAGGAGGCCGTGGAGTCTGTGCCACCTGGCCCCAGTAGCAGGCCCGTGCAGCAGCCGCCGGGATTGTCTGCGGCTGAATTGTCCATGTGGGGCCGTGTGCTGGATAGTATTGTGCAGCAGGGAGAGTCTGCATTCGAGCGGGTGCGTAGGGCCGAGGAGGTGCTGCAGGGTTTGACCACCAGCCAGCAGAGTATTGCTGAGAGCCTGCAGGCTATGAGTGCCAGCCAGCAAGCTATGAGTACCAGCCATCAAGCTATTGCTGCTAGCCTGCAGGTGCTGGCTGATCAAGCCCTGCGGCAAAATGACCTCCTCCTCCGCCATAATGAACTTATGGTGGAGCTAGTTACCAGCAATAGGGCCCTAATGTCACCCGCTTCGGGTGCATTACCAACACCATCACTCCCTGCTGCCAGAGGGGGAAGAACATCCACCCCCTCACCAGCATGTGCTCCACATGAGGCACCATCTGACTCTGGCCGTGGACGAGGCCGAAGACCTGCTGCACGTGGCAAGGAGCCTGCCAGGGGCAAACGTGCTCGCAAATGAACTTGTGTCCCCATTAATCTCCACCGTTATGTCTTCCCAAATCTTCCATTGAGCTGTGTGTGTCAGCATCCTGTGTCAACATCCGTGCCCAGGGTCACCACATTTCCCCGCGGTTCAAATGTCATGTTTGGTTCCCCTGTTGCCCTGTTTCGGCTACCATTACTGTGTGCTGTACTTGAAGTGTTGGTGCTCTACTTTTGTTGTGAAGCCACCTGATGTGTTCCTAATGATTCTGCTGTGGCTATTTCTTCTATATTATTTCTTTTTTGGCCTGTTATGGTCCCATTTCTTTTGTGTTGTTTTTTACATTTTTACCAAAGTGTCTTTAATAAATATTATTTTGGCCCCACAAATGTCTGTATTAATTGATACATGCAGAAGTGCCATGTGTATTAGTATTAATAATATTAAGCTGTGTTCATTATTTGCAGTGTAAAAGTGTGTGACAAGTGCAGCATGTAATGTTCCCTTTAAGCTGCATGCTTCCAATTGTAGGAGTGAGAAGCGTGTAATTAACAAGTAATGGGTAAAGTATGTGATTGTATTGGGTTCAGGTGACATTGGTTGAGGTGCGTCCGTCCTGATTAGGCGTTCCGATTGCCTAGCGCATGACCGAGTGGTGTCCGCAAAGCAAGAGTAGCCTTTTGGACACCGCACATTTCTTCCCTTTTTGTTCGCGTGCATTCGGCGTGCTGTCCGAATGCACGCCTACCAAAATATATGTACTCCCCCGTGTCCGCCCATGTTTCCGCCCAGTTTAGCCCACTTTGAAACTACGCCCCTGTGTCATTCCGCATGACGCCCATAACACACCCATATTGGCCGAATGATTGCGGTGCACATTTCTGTACAGTATTAGTGAGAACAAGTACGGAGACCATGCGTGGCACATGCGCGTCGCGTTCTCCACGCATGCGCAGACGGCTAAAAAACGCCATCCGAAAGAATTCGGAAAAGTACGCACCGATCAGAATAAGGGCCAATGTGTTTCCAGCATGATATCACCTGCGGGGGGGAGCCAGCAAATGTGTTACATTTGCCGATACCGGCAGCGATGGTGGCAGCCATGCTGCATTCCACAGCATGCAGAATGCAGGAGGGGAGGTAACTATGATGTAACAGTGTAATGTGGGCTAGGTGACATGAGGGAGATTGCTAGACTAATGAGGGAGAGAGGGAGAGAGATTGCTGCTATGTCAGGGAGTCTCCTGCAGAATGCAGGAGGGGAGGTAACTATGATGTAACAGTGTAATGTGGGCTAGGTGACATGAGGGAGATTGCTAGACTAGTGAGGGAGAGAGGGAGAGAGATTGCTGCTATGTCAGGGAGTCTCCTGCAGAATGCAGGAGGGGAGGTAACTATGATGTAACATTGTAATGTGGGCTAGGTGACATGAGGGAGATTGCTAGACTAATGAGGGAGAGAGGGAGATTGCTGCAATTTCAGGGAGTCTCCTGCAGAATGCAGTAGGGGAGGTAACTATGATGTAACAGTGAAGAAGGGGGCGAGTGCTCGCGCTGAATACCTCTTGTGGCGAGGGGGCTGCTGGGCTGGAGTGGTCCAAACTCCCAAAAATACAGTATGATCGCAGGTGGGTAGCCTAGCGCTCACCTCTTGTGTAACCCAGTGGTGTATGTGGTAGATTTGAAATGAAGTAAAGAAACGAGATGTTCCTTTAAGAGGTTTATTTGATATACAAAAGATAGTAAATGCGCAAACAAATTTGCAATGTAACCCCGTCTAACCAACCAGGAGCTGCTGCACGGTGGTAATATTGCAGACTGGATGGCAGGGGGGCTGAGATATTGCTGTGAGGGTGGTGGGGGGTATTGCCCCTGTGATATAGTCTCACAGAGAACTGGGTAGGTCAGGGGTGGGAGGCAATGGTAGACAGTGGTAGAGCCGTGCGAGTATGCAAAGTACTGGATGGTATGCACAGGCTGTCACTATTCGTAGGGGAATGCAGGAAATGAAAGTGTGGGTCACTGAAAAGAATCTACGAACATATCCGAAACATTAAAATTGGTTACAGAAAACACAGCGTCTCATTACACTTTCTTGAATCCCATGGATCAAACCCAAAAGGACTCACATTCCAAGCCATAGAATCACCCAATATCAACTGGAGGGGGGGGGGATCATGTAGAATTATTGAATAAAAGAGAGTTGTACTGGATTTTTACTCTAAAAACCCTACAACCAAATGGCCTGAACATCGACTTTCACAATGGGCACCTAGGATGAATACTGCAGATCCCTTTAATCATACCCTTGCAACATATACCCTGTTTCTTATGAAACACTGAGCAAAGATAAGTTTTTCACTCCAGCAGTGATTGACAGACACACCCACTCTCGATGCCGTCACAACGCACCTGAGTGATTACTGGGCTCACCTATCAAAACCCTGGAGGCGTGACCCACCGCCCTACTTAACCCACTCCACGAATGCACATTTGTATCCTTGAAAAAGGCCGTTAGCGGCCGAAACGCGTTGGACACAGCCACAATCAACACATCTCCATCTTCAAGTCTCCTCCATACAGGAGTCGAGACCACACAGCTCCGGCTGACTCTGACACTCCGGGCGCAAGCTTAGCAGCTGAACCCGGAAGTGACGGAAGACGCCGTCGAGCGGTGTGCTACTGCTGCCGCCCGCCCGCACAAGTCTGCAGACAGAGCTCCGTCGTGGGACCGTATACCAACGAGACCAGGTATCGGGTAGGAGTGTAGTGTATCGCCGGATGGTTTGGGACGCCAACACCCGACGACACTCACCCTCTTACCTTGACCGCACGAACTGACTGCCCTGCTTTCACCGGACACTTTTCAGTGACCCACACTTTCATTTCCTGCATTCCCCTACGAATAGTGACAGCCTGTGCATACCATCCAGTACTTTGCATACTCGCACGGCTCTACCACTGTCTACCATTGCCTCCCACCCCTGACCTACCCAGTTCTCTTTGAGACTATATCACAGGGGCAATGCCCCCCCACCACCCTCACAGCAATATCTCAGCCCCCCTGCCATCCAGTCTGCAATATTACCACCGTGCAGCAGCTCCTGGTTGGTTAGACGGGGTTACATTGCAAATTTGTTTGCGCATTTACTATCTTTTGTATATCAAATAAACCTCTTAAAGGAACATCTCGTTTCTTTACTTCATTTCAAATCTACCACATACACCACTGGGTTACACAAGAGGTGAGCGCTAGGCTACCCACCTGCGATTATGATGTAACAGTGTAATGTGGGCTAGGTGACATGAGGGAGATTGCTAGACTAATGAGGGAGAGAGGGAGATTGCTGCTATGTCAGGGAGTCTCCTGCAGAATGCAGGAGGGGAGGTAACTATGATGTAACAGTGTAATGTGGGCTAGGTGACATGAGGGAGATTGCTAGACGAATGAGGGAGAGAGGGAGATTGCTGCTATGTCAGAGAGTCTCCTGCAGAATGCAGGAGGGGAGGTAACTATGTTGTAACAGTGTAATGTGTGCTAGGTGACATGAGGGAGATTGCTAGACTAATGAGGGAGAGAGGGAGATTGCTGCTATGTCAGGGAGTCTCCTGCAGAATGCAGGAGGAGAGGTAACTATGATGTAACAGTGTAATGTGTGCTAGGTGACATGAGGGAGATTGCTAGACGAATGAGGGAGAGAGGGAGATTGCTGCTATGTCAGGGAGTCTCCTGCAAAATGAGAATGCAGTAGGGGAGGTAACTATGATGTAACAGTGTAATGTGGGCTAGATGACATGAGGGAGATTGCTAGACGAATGAGGGAGAGAGGGAGATTGCTGCTATGTCAGAGGGTCTCCTGCAGAATGCAGGAGGGGAGGTAACTATGATGTAACAGTGTAATGTGTGCTAGGTGACAGGAGGGAGATTGCTAGACTAATGAGGGAGACAGGGAGATTGCTGCTATGTCAGGGAGTCTCCTGCAGAATGCAGGAGGGGAAGTAACTATGATGTCACAGTATAGTGTAGGCTAGGTGACATGAGGGAGATTGGTAGACTAATGAGGGAGAGAGGGAGATTGCTGCTATGTCAGGTAGTCTCTATACTGCTCCTTTCTGTCGATTTGAAGCACATACTGTATCATCTAGTGTGTACCCAGCTTTAGTGTCATGCGCTGATTGTGTTACTGGAACCACACCATTGCCTCTGTTAGCCCATTAATGCAGAATCAAACCTATCTGTTTTTCCCTTTTCTTTGTAATCCCGTAACACACCAGCACAGCACAGCCTCCGTGAGTGGTTCTGAGACGTTTTCTATATTAGGAGCCCTGTTCCATGACCTTGCTGTCACTTCATTCATGCAAGAACTCAGAAGTAGACAGTCTCCAATATCTATTACAGTAAACATGCCATGTAATATATTGAACCCATATGTCTTATTGAAAGCTAGTGTTCACTACGCGGCACACTGTTGTTACAAAGCTGCAGTGTCATTTTTGAACAAAGTGTAAAAATTAGTCTAAATATACTTTAAAGTCTAGAAAAGTTTAAAAAAAAAGTACTCTGACAACACAAGACATACCGCATTGTGTATTCATAATGTACAAGTACTGTGAATCTGTAGGCTGTACCTCACTGCATTCACATAAGCCTTGTGACTGCAGTGTTTTTTTTGTTTAAAAAGTGTTGTTGTTTTTTTTTATTTTGTACTGCACCCCACTGTGTATACATAATATACAAGCATCTCATTTATATCCATAACATACTGTATGAGTACTGTGACTGCAGTGGGTGGTGATTTTTTTAAAAACTTTCAAGTAAATTAATAGTACTATTATACTGTAGTTGTACAACTTGAGTATGTTCATTTATATGGATCACGACCATCAGTCAAGACAAGAGCAGGAGCAGCAAGGAAATAGTAGCACTGCAGCTATGCCGATTATGACACTTCAAAGTCATCTACTAAAGCCGATGCTCAGGGCATCTAAAATAAAAAAAAGTGTTTTACATGTTTTTTTTAAAAAAAAGAACACTTTTAATAAAGCTAAAGTTTGGTGCAGAAAAATAAAAAACTGACAATATGCCACTACACATGCAGTGGTGATTCTGCAATTGTCAGTGAGGCATAGTCTGAGCTGCATAGAGTTTCTCTGTTTCCCCCAGTGCCTACCATACTGCTGAATCTGATTGGTCACTATAGACAACCCCTTTAAATTTTTGAAACTTTAGTAACATTACTTTCTAGAGCTACATAGAAAAGTAGGTGCTGAAGTTGTGATGGTCTGAACATCGATGGTCACGAAGTTCCTGCCAGTGATGTTTTTGCCAATTTTATAGATTTTGAATTTTTTTTTTAAGAATTTGCAAACTAAAAAAGTCAGACAATTTCTGAGTGGTTTTCGGAGTCAATATTAGCCACCTTAGTACAGATGTAGCCACGAATCAGTTTTTGCTGCGATGCGGCGTGCCACATGGCATACAGGATTTGACTAATTGTAGCTGACAATTGCTCCGTTATTTTCTATTAGGTCACAGAAGGAGTGGGTGTTACGCCCCCTAAATGCTTGGCGCCGGTCAATGAACTTGCATACAGCCGTGCTCCGTCAGTGGGGTCCTCCGTCAGTGGCTGACACCACCAAACAGAAACATCATCGCCATTTATTTATTATATTTTATTGTCACATTTTTTGGTGAAAACACCACACTTAGTAAGGTTTATTTATAATCACGAAGCATTAAAAAAACAAAAAAAACTCAGCTCAAATGATCAATTGCCCATTGGGTTCTACGGAGCACCACATATGGAAAAATTGACTAATAACAGCTGAAACATTCACCACTTTAGGTGTACACTGATTTGTTACAGTAGACGGTTCCATCATAATGAGACAGACATACTAGGGGTGATAAGACAATTTAAGGCCGATGCATCCAAGTATAGTCTAGCTCCTATCTAACTAACCTGGTCACACTTCCACACTATAACATACTATCCTTCTTTTCTCTCTCGTCGCCCAACATAACCTCTCTCCCCATATTCACCTGTTTTGGGGTAGTAGTAGTAGTAGTAGTACGTTTATTTATAGGGCGCCGCAAAGTGTCCGCAGCGCCGTACATAGCAAACAAAAAAAATGACGAGGTAACGTACAGGGTGTGTTGAAAAATACAGTATAAATGGGGGTATAGCTGGTAGAACTAAAATCAGCATCAGTTCAGAAGTAGGTGTCAAAATTGTCAAGGAGACTAAAGATGAAGTAGAGGAAGGGAAGAACAGGACAGGAGCACAGGTGAGGTAAAGAGGTAGGGTGAGTACGTGAGGAAGGAGGGCCCTACTCATAAGAGTTAACATACTAAAAATAGGTGGGTGGACGAACGAAAAACAATAGGATAAGTAGGAACGGAGGGGAACGGAGGCAGGATAAGAGGATCAAAAGAGGTTAGGAGGAGGGATAGGCTAGTCGAAAAAAGTGGGTTTTGAGGGAGCGCTTGAAGGAGGTAAGGGAATCAGAAAGCCTGATGGGTGGCGGGAGGTTGTTCCAGTGCAGGGGGGCAGCGCGAGAGAAGTCTTGGACACGGGAGTGGGAGGAGGTGATTAGGTGAGAGGTCAGTCGGCGGTCAGCGATGGAGCGAAGAGGACGGGAGGGAGTGTGGATAGAGATCAGTGAAGAGAGGTAAGGAGCGGTGGAGGAGGAGAGAGCTTTGTAGGTGGTGGTGAGGAGTTTAAAGAGAACTCGGAAAGGAATGGGGAGCCAGTGAAGAGATAGACAGAGGGGGGAGGCGGAGGTAGAGCGGCGGGAGAGGAAGATGAGCCTAGCAGCAGCGTTAAGAATGGATTGGAGAGGTGCGAGGCGGGTGAGAGGTAGCCCGGAGAGAAGGATGTTGCAGTAGTCAAGGCGGGAGATGACAAGAGAGTGAATGAGAATTTTGGTCGCGTCAGTGGAGAGGAATGGTCTGATGCGTGAGATGTTGCGTAGGTGAAAGCGGCAAGACTGTGAGAGAGCACGAATGTGGGGGGTGAAAGAGAGGGAGGAGTCAATGATGACACCAAGGCAGCGCGTTTGGTTGGTGGAGGTGATCTCGGTTTCACCAATACTGATGGAGATATACTATGGGGTCTATACTATTGTTTGCTGTACAGTTCTCTGGATTATCCCCCACACACTTAGTACATAGTACTTAAAAGAATTTATACTTGAAGTAAGTGCCCCCCAAAAAAGTTATCTTTTTTTCTTCTCAATTATACAGCGGTGCTCGCAAGGACGGTTCGTGCATGCCCAATTTGTTGATAATTACTCGGGCTGCGAATTCGCAGCCTATCATTTGGGTCTGAATCAGGCCCTTCAAAAAGCACGCAGGACAACAACGCATTTCCTGCAATATGCAGAGTCGTGTACCTCTATCAGACATATACACTGGTGTCTGCCAGTCTGCATGACCTGTGCTTGTTTTATTATGGTACCTGCACATTGTCAAACTGCCCATCTCTCCTCTCCCCCCCCCCCCCCCCCCATTCTACGCATCCCCCAGGTCAGCACTCAGGCCTATTCTTGTGTTTGCTTTGCGGCATGTATACGCGGAGAGACTCGCCCTGCATCTGCCCCTATCAGCAGAGCCCGGCGACTATTCGCCGTACACTTCTATCCACCTTATCATATAATCAGATGTCTGCTTTGAACATTCTGGAAACTGCAGGAAAAGTCTGATGGCATCTCATTAGATTTTGATGAGGTTTTGGCCCCGGCATGTAGTAGTGATGAGCCGCAGGTCAGCCATGCATTCAGCTGAGGTTGTTTTGATGCGGGAGACAAGCTGGTAGCTGGGAGGATGATTTTCCAGTGCACTAATATCCGGAGCTTCATTCCTCGCAAACATAGAGTAGGAAATAACAGATGCAGAGAGCCGCGGATGAGTCCCAGAGCACACGGGTCTGATCAGCGGCAGCTGAAACCTGCAGTCCTCACATACAGGCCGTCCAGATCTCATGTACCCAACTGCTGGCAGCTGTATCCGGCAGATCCAGGGATTATATGTCACAGATATAGCTGGTGCCTCCATAAGCTGTACCGGTGCCAGATGTATCGCGGTACACAAAATATCCCATTCCTACCATTAGGAACAAATGAAAGGGGCATGCGGTTTTATATGGATTGGGCCATCTAAACGGGTCACTAAGACGAGCCAGGATCCAGCGGATCTCTCCGTGAAAAGATCCAGATCCTTTAGACGTGACCTTGGCTCACTTTGAAAAAAGGGCTAATTTGATAATAAAGAAGCATAATTTGTTGTACAATCATTTATTGCCATTTTTTTAAACTTTTTTTTTAAAACAGTGAGCTGAACAAATAAGAACATACATAACCGAGTAAAAACACTGATCGATGGCTGGGTGCAGAATCGCCATCGATGGCGTCTGCACCGATGGCCATCCCTAGCAGCAGCCTTGTTATTCTTTCTTTCACTTGCAGTCGCAGCACTGAGTCAGTACATCTCAGCTGCCACAGGGGGCAGTGCTGAGAGCAGGCAAATGCATTGTAATGTAAAGATCCGCTTCTTTTGCGAACGACCCATCCCTAGACAGAAATCATTCAATGGTCAAAGACCACCCAACGATTTCTCTCCAATTTAGAAATTGCCATAGGAGTCTGTCGAAAGGAAGGGGGGCTGCTGACATCATGCGACCGTTGTTCTGTCATTTTGATGGGCTGGTAACTAGTATGAAATATTTTTTTCAATAAATTATTTTTATACTCGTGAAATCGACAACCTATGACCTTTTGTCTGAAGAAATAAGAGAAAAAATAAATAAAGACACAAAACAATTATGATTGCCCAATTCCAGAATTTGGTCAAGTACGAAAATCCACCAGTTAAATTTGGTTACATTTGGATATACCATGCACCATCTCTCCGATCTGAAAAGTTGATTTATGGACTTTAAAACCAATGTTTTTGGTTATGAACTTTATCCATTAAGTATTTTCCATCTATTTTTATTACAGTATTCCTTGTTAAAGCATCCAACGGATGCGAAACACGTTGGGTTGAAAAGAGGGACCCCCAGAGGAGACACT
Organism: Crinia signifera; assembly: GCF_055691185.1. Lineage (NCBI taxonomy): Eukaryota > Metazoa > Chordata > Amphibia > Anura > Myobatrachidae > Crinia > Crinia signifera. The sequence goes on along the minus strand of NC_139222.1, from coordinate 284,657,486 downwards.
ACTGCCCGCTGACCGGCAAACACGCTGCCGCAGTGAGCCGCCTGAAGTTCTCAGCCATCAGAACTCAGGTAGCAGTTAGGGTAAGATAGTTAGCTTCCATCTGGACCCGCCTAATAAAGAGAGCTGTAAAACATTGTTGCACATTTTATTATTTTATTTATTTATTTTTTCTTTTTTTTTATTTGTGTTGATTTCTTTTTTTTTTACTTTCATGTTATTAGGTTTTATTTAGTTATTTTATTTTTATTTTCATTTTATTCTTTCGACCAGAACATTCAATCTCCAGTGTCAACACCCTCATCATACCCCTCCTCACTAGTGATTGAGGGATAGTCCTTCCAAAAACTGTTTTGCGGGCGCATAAACAAAACAAGCAATTCAGCAGAAAAAGTATCCCTGTTGCTGAAGTGCTTGGTTTGTTAAACTGTGCATGTCCTTTTTAATATCCAACATAAGAGTGGGAAGGAGATCCCAAAGACAATTCCATTTTGCCCCACTTGTGGACTATATTTAGGGAAAACAAACATGGTATTACACTGCTTATGCTGTGCACACATGGTACAATCATGCATGAGATTTTGACTATATAGTTAAAATCTCATGCAGATCGCACAGGTTTTTTACCTTGTGATCCTGACGCGCGCTCCCGTGACAGCACAAATCGAAACCCAGATAGACAGTGCAGCAATGACTATATAGTGCAAATCGGTACTTATGTAGTATCTGGGCATCCGATTTAGAAATCGGATCGGATCGCATCGCATCACATGCGACCAAATCATATGCGATGCGATGGTCAAGATTTTTCCATAGGATTCAATGTTAAAATGGTCTGAGTCTATTTTAACATAGATTTCAATGGGAAAAAGGGGTCCTTTTCCTTTCCCCACTATCCAAGTGGGCATGGAGTTGGATATAAACCTGTGGCGAGCGTAGCGAGCCACCGAGCCCGAAGCGTGGCGAGCGTAGCGAGCCCCGCGAGGGGACACAGAATATTTTTTTAGAAATATGCGTCCCCTCGCGGGGCGCGCTTCGCTCGCCACGCTTCGGGCTCGGTGGCTCGCTGCGCTCGCCACGCTATATAAAATCAACTCTATGCCCACTTGGATAGTGGGGAAATGAACAGGACCTTCTTAACATTGAATCCTATGCAAAATCGCATCGAATCGCATCGCATCGCATCTGATTGTATGCCTTAATGTAAGGCATACAATCACAAAATCGGCAGCCCAGATACTACATAAGTACCTGCAAATCTAATGTAGATTGTATGAATTGTATGCAAATAGTACAGAGATAGCAAAGATTGTATAGCAGTCGAAGCTTAAGTCGAATAGCAAGGGAATCTCACCGTGTGTACACACCATTACTCAGATTCTTTGGTGCACCTCATAAATTATCTAAAAGGTTATAAGTAACCTTCCTGTAATTAGGAAGGATGACCAGCAAATCAACCTCGTAATATTTGTTAGTGTAAATATTGTGAATTTCTTATTCTAAATTAGTCAATGAATCAATATTTTAATTGATCAGTTGTTTCAACCCTTGTCAGTAATCCTTGGCTATTGATATTGTACTTATGATTTATGGGTTGCCTTTTCTCTCTGACTCCAAAACAGATTTTGTGATTTTATACTAAAATCATAGTATATGATACTAAATTAATCAATCTGTTATTTCAACCCATGTGGTTGCAAAACAGATGAATTTTCAGGAGATTTTAGGTACTGCATAAAGGGCAGCAGCGTAACTATAGCACCGCAGCCCCCGCCACCGCGGGAGTGGGGGGGGGGGGGGGGGGTGGGGGGCTGTGCATGTGGGGGCGCCGGGAGCTGCGGTGCTATAGTTAACCCCCCCCCAATCCCCCGCAGACTTACCTATCTCGCTGGTCCCGGCGGCTCCGTTCTTCTGCTGAGGACCACCACAAAATGGCCGCCACCATATAGCACACAGTTCTCTAAAACTGTCTGCTGTATGGGGGCGGCCATTTTCTGGTGGTCCTCAGCAGAAGAACGGAGCCGCCGGGACCAGCGCGATAGGTAAGGCTGTGGGGGATTGAGGGGGGGGTTTGCATGGGCGGCGGGGCGATAGGGGTGCTTGGCGGGGCAGGGGTGCTTGGCGGGGCGGCGGCGGGGCGCCCCCCCCAACGGCGGGGGGCGCCCAAAACGTAGCTAAGCCACTGATAAAGGGCCTTATTCTAGTTCACTCTTAGAGGCAAATTCCTTCTCAGATGGACAAAGCCATGTGCACTGCAAGGGGGCAGATGTAACAGGTGCAGATAGAATTAGATTTGGGTGAGTTCTTTTGTTTCTGTGCAGGGATACTAACTGACTGCTTTATTTCTACACTGCAATATAGATCTCACTTTGAAGAAAAACCCCACCCAAATCTAATTCTCTCTGCACATGTTACATCTGCCCCACCTGCAGTGCACTCTAATAGTGAACTAGAATAAGGCCCTAAGTGCTTCATGGGGTCATATAGTTTATTAAATGGTCATCCTGTCTGCCACTGCTGTTCCGCAATGTTTTATAGATGTGCTATTGTCTTTTAAACTGCCGTGTGTTTGTGCTGCTGCTCTGCTGCTTTGCTTATCCAGCCTTTGGCCTATTTTGGAGTGTGAGAAGATAATACAAGATTATAATTAGATTTTTTCTTCCTTATACAGCACATAGCCTGTGAATTTGGTATGGGTGACACATGAAAACGCGAACATGATTATTATTTTTTTTGGACTTTGTCTCGCTTTAACATCCACGTGGATAGACAGTGTCTAGATCGACACCAAAGGCTCACCATGCAAAAGGTCTACATTGACAAAACATTGACATTGTCTATGTCGACAGTCAATAGGGTGACATGCCCAAAGTAATCATTGACAAAAGGTTGACATGTACAATGTTGAAATAAGCAAAGGGTTAACACAAGCACAAGGTCGACATCCAGCACATGGAAATGTCGACATTAGCTTTTCCCAATTTTTGTTGTCAATGTTGACTCCTGAGCATGTCGACCCCCAATTAGTGTAGCACGTACTCTCGCATCACAGACTTTGCCCACCATGCTTTGGGCCAATCGGAGTTCACATGGATGACAAAGTCCCAAAAATGCGTCGATCATTGCAATGTAGACCTTTTTACTGCGTGGGCCTTTTTTCAATGTTGAACTTGTCCGTGTCAATTTTTTTGGTCAACTTATACATTGTTCACTTATCATCCAAATCCTTGTGCATTTGGGATTGGTCATTTTTCTGCGCTCAGTTTGTAAATAGCAGCTTGAATCCTTTTTGTCGTTATTTCATTGTTGCTAAGTTGTTTGCATTGTCATGCAGCCTTATACTGCTTTCACATTGCAGAAATGGGTAATGACACGGTATTCTTAAATGGGACTTTAAAACGGGTCTGAGCCTTGAGACCTTTCACATTGCAGGTGAAAACCGTTTTAAAAATCATTTAATACCATTCAAACATTCAACCCGTTTACAGGGCCGGCGCCACCACTAGGCAAATCTAGGCATTTGCCTAGGCGCCGGCCACTGGAGGGCGGCATTTCGCCCCCCCCCCCCCCCCCCCGTGCCGCGGGGGTACCTGTCCTGCGGCTGTGTATATAAAGCTTGCGGCGGCGGCAGCGGGGGTCCCTGCAGTCAATAAGAGTTTAATAACGAGCGCTATCCGCCTGGCTACGCGGAAGCGCTTCTGTTGTGGAAACACTGGCCGCACGCTGATTGGCTGAGATTCAGCCAATCAGCGTGAGCCGTGCGGCCAGTGTTTTCACAACAGAAGCGCTTCCGCGTAGCCAGGCGGATAGCTCTCGTTATTAAATTCTTATTGACTGCAGGGACCCCCTGCTGCCGCCGCCGCAAGCTTTATATACACAGCCGCAGAACAGGTACACCCCCCCCCCCCCCCCCCCCGGCACCGGGGCGCCCCCACCCCGACTCGCCTGGGGCGTTCCGGTGCCTTGCACCGGCCCTGCCCGTTTAACCCCCAAGGGACACGTTTCAAGCCATTGAAATAGAGCTGTTCAAACTGCCAAAAAAAACGGCTTTAAAATGTGTAGGACTCTGCTTTTTAACCGTGTTGAAATACCGGTTAACTTTAACCGGTAAATCAACTCTGGCACTTTCACATTGCCGCCTTAAACGTTTTAAAATGGAAAAAAAAAACGGCAATATACCGTTTTAAAAGTGCGATGTGAAAGGGGTATAATTGCGCTGAGCAGAAAATCACACACCTGTAACCACCAGCATCCCCTTCAATCACGTTACCGGTAGCAACACGCAGATAAGCGATTAAACACGAAACAATGCATAACATAAACCGCACGGTTCTGGGAGGCTACGTCAGAGTCGTCAGAGAGGGTTTGTAACCAGGAATAAACAGAACCCACAGTCATAGAAGGGAAATGTGGGAGATATTGTGCAGGGTTTGTTCCTCTGGATAACAGTGATCCGGTATAATGAAATTTGCTACCTGTGGCCTGCTTTGTGCGAATGCATTACCTTGTTTTCTGACACTCCAGCGTAATTCTCCCTAGGCGGCCATATTCTTGCATAACCCTAATTTGATTTGTGTCATATCACCATTGTTGGAGCATGTCTGCAATCACGCTGTGCAGGAACTGGCAGCGGAGACGAGTGCGGGATTATATACTGTCTGGCTGCATCCAAATTCTATTAACCAAAACAGCGCCGGGTAAAGTCGTGTATGAGATCAGCGCAAAGCCGCCCTGGTTCCAAGACTTCATATTACTACTAATATGATGCAAACTTTTAGCCGTTGGCCTGGTATAGGTAAAAACCGGACCCAGACAAGACCCGGGAATGCTGGACCGGACATTAAACTCTGCATTCCGGAGCTTGTAGTGTCTGGCCCGAGGGGGTGTTCTGTCCAGGGAGGGGGGGGGGGGGGGCGGCCTGTGACACCTGTCACCAGGGAGACAATAAATCCTCCCTGTATGGTCTGGGCATTTAGCAAAAAAACAGAATGGTCCAGAAAAAATAAAAAAATAAAATCAGCAGTTCTGAATTCATCACTGTTCCCGACGGTCGGGATTTGCGTATGCGTGAGTATCCACATGTGCAAACCCCAGGACTTAATGGTCTCATCAACTTTCACACTCACCGGACCATTGGCTCCAAGAGGGGCGGGAAGGGGTTGGGTGGGGGAATGCCCAGCGTTTTGTGGGTGAAAACAGGCATGGTGATGTCTGCTTGGGGGAGACTGTATTCAGTCTCCCAATTTAAATGCAGCCTGTAACATGACAGTTAGGAGCTGATTATTTGGCATTTTAACTCTCTCCTCTAAGGTTTGGTTACCGGCCGTTTACTGGGAGTGCTAAGAACAACGCAGGTGTGCCAGACCACATTAATTAAGGTGGGATATCACTATAGTGGGACGGCGTCTGTACAGTACGCTGCTAATTCATACGGCAGTGATCTTAGTACATCCAACCCATAGTGTCCAAAAGCAGCAAGCCCACAGAACAGTTCTCATATACAGTGATTTACTAGTGACACGTTGTAGAGGGCTGCAGGGGGGGGAGGGGGGGGCAGCACAGGACAGGACGAGGCCGTCCCACTTGGGAACACAGCGAAACGCTCGCACATCACCGGCTGCTCCCTGTCTGCACAGCCTAGCTGTTTTGGGCTGCAGCATTCTGGGTCGCAAAGGCTGCGTGTGTCATCCAGTAGCCATTGTGGCCTCCCCGGAACACACGTTGTTGTGTCATCACCGCGCCTGTCATTAAACTGTGGTTGCGGCGAGACCAATGTTTCAGTGCTCGGGCATGCACACTGGCACGTGTGTGCATATGCAGATCTCTGGGAATCACCGAGTAGCATGCGCAGTCTCTGAATTAGGCCCAATAAACGACTGCCGTTATTAACAGGTAAAGCCTTAATATTTATTAAAATCATTTTATTAGTATCCAAAGAGAATATTTTAGTTTATATTCAATTCCCCAGTTCCTTAAGAGCACCGCAGGGTAGGATCACCCGCAGCTTAATGCGCACAATATCTCAGCCATTATTAGTTATCTCTCCCGATACACGGAACAGTGACAAGGTTTCCCCGGGAACTAGCGCTCATATTTCCCAACTGTAAATGAAACACCTGCCCCAGCCGTGGCGCTTCCCATAAAAACTCCCATTGCTTTATGGAGCGTTACAGGAAACATGGCATTCTCAGTCTAGACTGTTTTATGTCACAAATATACGGGCAAAACAGAAGATAAAACATGAAATTGTTATGTAAAGTTTTACCGCCTGAATACTGCGTGCACTATTTCAGATGTAAAGCTGAATTGCTGTAACTATCCGCCGCCGCGCGTCGCAGCTGTATTATTATGCTCCGCTCGAGAATGGGGCTTACATTGTGGCAATTTTCAAAAATAGGCTGAAAATGATAATTCTATGTCTCTGTTTTGAAGACGCAGCATAGAAATAATTTCCCTCTTCTTTGTCAGCAATGATGGATGATGTCGGCCTACACCAAGTCGGAGTAAAAGACATAGGGGTAGGATAAGCGGTCGCTAACATTAAATGATATGTCGAGGCCCAGCTCATTGTGGCCCACATTTTTCACATAAAGAGTTGTCCATAGATTTTCGATATGAATGCAGAGCACATCCTGTGTTTTGCACTGCTCATGCTCCAGCTTCAAGGGTACACAAGTATAGGACTGGTCAAGTTCCACCTGACCGTTATAATGACTTTACAAGGTAAAACCAGGATGGTATTGCTTTGTAAATGGTCATTTATTTAAAAAATGTCTTAGATTGACTGCCATCCTACACCTCCAGCAAACTCAGAACCATACATACTGTATGTCCTCTAAAGTTATGCTAGTGAGGTCTTCGGTCTATAACATCTTCCCGTTGTTTCCTTAGATTCCCTCACATTAACTGGTACTTAGGATGCTGCCAGGTCTATAACTCGGAACAGCAGGATCTTATGGTATTGTCTGGTGATCACTAAATATTAGCTGCTGCCAATAGAGGCAAGGTATTGAATACTGAAGCAGGACTGAGGTCTCCAACAGTGTAAGATATTCATGGCCTCTGATGGAGTATATAATGTGTAATGTAGAACTTTGCAAGTGTAGACAAGAGGTAGTGCAGTGGTTAACCAAATTTCCCAACACACTGCTGAAATACAATGGAGAGAGCAGGCATGGAGAGGAACAAAGGGCAAAGTCTTGATTCCCACCAAAGCAACAGACCAGAACACCAAGGAACAAGAGCAGGAAACACTATAACATGAAGTTATCACTGGCAGTAAACTGCATCAGTCACAAGCACAGGGGGGAAGGGGGTCCAAATGAAGTCCACAATCTCCCTGTCTGTGGAACATTGGAGCAAGAGCGGGAGTCTGGGAAAGGGTGTCCAGTTATTAGGTCTACAATAACTAGGTCAACATACATTAGGTCATCGTGGATAAAATGTTGACCAGTCAACATCGATAAAGGTCAACAGGAGACATGTCAACCTTTTTGGTTTTGTGGATGTTAACTTAATGTATGTCATGCTTTTGACCATGACCAATAGTGGTCGACCTTCCGGCTGTTGACTTAGACACTATAGACCATAAACCTGGGGTAGTGGTAGAAGAACCTAAAAATGACCCCGGGCATTAATGTACACATTGGTCTTTTACACATCAGATGCTGCATGGAATACAGTAATAATATGTAACACTATAGATGGTCTCCAGTATAAGCTGTATCACACATTTATATAATGTATATGTGGTCAGGAAAAGGTTAAACATCCCATAATAAATACACAAATATAATAGAACCAGTAATGCACTGTCTTAGCTGACATTCATCCACCTTTTGATAAGGCTCCTGTCTCTTCTTCTTGGCAGCTGCTCTCTGGTCCAGTGCTCTGATTGAGGACTCTAGACATACAGCAAACATTGTAGAATTTGTTACTACCACCATTTTGAGCAGCTCTGCATGATGTATTATACTGTATACCATTGTGGTTGTTAATTATGGTTGTCATAATTTCAGCCACTTGCTAAGAGGGGTTTCTAGGCAACTTGAACTCCCCCCTCTCCTCTATTTGCCTATGTGCATTGATTTCTGCCAATGGGAGAGAGCCAAGAATACCAGCCAATCTAATGACAGGATTGAATGCTGCAGAGTCCCGGTTTCCTAGCAACCGCTGGGACCAAGATTCAGCACAGCCGCCTGGACTCCCGCCAGTGTGGCAACCACCAGGACTAGATTCATGAGGGGGTAGCATGACACAGCCTTCCAATCTCCTAGCAATGGCTGGGACCTGCTGTTGCAGCTCATAACACCCAGGTACTTTGTATCTGACCCATTGACACCAATACCATAACTCAACATGGGTTCACCCGGCTATAAAAGTTTGGTGGAGAATGGGTATAATATACACCTGTCCCCAGGTTCTTTCATTTTCTCGTTATGCTTTAGTAAATGACATTGTTGTGCAACAGAATAAGGAGTCAGCAACAGCAGGAATCAGGAGCAAGCTGAGAGAGTTTCTTATGTCTTATCGACATTGAGAATGTTGACAGTGAGAATGTGTAATGTCCATCCAATATTGCCGACATGATGCTGTGAAATTGCTAACTTTCTGACAATTGTGCAGTGTAAATTTGTATGAGGTTGCATGGCGGACGACCGAAACGCCCCAAACCCCCCTCCTGCCCTCCTCTTAAGACAACAATAGCAATTTGATATAATATATTTACTTAAGCTGCTGACACACCACGCAGTGTAAAGGACAGAGTGGAGGTGCTGCACATGCGCAGTGTAATGGACAGAGTGGAGGTGCTGCCCATGCGCAGTGTAATGGACAGAGTGGAGGTGCTGCACATGCGCAGTGTAATGGACAGAGTGGAGGTGCTGCACATGCGCAGTGTAATGGACAGAGTGGAGGTGCTGCACATGCGCAGTAGCATATTCCCCTACCTAGTTTGCTGTGTGTGTGGATCTGAGTCCTCAATCAGTGCACTGGACCAGAGAGCAGCTGCCAGGAAGAAGAGACAGGGGTACTTATGTAATATCTGGGCGCCCGATGCGTTTGATTGTATGCCTTAACTTAAGGCATACAATCAGATGCGATGGACGCGATTTTCCGGTAAAATCACGTTGATCGCATCGCGACCAAATCGCATGCGATGCGATGCGATCGACGCGATTTTCCATAGGATTCAATGTTAAAATGGTCCTGTTCATTTCCCTAATATCCAAGTGGGCATAGAGTTGATTTTATATAGCGTGGCGAGTGCAGCGAGCCACCGAGCCCCGTGCGGGGACGCGTATTACTTAAAATGTATTCCACTGCGCTCGCCACGCTATATAAAATCAACTCTATGCCCACTTGGATAGTGGGGAAATAAACAGGACCATTTTAACATTGAATCCTATGAAAAATCGCGTTGATCGCATTGCATGCGATTTGGTCGCGATGCGATCGACGCGATTTTTGTGACCCGATCGAAAATCGGGCGCCCAGATATTATACAAGTACCGAGACAGGAGACGTACCATGAGGTGGGAGAATGTGAGCTTAAAAAGTGCAGTACTGGTTCTATTATATTTGTGTATTTATTATGGCGTGATTAACCTTTTCCCAACCATTTATATAATGTAAATGTGTGATACAGCTTATACTATAGGTCATCTATAGTGTGACATAATAATACTGTATTACATACAGTATCCAGTGTATAAAAAGTACGCCACCGATGTGTACATTAACGTCCAGAGTCATTACTATGGCCCTTATTCTGATCGGTGCGGATATTCCCGCATTCTTACGGAGCGGTCCGCACGCTACGGTGTTTTGCCGCATGCGGCCATCGTCCGTAGAAACGCCCACGTGTCCTCCGCATTCGGACGGACTCACTCTTTAAGAACAGGGCGTGTTTACGGACGACATACAAACCATGCGTTTGCGGGGGAAACACTCAGATTCTGCACGGTATTACAGAGTATTACAGAGTATGCTCGGGAATACCGCATCCGAACGGGAGCCAAGCGGTGCTACCGCCCGTAAGCGGAGTATTTACGCCAAACAACCCACTATTATGTATATTCTGCAATACATCACATGACCCACTTATTCAATTACCTATCCTCATAAAAAAATGCTTATTTGGAATTGGAATCAATTAGATGCCAATATATCCTTACAAGCATGCCTAACACATGCATTGCACACATTAACCCTTACAGCAATTGAAGTGCAATGGTTTCTATTAGACCCTGTGTAAAAGATTATAAACAATCTACACATATACTGTTTAATGTGCAAAGAAAACCAACAACTTTGAACTTGCATAAATTATTTATTACGAGGAACAATTAACAATTAAATATCCAAAAAAAAAAAAAATTAAAGAAGTAAATCGCGCAGGTCCTGCAGATCCGCGATTAATAATCGTAAATGGTGTCCCGCACGCAGGAGGGCCCCACGAACCCCCTCATCTGCCGGTGTTGTGTCATCTGTGGGCATGTCAAAGGGGCAAAAATTAGTCATGATATTCATGCATACATTTCACATACTGCTACATAAATTGCAGAAATGCTAGGTGACATGTGTATATATATATATACAGTGCTCGAAGTGGAAATTTTAAAGTGGGGGTATGGAAAAATAAAAAAGATTTAGCTATGCGCGCGCCGAAGGCTCCGGAAATGGGGGTGTGGCCACTGGAATAGGGGGCGTGTCTTTAACTGTAGTGTACCACTATAGATTGTAAGCTTGCAGCAGGGCCCTCTAACCTCCAAGTCTGTCTGTTGTTACCCAGTTTGTTTTATCACTGTCTACTATTGTAAAGCGCAACGGAATCTGCTGCGCTAAATAAGAAACTGTAACGGAATCTGCTGCGCTATATAAGAAACTGTAACGGAATCTGCTGCGCTATATAAGAAACTGTAACGGAATCTGCTGCGCTATATAAGAAACTGTAAATAAATAAATAATAGTGTACATATTCTACAGCGCTTGAACATTAGCATCAGTCCCTGCCCCAATCCCTACCACATATACACACACATACAGACATTCTAGGTTTAATTTTTTTGGGAGCCAATTAGCCTACCAGTATATTTTTGGATTGTGAGCATTGGGCAATAATATTAGGTCGTCAGACAGCCAACACAGGGGGGTCACTAGCTTGTAGGTCTACAGGTTGTCAGACAGGAACATAATTAGATGCTAGGGGTGTACCTGCGCACTGAGTGACTGTGGTCGGGCTAGCTGCAAAGCACTTAGTATAGTCTGACTGAACTATACTGGTATTGATAATCATAAAGAAAAGGAAGGTTTGTGCTGAGCTCCGTCCTAGTGTATAGTTAATGTGGAATAAAACATGTGTGACACTGTTTTGTAATATAACAAAAATGCTTTACTGAAAAAAACAATAGTGAATATAAAACTGCAGGTGGTAGATACAGTGGTTCAAGTCTACAATAGTAGTCTAATTGGTTGATTGAAATGGTAGTTCCCAGAAACCTTGCGCACCGGGCTCACAGGCTGTCTTGCCAAGGTGAATGGGGGTGCACGGGGTAGTCCCCTGGCTCAAAGTCAAATGTCCAAAAGTTCAAATGTCCCAAACTTGTTATATGGAAACAATTGTAGGCAGTCTCTATCTGAGTCCGGCGTCCCGCTGCTCAGATCAAATAAGTGGAAATTCGGGTACCCCTTTAAGTTGCCGCGGTGTGGGTGCAGGTTTTCGGGAGAGTGACTGAGGGTGCAGATTAGAGTGTGCCAGTGTGCGTTCAGCCTGTGCACCGTTCGAGCAGCAGCGTCCCGACTACGAAGCTTCAAAAGTTGGGAGGTATGCTTTCAGAAAGGGGGGGGGGGGGCACCAAATGACTGCCTTGCCCCGGGCGCCGGAAACCCTAGTTTCGGCCCTGCTACTATTGTAGACTTGAACCACTGTATCTACCACCTGCAGTTTTATATTCACTATTGTTTTTTCAGTAAAGAATTTTTGTTATATTACAAAACAGTGTCACACATATTTTATTCCACATTAAATATACACTAGGACGGAGCTCAGCACAAACCAGACAGGAACATAAGGAGGTAACAAGATGGGGAGGTAGTGCACAAATTCAGGCAGTAGGGTGTGAAGGCATCAGTCAGTAAGGCAGTAGCATTAGGGTGTTACACAGTAACATTCGGAGATCCTTACCTTCTGATGTGTGGGGTGTCAAAGAGATGCAGTTTGTGGTTCTTGTGGTCCGGGGTGCCTATGCAGTCATAGATGGTTGAGCTGGGTCCCTCCTGCTGAGGTCTGCAGTAGTCTCCATGTGATCGGGCTGGAGAAGAACAGTTTCCCTCCTCGTCCTCCTTCCAGTTCTGGATCTTGGGACTCTCATACTGTGGTCAGTCCCTGGGGGAGTTGGACTCCTAGAAGGCTGCTAGTCGTTTCCTGTGCTGTCCACCTTCTCACAGTCACTGGGGGATACGAGCGCAGAGGAAAGCAGGAGGCATGGAAGTCAGTGGAGCACACTGAGGAATAGGTGCCCAGTTGGCATGGATGCGGACAGTCTGCCCCGCAGAGCAAATGTGCTGTGTGCTGCACATTTGCTCTGCGGGGCAGACTGCACCACCCTAGTTACAACCCTGGGATAGACTGAGTAGGGACAGAGGGTGACTGGTGGGTAGTGGGTGACAGTCTGTGAGTGGGAAGGTAGGTGTAGTTGGTGTGGAGACAATGGGTGTGGTGTGATGTGCTGTGACTAGAGTGTAGATGGTGTGGGGTAGCAGGCGCTGACAGGCTGTGTTTGGAGACAATGGGTGTAGGGTGAGGGACTGTGACAGGGGGTAGAGGGTGTGGAGTGACAATCTGTGAGTGGGAATGTGGGGGTAACAAGTGGGGGGGTGACAGCATGAGTGGGGACAATGGATGTTGGGTGACTGGCTGTGATGGGTGGGTAGTGGGTGTGGGGTGACAGTCTGAGCAGGAAGGTGGGGCGACAGGAGGTCTGGGCACAATGGATGTGGGGTGACGGACTGTGACTGGTGGGTAGTAAGTGTGGGGTGACGGACTGTGACTGGTGGGTAGTAGATGTGGGGTGACAATCTGTGAGTGGGAAGGTGGGTGTAATGGGTGTGGAGTAACAGCAGAAGAGGAGACAATGGGTGTGGGGTGACTGGTGGGTAGTGGGTGTGGGGTGAGTGTGGGGTGACAGTCTGTGAGTGGGAAGGTGGGGGCAACAGGTGTGGGGTGACAGTAGTGGTGAGGACAATGGGTGTGGTGTGACATGTTGTGACAAGGGGGTTGTTGGTTGTGTGCCAGAGACAGAGGATATGGTTGGGGAGTAGAATAAAAATGTATTAAAAGGCCAGATGGATATTCATTAGAAAACATATGTAACTGACCTGCTATCTCCGCAGAGAGTCTCTCAGTCTACCTGCTCCTGCTGGTCCGTGGGGGTAAATCTTGCATTGTGGATCGGCAGTCTGACTAGGGTGGTCCGGTGCTCACCCAGACCACCTACTACTGCATATGCATGTCTGGGTGCAGGGGAAGCGGCAGGCACTGGATACAGCCCGAGCTCTTAGCAGTCGCATCCCCTGCACTGGCTGGAACTAGCTAGTGTCTCCCCCACCAGCTTAACCAAGCCCTGGCATTAGGGCATTCCCAGCAGAGGAGCGAAGGGACAGTGTAATGCGGCCACACAGTGCGGGGGGGAAGGAGACAGAGCTGCCGGTGCCGCTGCCGCTGCTAGCTGTCATACCATATGACAGGCACGGCACCCGACAGCGTTAGGGCATTCCCAGCAAAGGAGCAGTGCAATGCGGCCACAGTGCGGGGGGAAGGAGACAGAGCTGCCGGTGCTGCTGCCGCTGCTAGCTGTCATAGGTGCCCCCTTGCCCCCCTATTCCAATGCCCCTGGTTAAGTTTCAGGCAGGGAGGAGGAGGTTACCTGCGGGACAGACTGCAGAAGAACAGTCTGTCAGGGATAGTCTCCTCCTCCTCTGCCAGTGGAGCCGCAGCATGAATTAAAGCACAGGACATGCTGCTGATTTTTTTGTTATCAGCAGATAGAAGTGGCGGTATGACATACCGGCGTATACCGCCCCACTTCGACCACTGTATATATATATATATGTAGAGAGATAGAGACACACATAGATAAATATATATGACACACACATATATACATACATGCAAACTTATTTACTACATACTGTGTTTTTTTCCCTCTACCCTTTACTCTGCAGAAGACATAACAGTCATAGTGTTTCTTCTCATTTACAACCCACCCATGACTAACCAATGACAAGCATGTCATGGCCTCCGTCAATAAGAACTTGTCACAATCTCCTCAGTCTAAGTTCAGTGATGGTTCGTGGCATGGGAGTTATGCAAATGTCAGGAATGCACAGTACACATCCTCAAAATCATAATTCAGTCTAAACCAACCTACAATTATGTGAGGCCAAAAAAACAATCTGAACTACAGGGGGTGTTTAGGTAGAGGAGGCTCCTGGGACACTGGCAACTTGTGACTCCATTCCAAGGTAGGCCGGCCCATACTCCATTTATAGCATACATCCTATAGTTTATAAATAAAATTCAACAACAATATAGATTCCACTATATGATGGGTCAGAATCGAGGCTTGCAGCAGGTGAATTTAATCCACAAATGATCCACTCATCCCTTTACTCCAGGATCCTGTTTAACTGCAACGGTTATGTGGCAGTCAAAATGGAGCTCCAAGCCATCCCACAAACCTGTGTAATTCAGAGGTGTCCTGGATGAAAGGGATGCCTTGGACACCCCATCTAACCCGTACCTGTATCTGTAGCTACCCACTTTGGGGTCTGTATTAATAGTATTGTACCAAAATTTTTAATCACCAGTGCTACATAACAAATACCAGTCCAACTACTTCATGAATGATGCATTATGTAAACATACCGATCTGATGGGACTCCGGGGCCTCACACGCCTCCTCCCCCTCGGATTCGGACACCTCTGGGGCAACCGTGGCCTCCTCAGCCCCCTCCTCCGCCAGCTCCTCCGCCACCATCACCTCCTCCACCTCCTCCGCCACAACCACCTCCTCCACCACCACCACCTCCTCCACCACCTCCTCCACCACCACCACCTCCTCCACCGCCACCAACACCTCCTCCACCTCTTCCTCTGCCACCAACTCCTCTTCCACCTCCTCCACCACCTCCTCCACCATCTCCTCCACCATCTCCTCCACCATCTCCTCCACCTCCTCCACTTGCTCCTCCACCATTTCCTCCTCCTCCTCCACTTGCTCCTCCTCCACCCTCGCCGCCACCTCCTCATCACGCTCTTGCGCCTGCTCCTCCGCCAGGGCTGCCTCGGCCTGCTCCCGTGCCTGTCGTGCTTGGGCTCGTGCTGTGTGGTAGAAAACAAAATCATGGTCAATGTCGGGTCATTGGGGCACATGTAGTAATCCATAACAAGACATACATGGAAGGGTGATAATGTTGGCAAACGATGCTTGAAAGTAGCTCCTTACTGTTAATGGACTCCAAAATGTGACATTTAAGTTATTATGTGATTGTTAGTAATTTGTTCAATCATTACAACCCAGGCATTTATCAATGTTGAACACATATTAGATCTGGCACATTGTATGCATCTGAATCATGAATGCTATGTCATTACATATAAAAGCCACATGACTGCATGTTAACCAGGAAGAAGCACACATAACAGTCTATGGACTTGTAAACCCATGGACACCCACTTATCATGAGACACATTTTATTGTTTATAGATGGTATGATGTAAGTGCGAAATTTCATAGCTAAAATACTCACAATCAGCTATCTCGCCCCTAATTTGCTGGAGAAGCTGGGGCTGGCGCCTGCGGAGGTCCGACCACCGCCTCTCGAGCTGGCCGATGCTCCTCCGCACCCGGGTGCGGGCGTAAATCCGGCGCCCTGCCGCAGCATATGCCCGCCGCTTCTGCCCATTTGTGATAAAGGGCCCCGCACGGCCCAGCCTTGTCTCCATGACGGAGACTAGAGCCCTCAGCTCCGCAGGCGAAAATGGCTCTGCCCTGCGTGTCTCCGCCATGTTAACAATGGCATCAATCAACCAATCAGGTGGTGTCATTGGTTTATCACAGTTATTTGTGTTAATAACTTTATTGTTCATCTTTACATGAACAGCGTCTCTGCGCCAACACAAATGGTGACAAATTCGCATGCCTTAAATACAGTAGTGCTGATGTATGGGAATGAACAAATCTGATATATATAAAACACAGTGTGTATGCACTTAGCTTAATGGATATCATATCTACAAGGACCATGGAAGAGCTTACCTTAGACCCTGACAAGTCCAGATCTGGAGAAAAATGATTCTAGCAGCAACTCAGTATTTATAGGCCTCTCACATGTGTGGTCTATAACAGTAGTGATGAGTATTGCATGACTTGTGGCCTGGATTTTCTAAGGGATTGGGCTACTTTTAGCTTGCAATCAAACTCCACAATACCACAGTAGTCATGAACCAAATGTCATGTCATGCTAGCAAATAGCATGTGTATTGTGCGATAGTCACAGGTGTATCAGAAGATTCTATGCAATGTTAGAATTGGTGACCAGTATTTCATGTCGAAGTTTCGCCAGGTTTTACACAATGGAATTTCCACCACCGTATGCGGCGCGAAAAAACAGCGACGTACGCTCGCGCACGGAACGCAGCTGCCGCTGATGTCCGCCAAACAGGATACACAAACAGTATATAAAGGTGTATTAGAATGTGACAATGTTGTTGCTAACATGTCTGGATCACAACCAGAGGTGGACCAGGAGCTGCAGCAACTATTTGACCAGATGGACTCCAGCACCTCCTATGTGCCACTGCACATGCAGCCAGTGGGAAATGAGGAGGCTGCTGGCCCTTCTACAGCAGGGCAACCTGCACCTGACCATTCTACAGCAGGGCAACCTGTACCTGGCCCTTCTGCAGCAGGGCAACCTGCAGCTGACTCATATGCACCATCAGCAGAATCATTTGGAACACAACCGGGGACTTCACAAGATAGTACCATGGCCAGCACTTCAAGTACAGCGCCACGTGCCAGTGGGCGTGGCCATGGCCGTGGCAAGGGGAAAAAGAGGGCAACAGAGGAACCAACTTCCCGAAATAAGGCATATGAAGCACAGGAGCTTGCCATCCTGGTTCCCCGAGCACGTGATTGGATTGAGTGTCCATCGGAGAGGCTGACACACACACGCAGATGGAAGATTTGGGAAGACATAACGGCAGAGATTAATGAAGTTGCGCCACAAGTTCGTGAGACGGAGCACGTCAAAAAGAGGCAAGTTGTTTTGTGATACATGTGCCCAGTAATAGACAAGTAATGATTGAATTCATGCTTAGATGGATTTTGCAAATGGCCGGTGAGGTTGTTACGATACACAGACATTATTGACATGTTATTTAGTTGAGAGTTAGAGTAGGGTGATTGTGAATGTGTCTTGTAACGGTTGATATCATAGTTGCATGTAATGTTATCTTTTTGACATTAAGCACATGTCGTAATATGTAGCACAGAGCAATGGCTGCAACATCAAACATCTGGAGTGACATGTATTAATATGTCAACTTACATTGCAGGTGGCAGGACTTCAAAACCAACCTGAAGAGGAAGATGACCAAGCGGTGGGAACACAGCCAGACATCTGGGGCCGGGCCCATGCCATCAGGGCTAGAGCTCACCCCCCTGGAGTTGATGGCCGAGAGCTGTATATCAGTTGAGGAGATCAGGGGGGTGAGCACGATGGATAGCGAGGCCCCAGCTGAAGTGTTTGCGTCTTTTATTGAAGGTAAATATTTGTCATGCCATAAGCTTGTGCAAGTAATTATCTTAGAATGTGTCCTAATTGTGTTTATCATTTTCCACAGACACCCCACTGCTTGGTGACGACTCTGCTCAGGAGGTGGAGGAGTCCGTGCCACCTGGCCCCAGTGGTAGGCCTGTGCAGCAGCAGCCATCGGCCCAAGCCGATTTGGCCGCCTTGGCCCACATGCTTGGGGACATAAACCAGCAGGGAGAGTTGGCATCAGAACGGATGCGTAGGACCGAGGAGATCATAGCGAGCTTGGTCAGCACCCAGCAGGCCATCGCTGGGAGCATGCAGGCCATGGCTGAGGCGCATCAGGCCATGGCTGCAAGTGCTCAGGTGCTGGCCGAGCAAGCCACCCGCCAAAATGATCTCCTCCTCCACCATAATGAGCTTATGGTGGAGCTAGTTAACAGCAACAGGGTCCTAATGTCATCCGTTTCTGGTGCATTACCACCAGCAACACTCCCTGCTGGCAGGAGGGGTAGACCAGCCAACCCCTCACCAGCATCTGCTCCACCTGCCCCAGCATCTGGCCGTGGCCGAAGAGCTGCTGCACAGGCCAAGGAGCCTACCAAGGCCAAACGTGGTCGCAAATGAACTTGTGGCTGCATTAATCTCCACCGTTATGTCATCCCAACTCTTCCATTGTGCTGTGTGTGTCAGCTTCTTATGTCCAATCACGTGCTGAGGGTAACCAGATGAGCCCTTGCTTCAAATGTCCTTTTTGGTTCCCCTGTTGCCCTCTTTTGCCTGCCATTACTGTCAGCTGTACTTGAAGTGATGTTGCTAAGTCCCCGGTTGTGTTCCAAATGATTCTGCTGATGGTGCATATGAGCCAGCTGCAGGTTGCCCTGCTGCAGAAGGGCCAGGTGCAGGTTGCCCTGCTGTCGAATGGTCAGGTGCAGGTTGCCCTGCTGTAGAAGGGCCAGCAGCCTCCTCATTTCCCACTGGCTGCATGTGCAGTGGCACATAGGAGGTGCTGGAGTGTTTTGTGATACATGTGCCCAGTAATAGACAAGTAATGATTGAATTCATGCTTAGATGGATTTTGCAAATGGCCGGTGAGGTTGTTACGATACACAGACATTATTGACATGTTATTTAGTTGAGAGTTAGAGTAGGGTGATTGTGAATGTGTCTTGTAACGGTTGATATCATAGTTGCATGTAATGTTATCTTTTTGACATTAAGCACATGTCGTAATATGTAGCACAGAGCAATGGCTGCAACATCAAACATCTGGAGTGACATGTATTAATATGTCAACTTACATTGCTGCTGCACAGGCCAAGGAGCCTACCAAGGCCAAACGTGGTCGCAAATGAACTTGTGGCTGCATTAATCTCCACCGTTATGTCATCCCAACTCTTCCATTGTGCTGTGTGTGTCAGCTTCTTATGTCCAATCACGTGCTGAGGGTAACCAGATGAGCCCTTGCTTCAAATGTCCTTTTTGGTTCCCCTGTTGCCCTCTTTTGCCTGCCATTACTGTCAGCTGTACTTGAAGTGATGTTGCTAAGTCCCCGGTTGTGTTCCAAATGATTCTGCTGATGGTGCATATGAGCCAGCTGCAGGTTGCCCTGCTGCAGAAGGGCCAGGTGCAGGTTGCCCTGCTGTCGAATGGTCAGGTGCAGGTTGCCCTGCTGTAGAAGGGCCAGCAGCCTCCTCAGGTGCTGGAGTCCATCTGTGTGCAATTATATTTGTTTTGTATTATAATTTATTTTGGTACATTCCTGCCATGGTTTGTTTTTTTTGGTATTTATATTTTTTGGTCATTGCATCACAGTGGCATTGACTGTGAAATGTATATAAATAAATTTCTTTACTTTACAACAATTGTGTGGTTTAATTAGTACATGTCGCATACACATGTGTATTGCTAGTATTAATATTCAGTCATGTCCATTGTTAGCAGGTTTAAAGTGTGTCAGAAGTACAGCATATGTGGGTGATTAGTAAGGTTTCCTTGAAGCAGCAATGGTTTCAATTAAAGCACTGACAAGCGTCCTATTAGTGAGTAATGAGTAAAGGAGTCGATTTTATTGGGTTCAGGTGTTAATGCTTGTAGTCATTAGGCGGTCCGTTCGCCTCCCGCAGGAACGAGTGGTGTCCGCAAAGCAATAGTGGCCTTTTGGACACCGCACATTTCTTCCCTTTTTGTTCGCGTGCATTCGGAGTGGTATCCGAATGCACGCCCCCCAACATAAGTGTACTCCCCCGTGTCCGCCCATGTTTCCGCCCCGTTTTGCCCACTTTGAAACTACGCCCATGTGTCATTCCGCATGACGCCCATAATACGCCCATATTTCCCGAATGATTGCGGTGACCAGTTTTGTACGGAATTTGGCCGAACAGGTACGGAGTCAAGGCGTGGCACATGCGCGTAGCGTTCTCCACGCATGCGCAGACGCCGTAAAGACGCGATCCGAAAGTATGCGGTAAAGTACGCGTCAATCAGAATAAGGGCCAATGTTATTCTACCACTCACCCAGACTCCCGCACTTGCTCCAATGAGGAAGAGGGGGGAGATTGTGGATTGCATTTGAAATAAAAAATGGTGTGTTAAAAAAGATTATATTTCCTGTATAAGGTAAACATTATAGGTCATTATGATAAATAGAAAAGTTTTCTTGGCGATTTCAACAAATTCACTTGGCACGCAAAGGGTTACGACGTTAGGATTGCATAACAAAATATGACCAAGTAACGGGACGCCTCGCTCTTTTTACTTTTTGCGACTATGAATATGGGTTAGTGAGGACACAACCGTTTACCAACAAACACATTTAGATTCTATTAGCATTTTCATTTTTTCCCCTTCAACTAAACAACAATTCACATTATTTTTTTTTGTATTTTTTTGTGTTTTGTTTTGGCATGAATGTTTATTAAGCAGCCCCCAGAGGGTCTTTAAAAGTGAACACTGTAAAAAGTGCTGTCAAACTAGGACGTCTCTTGGCTCTTGGCGTCTCTCTGAAGCTCGGACCCTTAAGCACAGGCCTTGTCTGCTTTGCCTAACACTAGCACTAATTAAACAAGCCATGTGTACAGTATTATTATACCTCAGACAGCCCCGCCGAGCGACTCTGTGAATTTCCCCTCACATTTCTGTCCTGTGTCATTGTCTTGTATTCATTTTGATGAGAAACGGGAGAACAGCGAGTTACAATCTACTGTAGATGATTCCTGGCATGAGAGGGTGATTAAAAGTCCAGGCTACAGTGTGCTGTGGGTTATGCCATCCGCCGATGTAACAAGCATTAAATATGATGTTTCCATTTCCAGATAAGAAATTTATTCTCCCAGCTGCCCCCTGGGGAAATTTACCAGCTGGCCAATTACTGCTGGACGTGGCAGAGACTTTTCACAATACCGTCAGGGGTTTGCTTAGTTTTGAAATGGTACAAAAAGTAAAGCGGCGATATGAATAAATATATGTGAGGGGTGGAGGAGCTGGACCTACTGGTGAGCGGTGTATTTAAAAAATAAACTTCTCGCCTAATGGGGCAGATGGTCAGTCTGGTTTTAGAGCCATCAAGAGATAAACGGAATTGAGACAGCAAAACCCTACAACTAGAACACTGGTGGGATAAATACAATACAGTGGAGTGTGTTCTAGGGCCGATAACTTACTGTAGTGTTCACTCTAGGATTGACAGTGGGCAGGGCGCCGGGGGGGCGGACCGGGCCCGCCAACGTCACAGCTGGGGGCGGTCCCGGACCGCCTCCGTCATGAAAGCGGTGTGTCCGGGCCGCCGCCGTCATGAAAGGGACATGCCCGTGCCGGCGCCGTTATGAAAGGGGGTGGGCCCGGCCCCTCCGAAGCCACTATGCTGCCGGGGAAGCGCCGGGCTTAGCCGTCTACGGTGACGCTGGGCTTCCCCGTGAGGCTGTTTTAGCGGGCCGCTGCAAGAGGGGTAGGGCGCATTTTGCCCTTTAAAAATCGGGCCAGGCGCAGCGCCCCGCTAAAACAGCCTAGCGGGAACACTATACTACCCGCTAGTCAGTGGACTGAAAACCGCTCGTCGCTGCTCATCAAGATCTAAGTCGTTCGCCCCTTTGTCACCTCAGGCATATTGGTGCTGGACTGATAAGTTTTCATACTGAATGATGTGAATGCCACCACACTACTTACAGTTCCCTGGATTCTTAGTGAAACACGTGGGTGGTTGCGCAGTCCCACCTTATCACCCCAGTGCTCTGGTGCTCTCTACAATCCTTGCTTATGGTTTCTCTGCAGCAGTGTCAGTTCCATATCCAGGATAATGAGCTTTTCTATGGGTCAATGCATACATGTTGGTAGCTGTGTAGCAGATGTGAGCAAGCAGGTTGGTCCACATGTTTACTCTAAAACAGAGTACGTTTCAATGAGGATAACAAGGTACAGGTGGCAGAAGATAAACAGCAGTCAATGTAATAATATAATAATCTCCTTTCGGCTAAGGATTGTAAAGATATACAGCACTGTGTCCCTCCACTAACACAGTGACATTCTTGGACATAGACAGATCCTTTTATAGAGCCAAGTAAACAACATGCACCTGCAGTCTAATCAGCCTGGACTTTCTAGTGACTTAGACATTTGGAGTTATTGTGGGTGATGAGTCACGCACAATAACACTAAGTTAAGAGACAGCTTGCAGCATTTAACCATTTAAATACAAGGAAATGTCATTCCCTATGGCCACACACGTTTGTCTCTGACACCAGTAAACAAGAGGAAGATGTGAAGGAGAAGTTTGGGGCGGGGGTGCAGATTGTTACTGTTGCTGGAAGAATGGAAGAACAGCGGCTCTGACAGTCTCATATCACTTTGCAGACATTACCAGCTGGTCAGTGCACTATGAGAAACAGAGTGATTGCGAGTCACTGCTTTGCCTATGTTGACATTTTGCATATGCCCAGTTGTGGAGTATGCACAGTTTCAAAGGGTTGGATTGGAGGGGCGATAGGGGCTGTCGTCCGGGGGCCCCCCTCAAATTCAGGGATCCAACATCTCCTCTCTATCTCACAGAGTCAGTGTCTTGCAGGATTTCACTTCATCACTCCGTGAGACACTCGCCCCGAGCTACGCTCTTCATACAGGCGGTAGAACGTAGACATCATCCCATAGCAAAATAATAATTGTCCACACAAGAAAGTTTCCCTCTGGAAACTATTGCCTGAGATTTCCTAAGGAGTCCGAGGACAATGCATCATTTACGGCGTAGAAAGTCTGCAGCCTCCAAAGGAAATAGAATATTTTGGTGTTTGTACCTCTTGCCAATTTCAAAAATACACTCTGAACAATTGAGAGAGTTAGTACATGAGATATAGCTGATATTAAACTTTTGATAGCTTGAGAAAACAGATAGAGGAAAGCGGCATAAAATCTGACCCACCGCCATATAAACAGTACAAGACAGAAACAGAATTCACAAGTGAACCCTTAACAGCGCAGCAAGACTCTGATATTTGCAGTCAGTAGATGACATTTCCAGGTCGCTACCTTTCTGCATTGCACAATCCGATGCCCAAACAATGGGGGTGATTCTGTAATGACGGCAAGCAGTAAAAAAAACGCTGCTTACCGAGCACTGAAATGCGACCCCGTTGAACGCCAGCCCCTTCTGCCGCCGAATCCCCCGGTACCATGCGAGGGGATGTGTTCGCTAACACATGCGTTCGTTAATCCCCTCACATACATCCGCTAGCAGGAGAAATCATTCGATGGTCAGTTGACTTTATTTCCTTCGGTGTTCGCCGATGACGGGGCGGGCTCTGACGTCCTGTGACATCGGCTGCTCACCCCCCGGCAGCCATCAGCCCGCTTCCGTTCCCATTGGGACGCCCTGTGTTATCATGGGGACTCCCATAAAATGCTGGGTATTCCCATGGGCAAGCCACGTTTCGGTCCCCGGCCCTCCCTCCTCACTGAAGCCGGGGTCAGCACATGTGCAAATACGTACTGTTAAGGTTTCGGGGCGTCCACGCTGACCCTAACTCCGTTGTTTCGGACTAGCGGTTGACGGGCACGTGCGGTGCTAGGCTTCGCCTATAATAGCCGCGTCCGAAAGAGCCAGTTAAGCCGTCTCTAACCCCGATGCCACCAGGTCTTGTGTGTGACAACGTGTCTGCCAAGGCTAGCCGACAACAAGGGGAACCTCTAACTAGTACGGAGCTAAGCGAGGAGCCCCGAACCTCCAAAGGGGGGTGACTCTTCCGAGATGGCAATAAGGACGTATACAGTCAATGGCAACAATGCTCTGAGGTGGTATAAAACAATCAATGGCAACAATGCTCTGAGGTGGTATAAAACAATCAATGGCAACAATGCTCTGAGGTGGTATATAACAATCAATGATAATATCAGTGGCAATTCCTGCAACCTTCAACTACACACGGCTGAGATGGCAAACAGCGAACGTAGTATGAGAGGAAGATATGGGAAACGTTCCCACTTATCTGGTAGGTGAACAGGAATGCTGCTGGGCACAAGGACAAGGCAGGATCTGGGCTGGAGAGCTGGAGGAAAAATCCCGCAGGACAGGTAACCAACAGCTGACAGACAGGACTGGCCTCTGGAACCGGGAACACTCTAGACAGGACGTCAGAACTATATCCGGCGTCTGACTAGTGGCTTGTGGGTGTTTAAATACCCCTGACAACCAATGCCTGTCTGCAGCAAGGTGTGGATCAGCTGTTAATTACACCCCTTCCTCCCCGCGGCCGCCTGGCGTCCCCCGTCGCCTAGGCAACCGCTGCGGCCGGGGAGGAAGTGATGAACTCCTGTTCCCTGCGTTGCTAGCCCCGCCCGCCGGCGTCGTTATGCAGCGGCGTCCCTGTTGCCTAGCAACAGCCGGGACGCGCTGCTGAGGGATTCTCGGGCGGAGGCGGAAGCCGCTAGTGCGGCTGATAACCTCACCCCCGCCCGCCGGCGTCGTCACGCAGCGGCGTCCCTGTTGCTTAGCAACAGCCAGGACGCGCTGCCGGGAGACCGACGGGCGGCAGCGAGAGCCGCTGGTGCGGCTCGTAACACGTACATGCAAATTTGCAGACCCCGCACCATTGGAACGGGGAAAAATTTATCCTTTTCTCAATGGTAATGAATCAGGCCCAATATGTTTTTCATTTCATACATATAGTCTAATAATACAAAAATGGGCAGCACAGTACGTCATTCTAAGATGCACTTTTAGGCTTTTAACAAAATAGTTTCAATAGCACAAGCACTGACTAATCTAACACATGGAAACTGAGAGATGTGCATTGGTCACATACACACTGCACATTACACCACACCACACTGTAGAGCTCCTTACCCATGTTACGTTACAGAAGAGCCACTAATACTCGTTACACGATAGTATAGCCCCTTATATATGTTATACCAGAGTAGAGCCCCTTATACACATTATGCCAGTAGAGCTGCTTGTACACGTAATGCCCAAGTAAAGCAACTACAGTAAAATCATTTTGCCAAAGGAGAGTCCCTTATACACGTTACACCACTGTACAGCCCCTTATACACCTTATACCACAATGGGGCCGCATATACATGTTACACAACAGTAGAGCCACTTATACACTTTACACCACAGTAGAGTCCTTTATATACGGTATGCCATAGTAGAGCCCTTTATACACATTACATTGGATCCAGATTATACGTCAACTGCATCTAGGTCAACAGACTATATGTCGACACCAGATGGTGCACAGGCACAAGATCAGCACAAGCAAAATGCAACAATAGCAAAGGTAGACATGACAATGAATAAGTCGACATGCTTTTTTGCCAATTTTCTTTTTAATTTTTCATCAACGTGAACTTTGATTGGGAATGGTAAAGTGACCTGGACCATGGTGAATACTGGACTCGAATTGGGTGTCAAGGTTGACACCAAAAAAAAGTGAAACATTTTTGCAGACCGTTTCATATATTAAGCTTCTTCCAGTGTCGACCCATGACAATCCTGGCACCCTAGGCAGCTGGCTAACGGGAGTCCCAGTTCTGATTGTGCACGACTAACGCATTTCTTAGGTTTCTTATTTTATAAAATGATCTGGTTTGTATCTCTGATAACAGGATAATTCCTTGTTGCTATTTTTTTGTTTTGTATATACTGTAACAGATAAATGTCACAATCGTCCCTTTACAGAAGTGGATAAAGTCTATAGTACAAATATCCTTTTTTAATAAAACATAAGGCAATATCTCTGTACAGGAGAAGGCCACAACTACTGTATAGGACATATGTGCGCAAATGCGATCAATGATTTGTTGCAGAAATAATTTGAGCCGTTTTACAAATGTAACCGCGCTGCGGAATGTTTGCAGAGATTCAATGAGTGACTCCGATGGGTGCTCGGATTTCTGAAGATAAACTGTGTTCATTCTGCCTGACGACGCCCCCTCTTACTCGAAATGTCAACCAAACAGTTTACAGTTTACTCATGTTTAAATAATGCGCTGAGCCTTTGCAGATCTCTTTATAACCAGACACGAGAAGAAAACCGCCGACTAAGGAAGAGCCGGTATCACCCCTTCACTGCTGTGCAATAGGAACAAATCATTAAATACGTAGACAACACTTGCAGATTTATCACTGCGCCTTAAGAGGGTACAGTGTACACATACAATAAAACATTACAGGAAATACTGCTGTGTTATAGGCGCCATCTGATATGCAATAAGATAATACCGTATTGCTAACAATTGCAATTCAGCAATTCTTTCATGGTTTATTCCATTCAAACGTGCACTAAAAGTAATATTTTGATGCTCCCGCGGTGTAGGAGAGGAACTGTGCTGCTCATACATTGTGGACATGTCGGCATAATCTGGATATTTACAAGGTAAAATAGGCTTAGATTTCCAGTATATAATGTACTGTGGTCTGTGGGCCTTTATTCATACTTATATTCTCCCGGAAAAGCTGGGAACAGTGACTATAAATTTTGCTCCCACAAGCCAAAATAGTTTCAGGTGACCCTCTCCCACAATGCCCTTTACACATTACGCCACAAGCTGTAATGCCACTTACTGTACATACACTCCCATGGCATTTTAGTGCTGTGAATACATAAGGCCCCCAGTACTTCCATTTACATACAGGGAAGGGGGTGACGGATGGTGTCAGGAATAGAGAGGAGAGGGACGAGAGAAAGGGGTGAGAGAGAGACAGTGTCAGGGATAGAGAGAGAGGCGGTGAGAGGGAATGATGGGCATGAGTGGTTGGCCCACATGGGCATGAGTGGTTGGCATGAGTGATGGGCATGAGTGGTTGGCCCACAATATAATTTGAGCCCCTCTCCTCTGCTCCAACCCAAGTTCACAATATGCCACACAGCAGTGGGCCCCTTAGTCCTCAGGGGCCCCAGTGTAATGCACCTACTGAACTAATGGTAGGTGCAATCTGATGCAGCGAATACACCATCTTAGTCCCTGCTCAGATATATAATGCAGTCATTTCCAACATTGTAAAGTTTCGGAGTTAATTGCGTCACCACAAGAGTTCGTCGGGTGTGCATAATTTGTGTTTTGTGGCCTTTTCATTCACGTTGCACCCCGGTGCTTGGCACTGAGGTGTAACAAGGCCAAAAGTTCCCATGATGACCAGCGGTGGCTCCTACCTGCTTGTAGGAGAGGAACTGCCGCTACCCAGGAGAGGAGGAGATGATACAACCAGTCCCTGCCTGGCTGTTCCCGACTACACCTGCACGTAGAAGGTCACCATAGCCACCCCTCCTAGTGTCTTGCCCCAAAAATCAGAAGTAAAGTGTTCACATAGCCCCATACACACAAAGCGATATTTTGAACGATAGTGCTCATTTCCACCCTTCTGAGCAATATCACTTAAAATATCGCTGTGTATGCCAAATATCGGCATGCATGCCCGCTCCCACAGGTCGTTACCGATGCCCTCCATCGTCTTGCATGTACACACGAGGCAGCACATTGTTAATGAGGGCCATGCTACAGAATCACCCGCCCCCGCTTCCCCCTCTGGTGCTCCTCCCGCCAGCATCGGCAAGTGTGTATGCACTTGCTAATCCTGGCACTGCGCCTGGCTCCACCAATATTGCCGGGTACACACATCGCGTAGTGTGGCTTTACTCCTACCCCTCAATCAGGCACTGCCCTGAAATCCCTCCCTTGGATTAGCTGCGACGCAGAATTAGAAGAGAACACGAATGATGAGAATGGTAGTAATCTCTGTCCCTGCATGTTCTCACCCAATAATAAATCAATCATTAACGGCATGCAGCTTATTATTTGTTTTAACATTCACAAGATTACATTTGGTACAAAAGAATAACAATATTTCCTTCTTATTTGTATTTTCAGGCTTAAACGTTCCCAGGCACTGAGAATCATGCCCCTTTCAGACCGCACTTTTCACCCGTTATTTTGCCTTTTTTTTTTTACCGTTTTAAAACAGTAATTTGTGCAGTCTGAAAGGTGCAGACTGAATTTACCGGTTCTATTGAACTGGTATTTCTAAACGGTAATAAAGCATTGTCCTACCCATTTCATGCCCGTTTTTTTTTTCATCCACTGTTTTCTATGGATTAAAACGGGTTCATTGTTGTGAAGGGACAAAAACTGCACTGAAATACCATTTAAGGACAAAAACTGCACTGAAATACCGTTTATAGATATGCGGTGTGAAAGGGGTTTTAGCTGGCAGACCGGTTTTGGTACTTATGTATTATCTGGCTCCCATGTTAAATGCACCCCATTTTTTCATACCCCTACCATCCAACTACGCATGGAGTTGATGTTATATAGTGTGGCGAGCGCAGCGAGCCACCGTGCCCGAAGCGTGGTGAGCGCAGCGAGCCCCGCGAGGGGACGCGGTCTCATAAGAAAAACGGGAGCCCAGAGATTACATAAGTACCCCGGTTTTTAGAAACGTTTTAAAATACCTGTTCAAAGCCAGTTTTGCGGTCTGAAAGCAGCATAAGTTGCACACTGACTTTACCAAGAACAGTATCCTGCGGCCACACAAACGCCTTCCCTTTACACAAACGCAGCTTCTAACACGAGCGCTGTAACCAGTGCAATCCGTAACAATACTGGTCACAGTTATTACCATAAAATGCACATGGGAAGATTTCAGTGGTTAAAACAGGACAGCGACAAGGTCTCGTCCAGCGCAATCTGGTCTTATTACACACAATGCCAAATGTAATAAGGCGTGAGAATCAGAAAGTGAGAGATTTTGGGGGAGTTTTCCCATTTTTTTTAAAGCAGCAATCAATTACACACAAAAAAAAAAAAACAGGTTGATTTTGCCATGTAAATGATTGCTGCTTTAAAAAAAATGGGAAAACTCTCCCAAAATCTCTCACTTTCTGATTTTCATACCCGGTTCCATTTGACCAATGCCTTCTTTCTCTACGTACTCTCATCTATTATACTATATTTTATATAATATACCGCCGTGGTTCACTCATCATCTCTCTTACGTATTTCTGCACAAAACGCCAACAGTCCTTGGATGCTCCTGACTGGCTTATAAATCACTTTGTTGAGTTGATTTGATCACAGCCATTTTCTAGCAGGTCCCTTGATTACATTTATGGTAGATATATACGCAACTAACATGCATATAATGGACCACAATGCACCTGGGGGCTGTGAAGAGCGATATTTTATAAATGGCGGCCGATTTTTACACAAGTTTTTTTTTTTCCCATATTGGATGTTGCAGAAGTCAATTAAATGCTTAGTTCCCTGCATGTTATGAAAACCTGTTTAGCGGCGCAGTGTTGGGAATTAGGCAGCAGTCCACAAATGAAAAGTGCAGGAATGTTTATTATCTCATATGCTAATTAGAGCCACAACTTACCATTACTGTATAAGGCTGTGACAGCGAAATTATATTTATTTGCAATGAAAACAAACTCGCCGGAACTACAGCACCAGGGTTACTATTGGTGCGAGCTATTATGTACTGGGAGGGGGCCAAAGGGCCTGATCTTTTTCCTAAGGTGTGTCACGATCCAGGTAATTAAACAGATGTTCTTACCATCCAAGTGCCTGTCCAGACTGTCCCTGCGTCTCAAGCCTGCGTGCTCTCAGCGTCCTGTGATCTGCTGTTCCGCGGTCGTCACTGTGTACATCCAGCACTGCTGTCTCCCCTCTCATGCTGGCCGTCAGTTCTCAGCTCCCTGCGGCCTTCCAGTCCTCTGTCATTGCTCCTGGTGTGTACAAATGAACTTTCCCACCAGAGCCAAACACGGGGGCTGCCATGTTTGCTCCAGTCACCTGTTCTCCTGAGCCAATCCTGTGAGTTCTATTTCCCTGTTATACTTTCTCAGCCAATCCTCGCTTCCCAAAGTGTATATGTATGCTCGGAAATCTAGACCTAATTGTTAGCACTTCAATTGTCTTCTGCTGATACAGTTGTGTCTCTCTGCTGCAGTCTGTTTGTTTCCAGGTATTACAGCTCATGTGATCCTCTGTCCAGAGTAGGATACTCACCTCAGCATAGTCTTGCCTAGCACCATCCTTCCTGAGCTATAGATGTTCTGCCATCATTCCGGAGTTATCAATGGTCCACCATTGTTCCTGAGCTGTCGATGTTCCACCATCCTTCCTGAGCTATCGATGTTCCGCCATCCTGAAATATAGATGTTCCACCATCCTTCCTGAGCTTTAGATGTTCCACCATCATTCCGGAGTTATCAATGTTCCGCCATCATTCCTGAGCTATCAATGTTCCACCATCATTCCTGAGTTATTGATGTTTCACCATTGTTCCTGAGCTTTTGATGTTCCGTTCCAGTGTCACCGATGTTCTAATCATAACTCCCAAGCTTCTGATGTTTTAATAGTCGTTTCCGACGTTCTAATCATCGTCTTGGTAACACCCTCTGCAACATCAAGTAACGTACCCTTTGCATCTGTTGTGTCTAACTGCAATTGTCATAACCAGTGTGTTAGGCTGGAAGGCTGGGTGTAGAACGTCAGGCGTGAGCCTGTAGCCGGGACCGCCGGTTAGGACGGCCACAGCGAACCCTACACTCTCTCTGTTGGGTTCTTCTGGCAGATGACTGGCCACTGCGAGAGCTAGTGTTCACCTGTGGCCGCAGCGTCTGAAGGAGCGAGTTATGCCCGCTCCAGCCCCGATGCAGCCAGGTCTTATGTTGGGACAAGTGGCCAGCGATCGTCAGAGGTAACGCAAAAGGTAACTCTAACTACAGGGCCTAACTGACAAAACACACCCTGACTGCCGGCACCAGGTCGAGGACGGGGACGCGACCCAGTCGCAAACACAAGGGAGATAACACGGGGAATCACCACCATGCAAAGTAAAACAAAACCAAAAGAATTCCCCAAAACGACAGAGGAATATAACAGGAAAACTGCCCTGCCTAATAATAGAAATGAAGAGATAATAACAGAATAAGCCCTGCTGCTAACAGAGACCAGGAAGGGTAGTCCTAGAACACGGGGACCTAATCCTAAATAAGGAAATGGCTGTGCAGCCAGAGAATATAACTGAGAGACAATAGGCAATCTGCCCACAATGGAAGATAAAGAATAAAGCTCCAATAGGAGCACTCACGTGACCCCAGAAGGGGTAGCCGGGCGAACGGTGGCAGGGATGCACCAAGACTGAGACCTACAGGACACTGGGAGACAGGGTCTGGGAACAGGCGATGCGACCAGGATAGCTGTCAGAACAAGCTATAACCGGCGCCATCTTGCCTGTGAGTATCCCTTAAAAGGGATACTGCAGCCAATGGAATGTCCCTGCTGGGACCAGCCCCCGGCTTCTAATTTCTTTCAGGTGGCCGAGCGCGTGACTCCCGGCGTCCCCTGTTACCAGGCAACCGCTGGGCGGCTGCAGGGGAACGCCGGGGGCTGATACAGTGACGCCCGCGCCAGGCAGAAGTGACGTCGCCCCGCTGGGCGGAAGTGACCGCCGGACGCTCGGCTGAGCCGGGCGGAAGCGCAGTGTGCACATCCTGTGCACCTGCCCCCGGCCGCCAAGCGTCAGAGATGCTAACAGTACCCCCCCTTGAGGAGGGATCAACAAACCCCTACCACCGGGTTTGTACGGAAATTCCCGAAAGAATAGCCTCTTAAGGTTGGGGGCATGCAAATCCTTCTCGGGAACCCACAACCTTTCTTCGGGACCGAAGCCTCTCCAATGCACTAAAAACTGCAGATAACCTCTACGAAACTTGGAATCAAGTATCTTCTCCACCTGGAACTCCTGCTGTCCCCGTACCACCACCGGAGAAGACCCAGGGTTAATCCTGCGGGGAAACTTTTGTGAGAAGAACACCGGTTTCAGCAGAGAGGCGTGGAAAGTGCTGGCAATCTTGAGGGACTTGGGCAGCAAAAGGCGAAAGGCCACCGGATTAACCCTCTTTAAAATACGAAAGGGACCGATATACCTCGGCCCTAACCTCGCCGAATGTTGGTGGAGTTTGATATTACGGGTGGACAACCACACCCAGTCACCACCTTTGAATTGGCAAGGACGTCGAGACTTGTCAGCGAACACTTTCTCCTTCAAGGCTGCTTCCTTGAGAGCCTCATGGGTTCTTTTCCAGATAACTCCGAGGTGAGAAACAGAAGAAAAAGAAGATTTGGGGGCTTCTGGTCCTAAAGCATTGGCCCGTGGATCCCAGGATGACCAGCAATTTTGGAATCATGCAGTTCCGACAATACCCTGCGTCGAAGAGACTCGGGCACAAATAATCGAGAGGCTGGGGTTTGGGAAGGAGCCTGATCTTGAGCTTGATGAATTAACCCCTCCAACGTCTGATTGATCCCTGCATGAATACAGGATGCTGGCAGAATAGGAATTTTGCTTGTC
The DNA here is from genome assembly GCF_055691185.1 of Crinia signifera. NCBI lineage: Eukaryota > Metazoa > Chordata > Amphibia > Anura > Myobatrachidae > Crinia > Crinia signifera. The sequence continues at coordinate 284,624,818 of NC_139222.1, read as the reverse complement.
TTGATCTCGTGTTGGGGAAGAAAACAGCGAGAAAGGGCATCTGCTCTAGTGTTCTTTGAACCAGGTATGTAGGAGATAACGAAGTTAAACCGCATAAAGAACAGTGCCCAGCGGGCTTGCCAAGCATTGAGCCTTTTGGCTGTTTCAATATATTGTTAGTTCTTGTGGTCAGTAAGAACTAATATTTGATGAATAGCTCCTTCCAACCAGTGACGCCATTCGTCAAAGGCACATTTGACCGCAAGCAATTCTCTATTCCCTACGTCGTAATTAGCCTCAGCCGAAGAGAATTTTCTCGACATGAACGCATGGGATGTAACTCTAGAGACTCTGGATCTCTTTGAGACAGAACTGCTCCGGCCCCTACTTCGGAGGCATCCACCTCCACTATGAAGGGGAGATCCGGATCCGGATGTCTCAACACAGGAGCTGAGACGAAGGCCTGTTTAAGAGCCTGGAAGGCCTGCTCTACTTGCGGAGACCATTTGGATGGATCGGCCCCCTTCTTGGTTAGGGCAACCAAGGGCGCTACTATAGAAGAAAAAGAATGGATAAAGCACCTATAATAATTGGCAAATCCAAGAAATCGTTGGACAGCCTTCAAGTTGGTGGGTCGGGACCAATCCACAATAGCTTGTAGTTTCTTGGGATCCATCCGAAATCCCTCAGAGGAAATTATGTATCCCAGGAATGATTCTTGGGACACCTCAAACTCGCATTTCTCCAGTTTTGCAAACAACTTGTTCTCCCTTAATTTTTGCAGAACTTGCCTCACTTGATTCCTATGCGAGTTCACATCCCGGGAAAAAATCAAAATGTCGTCCAAGTACACGACCACGAATTGACCCAAAAAATCACGGAGGACGTCATTAATAAGATCTTGAAAGACGCCAGAGGCGTTGGAAAGACCGAAAGGCATTACTAGGTATTCATAATGCCCAGATTGAGTACTAAATGCCGTCTTCCATTCGTCACCTTCCTTGATTCGGATGAGATTGTACGCACCTCTGAGATCAATTTTAGTAAAAATGGTGGCTGACCTTAATTGATCAAATATTCCCGAAATCAAAGGAAGAGGATACATGTTTTTCACCGTGATTTTGTTAAGAGCACGAAAATCAATACAAGGCCTGAGAGAGCCATCTTTTTTCTCTACAAAAAAGAAGCCGGCACTAAGGGGTGATTTTGAGGGTCGGATGAAGCCCTTCTTAAGGCTTTCCTGGACGTATTCTTCCATAGCCTTGGTCTCGGGGATAGACAAAGCATACAACCTCCCTTTAGGCAGAGGAGCATTGGGAATTATGATGTGGGGGGAGATTGTCTGCTTTTCCCTTCGAGAAGACATCAGAAAAATCTATATAAGAAGAAGGAATCTCGGAAAGAGACATAGCTGCTTGGACCAACGGGATGTGGACACATTGTTCAGAGCAATAAGGACTCCAACGAGCAATCTCTCCAGAACTCCAATCTATAACCGGGTTATGTTTTACTAACCAAGGATGACCCAACACGATGGGGACACCCAGGCAAGAGGTCAATAAAAACGTAATTTCTTCTGAATGACACAACCCTACGGTAAGCCGCACTAAAGGAGTTTGAAAAGAAATATCCCCGTTAGACAGCACAATCCCGTCTAAACCCCGCAGGGTGATAAAACCATTGAGTCTGAGAAAGGGAATACCAAGACTATGGGCTAAAGAAATATCTAAGAAGCTTCCTGCAGTGCCACTGTCGATAAAGGCAGTCCCAGAAAAATGATTCTCTTGGAAAGAGATACAACAAGGAGCTAGTAAAGAATCTTGAGAGGAAAAAAGCTGAAGGCCTAAGTGAACCCTCTCCACGTTCACTTGGCCTGGGCTTTTACTGGCCTAACAGGACAATTGCGGAGAAGATGTCCTTTGCCTCCACAATATAGGCAAAGGCCGGCACTGAACCGGCGGGCTCTTTCTTCCGAGGAGATGCGAGTCGCCCCTATTTGCATGGGTTCTTCGCTGTCCTCGGGAACCAAGGGAACAAATGGAAGCGGACGCACTTGTGCCCCTCGCTCGGACCTTCGCTCGCGGAGGTCAATGCGAATAGCCAACTCCATGAGTTTATCTAGAGAGGTAGGTACTGGATACTGGATTAGGCTATCCTTGATGGCATCAGAAAGCCCACAACGAAATTTACTCCGTAAAGCAGAGTCATTCCAGCCGCAGTCATTAGACCAACGGCGGAATTCTGTACAGTATGCCTCCGCTGGGTCCCTTCCCTGTTTAAGGGCACGGAGATGGGTTTCCGCAGAAGCTTCCCTGTCAGGATCATCGTAGAGAAGGCCTAGGGACGTAAAGAAACTCTCAACCGTTGCCAAGACTGGACTATCGGCCGGGAGACCAAAGGCCCAGGTCTGAGGATCTCCTTGCAGGAGCGACATTACTAAGCCCACTCGCTGAGCTTCTGAGCCAGAGGACTGAGGTCTAAGTCGAAAATACAGTTTACAACTCTCACGGAAGTTGAAAAAGGCCCTACGATCCCCGGCAAAATGGTCAGGCAAATTAACTTTGGGTTCCAGTACCCCTGGATCTAGAGATCGGACTCTCTGTTCCTGAGAAGCAACTTTCAATGATAAATCTCGCACCATCTGAGTCAAACCCTGAACCTGGTCAGAAAAAGTCTGAGGAGTGGGATTCATTTCTAACTCTGCCTAAATGGTTGCTATATAAAAGAAAAATTTATATAACCTGTATGGCCGGTTATAATGTTAGGCTGGAAGGCTGGGTGTAGAACGTCAGGCGTGAGCCCGTAGCCGGGACCGCCAGTTAGGACGGCCACAGCGAACCCTACACTCTCTCTGTTGGGTTACTCTGGCAGATGACTGGCCACTGCGAGAGCTAGTGTTCACCTGTGGCCGCCGCGTCCGAAGGAGCGAGTTATGCCAGCTCCAGCACCGATGCAGCTAGGTCTTATGTTTGGACAAGTGGCCAGCGATCGTCAGAGGTAACGCAAAAGGTAACTCTAACTACAGGGCCTAACTGACAAAACACACCCTGACTGCCGGCACCAGGCCAAGGACGGGGACGCGACCCAGTCGCAAACACAAGGGAGATAACACGGGGAATCACCACCATGCAAAGTAAAACAAAACCAAAAGAATTCCCCAAAATGACAGAGAAATATAACAGGAAAACTGCCCTGCCTAATAACAGAAATGAAGAGATAATAAAAGAATAAGCCCTGCTGCTAACAGAGACCAGGAAGGGTAGTCCTAGAACACGGGGACCTAATCCTAAATAAGGAAATGGCTGTGCAGCCAGAGAATATAACTGAGAGACAATAGGCAATCTGCCCACAATGAAAGATAAAGAATAAAGCTCCAATAGGAGCACTCACGTGACCCCAGAAGGGGTAGCCGGGCGAACGGTGGCAGGGATGCACCAGGACTGAGACCAACAAGACACTGGGAGACAGGGTCTGGGAACAGGCGATGCGACCAGGATAGCTGTCAGAACAAGCTATAACCGGCGCCATCTTGCCTGTGAGTATCCCTTAAAAGGGATACTGCAGCCAATGGAATGTCCCTGCTGGGACCAGCCCCCGGCTTCTAATTTCTTTCAGGTGGCCGAGCGCGTGACTCCCGGCGTCCCCTGTTACCAGGCAACGGCTGGGCGGCTGCAGGGGAACGCCGGGGGCTGATACAGTGACGCCCGCGCCGGGCGGAAGTGACGTCGCCCCGCCAGGCGGAAGTGACCGCCGGACGCTCGGCTGAGCCGGGCGGAAGCGCAGTGTGCACCTCCTGTGCACCCGCCCCCGGCCGCCGAGCGTCAGAGACGCTAACACAGTGTTCTGCACTGCGCCTTTAACCAATACCTGCCTGTGGGACTATGTTACCTGAGTACAAGCTCCGCTGCTGTTACCATCGGCTGAGTGTTTAATAAAGAGATTGTACTTTTACCATCTGCCGCCTCCATACTGGTCCTGCCTCTGGCCTCACTCCAGTGTCATACCCTGGGTTCATGTACCAAAGCTTATCCAAGCCTCCCTGGTTCATTAATCGTCAGAGCCTACGCCTAAGGCCTTCACCATCTCGTCTCAGACCCCAGGCATGACAGGATACACCGTTCCATTGGAGTCACTAAAGGGCCGGTCCAGAGACTTTGTTATGGGCCAAATGTTCGAGTTTTGCGCCTGTGCTAATTTGCGCATGTGCAACACCCCTGGAGCGAGCAGACTCCGGACGACTGAGGAGGGCGGGCGTTTGGCAGGGCAATGGGTGGAGCTTACCTGTTTGCCAGGCTGTGAGTATCCTAGCGAACAGGCTTGAATCAGGCACAAAGTCACATGACCTGCTGGTAAATGCTGGTACACATGCACACCCACAGAACATCATGGTGACATATTTAGAATATACCTGTAAATCTAGTATAAACTGAGAATGCCTGCTCTGTGGTAGGAGTGTGTGTATGCACTCTGTAAATGAATGTACCGCTACTTGGACCACATATCTAATTTAGCGGCACTTAGATAAAGTGCACTTCCCGCCGTCTCCCAGCTGTAAGAGGATCTCTTCCACTATAAAGGACTTGTTCCCGTGCAGGTTCGTGCTGAAGCAAATATTGATGTAACGTGTTGTTTGTGCACTGCTGACATTACAGCCTCTGCGGGATGGTGCTGTGGACGCTGCTCTGATATAGCAGTTTGTGTCCTACGCTCATGTACTTAAATACCTCTTAAGCGTTTCTCATGATGCAGGACACTTATCTGCAGTGTAGCAACAATGGTCCTGCAGAGCAAGAGGTGGCGCTGCGGGGGCGCATGGTCTCTGCAGATTGCAAAGTGTCTGGCGGTGTGTATGGAAACTGCTGAAAATGCCCCTCCTAAAATGGCAGCCGCCTTGGAGGAGGCAGATTCTAGAGGTCCTACTGGACAGGTGTATAGATGCTAGAGGTCCTACTGGGTAGCGTATATTGCTATCTAGAAGTTACAGGTACATATTCTGGGTAGTGATATATATATATATATATATATATATATATATACTTCACAACTGTCCCAATTTTCACTGGACAGTCCAGTTTCTTTTGGGACAGTCCTGCATCCCGCCCAGGGCCAGCAGTGACCTGCAGTGGGGGGGGCTAGCAGTTGGGAGCACCCCCTCCTGCCGCTGCTCTGCTCAACAGACGGGTAATAGATGCTGAGCACATGCCCACAGCATCTATTCGGAGACAGAGGGGCTGGGGGTTGGCCAGCAGCTCACACAGCGCTGGCCATGCCTCCATAGTGGCAAAAATTGGGGAGCGGTTTCTGAATGCAATATCTACATTAGACCACGCCCAACCGGGATGATGCTGGTTGCAATTCCGGTGCCATAATCATGACCGGTTGTTGGAATCCCAACATCAGGAGAGATGCCGACTCCGGAATCCCGACAGTCAGTATCCCAATTATTAGTATGCTGTAATGTTAGGACTGGGCAAGGGGGGAGGGTAGGTTTAGGCACTAGGGCGGACTTAGGGGAGATTCTGGTTGGTTTGCAAAAGCAAACTTTTTCTTTAATGGACAAAACCATGCTGCACTGCAGGTGAGGCAGATGTAACGTGTGCAGAGAGAGAACGGACATGTTCACTATTCTCATGGGAGGCCCTTTGTTACATTCCCTTCTCTCATGGGGGCCCTCCTTTACATTCCCTACTCTCATGGGGGCCCTCCTTTACATTCCCTACTCTCATGGGTGGCCCTCCTTTACATTCCCTACTCTCATGGGGGCCCTCCTGTACATTCCCTACTCTCATGGGGACCCTCCTGTACATTCCCTACTCTCATGGTGGCCCTCCTGTACATTCCCTACTCTCATGGGGGCCCTCCTTTACATTCCCTACTGTCATGGGGGCCCTCCTTTACATTCCCTACTCTCATGGGGGCCCTCCTGTACATTCCCTACTCTCATGGGGGCCCTCCTTTACATTCCGTACTCTCATGGGGGCCCTCCTGTACATTCCCTACTGTCATGGGGGCCCTCCTTTACATTCCCTACTCTCAAGATTCCTTCACCACGTGTTCGCCTGAACTTCTGGAAAGTCATTAGTGGTGTGTGGGAGGCGGGAGCAGTAAAAAAAAAGTGACGGTGGAGCTGAGACACTAAACACCAGCAACATCTCCATCCTTGAAGGTCTTTAGGACTCCACCAAAGTTCTCTGAGCAGCTTCCTCAGGAAGTCCAGGCTTGATTGTGATTGGAGGATCACCATGTGCCGGTAAGGCTTAAATGACAGCAGCAGTGTTTGCAATATAGTTTGTTATAACTTTATACAATGCTGACAGTGTTTCTCGCCCTCATTTCATCTTTCTGTATCATTTCCGCACAAGCCATGGTGTACCAGAGGACCAAGGCCCTCATACCGTGGACTCTGGCCTGTTTGTCATTATCGTGTCATCCTCTGTAGTTATTTAAACAGAAAATGCAAAGTTGTGGTTGTTGTTCTTTATTCTGCTCTTATACATTAAGACTTCCCAGAATTAAATGTGAGATTCTCCCCGGTAGAAACGTGTTCCTTTTGCATCGCTTCATCCTCCCGCCACCACTTCTAGACGTTTGGTTGTTGGGATTTGCCTAAGACCAGATACAGAGTTTCTGAAGCTTTTAATTCTGACTGTTGGGAGCTTGGTGCCTGTGAGGGATACAACAGCTGTGCTTGGATTCAGCACTGCGGTTTATCAGAGTCCTCCGTAGCTGCCTGTATATAGGTTTTATTTCACTGCCGTGCTTCACAGAGGCTCAGCGTCTCATCTGTTTGGATTTTTCAATGTTCCATGCGTATGTCATCTTCAAATGGCTTATCAATGAGAGGTAGGCAATGTCTTAGACCATACTCTGCAAACAGTTTTATTTTAACCCATTTGGGTCCAAAGCAATTGTTCTGTCATTCATTAAAAATCTATCTATCTCAGGGTTGCCTACTTTTGAGAACTCATTTCAGGGAGAAAAGTAAAAGCCAGGGGGTGGGGCTTGCGGCAATGGGGGCGGGCCTTGCGACGCCAGGGATGGGCCTTGCTGTAACCTTGGATTAGTTTTATGAAGCATATAGCAACAATGCTATTCCTTATTGTATATGTTATTTATGTTATTTATTTATGTAAAATTTAACATTTTTGCCACAAACTTTACAAAACATGGAGTAATACTCAGATGGGGGGGAGGAGGGAGGAGGATAGACTACTACAAGGAGGTAGAGGAGGATGAGAATTAAATTCTTATTTACTCCATGTGGTTAGGGGATCTTATGTTTTAGAACTGCATATTAAATTATTACCAAATACATCTAACACATGGGCAGTGTAAGGATTTCTTTTGAAGTGCTGGACTCAAGCATTTTGTTGAAAGTGTTGTACTGTCAGTAGTGCAGCAAAGAAATAAAAGCGACACAGTCTTACACACCGATATCATTCATGGAAATCACTCCAAGAGAAAAGGAACCCATTCTAAAGCCAGACGAAAGTTGAAGCAGATCAAACGATCATGCTGCAATAATGGGATATAAAGAGAGATTATTGTTATGTTTGGCAACTACCTTTGATGCTGATGGGTCCCAAGGAAACACTGGATGGTCTGCATTCTCTTTGCTGTCATGCTGGCAGCATCTTCACTCCCTGAAACGGACCCCTTTCCAGTGCAGCTACCGCTGCGCTTCCGCGCGATGTGCACTGCGCATGCGCAATGACGGCACCGTGTCATTGCGCATGCGCAGTACACATCGCGGACACATGCGTGATGACACTGCGCCGTCATCGCGCATGGGCAGTACAAATCGAGGAAGAGAAGAGGCATCTCCGTGAGAAAGGGACCCTCTTCCGGGAGTCCGTGAGATGTCCCAAGATTCCGGGAGTCTCACGGACATTCCGGGAGAGTCGGCAGCCCTGATCTATCTATCTATCTATCTATCTATCTATCTATCTATCTATCTATCTATCTATCTATCTAGTATTACTGAGCCAGATAACACTTGCAATACCTGAAGTGTTCATATGTAACAGTATATACAGTATGTTTGTCATTCTCTTTTTCGCTCTTTAGCAGACATTTGCCACATTAAGGGTGGTGCTTCTCTGTCTGAGATGTGATGTCACAGCTGTTTAGCTGAAGGTAATTTTAGCTTTTTGTCTTTTATCAGTGGAGTAAGGATTGGGCGTCCTTGGTGGTCTGGAGGCATCAAGAAATACCCAGACATGAAGGGTGCGAATGGGTCAGTGATGTAATGGGGGTGACCAATAATGTTGTTCCTAGAGGTGGCCTAACCCATAAAGTTTGCACTTGGCCTCCATTCCCCCCCCCCCCAAATCCCCCACTTCGGTTGGTCATCGCCCTATTTTTGAAGATTTACACATAAACCTGGATAGGGTCCAATAGGTAGTAGGATCAGAGTCGGCTCCAGAGGGAGGGGGGCTGCAGCACAGTTCAAAATTAAAATAGGGGATCTACAGCAACTGCAACCAACTGCCATTCCAAATCGACACACTGGAAGTTGGTTGGTTTCCCTATTTGAATTTTGAATTGTGCTGTAACCCCGCCTCTGGAGCCGCCACCGAGTAGGATTAAGGCTATATTGAAAATACACCTCTTTAATCCAAAGTATTACCACTACGGAGAGCTGCCACACTTCCTGCAAATCTGAAAAAATTATACGTCTGGGAAAATCCCATAACGATGCTTCAAAGGGACACAAATACTATTTTTGCAAAACAAATTCTATAGAGTGTCACATATGTGTTCTATAGAAGACCTTTTTTTTCTACTTTCAAAACCGGATGATGCCCCTGAGTGGATTTACTGATCAATGATTACCCCTGGCAGCTTTGAACTTTAACCTGCCAGTGGCTCAGATCATGTAGCAGTGAGGAGTACCACGTGGTGTCCTCACCAAACAGCGCACCCCTGGTCGGAGGTCAACTGGAGACTCAAATCATCATCTTCAAATCACTTTCTTTCTGTTATCATCAAGAAGAAAAGATGGTACTCTTTACTTAGTTGGGCGCCCGTCGCGGTCATCGCGGGTACATTTATGTCTGGCCGCGACGCGACCGACGCGATGCCCGCGATTTCCCATTGAAACCCATGTTAAACATGGAAATCGTGTCGGTCGCGTCACGGCCGGCCATAAATGTACCCGCGATGCCCGCGACGCGATGCTCCCGATTTCCCATAGGAATCAATGTTAAAAGGCACGATGGACCCGATTTTACTGTTAAATGGCTCAATGGACCCGATTTGGCCATAGGAATCAATGTTAAATGGGCCACAGAGCCCATTAACCCTTAAATGTCCCCCCAAATTTTTAACGCCACCCCACGATCCACGCCAACCCGAAGCGTGGCGAGCGCAGCGAGCCCGCGAGGGGCGGCGGTACGCGTCCTCCGACCTTTTCATGCCCTACTATCCACTAGGGCGTGGAGTGAGAATATAATAGTGTGGTGAGCGCAGCGAGCCACCGAGCCCGAAGCGTGGCGAGCGCAGCGAGCCCCGCGAGGGGACGCGGATACCTTCACAGTTATACGCGTCCCCTCGCGGGCTTCACAGGTGTCCGTGGCGACGCGGACACCTGTGAAGCCCACGAGGGGACGCGTCTACCTGTGAAGGTATCCGTGTCCCCTCGCGGGGCTCGCTGCGCTCGCCACGCTTTGGGCTCGGTGGCTCGCTGCGCTCGCCACACTATTCTATTCTCACTCCACGCCCTAGTGGATAGTAGGGCATGAAAAGGTCGGAGGACGCGTACCGCCGCCCATCGCGGGCTCGCTGCGCTCGCCACGCTTCGGGTTGGCGTGGATCGTGGGGTGGCGTTAAAAATTGGGGGGGACATTTAAGGGTTAATTGTGCCTATTTGGGCTCTGTGGCCCATTTAACATTGATTCCTATGGCCAAATCGGGTCCATTGAGGCATTTAACAGTAAAATCGCGGTCAATCTGCCTTTTTAACATTGTTCCCTATGGGAAAATCGCGGTCATCGCGGTCATCGCGGGCATCCCGATTTACCCGCGATGCCCGCGATGCCCGCGATTTTTACCCCCGACGCCCGCGATTTCAATCGCTGGCGCCCATCTAGGTAAAGAGTACCGAAAAGATTTGAGAACGAGTTTGACAGAAGATAAACCATGGGCCCTATAGTAAGAATAATTCTGCTAATCCGAATGGTTCCGTCTCAGCGTCACCCTGAGCGCAGCGCCTCGCGGACATGTTACAGGGGTGTAATTACTTTATGGAGACAGCAGCACAGAGAAAGTCTATTTATTTCACCATTGCGATGCCCTTTTTCTGCCGACTGCAATCTGTGCGGTTTATCCTCACATGCTAATTGCTCGCTTATTATATTTCCAAAATCCAGTTACGATGCAGCCCACTGCAACGGTGATTGGGACCCTGAAGACAGGCTCAGTCTTTGCTGCCTATTGTGCAGTCATTAGAATTACCAGGAGCTTTTCAGTATATCAATAATTATCAGTTTGATGAATCAGGGGTAAGTGTTTCATCAGGGGAACCTCCAAATATTACAGAACAGAAAAACTGGAGACCGCGATACACAGACTTGTGTGAGACATGTTCCACCTCTTCTATAATAATGTACAGTACTCTTGCATATAATGTACAGTGATATACACACATGTACTGTAGGTTACTGCAGGAGACCTCGCTCTACCAGAACTTGGTCTCAACTTCAAATACTTAGAGAATACCTTTAAGAGGGGGAGATGTATTGTACCAATCAGGCCCATCATCAGGGGGTATTGCATGGCCTGGTGTTCCGGGTGTGAACAGAGAGGGGGTCTGGGTGGCAGCAGTGTTGATCAGTGTCGCCAGCTGCTTGCAGCTGAAGCACGTGTGGCAGTCATGCAGAGACAGGGTCAGTGGCATTTCTAAAACAGAGCCAGCAGACAATTGGCTATGGACCTCCACAGTGGCAACTTTTGATTGGCTGTTGGTCCACAAGTCCACCCACTCTGTAGTGGGTGAGTAATGCTACCACTTCTCCCAAGCTCCTACACTGGCACCTAGAACCACTACTCCCAGGCTCTTATACTGGCACCTAGAACCACTTCCCCCAGGCTCCTAAACTGGCACTTCTTCTTCCAGGCTCCTACACTGCCACCTAGAACCACTTATCCTAGGCTTCTAAACTGGCACCTGAAACCTCTTTTCACAGGCTCCTACACTGGTGCCTGGAACCATTTCTCCCAGGATCCTACACTGGCCCCCGGAACCACTTCTCCCAGGCTCCAATACTGGCACCTGGTCCCACTTCTCTCAGGCTCATACACTGACACCTGGAACCACTTCACCCAGGCTCTTAAACTGGCATCTGCAACCACTTCTTCCAAGCGTTTACACTGGCACCTAGAACTACTTCTACCAGGCTCCTACACTGGAACCAGGAACCACTTCTCCTAAGCTCCTACAATGACACCTGGAAGCATTTCTACTAGGTTCCTACACTAGCACCTACAGCCACTTCCAAGCTCATACTCTGGCATCTGGAACAACGTATTTCACATTTCTACACTGGCACCTAGAACCACTTCTCTCAGGATCCTACACTGGCTGCTAGACCCTCATCTCCAAGGCTTCTACACTGGCAGCTGGTTCCTCTTCTCCCAGACTCCTCCACTAGCACATAGAACCACTTCTTCTCTCAGGCTCCTACACTGGCACCTGGAACAACTTATTTTAGGCTCCTACCCTGAACCATCAACCATTTCTCAAAGGATCTTACACTGGCATCTAGTACCACTTCTCCAAGGCCCCTACATATGCACCTAGAACAACTTCTCCCAGGCTCCTACACTTGAACCTGGTACCACTTCTCTCAGGCTCCTACAATGGCACCTGGAACCACTTTTCCCAGGCTCCAACATTGGCACCTGGAACCACTTCTTCCAATCTCCGACACTGGCACCTGGTAACACTTCTCCCAGGCTCCTACACTGGCACATGGTAACACTTCTCCCAGGCTCCTACACTGGCAACTATAAATATTCTTCCAAGCTCCTACATTGGCACCTGGTAACACTTCTCCCAGGCTCCTACACTGGCAACTATAAATATTCTTCCAAGCTCCTACACTGGCATCTAAAACCAATTATCCTAGGCTCCTACAATGGCACCTGGAACCACTTTGTTCAGGTTCCTACACTGGCACCTGGAGCCACATCTCCTAAGCTACTGCACTGAAACCTAGAACCACTTCTCCCAGACTCCAACACTAACACCAGGAACCACTTCTCCCAGAATCCTACACTGGCACCGTGAACTACTTCTCCTTGATTGCTACAATGGTAACTAGAGATACTTCTTCCAGGCTCCACTTTACCCAGGCGCCTACAATTGCTGCTAGACCTACGCCACTAAGGCTCCTACACTGGCAAATGGAACTATTTCTCCTAGAATCCTACACTGGCACCTGACCACTTCTCTCACAATACTACACTGGCGCCTAAACCCACTTCTCCCAGGCCCCTTCATTGGCACCTAGAACAACTTCTCCCACGCTCCTATACTGGCTGTTACACCCATATCTCCAAGGCTCCTACACTGGCACCTGGTACCACTTCTCCCAGATTACTACACTGGTATCTAGAACCATTTTTCCCAGACTCCTACACTGCTACCTAGAACAAATTCTCCCTGGCTCCTACACTGGCACCCGGAACCACATATCCTAAGCTCCTACACTGACACATGGAACCACTTCTGTCAGGCTCCTACAATTGCACCTAGAACAACTTCTCTCAGGCTCCTACACTCATACCTGGTACTACTTTTTACAGGCTCCTACATTGGCACCTGGAACCACTTCTCTCACACTCCTACACTGGCATCTCAGGCTTGCACAATTGCACCTAGAGCCACTTCTACCAGGCTCCTACACTGGTATCTGGAATCACTCCTCTCAAGCTCCAACACTGTCATGTGGAACCACGTATCTCACATTTCTACACTGGCACCTTGAATAATTTCTCCCAGGTTCCTACACTGGCACCTGGAACACTCATCCCAGACTCCTACACTGGCACATAAGCTCTGGCAACATACTGTAGCCAGAGCCAGATTAAGGTCTAAATGGGCCTGGAGCTGAAAATTATCAAGGGCCTATTATGCGCAATAATAGGGGTTGTGGCCAGCACCTAATAATATGTGGGAGCGTGACCAGTGTTCTGGTTGGGTGGTCTGCTCATGGGTGTGTTTGTATTTGTGTAAATACTTTCAACTAATTATATATGCCTGGAAAAGGCAGGGGGCTGGCATAGGAAAAATGCAGGGAGATATATTGGCGGGTGCACTCCAAAGGTGCACCAGCATGACACTGATGTCCTAAGATACTTGCAGGGTGAGGCAGCACTCCAGTCATAAAAAAAATACTGAAAGCCGAAACTTGGTAGACAACATTTCAGCACCTTTTATGTGGTCACCTAAGTTTACCACACCATATACCCCATATACAAATCATGCAACACATTAGTAACCCCCTTATACTGTACTTGCCTCTTACACATTATGCCACATGGAATGAGCCAAAATTCACACCGATTGAGCCAAAATTCACACTATGGCACATGGATTGAGCCAAAATACACACTATTCCAGGCATGTCCAAACGGTGGCCCTCCAGCTGTTGTGAAACTACACGTCCCAGCATGCCTTGACATAGTTTTAGCATTTCCTAATAGCAAAACTGTGGCAATGCATGATGGGACTTGTCAAAACAGCTGGAGGGCCATAGTTTGGACATGCCTGCAGTATACCAAACAGATTGAGCAATAATGCACAATATGCTTCATAAATAGGGGCATTGCGCGCCAAATGCGCGCATTAAAAATGTACACCATAATGCCCATTACTTAATAAGCCACACACCATAATCTCCATTACATATTATGCCAAACACCATAATGCCTATTAAAAATTATGCTGCATAAGTGTGGCTTACCTACATGTTCATTGCCAGGGGTTCCATGCTCATTGCCAGGGGTTCCATGCTCATTACCAAGGGGGTATACATGCTCATTACCAAGGGGGAATACATGCTCGCGGTAACTGGTGGACAGCCACCACCGGGCAGAAATGACAACCATTGACAGCCGGGCAGAGAGCAGGGGGCTCCCCGGCTGTATTCAGAGCACTGCATGGCCTGGCTATTTGAAATAATACCCCTTTCACACCAGAAAATGCAGGGACTTACCCAGGAATATGGTTCAAGGATCATGCAGAGACATTCCCGGACTGGCCCCTTTTACACCAGCCTAGTCCCTGCATTTTCTGGTGTGAGGGTGAGAAAAAACCACCCTGCCCCCCTTTAAACAACCAGCTTTATCTTTGGAACATGTAGGCTTCGAATGATTTTGGTCCCGTGAAACTGGGCTGTTTGGTTCCAGAGAAATCTGTCCTCAAACAACATGAACAGCCATGAAATTACATTTCAGAAATGAAAAAAAATTGGTTTACCCGCAATATATCTAGAACCAATGAACCCATATGGACCAGGTATCAGATTGAAGGCCCAGTGATTTGGGTTCGACTGAGATCAACCTGGAGCTTCTGTGATGCCTGAGGGGAAACTGGCAGCCGTTGGAACCGGGTTGGGATTAGTGGGTTATCCTATGGGGAAACCGCTCCAAGTTTGCCTGGCGGTATCTCCGGTTCCCGTGGTGCTAGCGACGCGGGGCTGGGCTCTTTGGAAAGCCCTGGCCCTTAGTTACAAAATGGGCCTATTTGGAGAGTGGGCCTGGAGCTATAGCTCCATCAGGCCCATTGTTAATCCGGCCCTGACTGTAGCAGCTGCACTCCCTGCACCTATGGTACGTACAGGGCCGGCGCTACCCACTCAGCAGCTCCTGCAAAGCAGGGAGGCGCCATGCTGATAAGGCGCTGTCTCCCTCCCTGCTCTGCTAAAGCTGCCTCAGCCCTCACTGTCACTGCCTCCTGCACGCCGCCCGCAGCGCCTGTCTGACAGCCGGCAGCAGTATGGAAAGGCTGAGCAGCTTGGTTTGAGACAGAGTAGGGATTGTCACAGGTGTGGTGCACCAAAAGAGAAGGCTGAGCAGCACAATGCACCGCGCACACACTGTCCTCCTCCTTCGACCTGCCCCCTCTTCCACACGGACACTTGCGCTGACTCATGTAGCGCTGTCTGTGAATGCCTGGATGACATGTCCGGATCCGCCCCCTACCCTGCGCCTGTCAATCAAATGACGAACAGGCAGCAGCGCCGCCTCCCCTTCCTTCCCTCTTCTCAGTCTGCTGTGCCAGTGCCGCTGCCAGTCCACATCACTCCGCCCCCTCTATCTCCTCCCCCATCTCCTCCTTCTCTCCCCTCCTTTCCCCCTCAGTCACGAGTGCTGCAGATACTTTTTGTACTGCTTTTGGATCGCATCGCACACACATTACACACATTGCACGCATGCCGTGCGATGCGATGCAATCTAGCCCATAACGTATGCGATTCTCGCAACGTGTATGGGCACCTTTAGTGCCCTACAACATTTTGCGGACACAGCACTGAGATGGTGTATGCATACATGTACATGCACCCGAGATCCTCCGTAGGATTGCATGTTGCATACACTCCCACAATCGGGCTTGTTGCAATGGCAATGTGAAAGGGCGCAAAATGTATGGTTTGCAGGAGGGCGCCGGACACCCTAGCACCGGCCCTGGGTACGTACACCCCTGTATATAACTGTGACAGGGAAGGTGGCCCCTCTCAGCTCTGGTCCCATAGCAGCTGCACCCCCTGCACCTATGGTAGCTACATCCTGTATATAAGACTTGTAACTGTGACAGGGAAGGTGGCTCCTCTCAGATCTGGGCCCCATAGCAGCTGCACCCCCTGCACCTATGGTAGCTACACCCCTGTATATAACACATGTAACTGTGACAGGGGAGGTGGCCCCTCTCAGCTCTGGGCCCCATAGCAGCTGCACTCCCTGCACCTATGGTAGCTACACCCCTGTATATAAACACATGTAACTGTGACAGGGAAGGTGGCCCCTCTCAGCTCTGGCCCCATAGCAGCTGCACCTCCTTCACCTATGGTAGCTACACCCTGTATATAACACATGTAACTGTGACAAAGAAGGTGGCCCCTCTCAGCTCTGGGCCCCATAGCAGCTTCACCCCGTGCACCTATGGTAGTTACACCCATGTATATAACACAAGTAACTGTGACAGGAAAGGTGGCCACTCTCAGATCTGGGCCCCATAGCAGCTGCACTCCCTGCACCTATGGTAGCTACACCCCTGTATATAACACATGTAACTGTGACAGGGAAGGTGGCCCCTCTCAGCTCTGGGCCCATAGCGGCTGCACTCCCTGCACCTATGGTAGCTACACCCCTGTATATAACACATGTAACTGTGACAGGGAAGGTGGCCCCTCTCAGCTCTGGGCCCCATAGCAGCTGCACCCCCTGCACCTATGGTAGCTACACCCTGTATATAACACATGTAACTGTGACAGGGAAGGTGGCCCCTCTCAACTCTGTGCCCCATAGCAGCTGCACCCCCTGCACCTATGGTAGCTACACCCTGTATATAACACATGTAACTGTGACAGGGAAGCTGGCTCCTCTCAGCTCTGGGCCCCATAGCAGCTGCATCCCCTACACCTATGGTAGCTACACCCCTGTATATAACACATGTAACTGTGACAGGGAAGGTGGCCTCTCTCAGCTCTGGGCCCCATAGCAGCTGCATCCCCTGCACCTATGGTAGCTACACCCCTGTATATAACACATGTAACTGTGACAGGGAAGGTGGCTCCTCTCAGCTCTGGGCCCCATAGCAGCTTCACCTATGGTAGCTACAGTGTATGGGGGAGATTTTTAAGCTAAAAATGCATTCCCGGGTTACCGCGGCGGGGGGCATCGCCAGAAAATCTGGCGATGCCCCATAGAAGCCTATGGGCTTCTAACGCACCCGCCGCTCCGCATGGTCCCCCGCCACCCCGCATCGCCCCCCTCCCCCCCTCACCTGTGTCTGGGCAGCACAGAACTGTGCTGCCCGGACCTGTGACCTCCTCCTCCCTGCACTGATCCTCTTTGGGGTGCAGGGAGGAGGAGACCCAGCCCCCACCCAGCAGCAGCGGGACAAGGGAGGGAGGGGGGAGCCGCCGGGACCCGCTGACTCACCGCAAAGGACAGCTCTTAACGCAAGAGCTGTCCTTTGCCATAATTATCGCATATGTTAGTGGATATCCGATAATTATGAATGCGATGGGTGGCGATAGGGGGCGGAGCTGTGGTGCGGATGTTAGAACATCACCCCCTATGTTATTAAGTGGAAGTAAGTGTCCTGTCTGCAAGCTGTAGGACGTTTTTATCCATTGTGTGGACTAACTAGCAGTCAGCATCCCCTGGCAGATAATCCAACATTTATTTTTATTTTCCAAAATACATCTGAAATACTGACAACTCCTGTAAGTGTGACGGAGCGGCTGCATCCCCATCTCTGACAGAAGGATATTGCAGTTTTATTACACATACAGAGGCTGTAGCATTATGTCCAGCTGCACAGGGTGCAAGATCTGCACTGCAGCCCAAAATGGCATTTTATGCAGTGTGTGTGTGTGGGTGTGTGTGTGTGTGTGTGTGGGGGGGGGGGGGGGGGGGTAGTAATATATAACGTATGACCTGAGCTAACATCGTGAGGGTTGTGTAGAGCATCCTAAAAACGTCTAAAGCTTATAAAATGAAAATATGTGATGTTACCCATAGCAACCAATGGATTAAGGGGGGGTGCAGGGTGTACGTTATCCCGGGCCCCCATAGTCTCATGGGCCTCCTCGTGCCTCATGTCAGGCAACAGTCATTTGAATGTTTTTGTTTTATGTACTTCTGAATTGCTGCAGAGACGTACAATAGTCAGCCCTGTCTCCATCTCTGCACTTAGGGCGAGATGTACTAACCTATGCCGCGGCGGAGTTTGCTTGTTTCCGCCGCGGCAGCGTGTTCGCCAATGTATGAATAAAGTTTTGTTGATAAAAAATCGCCAAAGTCTCGGCGCGGCAAATAGCGCAAGATGAGTCCGGTGGTACTTCCCGCCCATACAAAACAGGGCACTGATCGCGGGCTCATATGTATTAAGAGCACCCGCGGGGAGGCATTTGTATATTTGTTTCGCCACAGCAGAGCGGCGATTTTAATTATTGCCTCCACAGACAGCAAATTTTGGAGGTGTGTGTGTGTGTGGTACTTATATGCCCCTGCAGTTACATCCTTTTATCTGTCATATATATTTATATATATATATGATTGTATATATATATATGTGTGTGTATATATATATGCATGACTACTGCATGACTAACAAGATGGCGGCGCGCTACGGTGCTGCGGCTCTTGGTCTGCAGAGGAAGCAGAAGATGTGTGGAGGCAGCGGGTTGTTTGTGCTGTTTCTAGCCGCGTTGCTACTGACGGAGGCGGTAGGACGTACACGCTACTCCCGGCTGGAGTTGCTGGCGTGGAGATTCACTTACCCGGCCAACGGCGAGGTCTGTGGAGCCGCTTCTTCCGGGTTCAGCTGCGTGCTGGGAGGCTGCCGGAAGGTCGCGCCGAGTGACATCATCGGCGGCGACGGAGGTGCACTGCCGGGAGCCGGCGACAGTGCAGGAGGCCCTGAGCTGCCGGGCGCAGGTGTGAGAAGCCCTGTGCTGTCGGGCGCTGAGGGAGGAGGCCCTGCTGTAAGCTCGCGGGGGTGCAGGTCGGTCAGGCAGCGAAAGCAGCAGCAGAAGCAACATAAGCGTGTCCCTCGGAGGGAAAGGCTACAGAAGAGGGGTAAGCGTGCAGGGGTACTGAATGGGCTTAAAGCTGCCCCGCTCAGACCCCCCCTTCCCAGTCTATTCCTTGCAAATGTTAGATCCCTAGCAAACAAAATGGATGAGATGCTGCTAAGTTTTGTGAACTGCAAATTGTTGAGTACATGCTCTGTGACTATCCTTGTTGAAACCTGGCTGAATCAGTCGATACCAGATAATGGGGTTTCCCTACCGGACAAAACATTGTACAGGGCTGATAGGACTCTTAACTCAGGCAAATCCAGGGGGGGTGGGCTGTGCATATATATCAACAACAGTTATTGCATGGATACCACTGTCTTGGAACAACACTGCTCCCCTGAAGTAGAATTCCTGTTGGTCAAGTGTAGGCCATTTTATATGCCCCGTGAATTCTCTGCTGCCATTATTATGGCAGTTTATATCCCGCCTGATGCTGATGTTACTATGGCCCTGGAAACCCTACATTCTGCAGTCACTAAACAACAGACGAAACATCCCGACGGTTTGTTCCTGATTGCTGGTGATTTTAACAAGGCCAATCTAAAGTGTGTGTTACCTAAATTGTATAGATCGGTTTTCATCCCGACACGTGGTGAAAACACTCTCGATCAACTATACTGCAATATTAAGGAGGCCCACAAGACGGTTGTGCGTCCTCATTTGGGGTTCTCGGACCATGTCTCATTATTCTTTGCACCAAAGTATAAGTCCGTTTTGCAGCGAGTTAAACCGGTTAAAACCGTCATCCGGTCGTGGCCCGAGGGGTCTATGGACAGTTTGCGAGACTGTTTTGACACGACGGACTGGAATATGTTTATTCAAGAGTCCACCAAGGATTTAATGGTGGACGTGGACTCACTGACATCTACTGTATTAACCTACATAAATTGGTGCATCGATAATGTTACAGTTTTGAAGCCGGTGAAAAAGTTTTCAAATAATAAGCCTTGGGTCACGGGGGAGGTGCGGGCTTTACTGCGAAATAGAGATGTGGCTTTTAGGAGTGGGGATTTGAGGGCTTATAGAGAAGCTAGAATTTTATTAAAAAAAGGAATCTCCTTAGCTAAAAAGGAGTATTCCAGGAAAATTGAACTTCAGTTTAGGGATGACAAGGACTCAAGGAGTATGTGGAAAGGAATCCACACCCTTACAGAGTATAAAGGGGGTGCATCTAGAACTAGTAAAGCTGAGGCATCTTTGGTTAATGACCTCAGTAAGTTTTATGCCAGATTTGATGAGGGAAATGAGTCAACTGCCTTTAAACTCCCCTTACTTGAGGGGGATGCAACACTCTTACTGACAGAACATGAAGTTAGAAGAGGGTTGTTAGGTATAAATGCCAGAAAATCTGCCGGCCCCGATGGTATCCCTGGTACGGTCCTGAAGGGTTGTGCTAGTGAACTAACTACGATCTTTACTCTCATCTTTAATGCGTCCCTACAGACCTGTATCGTCCCTGACATTTTTAAGTCCACGACGGTTATTCCCATTCCTAAGAAACCCAAGATTGAGAGCCTGAATGATTACCGCCCTATTGCTCTGACCTCACTGATTATGAAGTGCTTTGAGAGGCTGGTTATGGCGCACATTAAAAAGCTTTTGCCTCCGGGTTTTGACAATAATCAGTTTGCATATAAACCCAAAAGATCCACTGAGAATTACTGTCGGTAATTTACCCCTCGCTCTCACACTTGGAAAAACCAAATTCTTATGTTAGGTTGTTGTTCATTGATTACAGCTCTGCTTTTAATACTATAATACCTAACATTTTGGTGACTAAATTGTTGAGTTTGAGCTTTCCTCCGAGATTATGTAGCTGGATTCTAGATTTCTTGTTAGACCGACCCCAATATGTTAAATTGGGGGGTGTGAGTCATCGGTGCAGAGACTGAGCACAGGCGCCCCTCAGGGTTGTGTGCTGAGTCCACTTTTATTCTCTCTGTTTACGTACGACTGTCACTCGCGATCTGACTCTAATTTAATTATTAAATTTGCGGATGATACCACAATAGTGGGTCTCATCTCAAATGGCGAGGAATCCGCAAACAGAGATGAGGTTCAGACTCTGGTTAGCTGGAGTAAGGAAAACAACCTTCTGTTGAATCTGGCTAAAACCAAAGAAATAGTCATTGATTTTAGAAGGGGGAGGAAAACTGTATTAGAACCACTGTTCATCGACAATTTGGAGGTAGAACGTGTGAAGGAGTTCAAGTTACTGGGGACTATGATCTCTGAGGACCTATTGTGGACCTCACATATTGGGTTGATAGCTAAGAAAGCCCAACAGCGTCTCTTCTTTTTGAGGAGATTGAGGGCAGCTAATTTTTCCCAGGAAAACTTAGTCAGATTTTATAGCTGTGTTATTGAAAGCATTTTATCTTATTGCATTATAGTATGGTTTGGAAATAGTTTAACTAAGGATTTGAAGAAATTAACCAGAGTAGTACATACTGCTGAAACTATTATTGGTTGTGATTTGTCTACCATCTCAGATATTTTCGTAAAAAATTGTAGACGTAAGAGGGATAGCATTATGCGAGATCAACATCACCCTTACAATTATGCCTTTTCCTTTTTACCATCAAACAGACGGTTGAGGAGTATAAAAACTAGAACCTCTCGTCTGAAAAATAGCTTTTTCCCTACCGCAGTGTGTGATTTTAACCTAAACTGTTAACACTGTTGTCTTCTGTTGTATCTCTCTGGGACTTAGGGGGGGGGTACACACCAGAACGATTAGGGCACAATTCCATCAATCTGGATCCAATTCCGACCGATTGGATGCAGATTGTATGTATATTGGGCATGTTTAGTTCCAATTCCGATCCGATTCCAATCCGATGCGCGTCCCCGCTGTCGTTTGGTCGTTTTACAGATCCTACCTGCTGCAGTAAGGATCTGTAAAAGATCCATTCAACTGGATACAGACTCCGATCGGATTGGGATCAGATTGGATGCAGATCGTTAGCAGATTGTTAGCAGATTGTGTGCTCCAACAGATCGTGCGAAAATCACACAATCTGCTAACGATCTACTAACAATCAGGATCGTTCTGGTGTGTACCTGGCCTAAGATTGGAATTTTGTTGTGTTGACAACTATGTTGGTTGTTCTTCTTTTACAATGACAATAAATTATCTTATCTTATCTTATCTTATGTATATATGTGTGTGTGTATATGTATATATATATATATATATATATATATATATTTTATAAATAAATAAAATTGCGCCCGGAACTTAGGAGGAGATAGCCGAGCAGTTTTTCTATGTTTTATCTGCCTGGCGGCCGTTGTCCTGTCCGCGATGAGCGGCTTACTGTTGTCTGCGCATGCGCGCCCAGGCTCCCGGCGTTATGGGGATTGAAGTCTGTAGTTTCTGCCCGGCGCATGCGCAGGATCTCCATACACGGCATCACTGCGCATGCGCCAGGCAGAAACTACAGACTTCAATTCCCATAACGCCGGGAGCCTGGGCGCGCATGCGCAGACAACAGTAAGCCGCTCATCGCGGACAGGACAACAGCCGCCAGGCAGATAAATAATAATACATAGGAGAAACAGCTCGGCGACCGAAGGTAGTTTGCGCAGCGGCTAAAACTCGATAACAATGCGATTTTTGATACATCTCGCCCTTACTCAGAGAAACTCAGCAGCGGCGGCTCCTCCTCACAGAGAGCTCAGACGGCAGAGCCCTCTACACAGCACAGACTGGATCACTACTGAGCATGTGCAGCAGCTCCTCTCCCAGGCACTGTGACTGATGTCCTCCTCAGTGGTTGGTTAGTGCACTGAGTGTGTGTGCTACATTATGGCCCTTATTCTATTTGACTCGGACGGATGCGTATTTTCGGACAGGATCCGAGTGTTCCTAGCCCCGCCTACCGTACGGATCGCTCACACCGTACGAATGCAGTAAGACTGGATGGAATGGATTTAATAGCATCTGAGTTTGGCGCCTGTATGGGAGGCTGGCCAAACTTTTTTTTAACAGGGTAATAATTTTCAAGCGAAAACCGTGCCTTATAAATGATAGGCCCTTTAAAAAAAGTGTGACTGACCCATAATCATTTGCTAGGGGCCCCTCTTGTGTTTTTTAGCCCGGGCCCCATGGTGCCTTAATCCGGCTCTGATCACTAACTGTACACCGCTACACAATATGTGGGTGCCTTGCACATAAACGTGAGTAACAATAATAAGTGCAGAGAGCCCAATGACATTTGTGTCTCAGCAAGACGACGCGTTCCGCTACAAATGAATATTTCAGGCTCTGGAACTTGCAGCCGAAAACTCGCGCAGACAAAGGAACAGTTTCTGCCTAATAGTATTTTACCATGAAATATTCATAATTATTCTGGTACATTTGGTTCTGTTAAAAAAAAAAAGAAAAAAAAAATCTAAATGTAATTATTTTTTTTCTATTCCATACCAATGTATTCCACAAGAGCATAACGAGCAGCTCATTTACATGCAAATTAAAATTCTTTTCATGTCCTGTTGTCTCATTAGTCATTCAGAATGTTTATGGCTTTTGTGCTTCATGATTGCGTTTTATTGTAAGACGCGTGGTCCGTATGTGTATTTTCCTAAAATAGTCAGGAGATCGCTGCCAGCAGCGAGGGGAAATATCACCACCGGTATATGCCCGGGAGGAAAGGGATGTTTGTACTCCCAATACATGCTGCTGGGAAAGAGAGAGACAGAGAAGGGGGGAGGGTGTGTTATAGGTGGGCAGCACGGATGGTGTAATGGTTAGCATTACTGTCTAACAGTGCTGAGGTCATGGGTTTGATTCCCACCATGGCCCTCTCTGTGCAGAGTTTGTATATTCTCTCTGCTTGCGTGGGTTTTCTCCGGGTACTCCGGTTTCCTCACACAATCCAAAAATATACTGGTAGGTTAATTGGCTCCCAATAAAATTAACCCTAGAATGTCTGTACATGTGGTAGGGAATATAGATTGTAAGCTCCACTGGGGCAGGGACTGATGTGAATGTTCAACTATACTCTGTACAGCACTGTGGAATATGTGTGCGCTATATAAATAACTGGTAATAATAGTCTCTGTACAGCGCTGCGGAATATGTGTGTGCTATATAATATAACTGGTAATAATCATGCAGTGCACATGGTTTTGTCCATCTAAGAAGGATATAGGGGGAGATTCTCTATCACAGAAATGCAGTAAAAACCCCGTTATCAGGGTTTTTACCGCATTTCTGTATGCTGTACTGCCCCTTCGCAGAGACAGCGCTGCGGAGGGAATCGCCAGCAAAAGCTGGCGATTCCCTGCAGAAGCCTATGGGCATCTTACCGCAGCGCTGTTTGAGGGATCCGTCACGGATCCCTCCCAGCGTGCCCTGCGGCCGGCGCCGGGGTCTGCGCATGCAGACCCGGAAGTCCAGTGCCGGCACCGCATCGCAAGGGACAGCTCTTATCGCAAGAGCTGTCCCTTGCGTTAATAACAGCATATGTTAGAGCATATGCCGTTATTAATAATGCGATGTCCGGCGAAGGGGGGCGGCGAGTTTTACAACATCCCGCCCTTTGTCAGAAAAAATGAACCAAAATAAGGCCCATGGTTTTGTCCATCTAAGAACGATTTTGTCAGAAAGAGTGAACTAGAATAAGGCCCATTATTCTCTGTACAGCGCTGCGGAATATGTGTGCTCTATATAAATAACTGGTAATAATAATCTCCGTACAGCGCTGTTGAATATGTGTGCGCTATATAAATAACTGGTAATAATAGTCTCTGTACAGCGATGCGGAATATGTGTGCGCTATATAAATAACTGGTAATAATATTCCCTGTACAGCGTAATATGTGTTCGCTATATGAATAACTGGTAATAATAGTCTCTGTACAGCGCTGTGGAATATGTGTGAGCTATATAATAACTGGTAATAATATTCTCTGTACAGCGCTGCGGAATATGTGTGCGCTATATAATAACTGGTAATAACAGTCTCTGTACAGCGCTGTGGAATATGTGTGCACTATATAATAACTGGTAATAATAATCTCTGTACAGCACTGCGGAATATGTGTGCGCTATATAATTACTGGTAATAATATTCTCTGTACAGCGCTGCGGATTGTGTGCGCTATATAAATAACTGGTAATAATAATCCCTGTACAGCGCTGCGGAATATGTGTGCGCTATATAATAACTGGTAATAATATTCTCTGTACAGCGCTGCGGAATATGTGTGCGCTATATAAATAACTGGTAATAATAATCCCTGTACAGCGCTGCGGAATATGTGTGCACTATATAAATAACTGGTAATAATATTCTCTGTACAGCGCTGCGGAATATGTGTGCACTATATAAATAACTGGTAATAATATTCTCTGTACAGCGCTGCGAAATATGTGTGCGCTTTATAAATAACTGGTAATAATAATCCCTGTACAGCGCTGCGGAATATGTGTGCACTATATAAATAACTGGTAATAATATTCTCTGTACAGCGCTGTGGACTATGTGTGCGCTATATAATAACTGGTAATAATATTCTCTGTACAGTGCTGCAGAATATGTGTGCACTATATAACTGGTAATAATAGTCTCTGTACAGCGCTGTGGAATATGTGTGCGCTATATAAATAACTGGTAATAATATTCTCTGTACAGCGCTGCGGAATATGTGTGCGCTATTTAATAACTAGTAATAATATTCTCTGTACAGCGCTGTGGAATATGTGTGCGCTATATAATAACTGGTAATAATATTCTCTGTACAGTGCTGCGGAATATGTGTGCGCTATATAAATATGTAACTGGTAATAATAGTCTCTGTACAGCGCTGCGGAATATGTGTGCGCTATATAAATGAGGGGGGCGTGTCATGCTCCACCCAAAGGGCGTGTCTAGTTCCATATATGGAGAGATTGTGAACGTGGCACCTAGAAGCATGGGTGTGTACTGCTACATCTGAGAGGAATCTTGTAAAATGACTTATATACAAATGTAGATGAGTCCCAAAGCAGTTAGTAAAAGATACTGTACTTGGTAAAGTGCTAGACAAATCAGGGAGAGAGGGAGATTGCTGCTATGTCAGGGAGTCTCCTGCAGAATGGAGGAGGGGAGGTAACTATAATGTAACAGTGTAATGTGGGCTAGGTGACATGAGGGAGATTGCTAGACTAATGAGGGAGACAGGGAGATTGCTGTTATTTCAGGGAGTCTCCTGCAGAATGCAGAAGGGGAGGCAGCTATGATGTAACAGTATAATGTGGGCTAGGTGACATGAGGGAGATTGCTAGACTAATGAGGGAGACAGGGAGATTGCTGTTATTTCAGGGAGTCTCCTGCAGAACGCAGGAGGGGAGGCAGCTATGATGTAACAGTGTAATGTGGGCTAGGTGACATGAGGGAGATTGCTAGACTAATGAGGGAGACAGGGAGATTGCTGTTATTTCAGGGAGTCTCCTGCAGAACGCAGGAGGGGAGGCAGCTATGATGTAACAGTGTAATGTGGGCTAGGTGACATGAGGGAGATTGCTAGACTAATGAGGGAGAGAGGGAGATTGCTGCTATGTCAGGAAGTCTGCAGAATGCAGGAGGGGAGGTAACTATGATGTAACAGTGTAATGTGGGCTAGGTGACATGAGGGAGATTGCTGCTATGTCAGGGAGTCTCCTGCAGAATGTAGGAAGGGAGGTAACTATGATGTAACAGTGTAATGTGGGCTAGGTGACATGAGGAAGATTGCTAGACTAATGAGGGAGAGAGGGAGATTGCTGCTATGTCAGGGAGTCTCCTGCAGAATGCAGGAAGGGAGGTAACTATGATGTAACAGTGTAATGTGGGCTAGGTGACATGAGGGAGATTGCTAGACTAATGAGGGAGACAGGGAGATTGCTGTTATTTCAGGGAGTCTCCTGCAGAACGCAGGAGGGGAGGCAGCTATGATGTAACAGTGTAATGTGGGCTAGGTGACATGAGGGAGATTGTTAGACTAATGAGGGAGAGAGGGAGATTGCTGCTATGTCAAGAAGTCTGCAGAATGCAGGAGGGGAGGTAACTATGATGTAACAGTGTAATGTGGGCTAGGTGACATGAGGGAGATTGCTAGACTAATGAGGGAGAGAGGGAGATTGCTGCTATGTCAGGAAGTCTGCAGAATGCAGGAGGGGAGGTAACTATGATGTAACAGTGTAATGTGGGCTAGGTGACATGAGGTAGATTGCTAGACTAATGAGGGAGACAGGGAGATTGCTGTTATTTCGGGGAGTCTCCTGCAGAACGCAGGAGGGGAGGCAGCTATGATGTAACAGTGTAATGTGGGCTAGGTGACATGAGGGAGATTGTTAGACTAATGAGGGAGAGAGGGAGATTGCTGCTATGTCAAGAAGTCTGCAGAATGCAGGAGGGGAGGTAACTATGATGTAACAGTGTAATGTGGGCTAGGTGACATGAGGGAGATTGCTAGACTAATGAGGGAGAGAGGGAGATTGCTGCTATGTCAGGAAGTCTGCAGAATGCAGGAGGGGAGGTAACTATGATGTAACAGTGTAATGTGGGCTAGGTGACATGAGGTAGATTGCTAGACTAATGAGGGAGACAGGGAGATTGCTGTTATTTCAGGGAGTCTCCTGCAGAACGCAGGAGGGGAGGCAGCTATGATGTAACAGTGTAATGTGGGCTAGGTGACATGAGGGAGATTGTTAGACTAATGAGGGAGAGAGGGAGATTGCTGCTATGTCAGGAAGTCTTCAGAATGCAGGAGGGGAGGTAACTATGATGTAACAGTGTAATGTGGGCTAGGTGACATGAGTGAGATTGCTAGACTAATGAGGGAGAGAGGGAGATTGCTGCTATGTCAGGAAGTCTGCAGAATGCAGGAGGGGAGGTAACTATGATGTAACAGAGTAATGTGGGCTAGGTGACATGAGGGAGATTGCTAGACTAATGAGGGAGAGAGGGAGATCGCTGCTATGTCAGGGAGTCTCCTGCAGAATGCAGGAGGGTAGTTAACTATGATGTAACAGTGTAATGTGGGCTAGGTGACATGAGGGAGATTGCTAGACTAATGAGGGAGAGAGGGAGATTGCTGCTATGTCAGGGAGTCTCCTGCAGAATGCAGCAGGGGAGGAAACTATGATGTAACAGTGTAATGTGGGCTAGGTGACATGAGAGAGATTGGTAGACTAATAAGGGAGAGAGGGAGATTGCTGCTATGTCAGGGAGTCTCCTGCAGAATGCAGGAGGGGAGGTAACTATGGTGTAACAGTGTAATGTAGGTTAGGTGACATGAGGGAGATTGCTAGACTAATGAGGGAGATAGGGAGATTGCTGCTATGACAGGGAGTCTCCTGCAGAATGCAGGAGGGTAGGTAACTATGATGTAACAGTGTAATGTGGGCTAGGTGACATGAGGGAGATTGCTAGACTAATGAGGGAGAGAGGGAGATTGCTGCTATGTCAGGGAGTCTCCTGCAGAATGCAGGAGGGGAGGCAGCTATGAACTGCATTATGAGCTGATTTAGTGGCACGGATGTCAACTTACATACCAATTGCACACCCAACAAGATTGGTCGCTGTCCCAGTAACCTCTCAGGTACCTGCTCATATCCACGGGGTCATCCACATTTCCACTTGGTCCTCAACACTGGTATTTTTATTGTTAAGGCCCCATACATTAGTCTGACTTGTTCTAAGGACAAGTTGGACCACATTGCCCTTGCGTTTCCCGGAAGGCTCACTGATGATTTGGTACTCGATGTGTCATTTTTAAATGCGATAAATCACATGCAATTTATCGCATGTAATTCCCATGGAGCTGCAGGTGGAGGACAAGAGAATTACAATAATCAGCAGCCACCCATTCTTTTGAATTATTATTTTTTTTTTAATGTCCACCCTGTGAAATACCGCCCCCCTGGGATGCAGATAGGTGTTTGTCAGTGGTGCGGCACTGCTGGCAAACACCTAGTATCAGATTGTATCGGATGCGATACATCACGGGTGCTAAATATGGCTGATGGCTGCACGTACAAGTTCTCCTATGTTCCGCCTATCCGACCTAGGACTCCGATCGGATCAGTTGTCATACCCATGTGATTGGGGCCAATTTCACCCTATCTGCCAGTATCGGCCTTTAGTCTTTAGCTGCTGTACATTGTACATTTAACTCCCCAGTGGCTGCTGATTGGCTAGCTGTGCACATGACCACAGCGGAGTCTTGGATTAGACCAGAGGATTTGCATTGCTGAGAATGTACCTGGGTCATGTGACAGTTCCTGAAGAACCTGGATTGGAGTTTGGAAATCAGCTGACACCTCGGGGCATGGCGGCGCTAATGAAATATTGAACCAGCGGGGAATGACGGCCGCAAGCAAGATGACAGCGGAGGTGACACTGAGACATCATGGCAAATACGACACTCGGGAAAATTAATTCCGGATGTACAGATTATTATTAAAAATGATAGTAGCCGTGAATGAAATACATTTACTGATATGAGGTAAATTACAATCACAGTCTAGAAACAGCAAAATCTGCAGTATCGGTGGCCACCCCTGATTAGCCGCATTCTACAGGCAAATCCTTCGCTGGCACAATGCAGAGGCCCCCGCCATACTGCCTACTGACCCACTTGTTCCGTAGAGATCTGGAAGAGGCCGCGCCAATATTCTCAGTGCTTCGTTAGCCCTCTGATTCTGCAGTCAGACCACCGGGAGCAGTAAACCACCCTCCCCAGTCCTGGCATCCAGCTCCGAGCACCCGGGGAGTACAGGATAAAACAAACACAATACAGCAACATCTGTTCTACATATACAGCCAAAGCCGCTCTCTATCTCTGCCATAAATTCAAATCAGCACTAGAAATACTGCAGCAACCCTGCTGGAAGTTTGAGACATCTTACGTCCTGTCTTCAGTGCCCCACACAATGCCAGGCAGAGTGTCGTCTGCAGATCTGGTACTTATGCAAACAGGAATTACAGGTCCCGATGTGGATGGATCCTGACGATGTGCCGCAGAAAGCAACTTGCAGACTGCTCCCGACTCGTACCATGCCCACTGCACGTGGCAGATTAGCAAAATAAATGTGTATAGATCGTAGGCACAAAGAGATTGGAGCTTGGCTGATGGGAAGCCGGCATTTGGGGTGGAAACCGGACGTTTTCTGGGAGTGTCAGGAAACACACAGGCGTGCCCTTGATCAGCCGGTCTCTGTCGCAGATTAGTGGAAGGGGCTGCAGGCTGCTCCCATTTACACAGATGGCAAAAACCATCTGAAGGTTTAGGAAGGTAAGGATCTGCGGGTGGATTTTGCCGACTGCCATACACTACAGTGGGCATTTTTGAGACCTCCATACACTACAGAGGTCATTTCTGAGACCTCCATACACTACAGAGGGCATTTCCGAGACTGACATACACTACAGAGGGCATTTCCGAGACTGACATACACTACAGAGGGCATTTCTGAGACCGCCATACACTACAGAGGGCATTTCCGAGACCACCATACACTACAGAGGGCATTTCTGAGACCTCCATACACTACAGAGGGCATTTCCGAGACTGACATACACTACAGAGGGCATTTCCGAGACTGCCATACACTACAGAGGGCATTTCTGAGACCGCCATACACTACAGAGGGCATTTCCGAGACCGCCATACACTACAGAGGGCATTTCCGAGACTGCCATGCACTACAGAGGGAATTTCTGAGACTGCCATACACTACAGAGGGCATTTCTGAGACTGACATATGAGTAACGTAATTCCAGCTCTAGACATGGAGTGGATTAAACATCCCCATCTGCGTGTCACACTGGGAAGCATGTGACTCGGGGATCCAATAGGGGCATAGGGCTGGCTGGTTAGCTGGGATTAAGTATAGCAGGAAGAGGAGGAGACTTCCTCTTCTTCCTGCAGAATTCCCCGCCCTCCCTTCCCTTTTGCTCTTCTGAGGGTGGTGGGTTTAATCGCGTTAGCTGATAGGCGGGAAAGAACGGCAGGTTTAATCAATTTAGCTCACATTACGTTTGATGTTGACGTTTATTTGCTTGTTTTCGGTGCACTCACCTATCATTGGCTTAGGCCTCCGCTGGATCACCCGTTCGGGGACAGCGACCCCACCTGGCTGGGTGGGTAGTCAATGCAGTTGGGTGGAGTTGGATAACGCTTGTTTTTAGTTAGGCCAGTTACGTTTATATTTGGGGTGGAGTTATAGTAGCAGCCGTTCTTTATTGGCCACCATTAATTTAATTAATCTAATTTAAATTAATAATCAATCTAGCTTAAAATATTGCTATAAATAAATCTGTTAACAATTTCTGCCAAACCTACAGTATGCCTCAGAGTCTTTATTTCAGGTTTAGTTATGTAAGATAAGAATGTATAAAGTTTTACATGCTAAAGGGACACATAAGATGTTGGGATGTTTAACTACAGAGGGCATTTCTGAGACTGCCATACACTACAGAGGGCATTTCTGAGACTGCCATACACTACAGAGGGCATTTCTGAGACTGCCATACACTACAGAGGGAATTTCTGAGACTGCAATACACTACAGAGGGAATTTCTGAGACTGCCATACACTACAGAGGGCATTTCTTAGACTGCAATACACTACAGAGGGAATTTCTGAGACTGCCATACACTACAGAGGGCATTTCTGAGACTGCCATACACTACAGAGGGCATTTCTGAGACTGCCATACACTACAGAGGGCATTTCTGAGACTGCCATACACTACAGAGGGAATTTCTGAGACTGCCATACACTACAGAGGGAATTTCTGAGACTGCCATACACTACAGAGGGCATTTCTCAGACTGCCATACACTACAGAGGGCAATTCTGAGACTGCCATACACTACAGAGGGCAATTCTGAGACTGACATACACTACAGAGGGCATTTCTGAGACTGCAATACACTACAGAGGGCATTTTGGAGACAGTCTTACACTACAGAAGGCATTTCTGAGACTGCCATACACTACAGTGGGCATGTGTGAGACTGCCATACACTACAGTGGGCATGTGTGAGACTGCCATACACTACAGAAGGCATTTCTGAGACTGCCATACTGTACACTACAGAGGGCATTTCTGAGACTGACATACACTACAGATGGCATTTCTGAGACTGCCATACACTACAGTGGGCATTTCGGAGACAGTCTTACACTACAGAAGGCATTTCTGAGACTGCCATACACTACAGAGGGCATTTCTCAGACTGCCATACACTACAGAGGGCATTTCTGAGACTGACATACACTACAGAGGGCATTTCTGAGACTGTCATACACTACAGAGGGCATTTCTGAGACTGACATAGACTACAGATGGCATTTCTGAGACTGACATACACTACAGAGGGCATTTCTGAGACTGCCATAGACTACAGAAGGTATTTCTGAGACTGACATACACTACAGTGGGCATGTGTGAGACTGCCATACACTACAGTGGGCATGTGTGAAAATGCCATACACTACAGTGGGCATGTGTGAGAATGCCATACACTACAGTGGGCATGTGTGAGACTGCCATACACTACAGTGGGCATGTGTGAGAATGCCAGACACTACAGTGGGCATGTGTGAGACTGCAATACACTACAGTGGGCATGTGTGAGACTGCCATACACTACAGTGGGCATGTGTGAGAATGCCATACACTACAGTGGGCATGTGTGAGACTGCCATACACTACAGTGGGCATGTGTGAGACTGCCATACACTACAGTGGGCATGTGTGAGACTGCCATACACTACAGTGGGTATGTGTGAGACTGCCATACACTACAGTGGGCATGTGTGAGACTGCCTTCACTACAGTGGGCATGTGTGAGAATGCCATACACTACAGTGGGCATGTGTGAGACTTCCATACACTGCAGTGGGCATGTGTGAGACTGCCATACACTACAGTGGGCATGTGTGAGACTGCCATACACTACAGTGGGCATGTGTGAGACTGCCATACACTACAGTGGGCATGTGTGAGACTGCCATACACTACAGTGGGCATGTGTGAGACTGCCATACACTACAGTGGGCATGTGTGAGAATGCCATACACTACAGTGGGCATGTGTGAGACTGCCATACACTACAGTGGGCATGTGTGAGACTGCCATACACTACAGTGGGCATGTGTGAGACTGCCATACACTACAGTGGGCATGTGTGAGACTGCCATACACTACAGTGGGCATGTGTGAGACTGCCATACACTACAGTGGGCATGTGTGAGACTGCCATACACTACAGTGGGCATGTGTGAGACTGCCTTCACTACAGTGGGCATGTGTGAGACTGCAATACACTACAGTGGGCATGTGTGAGACTGCCATACACTACAGTGGGCATGTGTGAGACTGCCATACACTACAGTGGGCATGTGTGAGAATGCCATACACTACAGTGGGCATGTGTGAGACTGCCATACACTACAGTGGGCATGTGTGAGACTGCCATACACTACAGTGGGCATGTGTGAGACTGCCATACACTACAGTGGGCATTTTGCAGACTTCCTCCATTATTAACTCCCTTGAGGGAACCTCTATACCTTACTTAACTCCAATGCATGTAGTAATAGCTTTATCTTAACACTATTCCAGAATATACTTCATCCCACAATAAACCCCATATAACGTATCCCCTTATGGTAATTAACTGTCCTCAACTATACCCAATAACAATCTCCTGCCACCACCCTTCAACTTACCACCAGGGAGAAGGTGGTGGGACACCAGGGAAGTGGAGGCTCGCCAGCAGGAGGAGGAGGAAGATGCTGGCTAGCATTGAGGAGGTGGGATCACTAGGAAGGAGGATGAGGAACCAACAGGTAGTAGTAGGTGTGTCCACCAGTGAGGCAGAGGAGGAAACACCAGGGATGAGGTTGAGGAGGAAGTAGGAAGTAGGGCCACCAGGAAGGAGGTGGTACTACCAGGAAGAAGGGGGAAGAACCACAAGGGAAGAGAACCAACAGAAAGGAGGAAATGGGACCACCAGGGAGGCGAAAGAGGAAACACCAGGTTTGAGGAAGAGGAACCACCAGGGAGTAGGAAGTGAGGCCACCAGGAAGAAGGTGGTACTACCAGGAAGAAGGAGGAGGAACCACAAGGGAAGAGAACCACCATAAAGGAGGAGGTAGGACCACCAGGGTGGCGGAGGAGGAAACATCAGAGATGAGGAAACATCAGGGATGAGGAAGAGGAACCACCAGGGAGTAGGAAGTGAGGCCGCTAGGAAGAAGGTGGGACTACCAGGAAGGAAGAGGAGAAACCACCAAATGAGTAGGTGGGACAATCACAGAGGCAGTGACATTGAAGTTAACTCCTCCCCAGAGCGGTGTATAGTAAAGGTTGAATAGCTTGCAACTGTCAGGAACTTAAATACAAGAACTAGAGTAGCGTAGGTCGGTGACACGAATTATCCCATTACAAGACAGTATTGCACAAATATGTTAGTGTGTGTTGTTGTTCATCGGAGTACAGTACACACTTATACACAGCCAAATTAAGACTAGGTGGTGTGAAAAAAATCCTGACAACCGGACGCTCTGATGCCATTGTCTTCCCTCGTTATCCGTTTCTTGAATGACACCGTCAGTTTAATATGAATGTCTATTCCCTTGTGTCCGTAAAGCCTTCAGTGCGTGACATCTACCCCACAACTTCGCCATCCACTAACAAAGTACCGTACAGGAAGACACATGATAAAATCTATAGCAAACGGACTCACAGCTGGAAGTGCTGGCAGAAGATTTCTGACAAAAAGGCTTCAAGTGGAAAGCAATCAATATCAAGATCAAAACAAGACTGAGCGCAAACCCCTTGTGCTATTTGTTACCGTACAAAGATTTGTCTGGCGAGCTTTATACTCAGAGAATGATGGCGACAGACCGATAACTTCCCTACCAACATATATATTATAAAAAGGGTCCCGTCATTCAGAAACTAGGGGGTAAATTTACTAAAGGTGATGTCTCCCATAGCAACCAATCAGAAGGGGGCACACATCGCCCTTATGCTGGCTACACAATATGCAATACAACATTCATACAGATGAGAAATGCTATATCAGTAAGAGTGTCAGCTCATTTGTCCCCCAAAATATCTGTAAACAGCATTGTTCAATCCAGTGGTGCAAGTAGAAACTTTTTTTTGGAGGTACTGATAGCACGCGTGGTCATGTGCCAGGAAGGGGTGTGATCACATAAAACTCGGGGAGTGGCTACATGACAATAGAGGTGTGGCCACATGCCACACACCGTAATGCCCCTTACACATTTTGCCAAGCACCATAATGCACCTTACACATCATGCCACATTGTAAAGCCCATTACATACTGTATTATGCCACATATCATAATGCCCCTTACACATTATGCCATGCACTGTAATGCCCATTACTACATATTATTGCATGCACTGTCATGCCCCTTACGCATTATGCCACGCACTGTAATGCCCATTACTACATATTATTGCATGCACTGTCATGCCCCTTACACATTATGCCACACACTGTAATGCCCATTACCACACATTATTTCATGCACTGTCATGCCCCTTACACATTATGCCACACACTGTAATGCCCATTACCACACATTATTGCACGCACTGTCATGCCCCTTACACATTATACAACAAACCGTAAAGTCCATGACATATTATTGACACACCGCAAAGCCCATGACATATTATTGACACACCGCAAAGCCCATTACACATTATGGCACACACCGAAATGCCTCTTACACATTGGACCTTATTCAGATTCCTTTGGTCCTCCGCGCATTTGCATGGAGGACCAATGTTTTGCGTCTGCGCATGCGCGTTTCTGTGTATGTGCAGACACAACTTTCGGTTCACCGGGTGCATGCACCCTACACGCCAAGAGGGTGGCGGAGAAGGGTAGGGGGCGCCGGGCAGACCCATTAGCATATGGGAACACCCAGCGTTCCATGGGCATTCCCGTGGGAATGCTGGGCATTCTCAGGCTAATGAGGTCGTGACGGACATGCGGGGGGCCGGCAGCTGACATCACCGGATTTCCCTTCTGCTGCCTTGATAATTGCATCAGTGTCCCGTCCCCTGCTGCAACTGCCAGTATGTACTGTACTTGTACTAATTTGCCTTGTACTGCAATTCATTATTTTCTTCTCATTTTTCATTTTTTTCCTCATTTATATATTGCTACTGGAGGTGCTGCAGAACCCTTGTGACACCTAATAAATAAACAACAACAATAATAAACTGCAGGGAAATGTCTTCAGCACCGAGTGCCAGATAAGTCCCATGGAGGCCCGTACGCAGTTTTTAATTTTACCAACCAATTAGTCTACAATCTGGAAGCTATAACGTGAATCTAATATCCATGTCTAACGTACTTATGCATGGGGGTGGCCCTCAGAGATCGGGGGCCTGGGGGTACTTACTTCCCCCCCCCCCTTAATCTGGCTCTGCCTATAAAACCTCTCTTAAGGTGGCAGCCATTTTTGGAGGGCTGTTTCAGCGGAGTCCATGCAGACGGCCAGACCACGTGAAGTCTGCAGACATCCCCTCCCCCACCACTCTATGATTTTCCTGTTTTTGCAAGTATGTAATATAATAATGGGTACATAGTGGGGGAGGGGTTGCAGTCAGTAAGATTGCTACTACAATATCTAAGGGGGTCATTAAGAGAAGAATACAAATATCGGCACAGCTGTGATACCATAAGCAGCATCTGTGCGGAAATATGCAAATGTCCCCTTGATCTGCATTGAAACTACGCAGGCATCCGAGATCCGGTACTTGTCCAGGAGGACGCAACCTTGGACTGGAAATTGGACAATCATTAACCCCAGCCAGGCTGTCGGAACTGAGACATTACATGCATTTTGACTGCATATGTAATCGCAGTGACACGCCCCCAAATAGTCAGGACACACCTGCATTTTATTAGACCCTCCCCCATTATCACACACAAACTGTCCCTGCCTGTTATTCATCTCTTTATAAGCTACTACCTGTCATTTTTCAAACCCAGCCTGTAACATGGAAGGTAAGAGCTGATTGGCTGGCTGATTATCACTCTCTATTTTATCACTTTTTAAAGCTTGCTACATCTGGCCCCGGGTCTTTGGGCCAGATGTACTAAGCTTGAAAAGTGATAAACGAGAGTGATAAACAGCCAGCCAATCAGCTCCTAACTGCTATGCTACAGGCTGTGTTTGAAAAATGACACGTAGGAGCTGATTGGTTGGTGGTTTATCACTCTCCTTTTTATCACTTTTCAAGTCCAATAAGGATGCAGGGGATGGCAAAGTTAGCTTGGGATATTAGCTGCTGGAGGGAGAGGAGACTTCCTCTTTGTTCTGAATTTCCCGCCTTCCCTTCCGTTCTTTCTTTGATGAAGGGTGGGTTCTTAATTGCATTGGCTGTTTGGCGGGAAAGAACGGCAGGTTAATTGATTTACGTCTTCATTAAATGATGATTCGGTGTATTTTCGGTGTGCTCACCTACGTTGTCTATTGGCCTTCTCTGGATCACCCGCTCAGAGACAGCGACACCACCTGGACAGGTGGGCAGTCAATGTAGAAGACTGAGCGGATACCGCTTGTTGTTTGGGTAATGTGTGACTGAGTAGGTCAGTTGTGGGTGGAGCTTACATAATTAGCAGTTCTTTCTTGGACACCATTAATTAAGTAATTATAACCAAATGAATTAGCTAACATGCTTTAATAATAAACACAACTAACACTTTATGCCAAACCGAAGTCTCCGATTTTATTGCTGATTATCGGTAAAAATCGGCCTATATATAGGACGATCGGTCAGAAATCGGACAATCGGCCAAAAAATCGTTCTAGTGTGTGGGGGCCTTCGAGTCTTTATTTCAGGTTTAGATAAGAAGTGGTAAACTTATCTTACTTATCTTATGTGACAAGGTCACACATCAGACGCCAGGATGTTTAGTACATCTCGCCCTTTATCTGCCAATACCGGCAGCTGTGTGCCCTTTTACGTGAGACTCTACACCATCCCCTGTGTCTCTGGCGATCCCGGAAGGAAACTATTAATGTATATATTATGTATATTAATAGTGCATGCAAAGTACAATATGTAAATAATGGTCACTATTATGTGAATACAGGTGATGGTGACATTACCCTTTGCACCAGCATCATAGCAGAAGCATTTCTATCATTTTCTGTTTTACTATCAGGGCAGAGAAAACAAGTGCATTACTTGTGTCGGCTTTGCAGGAAATCGACGCGTAAAACGTAATTTGCAATGCATGCTGGGACTGCATTGAATAATGAAATGGTTATGTCATGGCACAAGGACAGAATGCTGAGGTCCCGCCGTCCCTCATTACACGGTGCTCTGGCATTACAAGCTGGAAGGTTTCTGCATGGGAGATGAGCAGAGCATTCTGTCCTGCACCCCACATCCCGTGCTCTGCCAGCACCGTAGAGCAGCCTGTGCCAAGGCTGAGGACAGACGCAAAGCAGTCTGTGTATTCCGCACATCTGCTGCTGCGGTGCGATGTCTCTGTGGCACAGTGGTTAGTAGTGACAACCAGGCCTAGTTCCCACATGTACAGTAGTTATTGGGAGTTCTGTAGAGGAAAACGCCATTTACCTAGGGACACTCTCAGCAAAACTGTATAGAATTTGTATTTATGGGGCATTTAAGGGACTCCAGACCCATATATGCAGGTTCTAGACGGGTCATCCATACAGGGTGCAAGCTGTATGGGCCCCAGGGCCGGCAACAGAAATCTTGGGGCCCTGTCCACTGATATTTCTGCCCCCCCCCCCCACACACACACACACGTAATCCCAAAATCATGCATCTATGAGCTCCTTGACCTCCTAACCTCACCTATACTTTCGAGGATCCAAGGCCCTCGTTCAGTTGGAGACTTAAAGAGTTCACAGTCACTTCTCTTCTCCAGACTCCAACTGCGACTGTGTTAGTGTGTGTGTCCCCGCCCCATGGCTCCTGCTGTGGGCCTGTGGCGAGAAGGCAGAGCAAGCAGCCACATATCGTGGAGAAGATCACAAATGCGCAGTAAGGCCGTCCGTGCATAGTGCAAGTGCAGAAGACAGGAGACAGCTGAGCGTTGAGCGGCTGCGGCGGTCTGCACTGCACAGGACACCCGCAGGTGAGACCCGGCACGTAGCAGTGCGGCACAGAGGGAGGTCTGACGGGTGGACAGCAGTCACAGGCGGGACGGCAGCATGCACAGTAGATGGCCGCGGAGGTCACAGGTGACCGCGCACACAAAGTTAATACAGTTTACAGACGGGCCGCGGCCGGGCTCTGGGGCCCTTCAGGTTACTGGGGCCCATCACACTTTTCCCCCTTGACCCCCCTGTCGCCGGCCCTGGGCCCCATTGCCAGCTATAGAGATCCAGGAAAGTCCTCGGTAAATGTGCATTTGGTAGTAACTGGTCACTAGCAGTGTTAGATTTGCACAGGGGATGACACTGCAAATCCATACACATCGACTATCGATGTTCCCAATACATCGATGGTTGGGACCTAGTGCTTGATGTTTTGGGCATCGACAGTGGATGGTCGAATAGTTTTATGCCATCGATGGATGGCTTCCGATTGTAACGTGCGCAGCGTCATTGCGTCTAGCAGCATCGCTGCGGTCGGCCCGCCCCGCCGGGAGGTGCACGCGTGCGCAAAAGAAACTTAAACTGGATTGATGGCTAAAGTTTCTTCTGCGCATGCGCACGGATCCCGGCCGGGCTGGCTGCCCGCAGCGACCTGTCCCGTTGCTCTGCACATGCGCGGCTAAGCGATGGCAGGAACCATCGATGGTGTGAGGTAGAATGGTTTATAGCCATCGATGGTTTCTGCTATAGAAGCCATGATGGCAACCATCGATGGGGGATGTGCCGATGGCCATCCCTACCATACACTATTCCTGAACCATGTAAGAGACTCTGCTGTCTGTGCGAATGTGGGTAACTGTCACTGATCTGTGACTGAGACAGGCAGGAAGTGGTCAGCGCTAATGTCACAGACCCACCCTGAAAACACATGGGCACGTCTGCTTTTATTCTGACACACCCTGAAAACAATAGGTTACCACCCCCGAATGCCATTCACTAATACTTCTCGTGCTTGTGCAATGCATATAGGCCCTAATTCTGGTTCACTCGCAAAGGCAAAATTTATTCTCAAATGGACAAAACCTTGTGCACTGCAGGCAGGGCAGCTGAGAGGGGGGGGGGGGGGGGTAGTGGGTACTAATTACCCGGGCCCAGGCTTTCTGGAGAGGCCCGGTAGGGGCCCTGGTCCGACTCCTCCCTTCTCCCTCCATCCCTCCCGGGCAGCAACAGCGGCACACACTTCTACAGCATATGCTGTGCTGACAGCAGGCTCAGCTCTAGCATCTCACTGACAGCGTGCGAGCTCGTGCTGGGCCTGCTGTCAGCACAGCACATGCTGTAGGTGTGCGCTGCTGCTGCTGAGTTTAGAGTTTTTAGAGTTTTCTCTCACCCCCCTGTAAACATTTTGGGGGTGTGGCCTAAATGCGGATGGTGCCCACACCTCCCACGCTTAGGCCACGCCCCCAAAATTTTACCGGGGCCCGACATTCCTCTCGGCTGACCTGACTGCAGGTGGGGCAGATGTAACATGTGCAGTCAGAGTTAGATTTGGGTGAGTTATTTTGTTTCTGTGCAGGGAAAATACTGGCTGCTTTATTTTTACACTGCAATATAGATCTCACTTTGAAGTAAAACCCCACCCAAATCTAATTCTCTCTGCACAAGTTACATCTGCCCACCTGCAGTGCAGCATGGTTTTGTACATTTCTATGCACTAAACCCCACAAAAGCTTGCCATACCCCATAGAAGCCTATGGGCTTCTCTTCGCGACCCCCCACTTCCCTGCACCGCCTACCCTCACCTGTGTCCCGGCAGCCTCCTGCTGTGCTGTCTGGACCAGTGACCTCCTCCTCCCTAGCACTTTCCATGAGAAGGGAGGAGGAGGTGGAGCAAGGCAGTCCCTGCAGCCATCTGAGCAGTGGGCTGCCGGGCACAGGAGGAGGGGAGAGCTGCGGATACCCGCTCACCCCCAGCCGGCTGCTTCGCAAAGGGCAGCTCTTATTGCATTCAAATAGGGGAGCCACACCAACTTCCAGTGATTCAGTTTGGAATGGCAGTTGGTGGCAAGGGGCGTGACTTCCCTATTTAAATTTTGAACTGTGCTGGAGCCCCTCCTCTGGAGCCACCACTGTCAATCACCTGGCAGTGAGAGAGAGGACAAGGGCAACGTTTGTGGGCAGAGGGGGTCCCTGACTAGTATGAGGACATTGTATGGCTCTGTGGTTGCAGAGGACCCACAAGGTAACGGCACACAGCCACTTCGCTCTCCGGCCAGTATATACCGTACACCTAGCCCGGGTGTTATTTTGCCCTATGGGCCAACAAACAGCAAATCTGTCAGCTGCTCCTAACATATGAGGTAACATCAGATGAAAGTGGGAGATAAAAGTGTTTTATAATGCGACAGCCGCAGTAGTTACTGCGCGTAAGTGACACCAGACAAGATAAATCGCAGCTTTTACACAAGACAAATGTTTGTCTGCATCCTCGTACTGGGATTCCTGCACTAATTCTAGGACGCTCGCAGATCATTTAAGAAGCGTTTCACAGGCACAGAATGGACAGGATTGTACTTCATAGAGTACACAAAGTATGTGTTTAATTTCCACTTCGCACATTTGCTGGGAGGTGAGAGACGGGGACGTGAGAGGGGATGAGACGCAATCTCTCTCCTCTGACAGCTGGATATCTGATAAAAGGATCTGGGGTCATCTTCCTCATTTGCATGTTCTGAGCAGATTCTTTAATCACCACTTAGAAGAACTTTAATAGATTGGTTGTTTTATTTGCACAATTATCCCTCATCCATGTGATTGCCTCATATCCCTTCCCTGTGCTTATTCCACAGGGAAGGGATGGGTGAGGGGGGGGGGGGGGGGGGGGGGGGAGGGCGTGAGTTGTATTCAATGCTAAAAATTTCTAATCTTAAAAATCCAAAATATGCTTTGATCTCTCAAAATAGCTCATGTACTGTACATTTCATTGTTGCTCTTTTTCCCCATCAAATACATCTTACTCACAACTAGAGATGAGCGGCGGGCACTTTTTTGGGTTTTGGTTTTGGATCTTCCTTCGTGTTTTGGATCTGGATTGGTTTTGGCAAAACCCCCCTTGCGGGTTTTGGTTTTGGATCTGGATTTTTTTGGAAAAATGCTAAAAATTGCTAAAATAACAGAATTTGGACCTGTTTTTGCCCCTAAAGTGTTATTAAGCTCAATAACATTAGTTTCCACTCATTTCTAGTCAATTTTGATCACTTAACAGCTCACAAAATTGTTTTCATTTACTGTAGTTGGCCCAATTTCCCCTGTATGAGTTTCCTGCGCAGCCGCCGGTCTGTGCAGAGACTGACTTCTAATCTGCGGCAAGTGTTTATCTGTTCTGATCAGTTTAAAATCTTATAAGACCCCTATCAGTCGTGATCAGGTTGATGAACTCTGGAAACATTACCAGTTGCCTCCTTATCCATCACCTAATGGGTGGAGGGGAGGGGGGTAATTGGTGGCAGATAACCGAGTTCCTCCACCTCTCTAGGACCCCTTGTTTGGAGATCCCTATCTAGTCTACCCTTATAGACCCCTATCTAGGTTGTGAGGTCTATCAGTCTGCGACATCTGTCACCCAATTTACCAATAAGGTTAATTCGTTTGATATGACTGGCTAGGCGTGTGTTCCGTTACCTCCCTCACCACTTCACAACTTCACGTGTGTCCCTCCCGAAGCCGCACACTCGGTCTAATTGGATGACCATCCCCAGCTGTTTAGACTTCCTCTCCCCACCATTCATCCATCATATCCCCAAAAAAATTTATTGCTCCAAAGAGCCAAAAAAAGACGACAAAAGAGCAAGAAAAAGATTTGCTGGGGCCCTCCCACCCAGGTATCCATCCGGGACATCCCATCCAAAAAAAGAAGTACGATAGGAATGGATAAGACCATGGATGTCCATGAGGACATATTTATTTTCATCGATCATAGATGATGTGGAGAGAGCAATCACCCATCTCCCCACCATTCATCCATCAAAGAGGTGGATATATGTCGCTCTTCCCACTAGACACTGGATAATATTTACAGTATGTCACACTGGCTGGACACAGGATATATATGTAGTCACTGAAAACACAGGATAAATGTCCCACTGGACACACTGGATATGTCGACACAATGGACACTGTGGATATATGTCGCTCATCACACAAGACACTGGATAATATTTATGTCACACTGGCTGGACACAGGATATATATGTAGTCACTGTAAACACAGGATAAATGTCCCACTGGACACACTGGATATGTCGACACAATGGACACTGTGGATATATGTCGCTCATCACACTAGACACTGGATAATATTTATGTCACACTGGCTGGACACAGGATATATATGTAGTCACTGTAAACACAGGATAAATGTCACACTACTGTCACACTAGACACTGGATATATATGTCGACACAGGATATATATGTTGTCACACTAGACACAGCCACTTGCATTAATCTGCAGACTCAGAGCTCAGGGGTATAAATCACAACTGTCACACTAGTTACAAGTTGCCTAATAGCTGGCTCTATAAATCTGTCAACTACACAGGGCTTATCAGTTATTATCACCACAAAGTAGCTTGTTCTCTACTACAGGCCAGGGGTCAGGGCTATAAATCTTGTCACTGAGTCTCAACAAGTGCACGGAGCACAGGTCAGTGAGGGCACAGGACAGTGAGGACACAGGTCAGTGAGGGCATGGACCACAGCACAGCAAAGCACAGAAAGCACCGCACAGCAGCACGGAGCACGTGTCAAGGAGTACAGCACAGGGCACACGGAGCTTCCCCTGCACTATGCCCCCTCTCCAAGACTGGAGTGAAGATGGCGTCTTTTATAAGATCCCGCTTCCATGAGAATCCGACAGCGCGATGATGTACAAATATATCGGGACAATATAAGGAACTGTAAGACAACCTTTTTTCTGTAATGAAGGACTCCAGGACACAAGGGCACGAGTTTAGATTAGAAGAAAGGAGATTTTGTTCCCTTAGAAGGAAACATTTTTTACGGTCAGGGCAGCCAAACTATGGAACTCACTTCCTGGTGAGTTGGTGTCGGCAGATGGAAAGGTGGCGTCGGTAGACACAATAAATATGTTTAAAATAAGATTGGACAAACATCTATTGGGTAAAAACTTCCAGGGGTATGAATAAGTAACATAATCTGTCTTTAAATATATCGGGATACTCTACATAAAACAAGGGATAAGCTAATAGATCGTACCTGCTAACTAAGGTTAAACTTGACGGAATCAAGTCTTTATTCAGCCCTAACTACTATGTAACTATGTAAGAAATAATTTTCAAGGTTACTCTCATAGAACACACAATTATCTTCATACATCTCCATTATATAAATTAATTCTTACCAAAC
This sequence comes from Crinia signifera, assembly GCF_055691185.1. NCBI lineage: Eukaryota > Metazoa > Chordata > Amphibia > Anura > Myobatrachidae > Crinia > Crinia signifera. The sequence continues at coordinate 284,580,488 of NC_139222.1, read as the reverse complement.
AGTGGACTAGAGAGATGCTATAAGTTGCATCAGTATGTTAGTAAAATACATACTTTGATGTTTTTTTTTTATCCATTTAATGTTTGTTTTATGTGTATAAATAATTGTATTTTTGCTTTATCATAAAACAAATACCAACTGGGACTTCTACAGTAGGTCTCCACAGGGGATATGGTTGGCATCTGGCTGACGGGATTCAGACTGTCAGAATACCGATGCTGGCATCCCATCTAGCACCAGAAGGCAGGCAGTGGAATACCGACATCACAAAGGATGCCATCTCTGGAATCCCGGCTGGCACCATCCCTAACATGCGGGTTGGTTAGACAGGGGGTGTTCGGTTTAGACAAAGCGTACCCTCCCACTGCATAAACTAGCTGGTTCTCCGACCCCCTTGCCTGTTTACATCCTGCTATCTAGCCACCAACCACTTGCTTGCACCTCTTGTAATCTGTCTGTCTCCCTTTCCTACTAGATTGTAAGCTCCTCCGAGTAGGGCCCTCTTCCCTCCTGTTGTCAAAGCCCTCTTCTCTTCACGTGTCACTCACAGCTCTCCTATACTCCAACACTCAGTGACCATCTTCGTCTGCATACTCATCTCCATCATTGGCCTCAAGCCTCTAGTTGTATGTTGATTGAGTCCTCACTACTTATATTTAAGCTGTAATGTGTATTGAACTGTGGCGCTCTTTATTTGTACTGTATTTTTGTTATTTATTCAATGTTATGCCAAGCTTTGTCTCCCTGTATTGTTCCTTTGTACGGCGCTGCGAAACACTTGTGGCGCCTTATAAATAAAATAATAATAATAATAATAGCGGTGAACTTACGGTTAGGCTGCAGGGGGTCAAGGTTTAGGTTAGGCCTTGGGGAGGGAGGTTGGGGTTAGACACTTAGATGGGGGTGCTGAGAGATGGGAGACACTTAGAGGGGGTGGGGTGGGTGCTGAGTTAAAATAGGTAGTGGGGTTAGGGGATGATTAAGATGCAGGGGTGTGGGGTTTTTGTGTTAGGCTATGGGAGGGAGGGTTAGGGGATGGCAGGGGGGAGGTTAATATAGTTACTGGTCCTCTGTTGGGATCCCCTCCTTCTGGATGTCTTCACTGCTATCCTGACTACCGGCATCCCCAGCACCAGTCATCCATGTGTATCCCATTCACAGAAGTGTAACAATGATCTTCTGTCCAATCACAGCTGCAAAACCAGTCGGATTCCAGGTATTGTATTATCCATTAGGCAACCTGGCGCTGAGAACTGGATGCCCCAAATCACACTAATCTGTTCTGCATCATTATATTATGAAAAATAGAAATGTGACAGAGCAGAATGTTACCTGGGCCACTCTGGTGATTATCTGGTTATGATCATAAGCGTCAGAGTGTTGGGCAAGCTGCCATTAGGTACTGTAGCATAGCCATAAGTGATTTGCCTCTGGCCATGGGCAGGGAGAACCCAGTTCTAGACTCCTCTCGCCTGGTTACGACACCTAGACCGGATCCATATTGTAAATCCGAAAAAGAACAGAATTTCGGGGGAACCGGATGCTGCTAGAGTTTAGGAAGCATTATGTGACAGCCCTGGACTTACATAGCGGTGCGAAGGACATCACACACCCTCCCCGAAAACGCTCAGGCATGCCCAGCATTTTCCCAGACACTTTTAATTTTTATTTTACTGTTTTTCTTTTTCCCTGGTATAGAATATTTTACTACTAAGAGATCGCACAATGTAGTGTGTCTATTTAAGATTAAATCTGAGTCTGACGTGCCTAAATTAATCATGCAAATATGATCCTATCACTATTCTACATTTATCCCTCATGCTATGTAAAGCCCCGTACACACGGGGGAGATATAGTGCTCAGTTTCTCCTTTTCATCAGCGACCAGAGATGGTCACTGATGAAAGGGAACGTCTGCTGGGGGAGCCACAGAGGTAATCAGCTGGTCGCAGGAGCAAGCTCAGCGACCAGCAATTAGAACGGGGCTGAAAACGGGAGTGCACACCCGGCGATTTATCACCGGGGCACACTCCCATCACTGGCAATATGGTCGCCTGCGACCATATTTCCAGCGATTTCAGCCCCTATCGCCCCGTGTGTACACAGCTTAACTCTCTCTGTGGCTAAAATGAAACAAGCTGTCTTGCTGACTAGCAACAAATTAACCTACTGATAAAGGATAGGTGCTTTCAGACCGCAAAACTGGCTTTGACCCTGTATTTAAAAACGTTTCAAAAACGGGTCTGCCAGGTAAAACCCCTTTCACACCGCATCTCTTAAACGGTATATTACCGTTTAAGTGCGTTTTTTTTGGACACTGGCAGACCCATTTTTGGAAACTTTCCAAATGCAGGCTCAAAGCCAGTCTTCAGCCCCCCCCCCCCCCCCTCTGTGGGTTAACACACACAACCCCCCCGTTAACTCCTCACCCCCCGTGGGTTAACACCCCCCTAAGACTAACAACCCCCCCCATGCAGCCGGTACCTCCTGAGGATCCCGGCAGTATGGACGACTGGCTGCGCTTATGAAAAAAAAAGGGACTTTCGGAAAATGGCTGCCCCATAGGAAAACCTGTTTCAAAAAACTGTCTGTCGTATGGGGGCAGCCATTTTCCAAAAGTCACTTTTCTTATAAGAAAAGTGACTTTCGGAAAATGGAAGTCACTTTTCTTATAAGAAAAGTGACTTTCAGAAAATGGCTGCCCCCATACGAAAGACAGTTTTTTTAAACTGGTTTTCCTATGGGGCAGCCATTTCCTGAAAGTCCCTTTTTTTTCATAAGCGCATCCGTCCATACAGTACTGCGACTGTCGGGATCTGCAAACTCAGGAGGTACCGGCTTCACGGAGAGGGGGGTTTCTTAAACACAATGCGGGGCGGGGGGGTGTCGGGGATGTTAACTCGCGTGGGGGCGGCGGGCTCCAGTGCAATGAATATTTAATGAGCTCATTAAATATTCACTGCGCTGAATTTAGGACCCAGCTTATTGGCTGAGTCCTAAATACCGTTTCAGACCCGATTTTGATGCCAAAATACTGGGTCTGAAACGGGTAGGACCCTCCATTTTAACCGTTTTACAAAACCGGCTTCTGTAAAACGGTAAAGTGGTCCTGCACCTTTCACACCGCACAGATTACCGTTTAAAAACGGTAAAAAAGCGGCAAAATACCGGTTTTTAAGTGCGGTCTGAAAGGGGCATAAGTGACATTCAAACCCTTATATATGTGCTGTATTACTTTACTGCTTATAACAAGAATGTAAAGCTATTTAGAAATATCGGTATCACAATAGACTGTAATTATCGGACACACTGCCTTTTTATTTTTATTTGTGTATTTTTTATTTATATATCTGTATAGAACTCAAATTTATCTCAATGATTAGATAATTATGAACCATATGTCAGTGACGTAACTATAAATGTTGCTCCCCCAAGCCAAAAATGTTTCTGGCGCCCCCCCCCCCCCTCCCCCGTATGCATTCCATAGTATGCTACACGCCATAATGCCTATTACATATTGTGCCCCATAAGTGCGGCTTACCTACATGTGCGTTGCCAGGAGGTACATGCTCGATGCCAGGGGTTTCATGCTCGTTGCCATGTGTAATACCCCCATAGTAGATACTCCTTTTACAGACTTGTGGGGTATCACTGAAAGTGGGACATATCTGGGAACCGGGACCCCACAAAGAAACTTTAAAATGGAACCCACAGTGAAACATTAGGAGATCTCTAAACTGCCTGATGTGAGAAAAGGAGTGTGTGAAGGGTAGCCCACCCCCTATGTATGCCCAGTTATTTTATTAAACGGGGAGGAGGGCTGCCTATTTTCTCAGTCCCATGCCCCATAACTTCTATCAAGCCCACCTTGGTGTGCTCACATCTGATGCTGCCACACTGGTGAATTTACATTCTTTTTCAAGAGTATGCCCTGTATTGCAGAGTATTGCAGCGGAAGGGGAAACATGGCAGAGTGGTGCAGCAGAAGGGCCTTGTGGAGACTCACCCTCTGTTGTGGCGCATCTGCCCCTTCGATCTCCAGCTGCTGTAATCTTCAGCGCTGCCCGGGATGCAGAGCACCGCTCCAGGCTGCGCACTTTGTCCAGGGCTCCGGGTCGGCGAAGAACCAGCTGCAGCCCAGGTCCTTCCTTGTGACTTCCTATGCAGGCGCTTCCGCTGGAGAGGGACGCCAGGGTCCTTCATAGAACTCTGCAGTATCCTTCGCGGTGTCTGCGCACCCTTCTGTTTCTTCTGAGGCATGAAGAAACGGAAGGAGGAAGAATGCTACTCCTTGTCACGCGCGGGTTGTTCCTCCTTGGGCTCCGGTCTTCTGGCTGTTTTCTCCAGACAGGCTCCCTCTGGGGCATTCCACGGCCATTAGGTGTCCTCTCCTTCACCCTCCTGGGTCCTCACAACAGCCAGGGTCATCTTTGGCTCCAGCACGAAGCGTGAATCGTGCGGCGTGGCCACAGTGGGCTGGTAGAGGCTGATTCCGTATGCCCTCCTTTAGAGTGATCCCCTAGCTGCCCCCTTGTTACGTTCCTGGCGGCAGGCGGCACACCATGTTAGATAATAATTGTCAGTGTCCCGGCGCCCACACAGCCCCCGCTGCTGCTCGCTCCCCCAAGCAGTGGCGGGGGCTGCCTTACGCTAGATACGCCACTGCCATATGTGTAACTCCAGCCTTTAAATAGCCTCCAGACTGAGAGAAGGTATCTGTCTTGAAAAAGTTTCCCGTATACAAGGGGTTACGAAACGCGTTGGTACAATTTCCCATTTGTGTGGGTTCTCCTGTCTGTCCAAGCGCTCTGCCGGACCACGCCATCCACAAAGTGCCTACCCTGAAGTGCCTGCAAACATCGAACAAAAGCGGCACAAAAAGTATCTGTTGCCCGGCGTCTGGGACGAGAGTGTGGTGACCTCCACAAGCGTGCATAACTTCTACAGGCACTTACCGGCTTTCTCAGCTACAAACAGCCGCCAAGCTGCAAAGTTTATTCCGCCCACTACGGATTGGACTGAGCTTATAGTAGGTGAGCATATTGACCAAAACTGCCAGCTCCAGTTATTATTATGTCAAAGGCTGAGCTAAACTATTGCAGATTGTGCTATTAGACCTCTCTTACCTACAGAATACCTGCGTGTTATGCTTGCATGCTAAAAAGGACTGGCTGATTGCACTCCTCATACTATCTATGTGTGGACTTTTGACAAATCCTACTGAACTGTCCAAATTATTGCTGCAAATTGTAGCATTTTCGACCATTGCACAATTATTAACAGGAGACCCCCATTGAATTTAAATCATTGTCCATATGGAATAATCTCTTATATATTTAGCCAGATCCGTCACTCACAAACAGTGTAGCTAACGGTGGGTGGGCTTCCACAGGTGATTGACAGGTCCGTCCACCGTTAGCCACACTGCAAAACCTGGCCTCTTTCGTTCTACACCCCCCCCTCCGTCCTACACAGCAGCTCCCACACTATCCGCCCCCTCCTCGGCCGCCACTCCCCATGACCGCCCAAAGCCCGCCCCACGGCTACACACCGCGCCCCCCCAAAGCATCCCTTCCTACACACATCCTCCCAACACTCCCCATGCCCACCCATCCACGGCCCAACCCCGCCCCACGGCTACACACTGCGCCCCCCCCCCCCCCAGCATCGCTCTCCGGACACCCTCACCACCACTTGATGACAGTCACTCAGCCCAGCCTCTACGCCCCATCCAAGGGACAACCCCCGACACCCGCACGGATCATCAGCCTCATCAGTTGCCTTGTGCAAACACCGGCAGCCGATGCCTGCCGCCCCCAGCTGACACTCCCGTACCCACCGTCACCCGCCGCCAGTTTCTTTGTCTGTCAGCAGAGCAGAGCGGCAGAGCAGACCACAGGGTATGTGGTCACATGACATGCCCGCCAGCGCACCAGGGGTCCTGCGTTGCTCACAGTAATAAGGACATTAAAAAAGCATGGCAGCGGCAGGGGGCCATCAGAGGCCACAGGGAGCTGGCCAGGGAAGATTGTATGAGGAGCACAAGCACTCTGCCTTCTCCACGCCCCCCCCCCCCCCCTGTTTATTCCTGCCACAATCCACTCTCTCAGACCTGCTGCCGCCGAACGCCACCCTCCATGACCTGCTGTTCCTGAGCGCCAGCGTCCAGGTCCTGCTGCCACCGCACAACACCCTCCAGGACCTGCTGCCGCCAAACGCTACTTTGCCAGACCGCCTGCGGCAGACCACAACTCTACCCCACCCATCTGTAAGTACTACCCACCACCCCATACCACTACACCACCAACTAATCTCCACACAAGCTCCCTCGCGCCCCCCTCCCGCGATTCCCACACCCCTCCCGCGATTCTAGACCCCCTCCTGCGATTCCTGCCCCCCTCCTGCGATTCAGGCCCCCCCTGCACCCCCCCTCTTGCGATTCGTGCCCCCCCTCCCGTGATTCACGGCACCACCCGCGGCCCCCCTCCCGCGATTTGCGGACCCCCTCCCGTGATTCACGGACCCCCATGGCACCTCCCGCGCCCCCATCCCGCAATTCGCGACCTCCCGTGACCCACCCCCCTCCCGCAATTTGCAGACCCCCTCCTGTGATTCACGCCCCCGCCCCCGCGATTCACGGCACCCCCGGCAACTCCCCTCCCGCGATTCACGGCCCCCACGACCCCTCTCTTGCGATTCATGACCCCCCCGCGCCCCCCTCCCGTGATTCAAATCATCGATGGTTTATGGCCGATGTTAAATACTTTTGCCATCGATGTGGGAGGACCAGATCGTTTCCCTACATCAATGGCAAAGGAGAACCGATCAATTTTCTAAAATTTTTAATGTGCCGGGACACGGAGCATAGCTCCGCACCCCCACGCCCAGAATTCCCGCCACCGAGATCTGATTGACCCACGGCCTATTCAGACAGATATAATGGATGACCATCGATAGATACAACAATCGATGGTTATCCAAGTAATATGTCACTACTATCGATGGCAGTGTACAAAATCGCCATCAATGCCAACCATCGATGGCGTCTGCACCAATGCCCATCCCTACTCTGCAACAGCCAAAAACCTTTACTACCCCTCATGCCCACACACCTCTATCACTGCCCTGCCTCCTGTTCTCCTGCCCCGTAACTTCCGCCAGTGGGGACCCGCTCAGCCTGTGTTGCCCACATTCCCCTATTATGCTTTACCACCCAGCCTCCTGCTCTCATGCACCCTAACGCCCACCCAGTAGGAGGAGACACTGACTCAGGGCCACCGTCCTGTACTCCTGTACTGCTACGCTGGACCCTCACCCACTGGCAGAAGCTGCACAGTGTCCCCCACCCTCCTCTTTAGTCCCCCTTATGCCCACACACCCCTATCACTACCCAGCATTCTGTTTTCCTGTGTTGTGACTTCCGCCTGTGGGGAGCCGCTGACTCAAAAACACCCTACTATACTATTGCATGCACACACACCTAAACAATACGCACGCACACACCACCCACACCCACAAATGTCACTGTACCCTCCACACTATTAATGTACATCTTACTCTGTAACCGCTTTTTAATTAAACAAAACAATACACACCCCCTTCCACATCATATGCTCTCTATTTAACACATTTCACCTATAACTCAAGCTGCAATACAGGCCATCTTTCATACAATTCTAACCATCTTTCTCATATACAAATGTTCACAAATTAAGGGGGCGCAGCCCCTTACGACGGTGTGAAGAGCGCCCATAGGGTGCGATGAATCACCTAGTTAATACATATTTAATTAGGAGACTCTGACGGCAAAGTGGATTACTTATATACTGGTTCCATGTGCTTTATACTATCACAAGTGCATCCAATGCCAGGGATGGGGCGGAAATGTTACCAGGCACACAGATCAAAAAACTCTCCAAAAAATTAATATTTTAAACTTCTTAACAAATCTCTTATATATTTAGCCAGATCTGTCACTCAAGGCAGTGTAGAGAACGGTGGGCGGGGTTACACGGGTGATTGACAGGCCCGTCCACCGTTATCCACACTGCAAAACCTGCGACCTAACGTCCTACACAACACAACTCCCACACTATCCGCCCCCTCCTCGCCCACCACTCCCCATGTCCGCCCAAGTTCCTGCCCACACACGTACAAGGGCCGTCCCCCCACACCCGGGTGATTGACAGACTGCCTTACACACATACACAGATCCGGCCCCCCGCACAGTGTTACCACCCCAGCCACAACCACTCCCCCTGCCCAGTACCCGAGCAGCCGGAAATCCAGCGGGACCTCCCGGAGACTAGCCGGAGTACTGTACCTCCTCTTCATGCCCTGACAGCAGGGAGCACCGCGCCTGATCTTCCTGCAGACCATCTGCCTGCATACCCCCCAACTCTCTATTTGCTGAAGAGTGACACCAGCGGGAGCCCCCGAAAAGGGGGCGTGGCTTATGCAAATTAGGCGCGACTTATGTAAATGAGGCCACGCACCTTTTACGTTCAGTTTGCCTCTGATTTGGCACTACCCACTGCCCCTCCCCCCCCCCCTTCCTACAGTGGAACACCGCTGGACACTGGAAAGACGTTCCCACGGGTATGCGCCTTCCAGGTAACACACACACACACACACACACACATACACTACAATACATATCATACATACATACATACCATACATACATACAACACACACACTGTGCAATACTTACACATACAGCTGTGTGTGTATCCACCACCAGCCACAACAGTCCCTCATCAATCCACCAACAGCACCCCACCCCCCCCCCTGTCCCCAGCAGACCCTCAATCCACCATCAGCATCCATACCTGCTAGCCCCCCCCCCCCCCCCAACTCCCGGCAGTGTCCCCAACCCCTCCTTAATCCCCCAACAGCATCCACGGAAGCACACTCCCGAGCCTTCACTTCTTCCCTCCTGCCCCACCACCGCCAGTGTCTCTAGCACCTCATCCTCTGCAGCAATCACCATACTGCCACGTAGCCCCATAAACAGCACCCGTCCCGCACTGCCCGCTACAGCCACAGTCCGCCCCTGCTGCCTGCTGACACTCACCCCCTGGAAACGGCAGCGAACACCCACATCCCTGCCGCACCATCCTCTCACCTGCCAGTGCAGTGAGCCTGCGCTACACAGCCCGCCTCTCCTCCCTGCTGCCACAACCAGACCAAGCGCCACCCGCACCGCCTGCAGGAAACAAAAGGCAACCCCATCCTTTATTGCCCACCGCCACAGCCGCAAACACAGGACCTGCTGCCTCTACAGAGCGGCATTACAAGCCTACAGAAGGTAGGAAAACCTCTGCGGGACTCCAGCTCTGTAAAGAACGGTAAATATTGCACACTGTTTATGCTAACACACTCTTGCACACTGCACCTTCCAAGTGACACAGGTGCAGTGAACACTCACCCCTACCATACCCACAGTACCACTGTACACTGAGCCCCCTCGCATACCACACTCCCACAACCGCGCTATTAATGCACCCACCCACACCACCCCCAAAACACCTGCAGCACACCCAACCCTACCACACCCGCAGGTCCACTTTACAGTGAGTCACCTCGCATACCACAGTCCCCCAACCGCGCTACTAATGCACCCACCCACACCACCACCACACCCAAACCTCCTAACCCCCAGGACCCCTGCAACCAGCCGCCGCAACACTGCACCTGCCCATCCCCCAACCACATTACACACCCACCCATCCATCCATCCCTCCCACGCCGCCATCATCCCCACACCAATAAGCACCCTCCCCCACCCACAGCACACGCCTGCACTACACTCACACCCCCCATCCAACTGCCTGCATTCTTTTTTCCGTTCCGCAGTACCCCTGCAACTAGCCGCCTCAATACAAGATGGCCATTCCCCTCCTACATTACACATACACCCATCCGTCCCCCCACCCACACAAACCACCACTACCCCCACACTTCACACACCCATGCAACTGCCCCTCACGCAACCAGTCCACCCCCCCACCTAACCAACATACACCACCCACACCTTACGTGGAACTCTAACACCCACAGAATCCCCCCACCTGACACTTGCCCACCCACAAACACCCTCACTACACATGGTACACTTGCACCCCCCCCCCCGCCACTCCACCACCAATGGTACAGCGGACTTTACTACAGCACACCAAAACCCCCTAAACCCGCAGTATCCATGCACCCACCCATGCCAACACCCGCCCATCACCTACCCGCGCACCCATCCCTCTCCCAAAAGCACTACTCTTGCTGCTACATCCGCAGTTTCATCGCATATGCACCTTACAAACACGGCGCAGCCCCGCAACTGACCAACCCACATGGCCCACCTCCCAACACACACTTCACCACACACAGTATCCCCACACCCACCACTTCACAACACACACCAACCGCAAACACTTTTCAACACCCCTAGCACCCTTGCACCCAACCCTCCATCACCCACCACACCCCTACCTACATCACCCCCCCCCTTAACACCCAACACACCTCCACATCCCCTGCATCGCATACTCTCCTAGCTACAGCTCACCTACACCTGCCCATTCCACACCCACAGCATCTTACTAAAGTTGCAATAAAAAACACATCCTTCATAATGATAAATAAATTATATTTAACGCAATAAAAATATTCACAGTTTAAGGGGGCGCAGCCCCTTACGACGGTGTGAAGAGCGCCCGTAGGGCACGATGAATCACCTAGTTATATATATATATATATATATGAATTTCCAGCACTCTGAGATTTAGCTTTTCAAATAGTCCATTAACACAGACCTGGTAAAAAGCACACAGAATATTACATGTAATGTCAGGGACTGAACAAATACCATAATAATTGTTTACTTCAAACCTGACATTTACTTTGGAGAGAATGACAAGGAAATAAAGGTGTTGGTACATCACCAGTGCAATAAGTCCAGATATCCAATCACACACGTAACCCTAACCGCAGCCAAACCCTAACCTTATTCCTAACTGCAGCCTAACTCTAACCTTATTCCTAACCACTGGGTAACCCTAACCTTATTCCTAACCACAGCGTAACCCTAACCTTACTCCTTACCACAGCGTAACCCTAACCTTATTCCTAACTGCAGCCTAACCTTATTACTAACCGCAGCCTAACCCTAACCTTATTCCTAACTGCAGCCTTACCCTAACCTTATTCCTAATTGCACCGAAACCCTAACCTTATTCCTAACCGCAGTGTAACCCTAACCTTATTCCTAACCGCAGCCTAACTCTAACCTTATTCCAAATCGCAGTGTAACCCTAACCTTATTCCTAACCGCAGTGTAACCCTAACCTTATTCCTAACCTCAGCGTAACCCTAACCTTATTCCTAACCACAGCGTAACCATAACCTTTTTCATAACCACAGCGTAACCCTAACCTTATTCCTAACCACAGCATAACCCTAACCTTATTCCTAACCGCAGCCTTACCCTAACCTTATTCCTAATCGCAATGTAACCCTAACCTTATTCCTAACCGCAGTGTAACCCTAACCTTATTCCTAACCGCAGGGCAACCCTAACCTTATTCCTAACTGCAGCCTAACCCTAACCTTATTTTTAACCGCAGTCTAACCCTAACCTTATTCCTAACCGCAGCCTTACCCCTAACCTTATTCCTAACTGCAGTGTAACCCTAACCTTATTCCTAACCGCAGCCTTACCCCTAACCTTATTCCTAACCGCAGTGTAACCCTAACCTTATTCCTAACCGCAGCCTTACCCCTAACCTTATTCCTAACCACAGTGTAACCCTAACCTTATATCTAACCGCAGCCTAACCCTAACCTTATTCCTAACCGCAGCCTTACCCCTAACCTTTTTCCTAACCGCAGTGTAAACCTAACCTTATTCCTAACTGCAGCCTAACCCTAATCTTATTCCTTACCGCAGTGTAACCCTAACCTTATTCCTAACCTCAGCCTAACCCTAACCTTATTCCTAACCGCAGTGTAACCCTAACATTATTCCTAAATGCAACCTAACCCTAACCTTATTACTAACTGCAGCCTTACCCTAACCTTATTACTAACCGCAGCCTTACCCTAACCTTATTCATAACCGGAGCACAATCCTAACCTTATTCCTAACCGCAGTGTAATCCTAACCTTATTCCTAACCGCAGTGTAACCCTAACCTTGTTCCTAACTGCAGCCTAAGCCTAACCTTATTACTAACCGCAGTGTAACCCTAACCTTATTCCAACGCAATTTTTCTGCAAGGGTGGAATTAAGTGTGGCGCTCCTACGATTCTGCTGCCTGTATTTCCAAGCCCGTGGATCAATCCCTATTGATCCAAAAAATGTATAGGCAAAAAAAGAAGGGGAGGGGTTCTGGAAAAGTTGGCACTGAATAAAGAGTGTATCTGTACTTATCTTTGCGTGGAGGTTCTTCTGGTTGATGGTGTTTTCACTTGAGGGTTCGTCTCCAGAGCAATAGAGATATGAAAAGATAAGATTTGAGAAATAGAACGGTATGATGGTCTATTTTTTCACTGAGGGGTTAATCAAAGAAGATGTCCAGTGTCAGCAAGGGGGCGTACCTTACTTACACTGGAAAAATGTAAATTACACATGTAATGGTATCTTTTTTAGATGGTGGGGGCGTACCCGTACTCACAGCGTATTGGGTGTTGACAATCCTCAAAAGGTTTCTTTTGGATATCCTTGTTCAAAGAAAAGTGTGCAATTCTTTTGTCATAAAAAGAATTTATTTACATAAAAACACACCAAAGTTTTTTTTTTTTAAATTGTAAAAAAAAGTGTGTCTTTCACTCCTATAGTGCAATGAGGGAGGTAAGGAGACGGGGTCCTGATCCACGGGGTAGTACTGGTATACACGCAGATGTCAAATAGTGGGATCTTACCTTCTCTCCAACCATCACCTCAAACACTTTTCAGATAGAAAGGCACCTTCCTCCTGCCAACGCGTTTCGAGCAATGGCTCTTTATCAAGGCATGAGGGTAATGCTGGCTGGATTCATATTTATAGGATATCTACAAGATGGCTGAACTTCCTGTTCCTGTCTATTAATTTCTTTCCTTTTTATCATTTACTTATTTGTAATACAATATCTCTTTAAGTTTAATTTTATACATTCATTATTATCAATCAATATAAAAAACGAGTAGTACAATAAGTCCTTTTGTTTCAAAACTGCGTCTTTTTCCCGCCAAAAAGACGGGTATCGTGGGGTTATCTGGGTAATGTAGTTCCCCAGGGCAGTGCTTCGTATTGTGTTTTTCTCATTTACCGCATATGTATTGAAGTTCTGGGATTTGTAGTTTTGTTCAATAGCTCCGTGACCGGAAGTATGGGATTGTGTCACTTTCTATGGCATTGTGGGGATTGTAGTTGTCTAATGCCGTTTTCTTCCCATGTTGCCGGAAGTCCCGCCGGACGTATGTCATTATGCGGCATTGTCGGGATTGTGGTTTTATCCATCCCGGCTTTGTATACTATTACTATGTTCTCGTAGTTCCGTCTGTTATTCCCGGAAGTTGTATTAGATTCAATGCAAAGTGACGCTGGGGATTGTAGTTTGATTGGTGATGTTAATCCTGTGCATATTTTCTGGAGTTTCCAGATCTTGTGCGCTTTGACTTATGTTATATAATTCGTGCTATATAAACTTAAGATAGATGACTCTTGGTCATGGATTTTTAGGGAACATTTATATTGGATTATATTATTGTTCTGGGTTTTCTTGCTGAGTGCATCTTCAAGCGGTTACTTTAGCAACTTTATGTATATGTGGTATATCCATTATTTTATTTCTTTTCTCAGATCCATATTTTGTTTATTTTAATACGTTCTCTGAAAAAAAGAATTGTAATAAAACTCAGTAAATGATCATCATATAGCTTGGGGCGAATTTTGTGCCCATTGCTGTGCCAGATCGCTACAGGAAGTAGCTTGGGGCGAGAAGATAAAAAAATGGTATAGGTATATTGACGATATATTGATTCTGTGGGAAGGGAACGAGACTGACTTAATGGAATTTCTGGATACCATTAACAATAATGATTTTAATATCAGACTAACAGCAACAGTCAGTAAAGTGGAGATCAACTTTTTACGTGAAGATCAAACATTTATATTCATAACGACCAAATTAATACAAAAATTTATCAAAAACCCACGGATACCAACACCTACATTTCTATGGATAGTCAACACCATGCAATATGGTTAAAAGGTGTGCCAAAAGGACAATTCCTTAGGGTGAAAAGGAACTGCAGTGATCAACAAGTCTTCAGACAACAGATGGTAGAAATGAAGAGAAACTTCATAGAAAAAGGATTTAAAAACGAAAATCTCATTCCCATCATGGAGGAAGTAATGGAAAAAAACAGAGAAGATCTTTTAAAAGGGGAAAACAAAGACAAGAAAAAACTACAACACAACAATGATAAAACAAAATGGTCTTTGATCACAGGATATAATACCCAGTTTAAACAAATAGAAAGGATAATATAAAAAAATTGGCATTTATTAACTAGGGATCCTGTACTTAAAGAAATCGTCCCCAAGAAACCATCCTTTATCTACAGAAAATCAAAAAACCTCAAAAGTCATCTAGTCCGCAGTGCACTTCCAATACCCACAAGGAACCTTAATAGATCTAAGGGTTTCTATAGATGCGGCATGTGTTTGGGCTGCAGAAATATAAAAGACTTCCAAACACACAGAAGTCACAGTGAATAACATCAAGTTCAAAATCAAAGACTTCATCACATGTGACACACAAAACGTAATCTACTTGATAGAGTGCTCTTGTGGACTATGTTACATCGGCCGAACCACAAGGGCTCTAAAAATAAGGCTGTCAGAACATTTGCGAAATATCCGCAAAGGACTACAAACACATCATTTGTCCAATCATTTCAGACTGGCCCACAATTGTGGCCCAGAACATATCAAGAAATTTATAGGTCTGAGACATATAAAAAACAACTGGAGAGATAAGAACATAGAGTCAAATCTAGCCAAGTCAGAAATTAAACTTATTTTTGATTTAAAAACTCTAAAGCCATCTGGCCTTAATAACGACTTTGAGTTAAAATGGTTTTTGTAGTCGATGTGGTTTTATTAAATATAATTTTCTGCATAGTTTTATATCTGCATAATGTATATGATCATTTACTGAGTTTTATTACAATTCTTTTTTTCAGAGAACGTATTAAAATAAACAAAATATGGATCTGAGAAAAGAAATAAAATAATGGATATACCACATATACATAAAGTTGCTATAGTAACCGCTTGAAGATGCACTCAGCAAGAAAACCCAGAACAATAATATAATCCAATATAAATGTTCCCAAAAAATCCATGACCAAGAGTCATCTATCTTAAGTTTATATAGCACGAATTATATAACATAAGTCAAAGCGCACAAGATCTGGAAACTCCAGAAAATATGCACAGGATTAACATCACCAATCAAACTACAATCCCCAGCGTCACTTTGCATTGAATCTAATACAACTTCCGGGAATAACAGACGGAACTACGAGAACATAGTAATAGTATACAAAGCCGGGATGGATAAAACCACAATCCCGACAATGCCGCATAATGACATACGTCCGGCGGGACTTCCGGCAACATGGGAAGAAAACGGCATTAGACAACTACAATCCCCACAATGCCATAGAAAGTGACACAATCCCATACTTCCGGTCACGGAGCTATTGAACAAAACTACAAATCCCAGAACTTCAATACATATGCGGTAAATGAGAAAAACACAATACGAAGCACTGCCCTGGGGAACTACATTACCCAGATAACCCCACGATACCCGTCTTTTTGGCGGGAAAAAGACGCAGTTTTGAAACAAAAGGACTTATTGTACTACTCGTTTTTTATATTGATTGATAATAATGAATGTATAAAATTAAACTTAAAGAGATATTGTATTACAAATAAGTAAATGATAAAAAGGAAAGAAATTAATAGACAGGAACAGGAAGTTCAGCCATCTTGTAGATATCCTATAAATATGAATCCAGCCAGCATTACCCTCATGCCTTGATAAAGAGCCATTGCTCGAAACGCGTTGAGGAAGGAAGGAGGAAGGAGGAAGGAGCCTTTCTATCTGAAAAGTGTTTGAGGTGATGGTTGGAGAGAAGGTAAGATCCCACTATTTGACATCTGGGTGTATACCGGTACTACCCCGTGGATCAGGACCCCGTCTCCTTACCTCCCTCATTGCACTATAGGAGTGAAAGACACACTTTTTTCTACAATTTTTAAAAAAAAACTTTGGTGTGTTTTTATGTAAATAAATTCTTTTTATGACAAAAGAATTGCACACTTTTCTTTGAACAAGGATATCCAAAAGAAACCTTTTGAGGATTGTCAACACCCAATACGCCGTGAGTACGGGTACGCCCCCACCATCTAAAAAAGATACCATTACATGTGTAATTTACATTTTTCCAGTGTAAGTAAGGTACGCCCCCTTGCTGACACTGGACATCTTCTTTGATTAACCCCTCAGCGAAAAAATAAACCATCATACCGTTCTATTTCTCAAATCTTATCTTTTCATATCTCTATTGCTCTGGAGACGAACCCTCAAGTGAAAACACCATCAACCAGAAGAACCTCCAAGATAAGTACAGATACACTCTTTATTCAGCGCCAACTTTTCCAGAACCCCTCCCCTTCTTTTTTTGCCTAACCTTATTCCAAACCGCAGCCTTACACCTAACCTTATTCCTAACCGCAGTGTAACCCTAACCTTATTCCTAACCGCAGTGTAACCCTAACCTTATTCCTAACCGCAGCCTTACCCCTAACCTTATTCCTAACTGCAGTGTAACCCTTACCTTATTCCTAACCGCAGCCTTAACCTAACCTTATTCCTAACCGCAGTGTAACCCTAACCTTATTCCTAACCGCAACCTTACCCCTAACCTTATTCCTAACCGAAGTGTATCCCTAACCTTATTCCTAACTGCAGCCTAACCCTAACCTTATTTCTAACCGCAGTGTAACCCTAACCTTATTCCTAACCGCAGCCTAACCCTAACCTTATTCCTAACCACAGCCTAACCCTAACATTATTCCTAACCGCAGTTTAACCCTAACCTTATTCCTAACCGCAGCCTTACCCATAACCTTATTCCTAACCGCAGTGTAACCCTAAACTTATTTCTAACTGCAGCCTTACCCTAACCTTATTCCTAACCGCAGCCTTACCCCTAACCTTATTCCTAACCGCAGTGTAACCCTAACCTTATTCCTAACCGCAGTGTAACCCTAACCTTATTCCTAACCGCAGGGTAACCCTAACCTTATTCCTAACCGCAGCCTTACCCCTAACCTTATTCCGAACCGCAGTGTAACCCTAACATTATTCCTAACTGCAGCCTTACCCTAACCTTATTCCTAAATCCAGTGTAACCCTAACCTTATTCCTAACCGCAGTGTAACCCTAACCTTATTCCTAACCGCAGCCTAACCCTAACCTTATTCCTAACCGCAGTGTAACCCTAACCTTATTCCTAACCACAGCCTTACCCTAACCTTATTCCTAACCGCAGTGTAACCCTAACCTTATTCCTAACCGCAGTGTAACCCTAACCTTATTCCTAACCGCAGCCTAACCCTTACCTTATTCCTAACCGCAGTGTAACCCTAACCTTATTCCAAACCGCAGCCTTACCCTAACCTTACTCCTAACCGCAGTGTAACCAGGGGCGAATTTAGGGGTCATGCCGCCCCTAGGCACAACATTTTTGCCGCCCCCCCCCCCCCATATGTATGTATACATGTATGTATGTATACGTGCACCCGCGTGGGTATGTATGTGTGTATATATATATATATATATATATATACACATATATACACATATATACTGTATACACACACACCATAATAAAAAAAAAAATAGTTATGGTACACCCCTAAAGCACACACTTTTTTTAACATGCAGATTTTTTAGCACTTACGTTTAATAGAAGGTATGGAAAGAGTTAAAGTGCTCCAGACACAGTGTAGCATGGAGAGAGGAGGGAGGGCTCGTAACCTGAGTGCTCAGTGTAGGGAGACGGACAGGTCATCAGCATCAGCGTGTGAGCAGGGAAGGAATACTTCCTGCATGCACTCACTGCTCGGAAGGAGGGGGGGACGGGTCATTGTACGGCTGCAGTGCTGATGCTGCTGCCGAGAGAGGGACAGTTACAGCCGCAGCCGACGGACAGCAGCATCAGCGCTGCTGAGCACAGTGTATAGCTGTGGGGATGCAGAGAGCTCCTGGCAGCTGCCGCCCATAGCAGGTGCCGCCCCTAGGCCCGTGCCTCACGGGCCTAGTGACAAATCCGGCCCTGAGTGTAACCCTAACCTTATTCCTAACTGCAGTGTAACCCTAACCTTATTCCTAACCGCAGTGTAGCCCTAACCTTATTCCTAACTGCAGTGTAACCCTAACCTTATTCCTAACCGCAGTGTAGCCCTAACCTTATTCCTAACCGCAGTGTAACCCTAACCTTATTCCTAACCGCAGACTAACCTTATTCCTAACCGCAGTATAACCCTAACCTTATTCCTAACTGCAGCCTAACCCCTAACCTTATTCCCAACCGCAGCCTAACCCTAACCTTATTCCTAACCGCAGTGTAACCCTAACCTTATTCCTAACTGCAGCCTAACCCTAACCTTATTCCTAACCGCAGTGTAACCCTAACCTTATTCCTAACTGCAGCCTAACCCCTAACCTTATTCCTAACTGCAGCCTAACCCCTAACATTATTCCTAACCGCAGTGTAACCCTAACCTTATTCCTAACCGCAGCCTTACCCCTAACCTTATTCCTAACCGCAGTATAACCCTAACCTTATTCCTAACCGCAGTGTAACCCTAACCTTATTGCTAACTGCAGCCTAACCCTAACCTTATTCCTAACCGCAGCCTTACCCCTAACCTTATTCCTAACCGCAGTGTAACCCTAACCTTATTCCTAACCGCAGTGTAACCCTAACCTTATTCCTAACCGCAGCCTTACCCCTAACCTTATTCCTAACCGCAGTGTAACCCTAACCTTATTCCTAACCGCAGTGTACCCCTAACCTTATTCCTAACTGCAGCCTAACCCTAACATTATTCCTAACCGCAGTGTAACCCTAACATTATTCCTAACCGCAGTCTTAACCCTAACCTTATTCCTAACCGCAGTGTAACCCTAACCTTATTACTAACCGCAGCCTAACCCTAACCTTATTCCTAACCGCAGTGTAACCCTAACCTTATTCCTAACCGCAGTGTAACCCTAACCTTATTCCTAACCGCAGTGTAACCCTAACCTTATTCCTAACCGCAGTGTAACCCTAACCTTATTCCTAACCGCAGCCTAACCCCTAACCTTATTCCTAACCGCAGTATAACCCTAACATTATTCCTAACCGCAGTGTAACCCTAACCTTATTCCTAACTGCAGCCTAACCCCTAACCTTATTCCTAACCGCAGTGTAACCCTAACCTTATTCCTAACCGCAGCCTTACCCCTAACCTTATTCCTAACCGCAGTATAACCCTAACCTTATTACTAACCGCAGTGTAAAGCTAACATTATTCCTAACTGCAGCCTTACCCTAACATTATTCCTAACTGCAGCCTAACCCTAACATTATTCCTAACCGCAGTGTAACCCTAACATTATTCTTAACTGCAGCCTAACCCTAACATTATTCCTAACCGCAGTGTAACCCTAACCTTATTCCTAACCACAGCATAACCCTAACCTTATTCCTAACCGCAGTGTAACCCTAACCTTATTCCTAACCACAGAGTAACCCTAACCTTATTCCTAACCACAGCATAACCCTAACCTTATTCCTAACCGCAGCCTTACTCCTTATTCCTAATCGCAATGTAACCCTAACCTTATTCCTAACCGCAGCCTTACCCTAACCTTATTCCTAACCGCAGGGCAACTCTAACCTTATTCCTAACTGCAGTGTAACTCTAACCTTATTCCTAACTGCAGCCTAACCCTAACCTTATTTCTAACCGCAGCCTAACCCCTAACCTTATTCCTAACTGCAGTGTAACCCTAACCTTATTCCTAACCGCAGCCTTACCCCTAACCTTATTCCTAACCGCAGTGTAACCCTAACCTTATTCCTAACCGCAATCTTACCCCTAACCTTATTCCTAACCGCAGTGTAAACCTAACCTTATTCCTAACTGCAGCCTAACCCTAATCTTATTCCTAACCGCAGTGTAACCCTAACCTTATTCCTAAAATCAGTGTAACCCTAACCTTATTCCTAACCTCAGCCTGACCCTAACCTTATTCCTAACCGCAGTGTAACCCTAACCTTATTCCTAACCGCAGCCTTACCCCTAACCTTATTCCTAACCGCAGTGTAACCCTAACCTTATTCCTAACCGCAGTGTAACCCTAACCTTATTCCTAACCGCAGCCTTACCGCTAACCTTATTCCTAACCGCAGTGTAACCCTTACCTTATTCCTAATCGCAGCCTTAACCTAACCTTATTCCTAACCGCAGTGTAACCCTAACCTTATTCCTAACCGCAGCCTTACCCCTAACCTTATTCCTAACCGCAGTGTAACCCTAACCTTATTTCTAACTGCAGCCTTACCCTAACCTTTTTCCTTACCGCAGCCTTACCCCTAACCTTATTCCTAACCGCAGTGTAACCCTAACCTTATTCCTAACCGCAGTGTAACCCTAACCTTATTCCTAACCGCAGCCTAACCCTAACATTATTCCTAACCGCAGTGTAACCCTAACCTTATTCCTAACCACAGCCTTACCCCTAACCTTATTCCGAACCGCAGTGTAACCCTAACGTTATTCCTAACTGCAGCCTTACCCTAACCTTATTCCTAAACGCAGTGTAACCCTAACCTTATTCCTAACCACAGTGTAACCCTAACCTTATTCCTAACTGCAGCCTGACCCTAACCTTATTCCTAACCGCAGTGTAACCCTAACCTTATTCCTAACCGCAGCCTAACCCTAACCTTATTCCTAACCGCAGTGTAACCCTAACCTTATTCCTAAACGCAGCCTTACCCTAACCTTATTCCTAACCGCAGTGTAACCCTAACCTTATTCCTAACCGCAGCCTTACCCTAACCTTATTCCTAACCGCAGTGTAACCCTAACCTTATTCCTAACTGCAGCCTAACCCTAACCTTATTCCTAACCGCAGTGTAACCCTAACCTTATTCCTAACCGCAGTGTAACCCTAACCTTATTCCTAACCGCATCCTAACCCCTAACCTTATTCCTAACCGCAGTATAACCCTAACATTATTCCTAACCGCAGTGTAACCCTAACCTTATTCCTAACTGCAGCCTAACCCCTAACCTTATTCCTAACCGCAGTGTAACCCTAACCTTATTCCTAACCGCAGCCTTACCCAGTGCCAGATTAAGCCTTCGGGGGGCCGGGGCACTTTAGTCAGGGGGGCCCCCCTTGCACTTGTCATTACTGGCCACAAACTGCATGAGAGAATATTATACTGTCAAAACAGAGTAAAGACAGTATAAACTTGGTCAATGGGTAACTGCTTTCTCTGTAGGACTGTAGGAGACCACACATTGTCAATGCTGCCTCTGATTAAAAACCCTCCCATGACTAGGCTGCTGCTGCTGTCCTCCATGGGCCTGAGAAGCATCTGAGCTCCACCAATCAGAGCTCAGCATAGACCTCTCAGCCTCTGCCCTCTTGTGCAAAGTGTCATGGGACTTAGTCAACTCCCAGTAATGCACTGCACACTTGGTCAGTGTGCCTTGGCTCCCGATGCTCAGCACCATTAATCACATTGGCAGATAGGTGAAGCTGCAGCACTACCCCACTCCCATGCACAAAACCTTTAGCAAAAAAAAACAAAACATGCCAGCCACAGGGGGGCCCTAGATAGAGGGGGGCCCAGGGGTACTGACCCCTTTTGCCCCTGCTTTAATCCAGCCCTGGCCTTACCCCTAACCTTATTCCTAACCGCAGTATAACCCTAACCTTATTTCTAACCGCAATGTAACCCTAACATTATTTCTAACTGCAGCCTTACCCTAACATTATTCCTAACTGCAGCCTAACCCTAACATTATTCCTAACCGCAGTGTAACCCTAACCTTATTCCTAACCACAGCATAACCCTAACCTTATTCCTAACCACAGAGTAACCCTAACCTTATTCCTAACCACAGCATAACCCTAACCTTATTCCTAACCGCAGCCATACCCTAACCTTATTCCTAATCGCAATGTAACCCTAACCTTATTCCTAACCGCAGCCTTACCCTAACCTTATTCCTAACCGCAGGGCAACTCTAACCTTATTCCTAACTGCAGCCTAACCCTAACCTTATTTCTAACCGCAGCCTAACCCTAACCTTATTCCTAACCGCAGCCTTACCCCTAACCTTATTCCTAACTGCAGTGTAACCCTAACCTTATTCCTAACCGTAGCCTTACCCCTAACCTTATTCCTAACCGCAGTGTAACCCTAACCTTATTCCTAACCGCAACCTTACCCCTAACCTTATTCCTAACCGCAGTGTAAACCTAACCTTATTCCTAACTGCAGCCTAACCCTAATCTTATTCCTAACCGCAGTGTAACCCTAACCTTATTTCTAAAATCAGTGTAACCCTAACCTTATTCCTAACCTCAGCCTGACCCTAACCTTATTCCTAACCGCAGTGTAACTCTAACCTTATTCCTAACCGCAGCCTTACCCCTAATCTTATTCCTAACCGCAGTGTAACCCTAACCTTATTCCTAACCGCAGTGTAACCCTAACCTCATTGCTAACCGCAGCCTTACCCCTAACCTTATTCCTAACCGCAGTGTAACCCTTACCTTATTCCTAATTGCAGCCTTAACCTAACCTTATTCCTAACCGCAGTGTAACCCTAACCTTATTCCTAACCACAGCATAACCCTAACCTTATTCCTAACCACAGAGTAACCCTAACCTTATTCCTAACCACAGCATAACCCTAACCTTATTCCTAACCGCAGCCATACCCTAACCTTATTCCTAATCGCAATGTAACCCTAACCTTATTCCTAACCGCAGCCTTACCCTAACCTTATTCCTAACCGCAGGGCAACTCTAACCTTATTCCTAACTGCAGCCTAACCCTAACCTTATTTCTAACCGCAGCCTAACCCTAACCTTATTCCTAACCGCAGCCTTACCCCTAACCTTATTCCTAACTGCAGTGTAACCCTAACCTTATTCCTAACCATAGCCTTACCCCTAACCTTATTCCTAACCGCAGTGTAACCCTAACCTTATTCCTAACCGCAACCTTACCCCTAACCTTATTCCTAACCGCAGTGTAAACCTAACCTTATTCCTAAGTGCAGCCTAACCCTAATCTTATTCCTAACCGCAGTGTAACCCTAACCTTATTTCTAAAATCAGTGTAACCCTAACCTTATTCCTAACCTCAGCCTGACCCTAACCTTATTCCTAACCGCAGTGTAACCCTAACCTTATTCCTAACCGCAGCCTTACCCCTAATCTTATTCCTAACCGCAGTGTAACCCTAACCTTATTCCTAACCGCAGTGTAACCCTAACCTTATTCCTAACCGCAGCCTTACCCCTAACCTTATTCCTAACCGCAGTGTAACCCTTACCTTATTCCTAATTGCAGCCTTAACCTAACCTTATTCCTAACCGCAGTGTAACCCTAACCTTATTCCTAACTGCAGCCTTACCCTAACCTTTTTCCTAACCGCAGCCTTACCCCTAATCTTATTCCTAACCGCAGTGTAACCCTAACCTTATTCCTAACCGCAGTGTAACCCTAACCTTATTCCTAACCGCAGCCTAACCCTAACATTATTCCTAACCGCAGTGTAACCCTAACCTTATTCCTAACCACAGCCTTACCCTAACCTTATTCCGAACCGCAGTGTAACCCTAACATTATTCCTAACTGCAGCCTTACCCTAACCTTATTCCTAAACGCAGTGTAACCCTAACCTTATTCCTAACCGCAGTGTAACCCTAACCTTATTCCTAACCGCAACCTTACCCCTAACCTTATTCCTAACCGCAGTGTAAACCTAACCTTATTCTTAACTGCAGCCTAACCCTAATCTTATTCCTAACCGCAGTGTAACCCTAACCTTATTCCTAAAATCAGTGTAACCCTAACCTTATTCCTAACCTCAGCCTGACCCTAACCTTATTCCTAACCGCAGTGTAACCCTAACCTTATTCCTAACCGCAGCCTTACCCCTAACCTTATTCCTTACCGCAGTGTAACCCTAACCTTATTCCTAACCGCAGTGTAACCCTAACCTTATTCCTAACCGCAGCCTTACCCCTAACCTTATTCCTAACCGCAGTGTAACCCTTACCTTATTCCTAATCGCAGCCTTAACCTAACCTTATTCCTAACCGCAGTGTAACCCTAACCTTATTCCTAACCGCAGCCTTACCCCTAACCTTATTCCTAACCGCAGTGTAACCCTAACCTTATTTCTAACTGCAGCCTTACCCTAACCTTTTTCCTTACCGCAGCCTTACCCCTAACCTTATTCCTAACCGCAGTGTAACCCTAACCTTATTCCTAACCGCAGTGTAACCCTAACCTTATTCCTAACCGCAGCCTAACCCTAACATTATTCCTAACCGCAGTGTAACCCTAACCTTATTCCTAACCACAGCCTTACCCCTAACCTTATTCCGAACCGCAGTGTAACCCTAACGTTATTCCTAACTGCAGCCTTACCCTAACCTTATTCCTAAACGCAGTGTAACCCTAACCTTATTCCTAACCACAGTGTAACCCTAACCTTATTCCTAACTGCAGCCTGACCCTAACCTTATTCCTAACCGCAGTGTAACCCTAACCTTATTCCTAACCGCAGCCTAACCCTAACCTTATTCCTAACCGCAGTGTAACCCTAACCTTATTCCTAAACGCAGCCTTACCCTAACCTTATTCCTAACCGCAGTGTAACCCTTACCTTATTCCTAATTGCAGCCTTAACCTAACCTTATTCCTAACCGCAGTGTAACCCTAACCTTATTCCTAACTGCAGCCTTACCCTAACCTTTTTCCTAACCGCAGCCTTACCCCTAATCTTATTCCTAACCGCAGTGTAACCCTAACCTTATTCCTAACCGCAGTGTAACCCTAACCTTATTCCTAACCGCAGCCTAACCCTAACATTATTCCTAACCGCAGTGTAACCCTAACCTTATTCCTAACCACAGCCTTACCCTAACCTTATTCCGAACCGCAGTGTAACCCTAACATTATTCCTAACTGCAGCCTTACCCTAACCTTATTCCTAAACGCAGTGTAACCCTAACCTTATTCCTAACCGCAGTGTAACCCTAACCTTATTCCTAACCGCAACCTTACCCCTAACCTTATTCCTAACCGCAGTGTAAACCTAACCTTATTCCTAACTGCAGCCTAACCCTAATCTTATTCCTAACCGCAGTGTAACCCTAACCTTATTCCTAAAATCAGTGTAACCCTAACCTTATTCCTAACCTCAGCCTGACCCTAACCTTATTCCTAACCGCAGTGTAACCCTAACCTTATTCCTAACCGCAGCCTTACCCCTAACCTTATTCCTTACCGCAGTGTAACCCTAACCTTATTCCTAACCGCAGTGTAACCCTAACCTTATTCCTAACCGCAGCCTTACCCCTAACCTTATTCCTAACCGCAGTGTAACCCTTACCTTATTCCTAATCGCAGCCTTAACCTAACCTTATTCCTAACCGCAGTGTAACCCTAACCTTATTCCTAACCGCAGCCTTACCCCTAACCTTATTCCTAACCGCAGTGTAACCCTAACCTTATTTCTAACTGCAGCCTTACCCTAACCTTTTTCCTTACCGCAGCCTTACCCCTAACCTTATTCCTAACCGCAGTGTAACCCTAACCTTATTCCTAACCGCAGTGTAACCCTAACCTTATTCCTAACCGCAGCCTAACCCTAACATTATTCCTAACCGCAGTGTAACCCTAACCTTATTCCTAACCACAGCCTTACCCCTAACCTTATTCCGAACCGCAGTGTAACCCTAACGTTATTCCTAACTGCAGCCTTACCCTAACCTTATTCCTAAACGCAGTGTAACCCTAACCTTATTCCTAACCACAGTGTAACCCTAACCTTATTCCTAACTGCAGCCTGACCCTAACCTTATTCCTAACCGCAGTGTAACCCTAACCTTATTCCTAACCGCAGCCTAACCCTAACCTTATTCCTAACCGCAGTGTAACCCTAACCTTATTCCTAAACGCAGCCTTACCCTAACCTTATTCCTAACCGCAGTGTAACCCTAACCTTATTCCTAACCGCAGCCTTACCCTAACCTTATTCCTAACCGCAGTGTAACCCTAACATTATTCCTAACCGCAGTGTAGCCCTAACCTTATTCCTAACCACAGTGTAACCCTAACCTTATTCCTAACTGCAGCCTGACCCTAACCTTATTCCTAACCGCAGTGTAACCCTAACCTTATTCCTAACCGCAGTGTAACCCTTACCTTATTCCTAACCGCAGCCTAACCCTAACCTTATTCCTAACCGCAGTGTAACCCTAACCTTATTCCTAAACGCAGCCTTACCCTAACCTTATTCCTAACCGCAGTGTAACCCTAACCTTATTCCTAACCGCAGCCTTACCCTAACCTTATTCCTAACCGCAGTGTAACCCTAACCTTATTCCTAACCGCAGTGTAACCCTAACCTTATTCCTAACCGCAGCCTAACCCTAACATTATTCCTAACCGCAGTGTAACCCTAACCTTATTCCTAACCACAGCCTTACCCCTAACCTTATTCCGAACCGCAGTGTAACCCTAACGTTATTCCTAACTGCAGCCTTACCCTAACCTTATTCCTAAACGCAGTGTAACCCTAACCTTATTCCTAACCACAGTGTAACCCTAACCTTATTCCTAACTGCAGCCTGACCCTAACCTTATTCCTAACCGCAGTGTAACCCTAACCTTATTCCTAACCGCAGCCTAACCCTAACCTTATTCCTAACCGCAGTGTAACCCTAACCTTATTCCTAAACGCAGCCTTACCCTAACCTTATTCCTAACCGCAGTGTAACCCTAACCTTATTCCTAACCGCAGCCTTACCCTAACCTTATTCCTAACCGCAGTGTAACCCTAACATTATTCCTAACCGCAGTGTAGCCCTAACCTTATTCCTAACCACAGTGTAACCCTAACCTTATTCCTAACTGCAGCCTGACCCTAACCTTATTCCTAACCGCAGTGTAACCCTAACCTTATTCCTAACCGCAGTGTAACCCTTACCTTATTCCTAACCGCAGCCTAACCCTAACCTTATTCCTAACCGCAGTGTAACCCTAACCTTATTCCTAAACGCAGCCTTACCCTAACCTTATTCCTAACCGCAGTGTAACCCTAACCTTATTCCTAACCGCAGCCTTACCCTAACCTTATTCCTAACCGCAGTGTAACCCTAACCTTATTCCTAACCGCAGTGTAACCCTAACCTTATTCCTAACTGCAGCCTAACCCTAACCTTATTCCTAACCGCAGTGTAACCCTAACCTTATTCCTAACCGCAGTGTAACCCTAACCTTATTCCTAACCGCATCCTAACCCCTAACCTTATTCCTAACCGCAGTATAACCCTAACATTATTCCTAACCGCAGTGTAACCCTAACCTTATTCCTAACTGCAGCCTAACCCCTAACCTTATTCCTAACCGCAGTGTAACCCTAACCTTATTCCTAACCGCAGCCTTACCCAGTGCCAGATTAAGCCTTCGGGGGGCCGGGGCACTTTAGTCAGGGGGGCCCCCCTTGCACTTGTCATTACTGGCCACAAACTGCATGAGAGAATATTATACGGTCAAAACAGAGTAAAGACAGTATAAACTTGGTCAATGGGTAACTGCTTTCTCTGTAGGACTGTAGGAGACCTCACATTGTCAATGCTGCCTCTGATTAAAAACCCTCCCATGACTAGGCTGCTGCTGCTGTCCTCCATGGGCCTGAGAAGCATCTGAGCTCCACCAATCAGAGCTCAGCATAGACCTCTCAGCCTCTGCCCTCTTGTGCAAAGTGTCATGGGACTTAGTCAACTCCCAGTAATGCACTGCACACTTGGTCAGTGTGCCTTGGCTCCCGATGCTCAGCACCATTAATCACATTGGCAGATAGGTGAAGCTGCAGCACTACCCCACTCCCATGCACAAAACCTTTAGCTAAAAAAAAAAAAACATGCCAACCACAGGGGGGCCCTAGATAGAGGGGGGCCCAGGGGTACTGACCCCTTTTGCCCCTGCTTTAATCCAGCCCTGGCCTTACCCCTAACCTTATTCCTAACTGCAGTATAACCCTAACCTTATTTCTAACCGCAATGTAACCCTAACATTATTTCTAACTGCAGCCTTACCCTAACATTATTCCTAACTGCAGCCTAACCCTAACATTATTCCTAACCGCAGTGTAACCCTAACCTTATTCCTAACCACAGCATAACCCTAACCTTATTCCTAACCACAGAGTAACCCTAACCTTATTCCTAACCACAGCATAACCCTAACCTTATTCCTAACCGCAGCCATACCCTAACCTTATTCCTAATCGCAATGTAACCCTAACCTTATTCCTAACCGCAGCCTTACCCTAACCTTATTCCTAACCGCAGGGCAACTCTAACCTTATTCCTAACTGCAGCCTAACCCTAACCTTATTTCTAACCGCAGCCTAACCCTAACCTTATTCCTAACCGCAGCCTTACCCCTAACCTTATTCCTAACTGCAGTGTAACCCTAACCTTATTCCTAACCATAGCCTTACACCTAACCTTATTCCTAACCGCAGTGTAACCCTAACCTTATTCCTAACCGCAACCTTACCCCTAACCTTATTCCTAACCGCAGTATAACCCTAGCCTTATTCCTAACCGCAGTGTAACCCTAACCTTATTGCTAACTGCAGCCTAACCCTAACCTTATTCCTAACCGCAGCCTTACCCCTAACCTTATTCCTAACCGCAGTGTAACCCTAACCTTATTCCTAACCGCAGCCTTACCCCTAACCTTATTCCTAACCGCAGTGTAACCCTAACCTTATTCCTAACCGCAGTGTAACCCTAACCTTATTCCTAACCGCAGCCTAACCCTAACCTTATTCCTAACCGCAGTGTAACCCTAACCTTATTACTAACCGCAGCCTAACTGAATGGATAGCGCACTCTATGTGTGGTATGTATAGTGAAATGGGTGGGGAGTTAGGGTGAAAAGATGGGGGGGGGGGAGGGTTTGGGGGGAGGGGAAAAAAAGGGGGGGGATGGGGAATGAGTTGTGTGGGAGGTTATGTCGGGGGGTGTGACGGTATCTAATGACGGTCAGGAGAAGAGGTAGTAAATAAAGAATAAATATTCTCTATTTACTACCTCTTCTCCTGACCGTCATTAGATACCGTCACACCCCCCGACATAACCTCCCACACAACTCATTCCCCATCCCCCCCCTTTTTTCCCCTCCCCCCAAACCCTCCCCCCCCCCATCTTTTCACCCTAACTCCCCACCCATTTCACTATACATACCACACATAGAGTGCGCTATCCATTCATCTATTTAAACTGTAACTAAGGGTTTCTGGACAAACCCTGAGGATTAAGCAGCACCACGCACATTCTAGTAGGTAGAGCGCAATATACCGCCATTTTTCATCATAACCACAGCCTAACGGTAACATTATTCCTAACCGCAGTGTAACCCTAACCTTATTCCTAACTGCAGCCTAACCCCTAACCTTATTCCTAACCGCAGTGTAACCCTAACCTTATTCCTAACTGCAGCCTAACCCTAACCTTATTCCTAACCGCAGCCTTACCCTAACCTTATTCCTAACCGCAGTGTAACCCTAACATTATTCCTAACTGCAGCCTTACCCTAACCTTATTCCTAACCGCAGCCTAACCCTAACCTTATTCCTAACTGCAGTGTAACCCTAACATTATTCCTAACTGCAGCCTTACCCTAACCTTATTCCTAACTGCAGTGTAACCCTAACCTTATTCCTAACCGCAGTGTAGCCCTAACCTTTTTCCTAACTGCAGCCTAACCCTTACCTTATTCCTAACCGCAGTGTAACCCTAACCTTGTTCCTAACCGCAGCCTAACCCTAACCTTATTCCTAACCGCAGCCTAACCCTAACCTTATTCCTAACCGCAGTGTAACCCTAACCTTATTCCTAACCGCAGCCTAACCCTAACCTTATTCCTAACCGCAGCCTAACCCTAACCTTATTCCTAAACGCAGCCTAACCCTAACCTTATTCCTAACCGCAGTGTAACCCTAACCTTATTCCTAACCGCAGCCTAACCCTAACCTTATTCCTAACCGCAGTGTAACCCTAACCTTATTCCTAACCGCAGCCTTACCCCTAACCTTATTCCTAACCGCAGCCTAACCCTAACCTTATTCCTAACCGCATTGTAACCCTAACCTTATTCCTAACCGCAGTGTAACCCTAACCTTATTTCTAACTGCAGCCTTACCCTAACCTTATTCCTAACCGCAGTGTAACCCTAACCTTATTCCTAACCGCAGTGTAACCCTAACCTTTTTCCTAACCGCAGCCTTACCCCTAACCTTATTCCTAACCGCAGTGTAACCCTAACCTTATTCCTAACCGCAGTGTAACCCTAACCTTATTTCTAACCGCAGTGTAACCCTAACCTTTTTCCTAACCGCAGCCTTACCCCTAACCTTATTCCTAACCGCAGTGTAACCCTAACCTTATTCCTAACCGCAGTGTAACCCTAACCTTTTTCCTAACCGCAGCCTTACCCCTAACCTTATTCCTAACCGCAGTGTAACCCTAACCTTATTCCTAACCGCAGTGTAACCCTAACCTTATTCCTAACCGCAGTGTAACCCTAACCTTTTTCCTAACCGCAGCCTTACCCCTAACCTTATTCCTAACCGCAGTGTAACCCTAACCTTATTCCTAACCGCAGTGTAACCCTAACCTTATTTCTAACTGCAGCCTTACCCTAACCTTTTTCCTAACCGCAGCCTAACCCTAACCTTATTCCTAAACGCAGCCATACCCCTAACCTTATTCCTAACAGCAGTGTAACCCTAACCTTATTCCTAACCACAGTGTAACCCTAACCTATTCCTAACCGCAGCCTAACCCCTAACCTTATTCCTAACCGCAGTATAACCCTAACCTTATTCCTAACCGCAGTGTAACCCTAACCTTATTCCTAATTGCAGCCTAACCCTAACCTTATTCCTAACCGCAGCCTAACCCTAACCTTATTCCTAACTGCAGCCTAACCCTAACCTTATTCCTAACCGCAGTGTAACCCTAACCTTATTCCTAACTGCAGCCTAACCCTAACCTTATTCATAACCGCAGTGTAACCCTAACCTTATTCCTAACCGCAGTGTAACCCTAACCTTATTCCTAACCGCAGCCTAACCCTAACCTTATTCCTAACCGCAGTGTAACCCTAACCTTATTCCTAACCGCAGCCTAACCCTAACATTATTCCTAACCGCAGTGTAACCCTAACTTTATTCCTAACCGCAGCCTTACCCCTAACCTTATTCCTAACCGCAGTGTAACCCTAACCTTATTCCTAACCGCAGCGTAACCCTAACCTTATTCCTAACCGCAGCCTTACCCTAACCTTATTCCTAACCGCAGTGTAACCCTAACCTTATTCCTAAACGCAGCCTTACCCTAACCTTATTCCTAACCGCAGTGTAACCCTAACCTTATTCCTAACCGCAGCCTTACCCTAACCTTATTCCTAACCGCAGTGTAACCCTAACCTTATTCCTAACCGCAGTGTAACCCTAACCTTATTCCTAACTGCAGCCTAACCCTAACCTTATTCCTAACCGCAGTGTAACCCTAACCTTATTCCTAACCGCAGTGTAACCCTAACCTTATTCCTAACCGCATCCTAACCCCTAACCTTATTCCTAACCGCAGTATAACCCTAACATTATTCCTAACCGCAGTGTAACCCTAACCTTATTCCTAACTGCAGCCTAACCCCTAACCTTATTCCTAACCGCAGTGTAACCCTAACCTTATTCCTAACCGCAGCCTTACCCAGTGCCAGATTAAGCCTTCGGGGGGCCGGGGCACTTTAGTCAGGGGGGCCCCCCTTGCACTTGTCATTACTGGCCACAAACTGCATGAGAGAATATTATACTGTCAAAACAGAGTAAAGACAGTATAAACTTGGTCAATGGGTAACTGCTTTCTCTGTAGGACTGTAGGAGACCTCACATTGTCAATGCTGCCTCTGATTAAAAACCCTCCCATGACTAGGCTGCTGCTGCTGTCCTCCATGGGCCTGAGAAGCATCTGAGCTCCACCAATCAGAGCTCAGCATAGACCTCTCAGCCTCTGCCCTCTTGTGCAAAGTGTCATGGGACTTAGTCAACTCCCAGTAATGCACTGCACACTTGGTCAGTGTGCCTTGGCTCCCGATGCTCAGCACCATTAATCACATTGGCAGATAGGTGAAGCTGCAGCACTACCCCACTCCCATGCACAAAACCTTTAGCTAAAAAAAAAATACATGCCAACCACAGGGGGGCCCTAGATAGAGGGGGGCCCAGGGGTACTGACCCCTTTTGCCCCTGCTTTAATCCAGCCCTGGCCTTACCCCTAACCTTATTCCTAACCGCAGTATAACCCTAACCTTATTTCTAACCGCAATGTAACCCTAACATTATTTCTAACTGCAGCCTTACCCTAACATTATTCCTAACTGCAGCCTAACCCTAACATTATTCCTAACCGCAGTGTAACCCTAACCTTATTCCTAACCACAGCATAACCCTAACCTTATTCCTAACCACAGAGTAACCCTAACCTTATTCCTAACCACAGCATAACCCTAACCTTATTCCTAACCGCAGCCATACCCTAACCTTATTTCTAATCGCAATGTAACCCTAACCTTATTCCTAACCGCAGCCTTACCCTAACCTTATTCCTAACCGCAGGGCAACTCTAACCTTATTCCTAACTGCAGCCTAACCCTAACCTTATTTCTAACCGCAGCCTAACCTTAACCTTATTCCTAACCGCAGCCTTACCCCTAACCTTATTCCTAACTGCAGTGTAACCCTAACCTTATTCCTAACCGTAGCCTTACCCCTAACCTTATTCCTAACCGCAGTGTAACCCTAACCTTATTCCTAACCGCAACCTTACCCCTAACCTTATTCCTAACCGCAGTGTAAACCTAACCTTATTCCTAACTGCAGCCTAACCCTAATCTTATTAATAACCGCAGTGTAACCCTAACCTTATTTCTAAAATCAGTGTAACCCTAACCTTATTCCTAACCTCAGCCTGACCCTAACCTTATTCCTAACCGCAGTGTAACCCTAACCTTATTCCTAACCGCAGCCTTACCCCTAATCTTATTCCTAACCGCAGTGTAACCCTAACCTTATTCCTAACCGCAGTGTAACCCTAACCTTATTCCTAACCGCAGCCTTACCCCTAACCTTATTCCTAACCGCAGTGTAACCCTTACCTTATTCCTAATTGCAGCCTTAACCTAACCTTATTCCTAACCGCAGTGTAACCCTAACCTTATTCCTAACCTCAGCCTTACCCCTAACCTTATTCCTAACCGCAGTGTAACCCTAACCTTATTTCTAACTGCAGCCTTACCCTAACCTTTTTCCTAACCGCAGCCTTACCCCTAATCTTATTCCTAACCGCAGTGTAACCCTAACCTTATTCCTAACCGCAGTGTAACCCTAACCTTATTCCTAACCGCAGCCTAACCCTAACATTATTCCTAACCGCAGTGTAACCCTAACCTTATTCCTAACCACAGCCTTACCCCTAACCTTATTCCGAACCGCAGTGTAACCCTAACATTATTCCTAACTGCAGCCTTACCCTAACCTTATTCCTAAACGCAGTGTAACCCTAACCTTATTCCTAACCGCAGTGTAACCCTAACCTTATTCCTAACCGCAGTGTAACCCTAACCTTATTCCTAACCGCAGCCTAACCCTAACATTATTCCTAACCGCAACCTTACCCCTAACCTTATTCCTAACCGCAGTGTAAACCTAACCTTATTCCTAACTGCAGCCTAACCCTAATCTTATTAATAACCGCAGTGTAACCCTAACCTTATTTCTAAAATCAGTGTAACCCTAACCTTATTCCTAACCTCAGCCTGACCCTAACCTTATTCCTAACCGCAGTGTAACCCTAACCTTATTCCTAACCGCAGCCTTACCCCTAATCTTATTACTAACCGCAGTGTAACCCTAACCTTATTCCTAACCGCAGTGTAACCCTAACCTTATTCCTAACCGCAGCCTTACCCCTAACCTTATTCCTAACCGCAGTGTAACCCTTACCTTATTCCTAATTGCAGCCTTAACCTAACCTTATTCCTAACCGCAGTGTAACCCTAACCTTATTCCTAACCTCAGCCTTACCCCTAACCTTATTCCTAACCGCAGTGTAACCCTAACCTTATTTCTAACTGCAGCCTTACCCTAACCTTTTTCCTAACCGCAGCCTTACCCCTAATCTTATTCCTAACCGCAGTGTAACCCTAACCTTATTCCTAACCGCAGTGTAACCCTAACCTTATTCCTAACCGCAGCCTAACCCTAACATTATTCCTAACCGCAGTGTAACCCTAACCTTATTCCTAACCACAGCCTTACCCCTAACCTTATTCCGAACCGCAGTGTAACCCTAACATTATTCCTAACTGCAGCCTTACCCTAACCTTATTCCTAAACGCAGTGTAACCCTAACCTTATTCCTAACCGCAGTGTAACCCTAACCTTATTCCTAACCGCAGTGTAACCCTAACCTTATTCCTAACCGCAGCCTAACCCTAACATTATTCCTAACCGCAGTGTAACCCTAACCTTATTCCTAACCGCAGCCTTACCCATAACCTTATTCCTAACCGCAGTGTAACCCTAAACTTATTTCTAACTGCAGCCTTACCCTAACCTTATTCCTAACCGCAGCCTTACCCCTAACCTTATTCCTAACCGCAGTGTAACCCTAACCTTATTCCTAACCGCAGGGTAACCCTAACCTTATTCCTAACCGCAGCCTAACCCTAACATTATTCCTAACCGCAGTGTAACCCTAACCTTATTCCTAACTGCAGCCTAACCCCTAACCTTATTCCTAACCGCAGTGTAACCTTAACCTTATTCCTAACCGCAGCCTTACCCCTAACCTTATTCCTAACCGCAGTATAACCCTAGCCTTATTCCTAACCGCAGTGTAACCCTAACCTTATTCCTAACCGCAGTGTAACCCTAACCTTATTCCTAACCGCAGCCTAACCCTAACCTTATTCCTAACCGCAGTGTAACCCTAACCTTATTACTAACCGCAGCCTAACGGTAACATTATTCCTAACCGCAGTGTAACCCTAACCTTATTCCTAACTGCAGCCTAACCCCTAACCTTATTCCTAACCGCAGTGTAACCCTAACCTTATTCCTAACTGCAGCCTAACCCTAACCTTATTCCTAACCGCAGCCTTACCCTAACCTTATTCCTAACCGCAGTGTAACCCTAACCTTATTCCTAACCGCAGCCTTACCCCTAACCTTATTCCTAACCGCAGTGTAACCCTAACCTTATTCCTAACCGCAGTGTAACCCTAACCTTATTCCTAACCGCAGCCTAACCCTAACCTTATTCCTAACCGCAGTGTAACCCTAACCTTATTACTAACCGCAGCCTAACGGTAACATTATTCCTAACCGCAGTGTAACCCTAACCTTATTCCTAACTGCAGCCTAACCCCTAACCTTATTCCTAACCGCAGTGTAACCCTAACCTTATTCCTAACTGCAGCCTAACCCTAACCTTATTCCTAACTGCAGCCTTACCCTAACCTTATTCCTAACCGCAGTGTAACCCTAACATTATTCCTAACTGCAGCCTTACAGTAACCTTATTCCTAACCGCAGCCTAACCCTAACCTTATTCCTAACTGCAGTGTAACCCTAACATTATTCCTAACTGCAGCCTTACCCTAACCTTATTCCTAACTGCAGTGTAACCTTATTCCTAACCGCAGTGTAGCCCTAACCTTTTTCCTAACTGTAGCCTAACCCTTACCTTATTCCTAACCGCAGTGTAACCCTAACCTTGTTCCTAACCGCAGCCTAACCCTAACCTTATTCCTAACCGCAGCCTAACCCTAACCTTATTCCTAACCGCAGTGTAACCCTAACCTTATACCTAACCGCAGCCTAACCCTAACCTTATTCCTAACCGCAGCCTAACCCTAACCTTATTCCTAAACGCAGCCTAACCCTAACCTTATTCCTAACCGCAGTGTAACCCTAACCTTATTCCTAACCGCAGCCTAACCCTAACCTTATTACTAACCGCAGTGTAACCCTAACCTTATTCCTAACCGCAGCCTTACCCCTAATCTTATTCCTAACCGCAGTGTAACCCTAACCTTATTCCTAACCGCAGTGTAACCCTAACCTTATTCCTAACCGCAGCCTTACCCCTAACCTTATTCCTAACCGCAGTGTAACCCTTACCTTATTCCTAATTGCAGCCTTAACCTAACCTTATTCCTAACCGCAGTGTAACCCTAACCTTATTCCTTACCTCAGCCTTACCCCTAACCTTATTCCTAACCGCAGTGTAACCCTAACCTTATTTCTAACTGCAGCCTTACCCTAACCTTTTTCCTAACCGCAGCCTTACCCCTAATCTTATTCCTAACCGCAGTGTAACCCTAACCTTATTCCTAACCGCAGCCTAACCCTAACCTTATTCCTAACCGCAGCCTAACCCTAACCTTATTCCTAAACGCAGCCTAACCCTAACCTTATTCCTAACCGCAGTGTAACCCTAACCTTATTCCTAACCGCAGTGTAGCCCTAACCTTATTCCTAACTGCAGTGTAACCCTAACCTTATTCCTAACCGCAGTGTAGCCCTAACCTTATTCCTAACCGCAGTGTAACCCTAACCTTATTCCTAACCGCAGACTAACCTTATTCCTAACCGCAGTATAACCCTAACCTTATTCCTAACTGCAGCCTAACCCCTAACCTTATTCCCAACCGCAGCCTAACCCTAACCTTATTCCTAACCGCAGTGTAACCCTAACCTTATTCCTAACTGCAGCCTAACCCTAACCTTATTCCTAACCGCAGTGTAACCCTAACCTTATTCCTAACTGCAGCCTAACCCCTAACCTTATTCCTAACTGCAGCCTAACCCCTAACATTATTCCTAACCGCAGTGTAACCCTAACCTTATTCCTAACCGCAGCCTAACCCCTAACCTTATTCCTAACTGCAGCCTTACCCCTAACCTTATTCCTAACCGCAGTATAACCCTAACCTTATTCCTAACCGCAGTGTAACCCTAACCTTATTGCTAACTGCAGCCTAACCCTAACCTTATTCCTAACCGCAGCCTTACCCCTAACCTTATTCCTAACCGCAGTGTAACCCTAACCTTATTCCTAACCGCAGTGTAACCCTAACCTTATTCCTAACCGCAGCCTTACCCCTAACCTTATTCCTAACCGCAGTGTAACCCTAACCTTATTCCTAACCGCAGTGTACCCCTAACCTTATTCCTAACTGCAGCCTAACCCTAACATCATTCCTAACCGCAGTGTAACCCTAACATTATTCCTAACCGCAGTCTTAACCCTAACCTTATTCCTAACCGCAGTGTAACCCTAACCTTATTACTAACCGCAGCCTAACCCTAACCTTATTCCTAACCGCAGTGTAACCCTAACCTTATTCCTAACCGCAGTGTAACCCTAACCTTATTCCTAACCGCAGTGTAACCCTAACCTTATTCCTAACCGCAGTGTAACCCTAACCTTATTCCTAACCGCAGCCTAACCCCTAACCTTATTCCTAACCGCAGTATAACCCTAACATTATTCCTAACCGCAGTGTAACCCTAACCTTATTCCTAACTGCAGCCTAACCCCTAACCTTATTCCTAACCGCAGTGTAACCCTAACCTTATTCCTAACCGCAGCCTTACCCCTAACCTTATTCCTAACCGCAGTATAACCCTAACCTTATTACTAACCGCAGTGTAAAGCTAACATTATTCCTAACTGCAGCCTTACCCTAACATTATTCCTAACTGCAGCCTAACCCTAACATTATTCCTAACCGCAGTGTAACCCTAACATTATTCTTAACTGCAGCCTAACCCTAACATTATTCCTAACCGCAGTGTAACCCTAACCTTATTCCTAACCACAGCATAACCCTAACCTTATTCCTAACCGCAGTGTAACCCTAACCTTATTCCTAACCACAGAGTAACCCTAACCTTATTCCTAACCACAGCATAACCCTAACCTTATTCCTAACCGCAGCCTTACTCCTTATTCCTAATCGCAATGTAACCCTAACCTTATTCCTAACCGCAGCCTTACCCTAACCTTATTCCTAACCGCAGGGCAACTCTAACCTTATTCCTAACTGCAGCCTAACCCTAACCTTATTTCTAACCGCAGCCTAACCCCTAACCTTATTCCTAACTGCAGTGTAACCCTAACCTTATTCCTAACCGCAGCCTTACCCCTAACCTTATTCCTAACCGCAGTGTAACCCTAACCTTATTCCTAACCGCAACCTTACCCCTAACCTTATTCCTAACCGCAGTGTAAACCTAACCTTATTCCTAACTGCAGCCTAACCCTAATCTTATTCCTAACCGCAGTGTAACCCTAACCTTATTCCTAAAATCAGTGTAACCCTAACCTTATTCCTAACCTCAGCCTGACCCTAACCTTATTCCTAACCGCAGTGTAACCCTAACCTTATTCCTAACCACAGCCTTACCCCTAACCTTATTCCTAACCGCAGTGTAACCCTAACCTTATTCCTAACCGCAGTGTAACCCTAACCTTATTCCTAACCGCAGCCTTACCCCTAACCTTATTCCTAACCGCAGTGTAACCCTTACCTTATTCCTAATCGCAGCCTTAACCTAACCTTATTCCTAACCGCAGTGTAACCCTAACCTTATTCCTAACCGCAGCCTTACCCCTAACCTTATTCCTAACCGCAGTGTAACCCTAACCTTATTTCTAACTGCAGCCTTACCCTAACCTTTTTCCTTACCGCAGCCTTACCCCTAACCTTATTCCTAACCGCAGTGTAACCCTAACCTTATTCCTAACCGCAGTGTAACCCTAACCTTATTCCTAACCGCAGCCTAACCCTAACATTATTTCTAACCGCAGTGTAACCCTAACCTTATTCCTAACCACAGCCTTACCCCTAACCTTATTCCGAACCGCAGTGTAACCCTAACGTTATTCCTAACTGCAGCCTTACCCTAACCTTATTCCTAAACGCAGTGTAACCCTAACCTTATTCCTAACCACAGTGTACCCCTAACCTTATTCCTAACTGCAGCCTGACCGTAACCTTATTCCTAACCGCAGTGTAACCCTAACCTTATTCCTAACCGCAGCCTAACCCTAACCTTATTCCTAACCGCAGTGTAACCCTAACCTTATTCCTAAACGCAGCCTTACCCTAACCTTATTCCTAACCGCAGTGTAACCCTAACCTTATTCCTAACCGCAGCCTTACCCTAACCTTATTCCTAACCGCAGTGTAACCCTAACCTTATTCCTAACCGCAGTGTAACCCTAACCTTATTCCTAACTGCAGCCTAACCCTAACCTTATTCCTAACCGCAGTGTAACCCTAACCTTATTCCTAACCGCAGTGTAACCCTAACCTTATTCCTAACCGCATCCTAACCCCTAACCTTATTCCTAACCGCAGTATAACCCTAACATTATTCCTAACCGCAGTGTAACCCTAACCTTATTCCTAACTGCAGCCTAACCCCTAACCTTATTCCTAACCGCAGTGTAACCCTAACCTTATTCCTAACCGCAGCCTTACCCAGTGCCAGATTAAGCCTTCGGGGGGCCGGGGCACTTTAGTCAGGGGGGCCCCCCTTGCACTTGTCATTACTGGCCACAAACTGCATGAGAGAATATTATACTGTCAAAACAGAGTAAAGACAGTATAAACTTGGTCAATGGGTAACTGCTTTCTCTGTAGGACTGTAGGAGACCTCACATTGTCAATGCTGCCTCTGATTAAAAACCCTCCCATGACTAGGCTGCTGCTGCTGTCCTCCATGGGCCTGAGAAGCATCTGAGCTCCACCAATCAGAGCTCAGCATAGACCTCTCAGCCTCTGCCCTCTTGTGCAAAGTGTCATGGGACTTAGTCAACTCCCAGTAATGCACTGCACACTTGGTCAGTGTGCCTTGGCTCCCGATGCTCAGCACCATTAATCACATTGGCAGATAGGTGAAGCTGCAGCACTACCCCACTCCCATGCACAAAACCTTTAGCTAAAAAAAAAAAAACATGCCAACCACAGGGGGGCCCTAGATAGAGGGGGGCCCAGGGGTACTGACCCCTTTTGCCTCTGCTTTAATCCAGCCCTGGCCTTACCCCTAACCTTATTCCTAACCGCAGTATAACCCTAACCTTATTTCTAACCGCAATGTAACCCTAACATTATTTCTAACTGCAGCCTTACCCTAACATTATTCCTAACTGCAGCCTAACCCTAACATTATTCCTAACCGCAGTGTAACCCTAACCTTATTCCTAACCACAGCATAACCCTAACCTTATTCCTAACCACAGAGTAACCCTAACCTTATTCCTAACCACAGCATAACCCTAACCTTATTCCTAACCGCAGCCATACCCTAACCTTATTCCTAATCGCAATGTAACCCTAACCTTATTCCTAACCGCAGCCTTACCCTAACCTTATTCCTAACCGCAGGGCAACTCTAACCTTATTCCTAACTGCAGCCTAACCCTAACCTTATTTCTAACCGCAGCCTAACCCTAACCTTATTCCTAACCGCAGCCTTACCCCTAACCTTATTCCTAACTGCAGTGTAACCCTAACCTTATTCCTAACCGTAGCCTTACCCCTAACCTTATTCCTAACCGCAGTGTAACCCTAACCTTATTCCTAACCGCAACCTTACCCCTAACCTTATTCCTAACCGCAGTGTAAACCTAACCTTATTCCTAACTGCAGCCTAACCCTAATCTTATTCCTAACCGCAGTGTAACCCTAACCTTATTTCTAAAATCAGTGTAACCCTAACCTTATTCCTAACCTCAGCCTGACCCTAACCTTATTCCTAACCGCAGTGTAACCCTAACCTTATTCCTAACCTCAGCCTGACCCTAACCTTATTCCTAACCGCAGTGTAACTCTAACCTTATTCCTAACCGCAGCCTTACCCCTAATCTTATTCCTAACCGCAGTGTAACCCTAACCTTATTCCTAACCGCAGTGTAACCCTAACCTCATTCCTAACCGCAGCCTTACCCCTAACCTTATTCCTAACCGCAGTGTAACCCTTACCTTATTCCTAATTGCAGCCTTAACCTAACCTTATTCCTAACCGCAGTGTAACCCTAACCTTATTCCTAACCACAGCATAACCCTAACCTTATTCCTAACCACAGAGTAACCCTAACCTTATTCCTAACCACAGCATAACCCTAACCTTATTCCTAACCGCAGCCATACCCTAACCTTATTCCTAATCGCAATGTAACCCTAACCTTATTCCTAACCGCAGCCTTACCCTAACCTTATTCCTAACCGCAGGGCAACTCTAACCTTATTCCTAACTGCAGCCTAACCCTAACCTTATTTCTAACCGCAGCCTAACCCTAACCTTATTCCTAACCGCAGCCTTACCCCTAACCTTATTCCTAACTGCAGTGTAACCCTAACCTTATTCCTAACCATAGCCTTACCCCTAACCTTATTCCTAACCGCAGTGTAACCCTAACCTTATTCCTAACCGCAACCTTACCCCTAACCTTATTCCTAACCGCAGTGTAAACCTAACCTTATTCCTAAGTGCAGCCTAACCTTAATCTTATTCCTAACCGCAGTGTAACCCTAACCTTATTTCTAAAATCAGTGTAACCCTAACCTTATTCCTAACCTCAGCCTGACCCTAACCTTATTCCTAACCGCAGTGTAACCCTAACCTTATTCCTAACCGCAGCCTTACCCCTAATCTTATTCCTAACCGCAGTGTAACCCTAACCTTATTCCTAACCGCAGTGTAACCCTAACCTTATTCCTAACCGCAGCCTTACCCCTAACCTTATTCCTAACCGCAGTGTAACCCTTACCTTATTCCTAATTGCAGCCTTAACCTAACCTTATTCCTAACCGCAGTGTAACCCTAACCTTATTCCTAACTGCAGCCTTACCCTAACCTTTTTCCTAACCGCAGCCTTACCCCTAATCTTATTCCTAACCGCAGTGTAACCCTAACCTTATTCCTAACCGCAGTGTAACCCTAACCTTATTCCTAACCGCAGCCTAACCCTAACATTATTCCTAACCGCAGTGTAACCCTAACCTTATTCCTAACCACAGCCTTACCCTAACCTTATTCCGAACCGCAGTGTAACCCTAACATTATTCCTAACTGCAGCCTTACCCTAACCTTATTCCTAAACGCAGTGTAACCCTAACCTTATTCCTAACCGCAGTGTAACCCTAACCTTATTCCTAACCGCAACCTTACCCCTAACCTTATTCCTAACCGCAGTGTAAACCTAACCTTATTCCTAACTGCAGCCTAACCCTAATCTTATTCCTAACCGCAGTGTAACCCTAACCTTATTCCTAAAATCAGTGTAACCCTAACCTTATTCCTAACCTCAGCCTGACCCTAACCTTATTCCTAACCGCAGTGTAACCCTAACCTTATTCCTAACCGCAGCCTTACCCCTAACCTTATTCCTAACCGCAGTGTAACCCTAACCTTATTCCTAACCGCAGTGTAACCCTAACCTTATTCCTAACCGCAGCCTTACCCCTAACCTTATTCCTAACCGCAGTGTAACCCTTACCTTATTCCTAATCGCAGCCTTAACCTAACCTTATTCCTAACCGCAGTGTAACCCTAACCTTATTCCTAACCGCAGCCTTACCCCTAACCTTATTCCTAACCGCAGTGTAACCCTAACCTTATTTCTAACTGCAGCCTTACCCTAACCTTTTTCCTTACCGCAGCCTTACCCCTAACCTTATTCCTAACCGCAGTGTAACCCTAACCTTATTCCTAACCGCAGTGTAACCCTAACCTTATTCCTAACCGCAGCCTAACCCTAACATTATTCCTAACCGCAGTGTAACCCTAACCTTATTCCTAACCAAAGCCTTACCCCTAACCTTATTCCGAACCGCAGTGTAACCCTAACGTTATTCCTAACTGCAGCCTTACCCTAACCTTATTCCTAAACGCAGTGTAACCCTAACGTTATTCCTAACTGCAGCCTTACCCTAACCTTATTCCTAACTGCAGCCTGACCCTAACCTTATTCCTAACCGCAGTGTAACCCTAACCTTATTCCTAACCGCAGCCTAACCCTAACCTTATTCCTAACCGCAGTGTAACCCTAACCTTATTCCTAAACGCAGCCTTACCCTAACCTTATTCCTAACCGCAGTGTAACCCTAACCTTATTCCTAACCGCAGCCTTACCCTAACCTTATTCCTAACCGCAGTGTAACCCTAACATTATTCCTAACCGCAGTGTAGCCCTAACCTTATTCCTAACCACAGTGTAACCCTAACCTTATTCCTAACTGCAGCCTGACCCTAACCTTATTCCTAACCGCAGTGTAACCCTAACCTTATTCCTAACCGCAGCCTAACCCTAACCTTATTCCTAACCGCAGTGTAACCCTAACCTTATTCCTAAACGCAGCCTTACCCTAACCTTATTCCTAACCGCAGTGTAACCCTAACCTTATTCCTAACCGCAGCCTTACCCTAACCTTATTCCTAACCGCAGTGTAACCCTAACCTTATTCCTAACCGCAGTGTAACCCTAACCTTATTCCTAACTGCAGCCTAACCCTAACCTTATTCCTA
This sequence comes from Crinia signifera, assembly GCF_055691185.1. Lineage (NCBI taxonomy): Eukaryota > Metazoa > Chordata > Amphibia > Anura > Myobatrachidae > Crinia > Crinia signifera. The sequence continues at coordinate 284,536,436 of NC_139222.1, read as the reverse complement.
ACCGCAGTGTAACCCTAACCTTATTCCTAACCGCAGTGTAACCCTAACCTTATTCCTAACCGCATCCTAACCCCTAACCTTATTCCTAACCGCAGTATAACCCTAACATTATTCCTAACCGCAGTGTAACCCTAACCTTATTCCTAACTGCAGCCTAACCCCTAACCTTATTCCTAACCGCAGTGTAACCCTAACCTTATTCCTAACCGCAGCCTTACCCAGTGCCAGATTAAGCCTTCGGGGGGCCGGGGCACTTTAGTCAGGGGGGCCCCCCTTGCACTTGTAATTACTGGCCACAAACTGCATGAGAGAATATTATACTGTCAAAACAGAGTAAAGACAGTATAAACTTGGTCAATGGGTAACTGCTTTCTCTGTAGGACTGTAGGAGACCTCACATTGTCAATGCTGCCTCTGATTAAAAACCCTCCCATGACTAGGCTGCTGCTGCTGTCCTCCATGGGCCTGAGAAGCATCTGAGCTCCACCAATCAGAGCTCAGCATAGACCTCTCAGCCTCTGCCCTCTTGTGCAAAGTGTCATGGGACTTAGTCAACTCCCAGTAATGCACTGCACACTTGGTCAGTGTGCCTTGGCTCCCGATGCTCAGCACCATTAATCACATTGGCAGATAGGTGAAGCTGCAGCACTACCCCACTCCCATGCACAAAACCTTTAGCTAAAAAAAAAAAAACATGCCAACCACAGGGGGGCCCTAGATAGAGGGGGGCCCAGGGGTACTGACCCCTTTTGCCCCTGCTTTAATCCAGCCCTGGCCTTACCCCTAACCTTATTCCTAACTGCAGTATAACCCTAACCTTATTTCTAACCGCAATGTAACCCTAACATTATTTCTAACTGCAGCCTTACCCTAACATTATTCCTAACTGCAGCCTAACCCTAACATTATTCCTAACCGCAGTGTAACCCTAACCTTATTCCTAACCACAGCATAACCCTAACCTTATTCCTAACCACAGAGTAACCCTAACCTTATTCCTAACCACAGCATAACCCTAACCTTATTCCTAACCGCAGCCATACCCTAACCTTATTCCTAATCGCAATGTAACCCTAACCTTATTCCTAACCGCAGCCTTACCCTAACCTTATTCCTAACCGCAGGGCAACTCTAACCTTATTCCTAACTGCAGCCTAACCCTAACCTTATTTCTAACCGCAGCCTAACCCTAACCTTATTCCTAACCGCAGCCTTACCCCTAACCTTATTCCTAACTGCAGTGTAACCCTAACCTTATTCCTAACCATAGCCTTACACCTAACCTTATTCCTAACCGCAGTGTAACCCTAACCTTATTCCTAACCGCAACCTTACCCCTAACCTTATTCCTAACCGCAGTGTAAACCTAACCTTATTCCTAAGTGCAGCCTAACCCTAATCTTATTCCTAACCGCAGTGTAACCCTAACCTTATTTCTAAAATCAGTGTAACCCTAACCTTATTCCTAACCTCAGCCTGACCCTAACCTTATTCCTAACCGCAGTGTAACCCTAACCTTATTCCTAACCGCAGCCTTACCCCTAATCTTATTCCTAACCGCAGTGTAACCCTAACCTTATTCCTAACCGCAGTGTAACCCTAACCTTATTCCTAACCGCAGCCTTACCCCTAACCTTATTCCTAACCGCAGTGTAACCCTTACCTTATTCCTAATTGCAGCCTTAACCTAACCTTATTCCTAACCGCAGTGTAACCCTAACCTTATTCCTAACTGCAGCCTTACCCTAACCTTTTTCCTAACCGCAGCCTTACCCCTAATCTTATTCCTAACCGCAGTGTAACCCTAACCTTATTCCTAACCGCAGTGTAACCCTAACCTTATTCCTAACCGCAGCCTAACCCTAACATTATTCCTAACCGCAGTGTAACCCTAACCTTATTCCTAACCACAGCCTTACCCCTAACCTTATTCCGAACCGCAGTGTAACCCTAACATTATTCCTAACTGCAGCCTTACCCTAACCTTATTCCTAAACGCAGTGTAACCCTAACCTTATTCCTAACCGCAGTGTAACCCTAACCTTATTCCTAACTGCAGCCTAACCCTAACCTTATTCCTAACCGCAGTGTAACCCTAACCTTATTCCTAACCGCAGTGTAACCCTAACCTTATTCCTAACCGCAGCCTAACCCTAACATTATTCCTAACCGCAGTGTAACCCTAACCTTATTCCTAACCGCAGCCTTACCCATAACCTTATTCCTAACCGCAGTGTAACCCTAAACTTATTTCTAACTGCAGTCTTACCCTAACCTTATTCCTAACCGCAGCCTTACCCCTAACCTTATTCCTAACCGCAGTGTAACCCTAACCTTATTCCTAACCGCAGGGTAACCCTAACCTTATTCCTAACCGCAGCCTAACCCTAACATTATTCCTAACCGCAGTGTAACCCTAACCTTATTCCTAACTGCAGCCTAACCCCTAACCTTATTCCTAACCGCAGTGTAACCTTAACCTTATTCCTAACCGCAGTGTAACCCTAACTTTATTGCTAACTGCAGCCTAACCCTAACCTTATTCCTAACCGCAGCCTTACCCCTAACCTTATTCCTAACCGCAGTGTAACCCTAACCTTATTCCTAACCGCAGCCTTACCCCTAACCTTATTCCTAACCGCAGTGTAACCCTAACCTTATTCCTAACCGCAGTGTAACCCTAACCTTATTCCTAACCGCAGCCTAACCCTAACCTTATTCCTAACCGCAGTGTAACTCTAACCTTATTACTAACCGCAGCCTAACTGAATGGATAGCGCACTCTATGTGTGGTATGTATAGTGAAATGGGTGGGGAGTTAGGGTGAAAAGATGGGGGGGGGGAGGGTTTGGGGGGAGGGGAAAAAAAGGGGGGGGATGGGGAATGAGTTGTGTGGGAGGTTATGTCGGGGGGTGTGACGGTATCTAATGACGGTCAGGAGAAGAGGTAGTAAATAAAGAATAAATATTCTCTATTTACTACCTCTTCTCCTGACCGTCATTAGATACCGTCACACCCCCCGACATAACCTCCCACACAACTCATTCCCCATCCCCCCCCTTTTTTTCCCCTTCCCCCAAACCCTCCCCCCCCCATCTTTTCACCCTAACTCCCCACCCATTTCACTATACATACCACACATAGAGTGCGCTATCCATTCATCTATTTAAACTGTAACTAAGGGTTTCTGGACAAACCCTGAGGATTAAGCAGCACCACGCACATTCTAGTAGGTAGAGCGCAATATACCGCCATTTTTCATCATAACCACAGCCTAACGGTAACATTATTCCTAACCGCAGTGTAACCCTAACCTTATTCCTAACTGCAGCCTAACCCCTAACCTTATTCCTAACCGCAGTGTAACCCTAACCTTATTCCTAACTGCAGCCTAACCCTAACCTTATTCCTAACCGCAACCTTACCCTAACCTTATTCCTAACCGCAGTGTAACCCTAACATTATTCCTAACTGCAGCCTTACCCTAACCTTATTCCTAACCGCAGCCTAACCTTATTCCTAACTGCAGTGTAACCCTAACATTATTCCTAACTGCAGCCTTACCCTAACCTTATTCCTAACTGCAGTGTAACCCTAACCTTATTCCTAACCGCAGTGTAGCCCTAACCTTTTTCCTAACTGCAGCCTAACCCTTACCTTATTCCTAACCGCAGTGTAACCCTAACCTTGTTCCTAACCGCAGCCTAACCCTAACCTTATTCCTAACCGCAGCCTAACCCTAACCTTATTCCTAACCGCAGTGTAACCCTAACCTTATTCCTAACCGCAGCCTAACCCTAACCTTATTCCTAACCGCAGCCTAACCCTAACCTTATTCCTAAACGCAGCCTAACCCTAACCTTATTCCTAACCGCAGTGTAACCCTAACCTTATTCCTAACCGCAGCCTAACCCTAACCTTATTCCTAACCGCAGTGTAACCCTAACCTTATTCCTAACCGCAGCCTTACCCCTAACCTTATTCCTAACCGCAGCCTAACCCTAACCTTATTCCTAACCGCATTGTAACCCTAACCTTATTCCTAACCGCAGTGTAACCCTAACCTTATTTCTAACTGCAGCCTTACCCTAACCTTATTCCTAACCGCAGTGTAACCCTAACCTTATTCCTAACCGCAGTGTAACCCTAACCTTTTTCCTAACCGCAGCCTTACCCCTAACCTTATTCCTAACCGCAGTGTAACCCTAACCTTATTCCTAACCGCAGTGTAACCCTAACCTTATTTCTAACTGCAGCCTTACCCTAACCTTTTTCCTAACCGCAGCCTAACCCTAACCTTATTCCTAAACGCAGCCATACCCCTAACCTTATTCCTAACAGCAGTGTAACCCTAACCTTATTCCTAACCACAGTGTAACCCTAACCTATTCCTAACCGCAGCCTAACCCCTAACCTTATTCCTAACCGCAGTATAACCCTAACCTTATTCCTAACCGCAGTGTAACCCTAACCTTATTCCTAATTGCAGCCTAACCCTAACCTTATTCCTAACCGCAGCCTAACCCTAACCTTATTCCTAACTGCAGCCTAACCCTAACCTTATTCCTAACCGCAGTGTAACCCTAACCTTATTCCTAACTGCAGCCTAACCCTAACCTTATTCATAACCGCAGTGTAACCCTAACCTTATTCCTAACCGCAGTGTAACCCTAACCTTATTCCTAACCGCAGCCTAACCCTAACCTTATTCCTAATCGCAGTGTAACCCTAACCTTATTCCTAACCGCAGCCTAACCCTAACATTATTCCTAACCGCAGTGTAACCCTAACTTTATTCCTAACCGCAGCCTTACCCCTAACCTTATTCCTAACCGCAGTGTAACCCTAACCTTATTCCTAACCGCAGCGTAACCCTAACCTTATTCCTAACCGCAGCCTTACCCTAACCTTATTCCTAACCGCAGTGTAACCCTAACCTTATTCCTAAACGCAGCCTTACCCTAACCTTATTCCTAACCGCAGTGTAACCCTAACCTTATTCCTAACCGCAGCCTTACCCTAACCTTATTCCTAACCGCAGTGTAACCCTAACCTTATTCCTAACCGCAGTGTAACCCTAACCTTATTCCTAACTGCAGCCTAACCCTAACCTTATTCCTAACCGCAGTGTAACCCTAACCTTATTCCTAACCGCAGTGTAACCCTAACCTTATTCCTAACCGCATCCTAACCCCTAACCTTATTCCTAACCGCAGTATAACCCTAACATTATTCCTAACCGCAGTGTAACCCTAACCTTATTCCTAACTGCAGCCTAACCCCTAACCTTATTCCTAACCGCAGTGTAACCCTAACCTTATTCCTAACCGCAGCCTTACCCAGTGCCAGATTAAGCCTTCGGGGGGCCGGGGCACTTTAGTCAGGGGGGCCCCCCTTGCACTTGTCATTACTGGCCACAAACTGCATGAGAGAATATTATACTGTCAAAACAGAGTAAAGACAGTATAAACTTGGTCAATGGGTAACTGCTTTCTCTGTAGGACTGTAGGAGACCTCACATTGTCAATGCTGCCTCTGATTAAAAACCCTCCCATGACTAGGCTGCTGCTGCTGTCCTCCATGGGCCTGAGAAGCATCTGAGCTCCACCAATCAGAGCTCAGCATAGACCTCTCAGCCTCTGCCCTCTTGTGCAAAGTGTCATGGGACTTAGTCAACTCCCAGTAATGCACTGCACACTTGGTCAGTGTGCCTTGGCTCCCGATGCTCAGCACCATTAATCACATTGGCATATAGGTGAAGCTGCAGCACTACCCCACTCCCATGCACAAAACCTTTAGCTAAAAAAAAAAATACATGCCAACCACAGGGGGGCCCTAGATAGAGGGGGGCCCAGGGGTACTGACCCCTTTTGCCCCTGCTTTAATCCAGCCCTGGCCTTACCCCTAACCTTATTCCTAACCGCAGTATAACCCTAACCTTATTTCTAACCGCAATGTAACCCTAACATTATTTCTAACTGCAGCCTTACCCTAACATTATTCCTAACTGCAGCCTAACCCTAACATTATTCCTAACCGCAGTGTAACCCTAACCTTATTCCTAACCACAGCATAACCCTAACCTTATTCCTAACCACAGAGTAACCCTAACCTTATTCCTAACCACAGCATAACCCTAACCTTATTCCTAACCGCAGCCATACCCTAACCTTATTTCTAATCGCAATGTAACCCTAACCTTATTCCTAACCGCAGCCTTACCCTAACCTTATTCCTAACCGCAGGGCAACTCTAACCTTATTCCTAACTGCAGCCTAACCCTAACCTTATTTCTAACCGCAGCCTAACCCTAACCTTATTCCTAACCGCAGCCTTACCCCTAACCTTATTCCTAACTGCAGTGTAACCCTAACCTTATTCCTAACCGTAGCCTTACCCCTAACCTTATTCCTAACCGCAGTGTAACCCTAACCTTATTCCTAACCGCAACCTTACCCCTAACCTTATTCCTAACCGCAGTGTAAACCTAACCTTATTCCTAACTGCAGCCTAACCCTAATCTTATTAATAACCGCAGTGTAACCCTAACCTTATTTCTAAAATCAGTGTAACCCTAACCTTATTCCTAACCTCAGCCTGACCCTAACCTTATTCCTAACCGCAGTGTAACCCTAACCTTATTCCTAACCGCAGCCTTACCCCTAATCTTATTCCTAACCGCAGTGTAACCCTAACCTTATTCCTAACCGCAGTGTAACCCTAACCTTATTCCTAACCGCAGCCTTACCCCTAACCTTATTCCTAACCGCAGTGTAACCCTTACCTTATTCCTAATTGCAGCCTTAACCTAACCTTATTCCTAACCGCAGTGTAACCCTAACCTTATTCCTAACCTCAGCCTTACCCCTAACCTTATTCCTAACCGCAGTGTAACCCTAACCTTATTTCTAACTGCAGCCTTACCCTAACCTTTTTCCTAACCGCAGCCTTACCCCTAATCTTATTCCTAACCGCAGTGTAACCCTAACCTTATTCCTAACCGCAGTGTAACCCTAACCTTATTCCTAACCGCAGCCTAACCCTAACATTATTCCTAACCGCAGTGTAACCCTAACCTTATTCCTAACCACAGCCTTACCCCTAACCTTATTCCGAACCGCAGTGTAACCCTAACATTATTCCTAACTGCAGCCTTACCCTAACCTTATTCCTAAACGCAGTGTAACCCTAACCTTATTCCTAACCGCAGTGTAACCCTAACCTTATTCCTAACTGCAGCCTAACCCTAACCTTATTCCTAACCGCAGTGTAACCCTAACCTTATTCCTAACCGCAGTGTAACCCTAACCTTATTCCTAACCGCAGCCTAACCCTAACATTATTCCTAACCGCAGTGTAACCCTAACCTTATTCCTAACCGCAGCCTTACCCATAACCTTATTCCTAACCGCAGTGTAACCCTAAACTTATTTCTAACTGCAGCCTTACCCTAACCTTATTCCTAACCGCAGCCTTACCCCTAACCTTATTCCTAACCGCAGTGTAACCCTAACCTTATTCCTAACCGCAGGGTAACCCTAACCTTATTCCTAACCGCAGCCTAACCCTAACATTATTCCTAACCGCAGTGTAACCCTAACCTTATTCCTAACTGCAGCCTAACCCCTAACCTTATTCCTAACCGCAGTGTAACCTTAACCTTATTCCTAACCGCAGCCTTACCCCTAACCTTATTCCTAACCGCAGTATAACCCTAGCCTTATTCCTAACCGCAGTGTAACCCTAACCTTATTCCTAACCGCAGTGTAACCCTAACCTTATTCCTAACCGCAGCCTAACCCTAACCTTATTCCTAACCGCAGTGTAACCCTAACCTTATTACTAACCGCAGCCTAACGGTAACATTATTCCTAACCGCAGTGTAACCCTAACCTTATTCCTAACTGCAGCCTAACCCCTAACCTTATTCCTAACCGCAGTGTAACCCTAACCTTATTCCTAACTGCAGCCTAACCCTAACCTTATTCCTAACCGCAGCCTTACCCTAACCTTATTCCTAACCGCAGTGTAACCCTAACCTTATTCCTAACCGCAGCCTTACCCCTAACCTTATTCCTAACCGCAGTGTAACCCTAACCTTATTCCTAACCGCAGTGTAACCCTAACCTTATTCCTAACCGCAGCCTAACCCTAACCTTATTCCTAACCGCAGTGTAACCCTAACCTTATTACTAACCGCAGCCTAACGGTAACATTATTCCTAACCGCAGTGTAACCCTAACCTTATTCCTAACTGCAGCCTAACCCCTAACCTTATTCCTAACCGCAGTGTAACCCTAACCTTATTCCTAACTGCAGCCTAACCCTAACCTTATTCCTAACTGCAGCCTTACCCTAACCTTATTCCTAACCGCAGTGTAACCCTAACATTATTCCTAACTGCAGCCTTACCCTAACCTTATTCCTAACCGCAGCCTAACCCTAACCTTATTCCTAACTGCAGTGTAACCCTAACATTATTCCTAACTGCAGCCTTACCCTAACCTTATTCCTAACTGCAGTGTAACCCTAACCTTATTCCTAACCGCAGTGTAGCCCTAACCTTTTTCCTAACTGCAGCCTAACCCTTACCTTATTCCTAACCGCAGTGTAACCCTAACCTTGTTCCTAACCGCAGCCTAACCCTAACCTTATTCCTAACCGCAGCCTAACCCTAACCTTATTCCTAACCGCAGTGTAACCCTAACCTTATTCCTAACCGCAGCCTAACCCTAACCTTATTCCTAACCGCAGCCTAACCCTAACCTTATTCCTAAACGCAGCCTAACCCTAACCTTATTCCTAACCGCAGTGTAACCCTAACCTTATTCCTAACCGCAGCCTAACCCTAACCTTATTCCTAACCGCAGTGTAACCCTAACCTTATTCCTAACCGCAGCCTTACCCCTAATCTTATTCCTAACCGCAGTGTAACCCTAACCTTATTCCTAACCGCAGTGTAACCCTAACCTTATTCCTAACCGCAGCCTTACCCCTAACCTTATTCCTAACCGCAGTGTAACCCTTACCTTATTCCTAATTGCAGCCTTAACCTAACCTTATTCCTAACCGCAGTGTAACCCTAACCTTATTCCTTACCTCAGCCTTACCCCTAACCTTATTCCTAACCGCAGTGTAACCCTAACCTTATTTCTAACTGCAGCCTTACCCTAACCTTTTTCCTAACCGCAGCCTTACCCCTAATCTTATTCCTAACCGCAGTGTAACCCTAACCTTATTCCTAACCGCAGCCTAACCCTAACCTTATTCCTAACCGCAGCCTAACCCTAACCTTATTCCTAAACGCAGCCTAACCCTAACCTTATTCCTAACCGCAGTGTAACCCTAACCTTATTCCTAACCTCAGCCTGACCCTAACCTTATTCCTAACCGCAGTGTAACCCTAACCTTATTCCTAACCGCAGCCTTACCCCTAATCTTATTCCTAACCGCAGTGTAACCCTAACCTTATTCCTAACCGCAGTGTAACCCTAACCTTATTCCTAACCGCAGCCTTACCCCTAACCTTATTCCTAACCGCAGTGTAACCCTTACCTTACTCCTAATTGCAGCCTTAACCTAACCTTATTCCTAACCGCAGTGTAACCCTAACCTTATTCCTAACCTCAGCCTTACCCCTAACCTTATTCCTAACCGCAGTATAACCCTAACCTTATTTCTAACTGCAGCCTTACCCTAACCTTTTTCCTAACCGCAGCCTTACCCCTAATCTTATTCCTAACCGCAGTGTAACCCTAACCTTATTCCTAACCGCAGCCTAACCCTAACATTATTCCTAACCGCAGTGTAACCCTAACCTTATTCCTAACCACAGCCTTACCCCTAACCTTATTCCGAACCGCAGTGTAACCCTAACATTATTCCTAACTGCAGCCTTACCCTAACCCTATTCCTAAACGCAGTGTAACCCTAACCTTATTCCTAACCGCAGTGTAACCCTAACCTTATTCCTAACTGCAGCCTAACCCTAACCTTATTCCTAACCGCAGTGTAACCCTAACCTTATTCCTAACCGCAGTGTAACCCTAACCTTATTCCTAACCGCAGCCTAACCCTAACATTATTCCTAACCGCAGTGTAACCCTAACCTTATTCCTAACCGCAGCCTTACCCATAACCTTATTCCTAACCGCAGTGTAACCCTAAACTTATTTCTAACTGCAGCCTTACCCTAACCTTATTCCTAACCGCAGCCTTACCCCTAACCTTATTCCTAACCGCAGTGTAACCCTAACCTTATTCCTAACCGCAGGGTAACCCTAACCTTATTCCTAACCGCAGCCTAACCCTAACATTATTCCTAACCGCAGTGTAACCCTAACCTTATTCCTAACTGCAGCCTAACCCCTAACCTTATTCCTAACCGCAGTGTAACCTTAACCTTATTCCTAACCGCAGCCTTACCCCTAACCTTATTCCTAACCGCAGTATAACCCTAGCCTTATTCCTAACCGCAGTGTAACCCTAACCTTATTCCTAACCGCAGTGTAACCCTAACCTTATTCCTAACCGCAGCCTAACCCTAACCTTATTCCTAACCGCAGTGTAACCCTAACCTTATTACTAACCGCAGCCTAACGGTAACATTATTCCTAACCGCAGTGTAACCCTAACCTTATTCCTAACTGCAGCCTAACCCCTAACCTTATTCCTAACCGCAGTGTAACCCTAACCTTATTCCTAACTGCAGCCTAACCCTAACCTTATTCCTAACCGCAGCCTTACCCTAACCTTATTCCTAACCGCAGTGTAACCCTAACCTTATTCCTAACCGCAGCCTTACCCCTAACCTTATTCCTAACCGCAGTGTAACCCTAACCTTATTCCTAACCGCAGTGTAACCCTAACCTTATTCCTAACCGCAGCCTAACCCTAACCTTATTCCTAACCGCAGTGTAACCCTAACCTTATTACTAACCGCAGCCTAACGGTAACATTATTCCTAACCGCAGTGTAACCCTAACCTTATTCCTAACTGCAGCCTAACCCCTAACCTTATTCCTAACCGCAGTGTAACCCTAACCTTATTCCTAACTGCAGCCTAACCCTAACCTTATTCCTAACTGCAGCCTTACCCTAACCTTATTCCTAACCGCAGTGTAACCCTAACATTATTCCTAACTGCAGCCTTACCCTAACCTTATTCCTAACCGCAGCCTAACCCTAACCTTATTCCTAACTGCAGTGTAACCCTAACATTATTCCTAACTGCAGCCTTACCCTAACCTTATTCCTAACTGCAGTGTAACCCTAACCTTATTCCTAACCGCAGTGTAGCCCTAACCTTTTTCCTAACTGCAGCCTAACCCTTACCTTATTCCTAACCGCAGTGTAACCCTAACCTTGTTCTTAACCGCAGCCTAACCCTAACCTTATTCCTAACCGCAGCCTAACCCTAACCTTATTCCTAACCGCAGTGTAACCCTAACCTTATTCCTAACCGCAGCCTAACCCTAACCTTATTCCTAACCGCAGCCTAACCCTAACCTTATTCCTAAACGCAGCCTAACCCTAACCTTATTCCTAACCGCAGTGTAACCCTAACCTTATTCCTAACCGCAGCCTAACCCTAACCTTATTCCTAACCGCAGTGTAACCCCAGGGGCGGATTGGCCTGGCGGGAAACCGGGCCGTTTCCCGGTGGGCCGGCCCAAAATAGTCATTAAGGGGCTGCTCACCCCCTCCCTGGCTTGGCCGCGGACTTTTCCCCAAACAAAAATGGCTGCGCCTGCTCTTACTGGAGTAAAAATGTCCGCGGGAGGGCTGGTGCGCATGTCCGGCAGCACGCAGCTGCTCCCGCGGTTCTGTCTCTGCAGTCTGCACTGTCACCTCACCGGCCGTCTGCGTGAGGATGGAGCAGGGAGCTCTCTCTGCTGTATATCCCTGCCGCTGCTGCCCTCAGTCAGTCTCTGTGGATGCCGGCTGCCAGTTCACTGTCAGTCACACTGACTGCATGAGACAGCAGCGCCGGCAGCACAGAGCTGAGCTCCCTTCTGTCCCCCAACCCCCTTTAATGTCACTCATCATGATGACAGAAGATCGTGGAAGGGGCGGAGCTACACGAGTGAAAGGGGCGGAGCTACACGCGGGAAGGGGGTGGAGCTACACAGGAGCACAGTTAATGAAAGAAAGAAGAAGCAGGTCCACTGCCAGCCAGCCTTAAGGTAAAAAAAGTGGTGGTGGTGCTGGCGTTACACAGCACTACTACTGGTGCGGGCATTATGCACTACTACTGTCAGCAACTGGTGATGGCATTATGCAGCGTCACTTCTGTCGGCAACTGGTGAGGCCATTATGCAGTGTCACTATTGTGGGCAACTGGTGTGGGCATTACGCAGGGATACTACTGTCAGCAACTGGTGAGGGCGTTACGCAGTGTCACTACTGTCGGCAACTGGTGCTGGCATTACGCAGGGATACTACTGTCGGCATCTGGTGAGGGTGTTACGCAGCGTCACTACTGTCGGCAACTGGTGTGGGCTTTATGCAGTGTCACTACTGTTGGCAACTGGTGAGGCCATTATGCAGTGTCACTACTGTCGGCAACTGGTGTGGGCATTACGCAGGGATACTACTGTCGGCAACTGGTGAGGGCGTTACGCAGTGTCACTACTGTCGGCAACTGGTGCTGGCATTACGCAGGGATAGTACTGTCGGCATCTGGTGAGGGTGTTACGCAGTGTCACTACTGTCGGCAACTGGTGTGGGTTTTATGCAGTGTCACTACTGTCGGCAACTGGTGAGGCCATTATGCAGTGTCACCATTGTCGGCAACTGGTGTGGGCATTACGCAGGGATACTACTGTCGGCAACTGGTGCGGGCATTATGCAGGGATACTACTGTCGGCAACCGGTGAGGGCGTTACGCAGTGTCACTACTGTCGCCAACTGGTGTGGGCGTTATGCTGTGTCACTACTGTCGGCAACTGGTGAGGGCATTATGCAGTGTCACTACTGTCAGCAACTGGTGCGGGCATTATGCAGGGATACTACTGTCGGCAACCGGTGAGGGCGCTACGCAGTGTCACTACTGTCGCCAACTGGTGAGGGCATTATGCAGTGTCACTACTGTCGGCAACTGGTGCGGACATTACGCAGGGATACTACTGTTGGCAACTGGTGCGGGCATTTATGCAGTGTCACTACTTTCGGCAACTGGTGAGGGCGTTACGCAGTGTCACTACTGTTGCCAACTGGTGAGACCCTCACCAGTTGCCGACAGTAGTGACACTGCATAATGCCCTCACCGTGAAGGCATTATGCAGTGTCACTACTGTCGGCCACTGGTGAGGGTATTATGCAGTGTCACTATTGTCGGCAACTGGTGTGGGCATTATGCAGGGATACTACTGTCTGCAACTGGTGATGGCATTACGCAGTGCCACTACTGTCGCCAACTGGTGAGGCCCTCACCGTGAGGGCATTATGCAGTGTCACTACTGTCGGCAACTGGTGCGGGCATTACGCAGGGATACTACTGTCGGCAACTGGTGAGGGCCTTATGCAGCACTACTTCTGTTGGAAAATGGTGCAGGTGTTATGCAGCGCTGCTACTGTCAGCAACTGGTGCGGGCGTTACACAGCACTGCTACTGTCGGCAACTGGTGTGGGCATTATACAGCGCTGCTACTGTCAGCAACTGGTGTGGGCGTTACACAGCGCTGCTACTGTCAGCAATTGGTGTGGGCGTTACACAGCGCTGCTACTGTTGGCAACTGGTGTGGGCGTTACACAGCGCTACTACTATCGGCAACTGGTGAGGATGTTATGCAGCGCTAATACTGTCAGCAACTGGTATCGAAATTACGCATCGCTACTACTGTCGGCAACTGGCGTGAGCGCTACTATTGTCAGCAACTGGTGAGGGTGTTACACAGTGTCACTACTGTCGTCAACTGGCACAAGCGCTACACAGCACTACTCCTTTCAGCAACTGGTGTGGGCATTAGGCAGCGCTACTACTGTTGGCAAATGGTGCAGGCGTTATGCAGCGCTGCTACTGTCAGCAACTGGTGCGGGCGTTACACAGCGCTGCTACTTTCGGCAACTGGTGTGGGCGTTACACAGCGTTACTATTGTCAGCAACTGGTGTGGCCATTACGCAGTGCTGCAACTGTCAGAAACTGGTGCGGGCATTATGCAGCACTACTACTGTCCACAACTGGTGCGGGCGTTACACAGCACTACTACTGTCTACTACTGTGGCTAACAGTGGGGATTATGTGTAAACCGCACCACTACTGTAGACATTATGTAAGTGTAAGGGTTCTACTACTCTGGGCATTATGGGCCTTATTCTAGTTCACTCTTTCTGACAAAATCCTTCTTAGATGGACAAAACCATGTGCACTGCAGGTAGGGCAGATGTAACATGTGCAGAGAGAATTAGATTTGGGTGAGTTATTTTGTGTAGATCTCACTTTGAAGTAAAACCCCACCCAAATCTAATTCTCTCAGCACAAGTAACATCTGCCCCACCTGCTGTGCACATGGTTTTGTCCATCGAAGAAGGATTTTGTCAGAAAGAGTGAACTAGAATAAGGCCCTATATATAAGCAGTGCTACTACTGTGGACATTTTGTGTAAGGGACACTACTGTGAAGCGTAATGTGAATAGGGGGCACTAAGTGATGTGCAGGACCTTAACTAGGTGTGTGCCAGTGGTGCCTTGCCCATTTGCACTGTGGGTACACCACATACATGACCACTCACTGCTGATTGTCAGCCACCACTGCTCTCAGAGCTTGTGGTCCAGCTGCAGCAGTTATTGATTGGCTGTCAGATCACAAGCTTCAATTGGCTCAGGAGCCGGCACCATATTTAAAAATCAATTCAGCGCCTCTGCAGGCTGTACTCTCCTCCCTGTCTTCAGTAGCATCAGCGGTGGTGGTGGGATGCCAAATGCTGGGCTCTGGGCTGGACTAGACTAGATTACACAGTTTGCAGTAATGGGGGCATACTGCAATGGGCACTACTCCAGGCATTGTGTAAGGGGCACTACTGTTGGCATTATGTATAATAGACACTACTGGGTGTAATTTGTAAGGGACAATAATGGGGCATTGTGTAAGGGGCATTACTTGTGGCATTATGTGTATAAACAGTACTTGGGGCATTTACGCATAGCATAATGTGTGGCATAATGTGTAATGGGCATTACGGCATATTGGCCCTCATTGTAGCCGACCCGGTAAGCTGCAAAGCTCGCAGCTTTATCGGTGTCTTTTAAATGGAATAAAAGTTTTTGAAAAAGCGTAATTGCACCAAGGAGTGCCTGTTCTTGTCTTACACACACACACATATATGGATAGATAGATATATAGATATAGATTGATAGATATAGATATTGAACTATTTTTTTAGAGCCAAGCATATGACCAGGGTTCACGGCTGGCTCAACCATTTGGCAGCTTTAGGCAGCTGCCTAGGGCGCTGGGATCTGGGGGGGCACCACCAATTCTGCCTATCATAAAATCAAGGATGTCTATGAGGATCCTTGTTGTGGAACTTCTAAGGCCTAGCCTCCATACTTTCCCTTGGGGCATACTTTCCTACTTTGCTGCCCTCTCCTGACGGCCTCCAGGGAACGTGCCGACCTTCCCAGGGGGCTGGGAGGACCACCCGAGTTTTGGGAGCATCTATTCTGGATCGTTAAGCAAGTATGCCTTAAAGCAGGGGTTCCCAATCTTTTTCGAATCATGGCACCCTAGAGTATCAGAATTTTTCCACGACACCCTTAGTCCCCAAAAAATATATATAAAATTAAGTAGATTGTGTTTATATGTACTTGTTAGGTTCAGTTATGTGGTAAAGGGCAGGATTTGCTTCTGATTGTACACATAGTTTATGATTGGCAGCCACCAGCACTGGTTTTGTCCATAAATAATTGATCATAAATAATTTGAATTGGTCCTGGACCACCAACCCGTGGCACCCCTGCAAGTGTCCCAATGCACCCCAGGGAGCCACGGCACACAGTTTGGGAACCACTGCCTTAAAGGGTTGAAAAGTGGGTATTGGCAGTATAGAAGGAAGGGGGGGGGGGGGTACAGTAGGTTGATGTTTTGCCTAGGGTGCTGAGAAGCCTTACAGGGGGCTAGCGTTTAATTTTTTATTTTTTTTGTCTGGTGTCATGAGTTTTTCTCCTGTTGGGGCCACCAATGTGTATTGTTTTCTGTTTGGGACAATGTTTATTTTTTCTTCGGGGGCCAGTGTGTTTTTTTAGTCGTGTGGGGGCATATGTTTTTGTTTTCAGTGGGGTTTTATATTCGGGGCCAGTATGTTTGTTACCTGTTGTGGTTGCTGGTGAAAGTTTCAAAAATTCAGCCAATGGTGGCAGTGTAATAGCATTAGCATAAAGTTGCATATGCAACTGCATAAAAAATACAAGGCAGGCTGCAACTGCATGCAACTATAAATCAGATTCTATTATTAGGGGCCGCCCCCTCTTAACAGACTCCACCCCCTCAGCAGACCCCGCCCCCAGGGCTGCTTCCATAAATTTCCCGGGCTGTTTTTACATCCCAATCCGCCCCTGTGTAACCCTAACCTTATTCCTAACCGCAGCCTTACCCCTAACCTTATTCCTAACCGCAGCCTAACCCTAACCTTATTCCTAACCGCAGTGTAACCCTAACCTTATTCCTAACCGCAGTGTAACCCTAACCTTATTTCTAACTGCAGCCTTACCCTAACCTTATTCCTAACCGCAGTGTAACCCTAACCTTATTCCTAACCGCAGTGTAACCCTAACCTTATTCCTAACCGCAGTGTAACCCTAACCTTATTCCTAACTGCAGCCTAACCCTAACATTATTCCTAACCGCAGTGTAACCCTAACCTTATTCCTAACCGCAGCCTTACCCATAACCTTATTCCTAACCGCAGTGTAACCCTAAACTTATTTCTAACTGCAGCCTTACCCTAACCTTATTCCTAACCGCAGCCTTACCCCTAACCTTATTCCTAACCGCAGTGTAACCCTAACCTTATTCCTAACCGCAGGGTAACCCTAACCTTATTCCTAACCGCAGCCTAACCCTAACATTATTCCTAACCGCAGTGTAACCCTAACCTTATTCCTAACTGCAGCCTAACCCCTAACCTTATTCCTAACCGCAGTGTAACCTTAACCTTATTCCTAACCGCAGCCTTATCCCTAACCTTATTCCTAACCGCAGTATAACCCTAGCCTTATTCCTAACCGCAGTGTAACCCTAACCTTATTGCTAACTGCAGCCTAACCCTAACCTTATTCCTAACCGCAGCCTTACCCCTAACCTTATTCCTAACCGCAGTGTAACCCTAACCTTATTCCTAACCGCAGCCTTACCCCTAACCTTATTCCTAACCGCAGTGTAACCCTAACCTTATTCCTAACCGCAGTGTAACCCTAACCTTATTCCTAACCGCAGCCTAACCCTAACCTTATTCCTAACCGCAGTGTAACCCTAACCTTATTACTAACCGCAGCCTAACGGTAACATTATTCCTAACCGCAGTGTAACCCTAACCTTATTCCTAACTGCAGCCTAACCCCTAACCTTATTCCTAACCGCAGTGTAACCCTAACCTTATTCCTAACTGCAGCCTAACCCTAACCTTATTCCTAACCGCAGCCTTACCCTAACCTTATTCCTAACCGCAGTGTAACCCTAACATTATTCCTAACTGCAGCCTTACCCTAACCTTATTCCTAACCGCAGCCTAACCCTAACCTTATTCCTAACTGCAGTGTAACCCTAACATTATTCCTAACTGCAGCCTTACCCTAACCTTATTCCTAACTGCAGTGTAACCCTAACCTTATTCCTAACCGCAGTGTAGCCCTAACCTTTTTCCTAACTGCAGCCTAACCCTTACCTTATTCCTAACCGCAGTGTAACCCTAACCTTGTTCCTAACCGCAGCCTAACCCTAACCTTATTCCTAACCGCAGCCTAACCCTAACCTTATTCCTAACCGCAGTGTAACCCTAACCTTATTCCTAACCGCAGCCTAACCCTAACCTTATTCCTAACCGCAGCCTAACCCTAACCTTTTTCCTAAACGCAGCCTAACCCTAACCTTATTCCTAACCGCAGTGTAACCCTAACCTTATTCCTAACCGCAGCCTAACCCTAACCTTATTCCTAACCGCAGTGTAACCCTAACCTTATTCCTAACCGCAGCCTTACCCCTAACCTTATTCCTAACCGCAGCCTAACCCTAACCTTATTCCTAACCGCAGCCTAACCCTAACCTTATTCCTAACCGCAGTGTAACCCTAACCTTATTTCTAACTGCAGCCTTACCCTAACCTTATTCCTAACCGCAATGTAACCCTAACCTTATTCCTAACCGCAGTGTAACCCTAACCTTATTCCTAACCGCAGTGTAACCCTAACCTTTTTCCTAACCGCAGCCTTACCCCTAACCTTATTCCTAGCCGCAGTGTAACCCTAACCTTATTCCTAACCGCAGTGTAACCCTAACCTTATTTCTAACTGCAGCCTTACCCTAACCTTATTCCTAACCGCAGCCTAACCCTAACCTTATTCCTAAACGCAGCCATACCCCTAACCTTATTCCTAACAGCAGTGTAACCCTAACCTTATTCCTAACCACAGTGTAACCCTAACCTTATTCCTAACCGCAGTGTAACCCTAACCTTATTCCTAATTGCAGCCTAACCCTAACCTTATTCCTAACCGCAGCCTAACCCTAACCTTATTCCTAACTGCAGCCTAACCCTAACCTTATTCCTAACCGCAGTGTAACCCTAACCTTATTCCTAACTGCAGCCTAACCCTAACCTTATTCCTAACCGCAGTGTAACCCTAACCTTATTCCTAACCGCAGTGTAACCCTAACCTTATTCCTAACCGCAGCCTAACCCTAACCTTATTCCTAACCGCAGTGTAACCCTAACCTTATTCCTAACCGCAGCCTAACCCTAACATTATTCCTAACCGCAGTGTAACCCTAACATTATTCCTAACCGCAGTGTAACCCTAACCTTATTCCTAACCGCAGTGTAACCCTAACCTTATTCCTAACCGCAGCGTAACCCTAACCTTATTCCTAACCGCAGCCTTACCCTAACCTTATTCCTAACCGCAGTCTAACCCTAACCTTATTGCTAACTGCAGCCTAACCCTAACCTTTTTTCTAACCACTGCATAACCCAAACCTTATTCCTAACCGCAGCCTTACCCTAACCTTATTCCTAACCGCAGTGTAACCCTAACCTTAATACTAACCGCAGCCTAACCCTAACCTTATTCCTAACCGCTGTGTAACCCTAACCTTTTTTCTAACCACTGCATAACCCAAACCTTATTCCTAACCGCAGCCTTACCCTAACATTCTTCCTAACCGCAGTGTAACCCTAACCTTAATACTAACCGCAGCCTAACCCTAACCTTATTCCTAACCGCAGTGTAACCCTAACCTTGTTCCTAACCGCAGCCTTACCCCTAACCTTATTCCTAACCGCAGTGTAACCCTAACATTATTCCTAAATGCAACCTAACCCTAACCTTATTACTAACTGCAGCCTTACCCTAACCTTATTCCTAACCGCAGCCTTACCCTAACCTTATTCATAACCGGAGCACAATCCTAACCTTATTCCTAACCGCAGTGTAACCCTAACCTTGTTCCTAACTGCAGCCTAAGCCTAACCTTATTACTAACCGCAGTGTAACCCTAACCTTAATACTAACCGCAGCCTTACCCTAAATCCAACCCCGACTAACTGCAGCTTCACACTAACCTAATTCAACCCAACCCAAGCCGCAGCGTAAACCTCACCTTAACCTGTGAATTACCCATTGAGACACACGCTTTGCATACAGAACGTAATCTGCGCTAAAGAACGCAACATCTATTACCATACAGTTACTCTGAAAAGGCCCTAAATTATGTAAGTTGTCCTCTGGAGTAAAGGTTAAAGCCCCATCTTGAATGTAATTGTGATGAGAGAACCATTTGGGATACTCTTCTCATCCTTTGTGCTTCTCAGTCTGTTGTAGTTACAATTCTTTTCTATGAATCAGAGTGAAGTTTCCCAATTCCACTTTCTTTCTTGGAGGTTAAAGCATCTTCCCAGCGGCCGGGGGGCTAAAATAGTTGTCAACTTATACGGCACCCTATTTATAGCGCTGACATTATGAGAATTTCTAGCACATTTCTTGAGGGCTAAACACTGTTCTCCTTTCCTGGAACAAGGTCATTGCATATTTGAAGGTCAAGGTTGACTTGGTGGCGCAGAGCCTGTGTGTTAAGGTTCTTCCTAAACATTGCCAGGATCTGTTTTGATTGAGATGACTCTCAGTAACATTTCAAGAGGAAAAAGGCACAAAAAGTGACATCTGTCCATGCATTCAATACAAAGTACAGACACAGACACAACTGATACATTGTAGCTGTAAAAATTTTTCAATTAATGTAACAACTGCAAGGGCTGCAATATATTCTAGTGACCATCTACTGGTGTAATTATAACCCTCAGCAAGCTCCTCTGTGGGCCTGTTTCATGGTCTTCTTGGAAAATGGTACTTATGGATGCCAGTGATCACAAGATCAATCCCAGCATACTGGTAGTGTAAATGCCGACAGGGGCTCCAATGGCCCCCCAACCCTGAAAGTCAACCTTACTGAACATCAACCTATTGCATGTCCACCTCTTATCAATCTCAATCTAGTGCATGTCGACCATGTGTAAAATTCCACATAGTGAATGTGGGTTGGGATCATTTGGTCTACAAGAAGTTGGTCGACAAGCCTTAGGTCAACACCATTAGGTCGACATGGGGAAAGGCGGACATGGGTCTAGGTCGACATGTTGCAAGTTTTACATGGGTCTAGGTCGACATGTTGCAATGTCGACATGGTTCTAGGTCGACATGGGTTTAGGTGGACAGGTCATTAGGTCGACAAAAGTATTAGGTCAACATGGGCAAGGTCGACAGTCAAAAGGTCAACATGAGGTTTTTCACAGTTTTTTGACCCGAATGGACACAGGTTAAGGTGCACCGCGTCCTTGCTGCGCTCGGCACACTATTTTATTCTCCTACCACGTCCTAGTGGATGGTAGGGCATGAAACATCGCCTGTCAGCACATGTCGGCTAAAAAAAACAGCGAAGAACCCCATGTCGACCTTTTGACTGTCGACCTTATGACCTGTTGACCTATACCCATGTCGACCTACACCCATGTCGACCTTGACCCATGTCAACCTAATGGTGTCGACCCAATCATAGGCGAATCAAGAATTATGGTAATGAGTGGTCCCAGATCTAGACATAGTAGTAGGGGGACCTTTGCGTGGCGTAGCGGCCTCATGGGAAGGAGGCGTGACATCACAAAAAAGGGTGTGGTATTACACTTTAGACCATACACAGTAATGCCCATTACACATTTTAGCAAACTCCGTAATACCCATTACACATAAAGCAACACGCCGTAATGCCAATTACACATAAGGCCACACACCATAATGCCCATTACAAACTATATAACAAACCGTAATACCCATTATATATTTGCCACATAAGTGCTGCTTACCGTGCTCATTGCTAGGGGGTTCTTGCTTGATGGCACCATAGTACCCATTACACATGATGCCGCACACCATAGTACCCATTACACATGATGCCGCACACCATAGTACCCATTACACATGATGCCGCACACCATAGTACCCATTACACATGATGCCGCACACCATAGTACCCATTACACATTATGCTGCACACAATGGCCCTTATTCAGATCTGATCACAGTACAAATTTGTTCTCAAAATGGGCAAAACCATGTGCACTGCAGGTGGTGCAGATGTAATATGTGCAGAGAGAGTTAAATTTGCGTGGGGTGTGTTGAAACTGAAATCTAAATTGCAGTGTAAAAATAATGCAGCCAGTATTTACCCTGCACAGAGACAAAATAACTTACCCACATCTAACTCTCTCTGCACATGTTACATCTGCCCCACCTGCAGTGCAAATGGTTTTGCCCCTTTTGAGAACAAATCTGTACTGCGATCAGATCTGAATAAGGGCCAATGTCCCTTACACATGCTGCTGCACACATAATGCCCCTTACACATGATGCTGCACACATAATGCCCCTTACACATGATGCTGCACACATAATGCCCCTTACACATGATGCTGCACACATAATGCCCCTTACACATGATGCTTCACACATAATGCCCCTTACACATGATGCTGCACACCGGAATGCCCCTTACACATGATGCTGCACACCGTAATGCCCCTTACACATTAAGCCACACATTATGCGTAATGCCCCCACATACCGCCACTTGTAGCGTCCCTTAAGCAATGCCCCCAAAAGTGCCACTTACTGTAAATTTTTATATGAGCCTTCGCTGCTGCTGCAGGGAGAGATGGAGAGCGGTGCAGCTGCTTCTATGGGGAGAGGAGCAGAGTGCAGCGCAGAGCACGCTCCCACTCCCCTCCTGGTATCCCCTCTAGCCGAGTGGACATTTGAAATATTGTGCGCGCTGTTGTTGTGCATGACGTCGGGGGAGCACGCCGGGTGCCGGCACCACATAATTAAAGGGGGGGGGCGGGCTGAGGTGAAAGCGGGGAGAAGAATTGGAGCGGAATCTGCAGGGGTGACACTCATTGACAGCTGGGCAGAGAGCAGGGGGCTGCCCGGCTGTATTCAGAGCACTGCAGGTCACGGCTATTTGAAATAATACCCCTTTCACAACAGAAAATGCAGGGATTTACCCAGGAATATGGTCCCAGGATCATGCAGGGACATTCACAGGCTGACCCCTTATACACCAGCCTAGTCCCTGCATTTTCCTGGTGTGAGGGGGAGAGACAACCACTCCCCTCTCCCTACACCCCTTTAACCAACAAGCTATATCTTCGGAATCAACTGTCCCATTTACATGAGACCAGTATCATATTGAAGAACTTTTGAGTTGGCTTCGAATGATTTTGGTCCCGTGAAACTGGGCTGTTTGGTTCCAGAGAAATCTTCCCTCAAAAACATAAACAGTCATGAAATTACATTTAAGAAATGAAAAAAAAAAAACAGTTTAACCTCAATATCCCTGGAACCAATTAACCCATATGGATCCAGCCTGGTATCAGATTGAAGGCCCAGCGATTTGGGTTGGACTGAGATCAACCTCGAGCTTCAGTGATGCCGAAGGGGGAACTGGAAGCCGTTGAACTGGGTGGGGGTCGGAATTAGCAGTTCCTATGTTATCCTATAGGGAAAACGTTCCAGCTTTGCCTGGCAGTATCTCCAGTTCCCAGGGGGCTAGAGAAACGGGGCTGGGCTCGTTGGAAAGCACCATCCCTCAGCTACAAAATGGGCTAATGGGTGGTCCGGTGCACCCCCGGACCACCCTCTAGATTCGCCTATGGTCCCAATGCTTGTCGACCAACTTCTTGTAGACCAAATGACCATTTGGTGTCATCCTATTGTCTGTCGACCTAGACACTGTCTGTCCCCAGTGACCCCTAGCTGATGCCTGGTATTATGACATCATGCACTTATTGGCTCCAGTGTCCTCTACGGCCGCAGTGAGATTCATTTCAATGATCCAGGTTATTTTGTTTCTGGAACCTCTGCAGAAGTAGCTCAGGGTCAGAGCGTCCAGGAGAATCCTGAGCACATTATCTGCCAGCGTACAGTCGGTGTCAGAGTATACAATGGGCTGCTGGGGAGAGATGAATAGCATACAGAGAAGAAGATGTTACTTCCCAGCTTGGCGTCAGCAGACTCGCGCTCCCGAGTGTGGTCTCCCCCTAATATCGTTCCTATGATGCAGCCCACTCGCTTCTTTCTATCTTGTCTGTGTTACAAATATCCCGGAGAAGGGTGACTAGACGGCCCTGGTCCTCTATTATGTGCCGCGTGGGCAGATGGAAGCGTAGATTAGCGCAGGCAGCGAGATTATTAATGTGTCTTTTATATGTGTGGTCTACCCGCTGTGGCTGGGAAAGTGATCTCTCTATATCCAGGCCAAGGGTGATAAATAACAAGGTGGAACTTATTTATCACAGGGTTGCCGACCCTCCCGGAATTTGCGGGAGTTTCCCGAAAATCGGGTCCTTCCTCCCGGCCCCCGGAAGGGTGGGCAACCCTCTCGGAATCAGGGGGACCCCCATTTATATGCCGCAATCCGCGGGTCTCAGGGGAGGGGGCAGAGCTAAAAGGCACAATCGTGTCATTTTAGCCCCGCCCCCTACATGGATATCAGTTATTTCGGCTATTTGCCGTAATGGGGGTGGGGCTTAATGACGTCACTGTTAAGCCCCGCCCCCAAAACGCATAATGCAAGATTCCTCTCCGGGCTTCTCCCAGAGAGGATTTTTTTGAAAGTCGGCAACCCTGATTTATCAACAGATGTATTTCCTATCCACGCCCCTGTTTAACACACACACACACACACATACAGGGACAGCTACAATAGCAGCGGAAGCTGGATGTTGTTGCTATGGGCGTCAGCAGTGAGTGCAGATTTCCTGCATAGCCGGCCAATCAGTGTACCATATGGACACGTGTGACCCGGTCTCAGACTTCCTGGCTCAAGATATTGAAAAATATAAAAAAATATAAAAAATAATTAATGCAGATATATGTAGATATATGCGCTAACTAGCGTCCACAGGCTGAACACGCGGAAGGTTTTGTGTGAGAGTCACCAACATGGCTGCCGTAAACTGTGGGGATTGATAAATATATACAGTGGCGGCTCCTGCCTTTAGACTTACGGGGGGCTGCAGTTTCCTGGGTGCTGCTCGTTGCAAACAGTCATTAATTATTTGCAGGTTATTAGTTTGATTTGTGCTGTACTAGTGTTTGTATGCATAAATGATGCACACAAACACAGGTACAGAGCAAAATACACACTTTTAATAACTTTAATATTAATTAAAGTGCACAACATGATACTCTTAACACAAATATTATTAAAACAAAATAAACTTCCATGCACCTCTCTGGTGCACATACCTTCCTTCAGCTGCATCACACTGAGTGAATCACTGTAGTCTGGGCATGCTTACTGCAGAGGAATTGCTTCTGGGCTGCACAGACAGCAGCCCATGGAAGCACTGTAGCACTGGTGATTTGCACAGAATGACTTCCTGCTGGAAAGCTATTGCTGTCATAGCTCCATGTACCTGACAGTACTTGGAGCGATGACAGCAATGTAATTGCAATAAGGGGAGGAGTTTCCAGCTCTGTGTATGATGAGCAGTAGCAGCTTCCAATAGAAATCTACTACATGCTGCCCACAGGGCTGGGCTGTTGCTGTGTCTGCCCTGCTGCTTCATGGAGCCTGGTGAGAGGAGGTTACCAGTGTGTCAGAGGCACAGACAGCCAGCACCAGAGCTCCGGAGTTAGGAGGTTTCGGTGCCTGCGGGGGGAAGTTCTGGTGCTGTCTGTGTCTCTGGTGTTGCGATTTTACCTGGAGGGGCTGCAGCACAGCCAATATTCAAATAGAGGAGCCACACCCACTGCCATGTAAGTTCCGGCTGGCGATGTTTGCCAGTGGTTGGGGTAGTATTTAGGGGGGCTGCTCTAATGGAATTTTAGACTGTGCTGCAGCCCCACATCTGGAACCGCCAGTAGTGGCACAAATTTGAATTAAGGCACCGCCCCTGTTGCAACTGCATCACGAACCCCCAGCAACTCCTCTATCTTAGAGGTGAAGCCCAGGAGGAGGCAGCTAAGTTCAAACTTTCCTAATGTGGGAGGGACTCTGATTCACTTACTGTATATATTGGGTCCAGAGTCATGGAGTACTGATTCCTTCCTGACACTAGCCACTTTATGATCCTGCTAGTGGCCATTTTTGCTGTGTTTAGTGCATGTACAGTAAGGAAATCTCCAGGAAAATGGCCGCCTCCCCATTTCCCAGGAGTTCTGCACATTCACAATAGAGTCTGTGCCCCCTAGTGCTGAGACTGTGCTGCACTGAACTGGTACAAGAGTACGGGGGCAGCGAGCCAGAATGGGAGCGCCAGGAAACAGGATATACTGTACTATATACATTCTCTCTCCTGCATTACCCTTATAATGAATGGCCCTGATACTTGATTTATACAAATTCACCTACTTGTGTAGAAATTAAGGCGTAATGAATAGTCCCGAATAAATAAATGAATAAACTTTATTGGATTATAAATTTTATTACGCTGTGGAGCGGTACGAGAGAGGAGTAAGGATGATTTTTATGCGTGAAATGTATATATTTCTATAAATCATTTATACACGTGAGACATTTGCAGTATAACAGCAGCATATATTTCCATATTTACGCCTCAGATTCGGAATAGTTCTGCTGCTGGTACTGAGACTCAAACACTCGGCAGTAAAGTGGGCCTGACATCTTACTGCTATCTATCATGCTGCTGCCTCTGCTCTAGCGCCTGTTGCCATAGTGATGGGTGCGATACCAGCAAATGCTGATTCCAGACTGACTCCCCCTGTGCACTCGGATGCGCTTCATTGCGCAAGTGTGATACCTCGGCATTGCAGGGGTTAATAACCAATGCTATAGACGGTCCTGCCGGGCACGACTTGGAATTTCAGATGCAGCTGGGGGGAGAAGCGTATTAGTGCGCCAGCATAGGAAGACTCTGGCAGTGGGAGCTAGTAGACTGGGAGATGTTGGGTAGCACTGGGAGATGTTGGGTAGCACGGCGACAGGCAGAACTAATGTTGGCGGCAGGAGCATGTGGAGACAGAGATGCCAGGGGTCAGTGTGATACGCCGAATGGTGTGGGGCAGCCATTACTAAAAGCCGCGAGCAGTGGTGTAACAATGGCAAGGCAGCCTAAGCACTAGCTTGAAAGAGCTGGCCCTGTGGGGGCACATGGTCTCTGCAGATTCCAAATGGGGGTGGGGGTGCCAACATTTTAATAACAGAACTACAAGGAGGGGATTGTTGAATGCTAATAAAACTACAGGGAGGTGCCTGATTCATCAACAGTTTGAGCAGGATACAGCCTAGAATGCTATGTCCTGGGAGGGAGCAGCATTTGGCTACCCTCCATCCACCACCGCCCATCGCCATGGCCCTGTCTGGTGCCTGCTTAGCTCCTTGCCCACTGAGCTGCTCACACTGGCACTGACGAACATTTGATATATGGCGCCTGTCTGCTACCCTGTCAGAGCTCGAGGATCACCAGCCAGAATTAGTGATTGGCTGCCAGACAGCAAGCTCTGATTGGCTCATGAGCCAGCACCATAATGCAAATGTCCGTCAGCGCTGGTATGAGACGGTTAGCAGCACAGGAGCTGAGCGAACACCCTCCTCTCCTGCACTAATATGTGAAATCTGTAAGGGGCATTACTGGGGGAATTATGTGTAAGGGGCATTACTGGAGGCATTATATTTAAAGGGCATTATGTGTGTGTGGCATAGTGTGTAATGGGCATCACAGTATGTGGCATAATGTGTAATGGGCATCACAGTATGTGGCATAATGTGTAATGGGTGTAATGGGCATCACAATTGTGAGGCGCAATATGTAATGGACATTACAGTGTGTGGCATAATGTGTAATGGGCATCATAGTGTGTGGCATAATGTGTAATGGGCATCAATGTGTGAGGCATAATGTGTAATGGGCATCACGGTGTGAGGCATAATGTGTAATGGGCATCATGGTGTGAGGCATAATGTGTAATGGGCATCACAGTGTGTGGTGTAATGTGTAAAGGGCATCATAGTGTGAGGCATTATGGTGTTAATTTTTGGCGTGCGCCTCCGGTGCGCACTGTCTCTCATTATGATATGTGTGGGGGGGAAATAATTAATTCTGAATCGCATATACATAAATAAGTCACTGTTTATTAAGTTTGCATAGATGCGCCGCTGATGGACACGCCCAGTAGGCTGTGATAGACACGCCCCTCCAATGGTGCACCCCCTAAGAAAATGGGCTGCGCACGACTATGGCAGGTATACTTTATTTTTAGCTCAAAAACTTTATCTAGTTTCCAAGACTCTAATGTATGTAATTTAACACTGCATTTTAGAACCGGTCCTGCACTGTTTTACCTTATTTTGGTAAGGAAATAGAGGAGGGTGTCACTGAACAAAATTCAGGTCCTGTGTTCTAAATTTTAATATCAATAGAATCGGAGCACTAATTTCTCACACTGTTTAATGCTTCATGTCAATTACTGTAGGTGAAATTTGGATTCATCTTTCAAAAAACAACATAGCTGTTACTGTCAAAAAGTGTTTTTTTATATATATTTTTATGCATTTTTTTTTATTATTTTTTCATCCCATTTCACTTGAAATGTTATTTCTCTCCTTGTACTTTTGCATCATGATTCCCATGACTGTATTTCGTATTATTCCTAGGAATGGAAAGGGTTACTTTACTGTCCACAAAAATTTGAGTTATGTTTCGTAGATTCACTTGTGGAAGCTGAAAGGCACTTACACTAAGCGTACACCTATTAGGGCACTAAGTGGTCATTAGACGTGAAGCAGAAATACTGTACCTGCGTTCCTACAGTATTGTGCTTTAGTGCAGGCCCATAATATAAGCCGCGGAAACGTAAACTTAGATATCTGAGTCATCCCTTATAGAAAAGAACAAAATAGATTAAAATGGATGTTCGAAATAATGAGAGTACATGGTGGGGTTCAGGCCTATGAAGCTGAAGACGTAATGACATTTCACAAATGCCAAAGCAGTAGGGTCAACACCAGAATACTAAGTATGCCAAACAAAAATACAAGATGTACAAAAATATTATTCTTCGCAATTATTTGGCTTAAATATAATTATTTCGAATTGAATTCTAATACTGTTTAACTTTAATTCTTAGCTATACTGAAGTTATTTCTCGCACCTTTGGCCAATCGGTATGATAGAAGGGAATTCAATTGTAATGTTCTGTAATTTAGAAAAAAAAAAAACACAATGTCTGACTTGAACTCCGTACTCGCCCAATGTTCCCATTGTCACTACAAAAAATGGCAAACACTGGTTTGCATAATCGATCAAGAAAGGCTCTTTTGCAAACTCTCATATTTTGAGATTAATTTAGAAAAACCTCTGTGAAGTGTTTTGGTTCAGAATTCAGATTAAGGGGGATATGCAATCCCTGCCACTATTTCCGACTGAGGAAATAGCGGTGGGCGCCTACTCAATGCTGTCTTTCCCGACTGCATTGAAGAGAATGGCAACGGGCTCGACTTTAAAAGCTGTCGGGCGCGTTTTGCAGAGAACTGTCGCGATCATGGCCGGATCTTGACAATCCATGTCCGTTTACGTGGTCACGCCCCCTTTTTGCTGATCGGCTGATTCAATCCCGTCTGCTAATATGCAATCGAGCAAAACAAAAATGGGTCAGGGTCACGGCTGTCGGTTTAAAATCTGTATGCCCATCTATACACATCTTTTACCTTGTCAAGTCGGCTGCAACAAACCGTTTCGTCCACCCTTGTCATTGCTGTGGTTGGTGGGGTTGAAGGGCAATCTATAAAACCACCACAAGTCTCAGGACAGAAAACGATTAAACACTGGCTGTGCAATTTTGGTGCAAACTAGCGGCAATACCTTTGACTAACTGCAAACACTGAAAGTCGCACACACAAAGTTTTTGATTTTATACCATTGTCTCAATAAGCGTTACTAAAACAATGCTGTTTAATTGTCTCTATATAGTCTGTTAAATTACATAATGTGGCATAGAATCATCTCTCCACATGAGAGTAATGTGGAGGATCCAGACCAGGTTTTGGAGTAGTATAAGCAACAAGTTTGTGTAATCAGCAGCACCTGTGCTCTCTTGATATAAGTGTTTCCAGGGAAGAAGGAAAACGCTCCTGATGGTGGGTTAGCTGTCCAAGTGATAGGCCGGGGTGTGGTCTACAGTAAAAACCACTGGAGCTTCCTGAAGTGCTTGTACAATGCTGTGACCTGTATGCTGCAATGCTGTAACCATCTTTACGTGGTATGCTGTTTACCTGCTGTGAGAATAAAGACCAAGACTGTGTCTGATCCAGTGTATGTGCTCCATTCATCACAATGGCCCTTATTCTGATCTCGGCGGTACGGCCCGCGTGCGGCCGTACCGCCGATGTTTTCACTCTGCACATGCGCAGAGGTCACTCTGCGCATGTGCAGGCGAAATCGCCGCACAAAAATTTTATACGCCGCAAAGGGGGCGTATAGGGGCGTGAGGGGCTTAATAGCCTCATTTCCCTATGCATACGCCCCGCGTTTCATGGGCGTTCCCATGCAAACGCGGGGCGTATGCATGGTAATGAGGCTATGACGCCAGTGATGGGGGCGGAAAGCTGACATCGCCGGATGTCAGCTCTCCGCCCCCATACAAGCTTTCACACGGACGATTGTCCGTGTGGTCTAAGCTTGCGTGAGCTGGTGGAGCGTGCGGCCCTGCCTTCGATGGTCGTCGACCATCGAATGCAGGGGGCAGCTCCCACCATGGTGGAGGCGTACGCCCCACCATTTTCATGCGGATCGCCAGCCGTCCGCGTACGGACGGCCGTGGCGATCCGTCTTGTAGGCGGGGATTGGTTTGTGCGGCCGGAGCAACGTATGCGGCTCCGGCCGCACAGATCAGAATAAGGGCCCATATATAGAATAGATAATGTGTTGATAGAAGGTGATCAGACCTCTCCTGGTAGCCGGCGATGCGAGTGTCCGCACAATGACGCAATTTTCACACCTCTGAGCCTTAGATTCCGCATACACTTCAAAGCTGCAGAATTTGAGGACATTTTGAAAAGTTGCGAAAGTAAAGAGGATTGAAATAGAACTGCTGGATTTGCAGATGTTTTTATTGGAGATGTGTATTATATAATCATCTCTGAAACAAACGGGCAGAATCCCAGTGATTACAGCAGTATCACATGTTGTCAAACACTGGGATTTTCTGTTTAATTAGTACTTGCAGGATTTGCTGCTCTCAGCAAAGCGATTTAAAACAAGTGGATGATTTGTTCACAACTTTTAAATATAGGGGAAAGTTCTGTCATTGCTTATTGTGACCCAGTAACTCTGACCGCTGTCTCTTGCATGTTGGGGGCTGCCCAGCAGGTGTCTGCTTGCGCATAAGGGTGCCCACAGGTCGGCTGGGCCCCGGTAAACGGAAAGGGCATGGCTTACAGGGCGTGACCTCTACGAGGGGGTGTGGCCATGCCCCCTGTGAAAGAAAAAAAACTGTTTTGCATTCAGGCACTGGTGGCCAGTTGGAATGCACACCACTAGAGCAGGGAGAGAGAGGACGGGATGTCACTGCAGCAGTTCAGCACACAGCACTGAGCAGCATGTGCTTAGCCGGGGAGAGAGGCTGTGCTGCGGCAGCAGGCTGTCATCTCTCTCCCCACTACCCGGATCCATGTAATGCAGGAGGGATGATTGGGACTGGCACCTCCAGCGGACCCGTGCCTGGGTAAAAATTATCCACACCCTCCTCTCGACTCCACTGCTAGCGCAGCCTGTCTGTGAAGGCAGGTGCAGGACTTCCACTTTCTAGCTGGCAGTGGCTGATTGTGACATCACACAGCTGTTGTGATCTGCTCCAAAAATGGTTCAGACACGCCTTCATTGTTTGGTTCGTCCAACACCGCGTCACTGCCCCGTCGCTGCCCCTCACCGTCACTCATACTGCAATTGCATTTTCACAGAATTCAGTAGTGATCGCAGATGTGCGGAAATATCAGCATTGCGCTCAATTCTAAATCACGTCCTCTGCCCATAATAAAGTGATTCCTTTCATTTTTTAACCTTATCTGGTAGTTTGCGAGACACAATCACTTATTCTAATCATTTGTGCCCACGGTACCAGGTGCTCCGGTGATGTGATCATTATAGCGCTCAGTCTTTCACTCATTTCTTAGGCATCCTGCTGCCTGTTTCTTGTTCCCCTTTGTTTCATCTCAGGAGACCCTCGGAGGGCCTCACCCCAGGGCCACCAATCTGCCCTCGCGTAGAATTGACTCTGGCCTCAATTAAAAAGATGTCAGAGTGGGGACTTTCACTGAGCGCTCGGTGTCATCTCCAGGAATCGTCCCAGACACTTTGATGTCTTATCCTGTCACCGCACCTCTCCGCTGCCTGATCTCTTCCATTTAATTTCCTGCTGCCAGTGAGCCCACATTCCGAGACCCCGGACACAAGACAACCGTTCCCATAATATCGTCAGGCAACACGATTCATATCGAGACTAGGATGTAATCAAGGAGACGCAGACTTGTCGCCACTGGACAGAAGGAAAGCGAGTGGTGTGTTATGTTGACATTCAGAATGTCGGCATGCTCAGTATGTTGACATGTAAGAATGTCAACAGTGGTTTGCAGATGTTATTAGAGATGGGCAAAACGGGTCACTGAAAAGAGCTGGGATCAAGTGATCAATCCGTGAAAAAGATCCAGATCTTTTCGACGGGTCAGCAGTTCACTTTGAAAAAAGGGGGTAATTTGATAATAACGAAGCATAATTTGTTTTAAAATCATTTATTGCCATTAACGGTAAAATCAACATTTAATTTAAACTTTTTTTTTTAAAACAGTGAGCTGAACAAATAAGAACCGAGTAAAACACTGATCGATGGCTGGTTGCAGAATCGTCATCGATGGCAACCATCGATGGCGTCTGCACCGATGCCATCCCTAGCAGCAGCAGCCTTGTTATTCTGTCTTTCACTTGCAGTCGCAGCACTGTACTCAGTCTCCAGAGTCAGTACATCTCAGCTGCCACAGGTGGCAGTGCTGAGCTCAGGCAAATGCATTGTAATGAAAAACATAACTGAATGAAGAAGAATGACGGTTCACCTTTTTTGGGATCGATGGCTCACTCACTCTTTTATGGGATCCGTCCAAAAGACCCGCTTCATTCGCGAACGGCCCATCTCTAGATGTTATGCAGAGACGGGCAGGGAAGCATCCGGTCAGCCGCCCACGCCCCCCACCAGCCTCCGCCAGCGCTATGGATATGTTGTGCTGGTGGGCTGGCTGAGACTGGATCCATCTGTATCTAACCCTAATCCCCCCACCGCAGCCTGACCATAACCCCCCATGCACCCTCCCTGCTAGTGCTCCTTCACCCCTCTGCCTAAACCTAGCCACCCCCCCAATAGCCTAACCCTATCCCTAACCTACCCTCCCTGTAGCCTAACCATATACACCCTCCCCCCTAGCATAACCCTATATCCCCCCCTAGTGCCTAAACCTCTCCCCCCATCATCATCACTCCCTTCCTAGTCACCAATTGGGTCCCTGGCTGTCGGTGCTCTGGCATTGGCTTCCTGATGCATTTGATGTTCTGGCGCCGGTCATGTGACAGCAGTCGGGATGATGGCGCCGGTGTACTGACCATCCTGACCGCAGTGTATGTCAACAGTCAATCAGTCAGCAGTATATGATAGACATGCGCAGTAAAATCTGCAAATAATGATAATAAGCCCCTTAATCCCCGCTGCCTCTGGAGTGGGTCATGGGTATGGGCATGGGCAATACCTGCCAGGGGGAACACAGAGATGTCTCTTTCTTATCCTTAAGTGGAGAATTGCCGCTCATTGTGCCTTCATTTGAAAACCAATAATTCAGGTGGATGTTTTGTTCAATTTACATTTTGTGGGTAAAGAGTTTTGCAATGAAAATCAAATAATTTGTGCAGCAATTAACCTCTGTGTCAGTGGACTCTCAGCAGTCAATCTATCGACTGAATTATTTCACAGCAGCTTTTCTTTTGTGGACGGTGGGGGGGGGGGTCGGCGCGTTGGGAGGGAGGACTGTGGAAAGGTCGCTCTGC
The DNA here is from genome assembly GCF_055691185.1 of Crinia signifera. Classification (NCBI taxonomy): domain Eukaryota; kingdom Metazoa; phylum Chordata; class Amphibia; order Anura; family Myobatrachidae; genus Crinia; species Crinia signifera. Next base: position 284,502,626 of record NC_139222.1, on the reverse strand, counting down.
CATCGGAAATACCTCTGCATCTTATAAGTATTTTATCTGTGTCAGAAAAGGACTTTTATTTTACTTATTCACTAAGAAGGAATCTACACTGTAACCATTATTTATTCATTTCTTTTGTCTGTGGAACTAATAACGTTTTCTCATGGAGAACAGAAGAACAGAAGAGGATTTGATCATTAAGAATAATTCCAATTACTTTTATTTATTTGATCACACCCCTACTCATAGAAGCTCATGAGGTTTGGGGGAACCCACCACGGGGCTCGTTCATAATCGGTGGATCACTGCTCCTGCAGATAATTACTGAGCCTAACAATACAATCAGTTCATAAATAGATTCATTCAAACCCAACAATAGAATAAAAAATGGATCAATTCACCTGTGCATGATTAGAGAAATACAGAAAACATGACATGCTGGGGCTATTTGAGAACTGGCATTGAGCACCACTGAAATGATGGTATTAATAGACTATCTCTAAGCTAAGGAAGAGAACATGCATTAGGCACTAATTATTTACTCTCCAATCCTTAAGTTTCAACATGTCATGTTTTCAGGATGTCCATTCAAGCTGTAGCAATTGCTCCAGCACATTACAGCGAAGGGTAACTAGATATGTTGGTACCCTGGCACACGTCACACCATGAGAATCTGCTATAGTCTAGTAATAACTTCTTTTCTCCATGCATTCTGTTTGTCCCGAGATGACGATGGGTTTGTATCCCCACAATACTTAATAAAAAGTTTCCCCCATGCTTTGAAGATGTTTTGGGTGTGATATAGCAGGCCTAGCCAGCGGCAGATGCAGGATTTGTAGAGGGAGGTTTCCAAATGTTCCAAATATACAAACATAATAGAACCAGTACTGCACATTCTAAGCTCACAGTAGGACTCCTGTCTCTTCTTCCTGGCTGCTGCTCTCTGGTCTGGACTGAAGACTCAGATCCACACACAGAAAATTTGGTAGAAGAATCTGCTGCCACTGGGATGGTATTGCCCTTTAAATTGTTACCTCTTAATCCACAGCCAAGATTCTAAAAATTGCCCAGGACTCACTAGTATTACATACAGGAGCGATGGAAGGGGTGTGTAAATAGTCCTGTTATCCAGAGGATCAAGCTCTGGGGGCACTGACCTGTCATCGCCTATTCACTGTCAACCTAGATCTATGATCCTCACCGACGGGCTCTGCCACGGGTGCTGGGGAGTCCTCTGCTAACGCTGATTACAAATGGTCATCAATACCACCTGTCTGATAGAATAGGGCCCTAATGGGTTCAGCTACTGTATACTCTCAGGCAGGGCTATTTTTCAGCAGGCTCCAGCAGGAACTGAGGCCCTTATTCTAGTTCACTCTTTCTGACAAAATATTTCTTAGATGGACAAAACCATGTGCACTTCAGGTGAGGCAGGTGTAAAACCCCACCCAAATCTAATTATATCTAATTATCTCTGCACAAGTAACACCTGCCTCACCTGCAGTGCACATATTTTTGTCCATCTAAGAAATATTTTGTCAGAAAAAGTGAACTAGAATAAGGGCCACAGTTCCTGCTGGAGCCTGCTGAATAATAGCCCTGCTCTCAGGTATGTACATACCCCTTATTTTTGCAATAAGTGAGGATTTTACACAATGGGCCTGATTCAGACGTGGTAGCAAGGCTACAATTTTTTCCAGATTGACAAAATCTTGCCGCACTGCAGGTGGGGCATATGTAACAGCAGTAGTGGATTCAGGGGGCACACCCAGGCACGTGCCTCCCTGTCATTTCTAGGTAGCTGAGGACTGGGGCTTTCCAACGAGCCAGGCCCCGCGTCGCTAGCCCCCCGGGAACCGGAGATACTGGCGGGCAAACCTGGAACAATTTCCCCATAGGCTAACATGGGACCCGCTAATTCCGCCCCCCACCTGGTTCCGATGGCTGCTGCCCCCCCAGCATCACAGAACCCAAAATCACTGGGCCTTCAATCTGATACCAGGATGGTCCATATCGGTCAATTGATTCCAGAGCTATTGCAGGTAAACCAATTTTTTATTTCTGAAATGTAATTTCATGGCTGTTCATGTTCTCTGAGGGAAGATTTCTCTGGAACCAAATGGTCCCGTTTCACAGGACAGTATCATTTGAAGCCCACTCGAAAGTTCTTTAATATGATACTGGTCTTGTGTAAATGGGTCAATTGGTTCTGAAGATATAGCCTGTTAAACGATATAGCCGGTTAAAGTGTGTGGGTGGGGTGGGGGGTTTCTCTCCCCCCTGACACCCAAAAAATGCAGGGACTAGACTGGTGGGAAAGCGGTCAAACCAGTGTCCCTGCATGATCCAGGGAAGATATTCACAGGTAATATTCACCTGCATTTTCTGGTGTGAAAGGGGTATTATTTCAAGTAGCCGGGGCCTGCAGTGCTCTTAAAACATGCGTGCAGCCCCACACTCTCTGTCCGACTGTCACTTCTGTATGGCGGTTGCTGTTCCCCAGTTTCCTCGAGCGTGTATTGCTTATTGGTAATGAGCATGTAATTCCACATGGCAACAAGCATGGAACCCCTGGCAATGAGCATGGAACCCCTGGCAAGGAGCATGCAGGTAAACAGCACTTATGTAGCATAATTTTGCATAGGCATTATGGTGATTGGCATAATGTGTAATGGGCATTACGGTGTAAATTTTTGCCGCGCACTTTAGGTGTGCAATGTCCCTGTCTATTAAGCATATTGTGAAGTTTGGATTAATCTGTTGTAGCATTATGTGAATTTTGACTCAATCCATGTAGCATTATGTGAATTTTGAGTCAATCCATGTGGCACTATGTGAATTTTGGCTCATTCTGTTTGGCATCTTGTGTAGGGGGCAAGTCTAATTGGGTCTAGTATTTTGTTGCATAATGTGTAGAAGTGGTATATGATGTGGTACACTACACTCAAGGAAACGCCCCCTTTTGAGTGGTCACACCCCCTTTTCCGGAGCGTGTGCACACAGAACTACATCCTTCACTTTCAACGCCAAGGTGGGCCTGTGTACTTTAAATGCCAGGGCCTATTTTTAACCCCAATACCACCCCCTCTCTCTCGCCGCTCTCTTAGCATGTAAACTGGCACCACTAACACCGCCCCTCCCCCTCCCAAACCCTCTCCTATCATGTTGCCCCACCTCTCATTTTCTCCTGGATCCGCTCCTGTGTAATAGGTGCAGAGAAAGTTTAGATTTGGGTGAGTTATTTTGTTTCTGTGCAACTTAACGTAAATACTGGCTGCTTTATTCTCACCCTGCAATTTAGATTTCAGTTTGAACACACCCCACCCAAATCTAACTCTCTCTGCACATGTTACTTCTGCCCCACCTGCAGTGCAGCATGGTTTTGTCCATCTGCAAAAATTGCAGCCTTGCTCCAGGACTGAATCAGGCCCAGTATTAGTTGGGGGACGTTACTGCAAGACTACTCGAATGATGCTGTAATGTAACAAAATAAATCAGTGCAACCAGCTTCTTCCCTTATAAATAATTGCAAGGGTGGTAATAATAATAATAATCATCATTATCATCATCATCATCAGAGACGTAATCGTTAAGCGGATGAAGGTTTGGCTACTCCTCCGAGCAGACCTGTAATTGCCCACAAGGTGATATTATCTGCAGATAGGAACTGACATAATATGACATCATTTCACATTCACAGCCCGTGCAGGGAACTCTCGCCGACACCTCAAGGATTCGGGAGGACGGGTGCGTATCCTGATTGATACAAACTGTGAAAAGCTTCTGTAGCTGCGGGGTGAGAATCAAATAGCGCAGATCACCTTGCACAAATCAATACAGTTACACAGGAGGGGAGAACAAGCGGCCTAATAGTCTGTGGTAATAAGGCTTCTCTGGATATAAGTCATTCCGCGTATTCGCTGGCGAGACGTTTGTATGAGGATGACATGGCACTGATGGGCTTGGCCAGTCCTTCTGCGCTGATACACTGCTCAACAACCTTTACAGAAGGGGAGGGAGGGAGGGGGGACGGAATAATCATTGTATGGCTGAGCAGCTTGCACTAAGGAGGTTATTCTGGTGGACACTCAAAGCTTTGCCTGTCATTCAAACGCCACCCACAATACCAGCCACCCCCCCCCCCCCTCGCACGCTGAATAACCCCACAGGCGTTTGCTTTGCATATACATCCATTCGCAGGCTTGCGAGCGGGGACAAAATCATTCATTAGTCGCCGACCATCGGATGGTTTTACAAGCGCTCGCACCTCTGTGGTGTCTTAGGTCTGTGGGCACACTGCACGGGAAGCGGGTGGACAACTGTCACGAACGCATTAGCATGGGAATGCCCAACGTTTTCATGGTTGCGCCCATGGGTGCGTCGAGTGGCGGCTCGTACCTTATTGGGGGAGGGGGCTGCCTCTGGCTGCAGCAGGGGTGCCGCGATTCAGGCACCCCCTCCCCCTGTCGCCGCTGCCGCCGCTACCTCCTCTCCCGTCCCCAGCGCATGTGTACTGCGCATGCGGCCAGCTTCTATGGGCTGCTTGGGCAACAGCCCATAGAAGCAATCTTGGTGATGGCGCCTGTACTATACAAATGACAGGCACCAGGACCAGCGCATGCGCAGTACCTATATAGGTTTTTGCACAGAATCCTGCACAAAGGTGTCCCAGAGGGAGGGAACACTGACCATTGGGACTGCCTTTGTGACTGGCAGGTCGGACTTCCAATAGTCTCACAGACTGCATCAGGCTTCACTACAGTGGCGGATTTTACCTGGGGGGGGGCTGCAGTCCTGTAGCCCATATTTAAAAACCACCATTGGGCGCGTCCCTTCGACGCCACCCCTCACCCCCCCGCCCGCCCGCACTGCTAGGGGGAAGGGGGAGACAGTTGGGGGAGGCAGTGATCACTGAATAGAAGCAGTGCAGGTCAGCCTTGAGTAGGAGACTTTGCTTTGTGGGATGGGTTGTGGCCTCACTGCCCAAAACCCTGTGACTGCCCTGGGGGAGTGAATATTATCACAGCCTTGAGAAAATCTGCAAATCTATCCGCAATCAGTCACCATCCAATGATTGCCACCGTGTGCGCAGGGACTTATTGGACAGCAGTATTTTTTCTTAACACTCCCTGATAATGGCCGCCTGTCAATCTTCCTGTGTACAGCCACCGATGCACATCCAACACTGGCTTTCATCGCAGATAGATCTCATGCACGCACACTATTATCCGTGCACATGGATATTCATTTGCAGCCAAGCAAGGCCTGTATCAGTCCCAGTGGCAGGATAACATCACACTGCAACACCCGCCACCTGCCACTGCGGAGAAGCCGGATCGTGTTGTCACTTCCTGGAAGGTTTGGCGCTTGGTTGTACTCCGCACCGCCATTGTTCCTCTAGATCTGTTGTAATTAGTATCTGACTACCAGGTGATCAGTATTGTGTTACCGACACATTAACCCTCTGAGTGCCGACATCTCTGTGAGAGATGCGTATAATATCTGCTGAAAATACCAGCGTCCCTCACATTTATTATATAGATTCAAATAAAAAAATGTGTAAAAAAAATATTTCCTAAACAAGGTAACATTACCGGTCATTATGGTGAATATCAATGTTTGCTTGGTAATTTTCACACTTATTTTGACAAATTCCCTCGGCACTCAAAGGGTTAAGGAGACACATTATTGACACATGGGAGGAAATGTAATAGGATGAGAGATTCAGAAAGTGAGAGATTTGGTAAGAAATCTCCAGTTTTTTTAAAGCGGCAATCATTTACACTGCAAAATCATACTGATTTTGCAGTGTAAATGATTGCCGCTTTTAAAAAACTGGAGATGTCTTACAAAAAACTTTCTTGAATCTCTCATTCTATTACATTTCACCCATGGGCCCTTATTCTAGTTGATTCAGACGGATGCGTATTTCGGACAGGAACCGAGTGTTCTTAGCCCCGCCTACCGTACGGATCGCTCACAATGTCCGAATGCGGTAAGACTCCGAGCGTACGGACCGTGAGTGGATGTTTCATGTGACACCTCCCCCATCTGTGGGAACCTCCCCCATCCTCCGATGGTCGCCAACCATCGAATGATAGACGGAGCGGTCAGACAGCACCGAGTGCTCCAGACCACTCGGACATTTCTCTGTGCACAAGTAGGGATATGGGCGGGCAGCTGGCATCCGGCTATGTCAGTTGTCCGCCCCTCACATGTGCGTCACGCCCCATTACCATGCGTACGCCCAGCGTTTTCATGGGAACGATAATGAAACGCGGGGCGTACGCATATGGTAATGAGCCCAAACAGCCCTACACGCCCCTCTCCACCCCCTGCTCCGATGGTTCCATACGATCGTTCTCTGCACGGACCTCACTCCGTGTTCAGACGTGCGAGGCGTAGATACGCCTCAGGTGTGAGCATAGTTTGGGGCACACAGGAAAATCCTTACACCATGATTTATGTACAACTCAAGTGAGGCTGGAATGAGAAATAGCATAGGAAAAAAAAATCGAATTAATGTAAGTGCGCGGTCCTACCACCAGGGCGGCGCAAGAAACCAGCAGTCCGAAGAGAAAGTAGCGATGCATGAAATCCCCATATACGGCACAGAAACTGTTAATGTTCTATTTTCAGGCAAACGCGTCGCACCCATCGTTCCTATTTACCGCGAGATTTCACTCATTTTACTGCATGAAATCATTTTTAACTCCTTATTGATTTTCTCTGGCCACAATAAAGCGCCTGATACGCTCCGTCAGACTTACAGCTCCGCACGCAGAGCATTAGAGATAGAGGCTTCACAAATGCAGACAGCGTTCGCGCGTCCTCGGGGCAGCTGCTTAACATGTTCAGTGCGCTGGTTTGACAATCATTTAGCAACATTTGGAACATTCAGCTTTAATTACTAACACCTCGCCTGGCGTGCTGGGGAATAAGCCACCTGGATTTGCATAAAGAAAACAAATAAATATTCTGGGTTCCCATAATGAATTTGCAGCGCCGTGCATCGGTAATAATGCTAATGCATTAATATTTAACGGATCATACTGTACTCGTTTGCATGTCCCTACCCATAATGCACAGTGGTTATTTTACTGAGCTCGTTAATTCTTTGTTTTGCACAGCGTCGGGGAATATTTGCTTTTGATTCACTGTCATTAATAATAATATTGGTCAGGATGTGTGGTGCATCAGTCAGTCCTCGGACAATGTGCATGGTATGGGGTGATTCAGATTTGCTCGCAGCAGGTCCGAATTTGCAACCTCCGGCGCCAATTCTTCCTGGTGGCATTTGCAGCCTGATTGACAGGCAGGGGTCATTCCTGGGTGGACCCCCAACATTTTATGGGCACAAAAACAGTGGGTGCGCCCATACAAATGCTTGGCAGGCCGCAGCGAATGCAGGCGCTCCCCTGCATGCTCGAGTCGAGTGGATGCCGTCGGCGCCCACCCTGATTTCGAACTACAAACAGCCGTCTAGTGATTCCTGGGCCACGCGGCGGATGCAAGCTCTGGGCAGAGGAGGACAAATTTTTCGATGGTACCCATACACAGCTCTGCAAAGGGATTCGGACAGCGAGGGGGTATAAACCTAGTGAGCAGGTCTGAATCAGCACCTATGAGCGGACTAAAGAATCTAAGCCTGTGACTGAAAACTCTGTATTGACTGATGAGGCATGGCCATCAATAGGTTACCCGTCAATGGTCACCATCAATAGTACCATTGATAGGTAGCCTCAATGGGGTGAAACCATTTGCAAGGGAACTATTGATGCTTTCGCCCAACTGATGGCCAGCTCTGTTTTGGACTTTGTAAAAACCGGACCCGGACTAAACCCCGGACCGCCGGACCGGACATCAAAATATGCAGTCCAGAGCTTATAGTGTCCGGTCCGGGGGGTCCCTGTGATAGCTATCATCAGGGACATGGGGAAGGGGAGACTACAGCCTCCCCGTGTGGTCCGGACCGTCCGGTTTTTGCTACATGCCCAGACCATACAGGGAGGCTTTATTCTCACCCTACTCCTCTCCCTGGTGACATCTGTCACAGGCAGCCCCCCCCCCCCCCCCTTCCTCCGGACAGGACACCCCCGGACCGGACCCTACAAGCTCCGGACTGCAGATTTTGCCTGTGCTTCAGCTCTCCCCTTCATGTGTGTCTCAGCCCTCCCCTCCATGTGGGCCTCAGCACTCCACGAGTGCCTCTGCCCTCCATGTGTGCCTAACCCCTCCCCTCCACGTGCGCCTCAGCCCTCCCCTCCATGTGTGCCTCTGCCCCCCCACTCCATGGGTGCCTCAGCCCTCCACATGTGCCTCAGCCCTCCCCTCCATGTGTGCCTCAGCCCTCCCCTCCATGTGGGCCTCAGCATGTGTGCCTCAGCCCTTCCCTCCATGTGGGCCTCAGCCCTCCCCTCCATGTGTGCCTCAGCACTCCACGAGTGCCTTACCCCTCCCCTCCACGTGCGCCTCAGCCCTCCCCTCCATGGGTGCCTCTGCCCCCCCACTCCATGGGTGCCTCAGCCCTCCACATGTGCCTCAGCCCTCCCCTCCACGTGTGCCTCAGCCCTCCCCTCCACGTGCGCCTCTGCCCCCCCCCTCCATGGGGGCCTCAGCCCTCCACATGTGCCTCAGCCCTCCCCTCCACGTGTGCCTCTGCCCTCCACGTGTGCCTCAGCCCTCCCCTCCACATGTGCCTCAGCCCTCCCCTCCAAGAGTGCCTCAGGCCTCCCCTCCCTGTGCGCCTCTGACCCCCCCCCCACACACACACACACACACACCCACACACCTCCATGGGTGCCTCCTCTTAAACCACCCCTGCCCATCTGAGCTACATCCCACCCTCCCAGCCCGACGTGATACATTCTGCGCTGCAGCCAGGAATATCCATTGACTTGAAGTTTGTTCCTTTTAATAAAACGTAAAACTCTTAATGTAAAAGAATGGTGTTTATAAAGCAGGAGAGTCGCCGCGTTCCTCCGTCCCCATCTAATCCAGAAATATGTGTGTATTTAGTAGGCGGCCGTCACCGCTAATAACCAAGCCAGTGTGGCTGGAGATCTTATCTCCGGACAATAAGCAGCACTAAAGATTAAACTAATAAAGAAAATCCTGGTCCCCACTCCTGGGTAATTCCGATTCCTCCCCCCGCTGTCCTAACTGCATTAGGCTGAAGAATCAATTCTAAACGTATACCCCGCACATTTCCTGCGGCTGGAGAACTCGACATTTTCTCTCCAGCGCGATTCAAAGTCGCTGAAAAAAACCATAAAATTGATTTTGAATTTCGTCTTATTTTTTATCCCCGCTAATAAAACCCGACTCACTCATAACAGTCGTCCTTAACGTATTGCTGTGCCGGAATGTGCTGCAGCGCTCAATGCCTTGCCCTGTTTAGGATCCACATGCATTGCGTCGACCACTGGAGGTCGACACCTTAATTAGGTCAACATGGCTAAGGTCAACAGGGTTGGAAGGTTGACACAAGCATGAGGTCGCCAATGGGAAGGTCAACATGCGTTTTTCAAGTTTTTTTGTCCCAAATGTCGACATAGTCAACATGGACACTAAGGGGGGTATTCTGGTTGATTCGCTGCAGCCTTACGAGTCCACCAAACCCCACCTTGCGAATGGTGGTCTGGCCGCTACCCGTTCGCAAGGATGATTCCCTCGCAGGGCCTGCAAATGGATGTTACATAGTAACCCTTGGGAACGCCCATGAAACGCTGGGATTTTTCAAATGCAAATGGCCCGGCCCGCCGGCCCCCTGTCCGCACACTTAGGTGCGTATGCACTTGCACAGTTGCACAGTTGACCTAGTGCAGGGCCGGCGCCACCACTAGGCAGCTCTAGGCATTTGCCTAGGGCGCCGGCACCTGGAGGGCGGCAGTTCGCCCCTCACCCCCAGGGAACTGTGTAAAAAACTTGCAGTGCTGCTGGAGGTGTCAGGGGTGTCCATGCCGCAGGGGTACCTGCGGCACCGTCATGTGTATAAAGCTGGCTGCGGCTGGCGGGGTCCCTGTAGTGAATAGAAAATAACTAGCGCTATGCGCGCGGCGGCGTGGGAAGCGCTAGTTATTTTCTATTCACTGCAGGGACCCCGCCAGCCGCAGCCAGCTTTATACACATGACGGCGCCACAGGTACCCCTGCGGCACGGACACCCCTGACACCTCCAGCAGCACTGCAGGGACGCCGGGGGCGCAAGTTTTTTACACAGGTACCACCCCTCTCCCCCCGGCACCGGGGCGCCCCCACCCCGACTCGCCTGGGGCGCTCCGGTGCCTTGCACCGGCCCTGACCTAGTGACTGTATCCCGTATAAAATACAGTGGGGCGTATTTACCAAACATGTTTTTACTTACTTCTGCATCCATGTCGGCATAGAGGGAGAATATGATAGTGAGTACAAGGGACGAGGCGTTGGACTATGAACGGTGCAACAGACCCCGCTGGCGCCGCTCCCCCAAGCCGGCCTTGGGTCTGCCACATATGTAGCTACGCCACTGCCTTTCAACCTATGCCATGTTGACCGTCAGTGGTCGACTCAATGCATGTCGACCCAATATGTGTCGACGAGCGTAAACCCAGCAGACTTGCACCTAAATGGCATATTACCACCACTTGTCCTCCGGCTCCGTCCTGCAGTCCTCACCCTGATTAGCAGGCGGACAGGTACATATTGCTGAACTGTTTAAGCTCCGTCACCTGCGCACTAGCGGTGATTGACCCGTCGGCTAGATTATGAGGCTGTCAGTACGCTGTCTGGATCGCTGCGCTAATCGAATCATCTGAGGATGTCAGGGAAAGGGCACGTACTTTAGAAAAGGGTGATATTTAGAGATGGCATTAAGGAGCATTGTCAAGCAACACAATCAAACCTTTCCGGAATAGGGCAGCTGTGCTTGTTCCAGGGAATTAGACGTTCATTAACCCTGCAGAGAAGTCGTATCTGTCTGTGTCTCCTGCCTGTGCGTTAATGCAGGACTGATGCAGAGCAGAGTGCGTCTATTTCAGGAGCGCAGGCAGTGTCGTTCCCCACGGCGCATACTCCAGACCCAAGAGGGGGCAAATACCTTCAGTACAGGCCCAGGGCCTGATTAACCAATAGGCCGGTGATGAGGCTGCAGCCTAGGGTGCCTGGACTGGGGCAAGGGGGATAATTTGGGGGGGTCACCTGCAGGAGATAGCCGAGGAATAAAATTAAGACCTGATTTATCCCATGTTTGTTAGCTATCACCCATCCCAATGTACTGGGGGGGTAAAGTTCCTAAGGTGATTGCCAGATGGCTGTGCCAATGTAACTTACCGATGGAACCATTGGAGCGGTTCTCAGCCAGCTCAGAAGATCCATGAGCTGGTGCAGGCTGGCGGAGAGGTGGGGACGAGTGGGCTTCTCAAGGTGGTGAAAAGCTTTCAACAAGCAGCACAGGATGTCACAATCAGAGACGTTCCACAAGGGAGGAGATAGAAAGTTACTGAACTATATCAGTCTCTGGAAGGGCAACAAAGTGATCTCAGAGGCTCTAGAACTCTACCAGACCACAGTGAGAGCTCTTATCTCCAAACGGAGGAAACATGAATCCGGGGTGCCATCAGAAACTGTGGGGTGCAGGAGTGACAGAAATCTCCAATGCTTAATCACTTAGCAAAATCGCTTGCGCACATCGCTGGCACATTGCTGGCACATCGCTGACCCTTTATTAGCAATCTAGATTCTGGGAAGCTCAAGTTGAATTGCCCATGCTGAATCACTGACCAAAAGTGCTGGTGCAAATCGCTTAGTGCAGTGGTTCCCAAACTGTGTGCCGTGGCTCCCTGGGGTGCCTCGGGACACTTGCAGGGGTGCCCCAGGTTGGTGGTCCAGGACCAATTCAATTTATTTATGGTTAATTATTTATGGGCAAAACCAGTGCTGGAGGCTGCCAATCATAAAATGTGTACAAACAGAATTAAATCCTGCCCATTAGCACATAAATGACCCTAAGAATCGCATATAAACCCAATCTAATTCATTGTTTTTGGGCCTAGGGGTGCCGCGAAAAAATTCTGATAGGCTAGGGTGCCGTGATTCAAAAAAGTTTGGGAACCCCTGGCTTAGTGTGTAGGCCCCATTGGATGCAACTGGCAGGTGGGTGGGGTAGTTTCTTTCTTTTTTTTTTATATATATATATATATATATATATATTTTATTACAGTTTGAAAGAAGTTGACATATGGTACATTGAAATTGACAAGTAATATTATAATGAGAAACAGAATAATTATAGTAACTCGGCAATAAAACATAATATAATCATCGTGCTAAACATACTTAAAATACGTTTCTCCAGATCTATATGATAATCAGGTACGAGAGGGAAGACACCTGGTAGTGGCTCAGAAGGGAGAGTGTCCCTATTCCAGAGTGGCCAAATTATACCATGTTGTAAGCTGAACCGCTTGTCTAATACGATCTTTTTCATGTGTAGTGAGAGAATGAATGTATGGTAACCAAGTGTCAAAAAAAATTGACGCTTTGGATTCCGTATCTAACAGACACGGTGGGGTAGTTTCCTGCATGTACACTGAGTAGGGCAGAGGGAGAGCAGGAAGGTGCACCTGGCAGGGAGCGGTGCAGATAGACAGCAGGAAGGTGCACCTGGCAGGGAGCGGTGCAGATAGACAGCAGGAAGGTGCACCTGGCAGGGAGCGGTGCAGATAGACAGCAGGAAGGTGCACCTGGCAGGGAGCGGTGCAGATAGACAGCAGGAAGGTGCACCTGGCAGGGAGCGGTGCAGATGGACAGCAGGAAGGTGCCCCTGGTAGGTGATCAAACCACCTCAAAGAGTGAATCAAAGGATCATTCAGAAAGATACAAAATATCTAGATGAACATCTAATGAAGTGATTGTGTGAGTATCACCATAAAAAGAAGACTGGCCAAAAATAGTATCCATGAGATACTTAAAAGATGAAAACCACAACTAAGAGGAACACCTCACATTTGCCATTACCCCCAATGTTCTGTGGGCTTACATGAGTCAAAGATGGACCTTTTTGAAGACATAAGTCTCCTTACATTTATGTATAGAAAACACAGAGTCCACAATAAGATCACCAAAAATGTGCTCAGACATTACAGTACCGCGGTCTAGAGAGGAAGGGGTAACTAAGGTGACTAACACTAGGGGGAGCTAGCTGCAGAGGCAGTGTGTAGTTCCTCAAAGGCAGTGTTCCGTGTGACTGTAGGGATGGACATCAGTGCAGTCACCATGGATGGTTGCCATGGATGGCGATTCTGCAACCAGCCATCAATAGTATTAAACGATTTGATGGATAACCATCGATAGTTTTAATTATCGATGGTCATCCATTATTTTTGACTGAATGGCCCGTGGGCCTATCAGAGCTTGGGGGCGGGGCTTCCGGGTGTCAGGGGCAGAGCTATGCCTGATTAAAAAGACAAAATGGTGGGTGCACCCATAGAATTGCTGGGTGTTCCCCGGCTTGATTGAGGTGGGCGGCTGATGCCAAATGACCTCAGAGCCCGCACCCAATTTGCAGATGATTGTGCAGTTGATAAGTACGCCCATGGTGATCTTCTATTGTAACCATCAAAGGATTTCTCCTCTGTGCGGGCGCTTGCAGCGGAGCAAGGGGATTTGGGCAGCGGGGTAGGTGTGCGTTTGACGGGGCGGTGTTAACCTGGTCGCTAGCCTCAGAATATACGCAGCCTAGCGAGTAGGTCTGAATTACCCCTAAGGGGCCTGATTCAGACCTGATCGCTCATCAGCAAAGTTGCAGATGACTGTGAGTAGATAGTTGCCGCTTAGACATAAAGACAACCCACCCCGTGCAAGGGTGAGAGAGAATCAGTCTGCGCAAATCCACGTGTGATAGAATCAGGCTGATCGGGGCCGGCACTGACATTGCAGACCCTCCCTGATGATGCTTGGGCACGTCTGCGTTGTTCCTGACACTCCCAGAAAACGGTCGGTTACCACCCCCAAATGCGGCTTCTTGTCGTCAAACGGCGAGGGGATTGCGATTATATCTGTACGTTATTTCTGATGCTATTTGGGCTATGTGCCATACACATGCACAGTTATTTAACAGCGATCAACTCAGAATCAGGCCCACAGTGTGGGAGTAACCTGCAGCTGAGGAGAGGTACGGCTGGTCCTGCCCAGCGGGACCGCAGCACCCACAAACCTCTCCTTACCTGGTCGACATGTTCTAGGTCAAAAGCTACAAAAAGTTGACAGATAAACGATCGACAGCGATTGTGGACAACGCATACAAAAGGTCAACATTGTCAAAAGGTTGACTCGACACTGGTCAACAAGCATTTTTTTTTTGGGGGGGGGGGGGGGGGGTTGGGATGTTATGTTTGGGCACCATCAGTAACAACATACATGTCGGTTTGCATAGCTTGCCATGTTTCATAGTCCATGTGCATAGAACAGTAAATCAACCAAATATTGGGTAAACATGAAAAAAAAATATGTTGAGTATTTGCGTCGGCCATTCTCATGTCGGTCACGCCATAAAATGTGATTTGCTCCAAATTGTCTCATCAATAATGAGAGATTATTGTCACCCCCACCATGGCTGAGGGCATTCGAATATTACGCTGATATTTTACCTGTTTACATGGAAGGCGACTTCTGTTCAATACACACACAGGAAATGATCCTCCTGTGACACTACACAGCAGCCTCCACCACACTCATCCCAGAGATACGTATACAGAACTGGGCTGCTCGTCCCAGGGGCCCTGACAGAGCGTCTCACAGATGTGGCCCATATTAATGTATTGAGCGATGTGGACTTTATTAGAATGTATTTATCAACCCATCTCGCCCGTGGGTTCATTTCATAGAAATAAATGAAGTGACCCAATTTTGTGTTCCTACTCTTGCTTTGTGTGTGGAACCTGCTTACACCCGCCGACGGAAAAAGAAAGAAATGGGTGAGCAGCGCCGGGTTTCACTGAGAGTAATGATATACACAATGGTACAGTATATAGATATTAATAGAAACAAAATATGGGCATTAACAATCATCAGTCCGTATTTCTGGGATATTATTTATTTATTAATTATTAACAGTTTCTTATATAGCGCACACATATTCCGCAGCGCTGTACAGAGATTAGTTGAGCAGTCACATCAGTCCCTGCCCCAGTGGAGCTTACAATCTATATTCGCTACCACATGTACACACGCACGCAGACATTCTAGGGTTAATTTGTTGGGAGCCAATTAGCCTACCAGTATATTTTTGGATTGTGGGAGGAAACCGGAGTACCCGGAGGAAACCCATGCAAGCACGGGGAGAATATACAAACTCCAAGTGCCGTTAATGATGCAATAAAGGCTCCTCATATTGATAAGGGTATAAGTCATATAAGTGCTGCCAATAAGTTCCAGTGAAATACCCAGCTTGGGGTGAAATTATTACCCTGTTGGGTGTCTCAAGTCCATCTGTATTTGTCCATGTATTTTAGCAAGTCTTGCTCGCAGAGCTGTTCCATGGAGACAGTGAACCTCACAACCTCAGAAATCTGGTGCTGGTCCGAAACTAAAACAGGTGGCTCAACGCGTTATCGGTGTATAGGCAAACACCTTCCTCAGGAGCAGGACACTGGAATAGGAGAAGTAGGGTGACCAGTATATAATGGGGAAGAGTTATGGTCAGCGGCGTAGCTTTGTTTGGGGCGCCCCCCCGCTGTTAATGGGGGGCGCCCCCCCTCCCTGCCAGCCCGTCCGTCCGGCGTGCCCCCCGTGCCCCCTCCCCCCATTGCCGCATGCTTACCTGTCCGGCCGCGCATCCCGGCTCCCCTCCTGGCTTCAATAAATTCTATGCAGACGGACCACGATAAAATGGCCGCCCCATACCGCAGACAGTTTCAGAGAACAGTCTGCTTTATGGGGCAGCCATTTTAACGTGGTCCGTCTCCATAGCATTGCTTGAAGCCAGGAGGGGAGCCGGGATGCGTGGACAGGTAAGCATGCGGGGGATGGGGGGCGGGGGGAATACTATAGCACCGCAGCCCCCCTGGCGCCCCCATATGCACAGCGCCCCCCCACGACCGCGGGGGCTGCGGTGCTATAGTTACGCCACTGGTTATGGTCCAGTTGATCACCATCTACATCTGAGGATGTGGATGTGCTGTGATTATATCGGCCCAATCAAGCAATGCGATGATTGATTGCATTGTACGGATGTATCAATTATCACAGGCAGGGACAACGCTTGCCAGAAAGCTTGCATTCCACAGAATTATGAAGGTATTTTTTATAAAAATGCCTTGAATATGTGCTTTGCGGATTCGGTATGAAATACCGACGGTCAAAATCCCAAAGAGGTCAAATTCCCGGCATGGTCAAAATACCGACATTTAAAATCCCGACAAGGTCAAAATACCGACAAGGTCAAAATACCAACATTTAAAATCCCGACAAGGTCAAAATACCAACATTTAAAATGTAGACAGGTGAAAATAACGACATATAAAATGTAGACAGGTGAAAAAGTCAATATGACTTTCGGTCAACAGGTCGCGAGGTCGACATGGTTTTTTTCACTGTTTTTTTTTACCTGAATGTCGACACAGAATTTTACCTTTATAGCTGGAAAATTGGGAATATAAATCTATTTCGGTTAGTAGGGGCTGTAGGGATTGAGTTGGGTTTCCCAGAGACAGCAGAACATCATCAGCATATAGTGCAATCTTATGTTCAGTCAGCCCAACCCACAAGCCTCCGATATCTGAGTTGCTTCGTATTCTTGTGGCAAGGGGTTCCATTACTAGTGCAAATATTAGGGTGAGAGTGGGCAACCCTGTCTGGTGCCATTTGTGATGCCGAAAAGTGAGGAGGTGCAGCGGTTGACTGATACAGTGACAGATGGGGATTGATAAAGGGTTTGAATACCTTGAAGAAATTTCCCGTCAAAACCCAATCTTCTAATTACCTGGAAAGCAAAAGTCCATGAAATACGGTCAAATGCCTTCTCGGCATCCAGTGTTAGAATTAGAGATGGCAATTTCTGCTTATGGATGGAGAGTATTATGTCAAGAGCTCGTCTGGTGTTGTCTGATGCTTGTCAGCCTGGGATGAAGCCCACTTGATCAGGGTGGATTAAATGGGGAAGGTGGGTGGCAAGGCGTGTCGCTACAATTTTTGCATACATTTTGAGATCAACATTAAGTAGCGATATTGGCCTGTAGTTGGCACATTTCGAGGGGTCCTTGCCTGGTTTCAGGATCACTATTATATTAGCTTGCAGGGAAGCTGGCGCGAAAGATGCTCCATTCAGGATAGTATTAAACAGAGACGTAAGTTGGGGGGCAAGTTATTTTGCAAATACTTTGTAGTATTGGGCTATGAAGCCATCGGGACCTGGGGCAGCGGAGGGGCGTATAGATTTAATGGCAGCAATGGTTTCTGATGTGATGTCTAGATTTAAGGCAGAAAGTTGGCTGTCTGATATACTAGGAAGAGGTGTATTGGAAAGATAGAATTGGGCCTCCTCCGATTCACCGGAAGACACAGGGGGTGTCGGTAGGTTATATAAGGAGCTATAGAAATCTCTAAATTCTTCCACCATTACCTGGGAGTCATAAGTGGGGCCATTCAGTTTATTGGAGTGTAGTTTGTCAATGGTGGCCAGGGCTTGTTTACGCCTTAACTTGTTAGCTAACAAAGAGTCAATTTTATCTGATTTGTCGTAAAACCGTTGGCGCAGTTTCTGCAGGGTAATTGCTGCTCGTCGTGAGAGGAGAGTGTTCAATTGGCCTTTATGTTTGTCTATCTGTGCGAGGAGTGATGGTGTGGGGGATAGTTTATGTTGGGCCAGTAAAGCGGAAATTTTGGTTTTTAAAGAAGAGATTTCCTGAGCCGTTTTTTTCCGCATAATAGAGGTTTTGACCATTATATGGCCTCGTCGGATAGCCTTATGGGCTTCCCATATAATTCCAGGAGCGATATCTGGGGAGTTATTATCCTCGAAATAGTGTTGGAGGGTTGTTCTGAGTTCGGTTAGGGTAGAGGGTTGTAAGAGTAGCGTGTCATCCAGGCGCCATTTACGTGCAGTTGTAAGGCCCTGTAGGAGATCTAGTAAAATATATACACCCGTGTGATCGGTCCAGGTAAAAAGGAGTAATGCCAGCATCAGAGATTGAAGATGAGATTTAGTGGGATATGTGTAGCATATCTATACATGAATAGTGTTGGTGAGGAGCGGAGTAGTGAGTGTAGTCTCTAGCCGAAGAGTGACACAGTCGCCAAGAGTCACATAGGTTTAATTGTTTAAGGGAAGAGGTAAGGGAGAGGGATGCTTTAGAGGGGGTAATTGTTGATCCAGTACCTGTGGTGTTAGACTTATCTAAAGCAGGATTGATGACCGTGTTGAACTCCCCATCAAGAATAATGCGGCCTTGTGCTATTTTCTGAAGACGTTGGAATAAATTTTGAAAAAATGGAGATTGGTCTTGGTTGGGAGCGTATATGGAAATAAGAGTAACAGTTTCTGAACGTAAGGTGCCTATTACTATTAAATATCGTCCTTCTGGGTCTGTTATCGTCTTAGAGTGGGTAAAAGGAACGTTGCGGTGAATTAAGATTGCAACTCCCCGTTTTTTACAGTCAGCTGAGGCAAAGAAGGTCTGGGAGAACTGCTTACCTTGCAATTGGGTGTGCAAGCCCGTAAGGTGAGTTTCTTGAAGGAAGGCAATGTCTGCTTTTTCCCGTTTGCAGGCTGCAAGGACTATAGTGCGTTTTTTGGGGGAGTTAAGCCTGTTGACCTTAATAGACAGTAATTTCAGAGCCATGATCAAGTTATGGAGTCAATGTGATCTATAGTAGGATTAAACAACAGAAAGAACAAAAAGAGGAAGGGACAAAAGGTACCGAGGACCCAACTTAGAGACAAGACTATAGTGGGAGAGAGGAGAGTAAAAACAAGGAGAGAGAAACAATTCGGAGAAAGAAGAAGACAGAAAGTGCCCAAAAGGGCCATAACCCTGGAGGAATGGGTTCCAAACAGGAACCGCTACTGTAAGTGTTTTACAGATGAATGTCATTATTAGTGCAGGATGCATGGGGGTGGTGGACTAAAGAACTAGTATGACTAAGACAACCTGGTCCCCATCCTAGATGGGGTTAACCAATCATTTAAACAAATAACCAATCCCTAACTATAGGGAGAGAGTTAATGAGCGTGCTACCTATCAGGGATAGGAAAAGTGGGTGGGGAGTGTCGGGGGGAGAAGGGAAGGGTATGGGCTTAGTAGAGAAGGGGTAGGAAGGGAGTGGGAGAGGGTTGTAAGTGGGGGGGGGGGTTTGAATAATGTGAAGTTAAACAACCATGCCTATTTACTCTTGTTATGGAAGCTTAAGAAAGTCCGGAGATGGACTTGATCATAGGTAGACATAACATTTTGACAACATGTAGAAGGGAACCAACATGAAAAGTAAAAACAAACCCAAATTGACCCGTTATGGGGTCACCCAGGATATAGAAAGGATATGATGCAGATGTACAGTCTGCGGGTAGCTTCAAATGAGCCAATGGCCCACAGTTGTATTTGTGGCGTTGATAAGTAGAAGCCAAAGGGGTATCCAGAGTGACCAGAGTAGTTCAGGGATGGTCTGCATCCCAATGTTGGTGACGGCCGACACGCGTCCATTCAACTGTCAGAGGCCGTGGTCGTTGCGGTTTAGGAGAAGTTGAAGTGGAAGAGGTGTGAGGAGGCTCGTGGAGAAGAGCCAGTTTAGCTAGCATCTCTTGACCTTGAGCCAGGGTCTTAATGGGGTACATGGTGTTGTCAGTGAATACTTGGAGAAGGAAGGGGAAGCCCCACCTATAGCGAACGTGATGTTGGCGAAGAATCTTGGTGACAGGTTGGAGGTCTCTTCGTTTCTGAATGGTGGAGGGGGCTAGGTCTTGGTAAATTTGTAAGTGCATTTCTTGGAAAAAGATGTCGGAGGAGTCTCGAGTAGAAAACAGAATTTTCTCTTTTGATTTGTAGTAGTGTAGACGTACAATAACAATAATCTCTGAGGGGTTGAGACGCGGAGGGTTTGCATTTAAGGGCTCTGTGCGCTCTATCACACAGACAGTCATTGTCTGTGAGGTCTGGAACCAGATGCTGAAAGAAGTCCTTAAGATAGGCTTGCAAGGCAGGGCCGTTTATTGTTTCCGCAACATTCCGAAGCAGCCTGTTGGGCCCTTAAACGAGGCTCCTGGCTTGGTAGGCGGTATGCACCTGTATGAGCCAGTTGCTGACAGTGGAGATACTGTAGGTGGATGTGTCACGTTTAGCCCTTTCTTTGGTACCAATTAGGACTGGTATGGGGTGGGCAGTAGGTGTCAGAGGAAACAGTTTTGCTTGTCTTTTTTATTTTTTTTATTTTTTTTATTATTATTATTATTATTATTTTTAACATGGTCAATATTAATCAATATTAATCAAGGTGGCTGTGTAGCTGTGGGCCACCCAGGAGGGAGAGAATAGTGAGGGGAGAGAGGAAGAGATTTCTTCCACCAAAAAAGATGGCCGCCATCACTGCAGGGAAGCAGGGGTGCCTGATGTTTCCCTCACCTGTGTCAGTGCTGTGCCCAGGGGACGGTTGATCTGCGCCTGTGTGAGGGGAGGTCTCCCCCAGCAGATAGGAAGGCTGAGGTCCAGTCCAGGCACCAGCGCGGGTGTATCCATTCACGATCCACGCTGCTGGAGTCCCCAGACGAGTCCCCGGCTCCGGTCGCGATGTAGGCCGCAACCTGCCGGGCACATGCCTGCGCCTCCCGGGCCATGGGCGGCAATGTCAGCGGGCGTCTGTCACCCCGCAGTGCCCGGTGTCGGCGGTGGCTCCGGCCCGCCAGGTGGTTGTGGCGGGCGAGCACCTAAATCGAGGCCCCGGCTTCAACACAGTGGGAAGGCCACAACCTGCAGGAGCATTGATAAGTTCTCCCCGGCTCCATGGTGCAGATCCACTGATATCGGGGTGCAGGTAGGAAGGTGATGTGCAGGTGTAGGCAGCAGGGATGGGGTATAGGTAGGGAAATGGGGTTAATTTAGAGGGTTTAATTTGGGAGCTCCTCTGGGCTGCGTCCTCTCTTTTGTCCCGTCAGGCCACGCCCCTCCCTCCAATGTTCTTTCATAATATGCAGTGACAGTAGACATGTCTGTCATTGTAGCGGGTGTGTTTTGAAAATATAGATTTCTCCGGCAGTTGCCAGAGAAAGGAAAGAAGGAGATGTTGCCATGTCACATTCCGTTTCAGCTGACATTTTCTCACCAACAGCTCTTTGCGCCTTTGCAGATTTGTGTCCATCAGAAACAAAGATACAGGTTAACAATACCTGGGATTAAGTACAGTGGCCAAAATACAGTGATCTGATTTCAATAGACACCCTTTTTCAGGCCCCAACAGCATCCCCTGCATGCCAGTGTCATTTTATCTAATAAAATTATCCTCCGCTATGAAATAAATTGTGTCAGAAAAACATGGGAATTTTTTTTGGGGGGGGGGGGGAATTTGTAGTTCCTGTCTCACAACATAAATTATCCCTACAATGAATGTGTACAATAACACATGTGGTAAGGGAATACGGATAATAAACTCCAACTTCTCCTGTCCACATGTGGGTGGTTAAGTGGACTATGCTTGTGTAGTGAATCCAGAGTGGGCACACAGTACTTCAATCAACTGTGTAAATCCCACTGCACTAATAGTGGATAATGGATGCACGTCTAACAGCACCATAGTTACTATGGCCTCAGTAATCTGCTTTGCGACTGGGTGACTACTGTCATACTTCATCTACCTTGTTCCTTGTAAAACTAAATAGTATTCCAAAACAGAAATATTTTCCCACCAGCCAAGTGTAGTTACCGTAGAGTATTGGTAGGGTCAGGCCTAGACATTGCAAACCGTGCACACACTTGGACTCCGCTTGGGAATTTGTGATAGCTGAATGCACAGTTAGTTCCTGTGCTTTAATACGCTTTATTTTTTAAATTTTTAGAGAGGGTGAAGGGGATCAATCTCCATGAGAAGCTGAACCACCAGTCATGAACTTAGGTCAAGCCTTTCCTTGCCACTTCCCATTGTAAAGTTCCAAGTTAGCGTTTCTCTGTACATGGTAAAAATAGTTTTGGGTTGTTAATTATTATTATGTTTAGGTTGTTAGATTTTACATTCCCTCTATGACATTGTGCATCGGCCTGAGTAGACGATGTTGATGGACTTGCACGTCAGTGACATGACCGGTGCCAGTAGCTTCAGCACTAGTAGTAGGAATTGTTTCCTGATCTTTTATTGTTTGTCCTCCATTCTGTATGCTGAAATGTGAATGTGATAGAAATAATAAAATTAGACATCTTTCCCCTCACGCTCAAATGGGCAGGATGGAGGCAAAGTCAGATCCTCAAATCTGTGAGCACTTACGCACTGCAGTAAAGTAACTCCTCATTGATGTCGCAATGCTACTTACTGGGGTTTCAGGTCCAGAACACATCTTTTTAACCCCTTGAGTGGTATGCCTGGAGATTTTACGGGCTCAGCTGCGCTGCCGCAGCGGGCTGTCCCGGAAAATCTCCGGGCATACCACTAATTTACAATAGGTGCGCGCCAGTGGTGTCCAGGTGTGCACCACTGGCGCAGCACCTCTACAGCACACCCCCGTCACAAACCTGTAGTCCCCCCAGTCCCCCCCATCACCTTTGCTCCGGCGATCACTGCGCCGGAGCTTCCCTGATCCGCCCGCCAGCCAGCCCGTCACTCATTTTACAGTGACGTCGGCGGCAGGCTCGGGTATGGTCGGCGCGCTCGGGGGGACTCGGGAGCGCTCAGGCACCCGAGTCCTCCCGAGCCGCCGTGAACATCCCCAAACCTGCCACCGACGTCACTGATAAATGTGACAGGTGCCGGCAAAGGCAGGGGGGATAGCGCAGCGGTGGCATGGAAGCTGCTACGTACTAACGCCGGAGCAGAGGTGAGGGGGGAGGCCTACAACTTCATGTGGTGGGTTTTGCTGGGGCAGGACAAAGCAAAACCCACCACTCAAGGTGTTAAAATGACTACACTGAGGGTAAGATGGAAACTTTACATTATAACCGTTTATGTTTGGATTAATTGGAATCTGATACAGATCAACTTCATTTTAGTGTTCAAGACAACCGGGGGCCTACTAGACAACTAAACAGTACTTTATATTTTCCTTCTTCGATGCAAACTTAAATGAATTCATAATCCCTCCTATTGTGCCACTTTGCAGATGCTGACAGCATGTTGACGCGGTGTTCCCGGGTCTCCACACATGCTCCACCTTGCTTCTCTTGTCGTGTCCACCGCACACTGCTCGGGGCCTAGTTTTTAAAACTGCCATCCTGTCTGTCACTGCAGTGCCACTGCTAGATGTGCCAGGTGTTTGTGCCAACCACTGGTGTTGCTTTCCTGATCTTTTAATGTTTGTCATCCATTGGCTTCAATACAAAGCACCCCTGGGCTTATACGGCAGACAGAGCAACTTTGAGGGGTCCAAACAAACCAATTAGTTCAGCCACAGTTATGGCAGAACCTGTCGCTGAAATGATTGGTTTGTTAAAGTGTGCATGTCCCATTAATAAAACATAAGGGTGGGCGGGAGGATCCAAGGACAATTCCATCTTGCACCTCTTTTTTTTTCTTTGCATTATGTGCTGTTTGGGGCCTTTTTTTTTCCAAACTGCCATCTGCCTAAAAGTGGGCAGTGCACATCCCTAGTATCTCAGCGCTTTGGTGTATTTTTTTTATCATTATGGTATGGCATTATTTTGGTCTGTTCGGACAGGGCTGAATCTGGCCTTGTTCTGATGGTTTGGGGACTGTGCATGCACATGGTAAATTATGGATATGCGGGCGAGCTGATGGCTGCCGGGGGCTGGACGTTACCATCACAGGATATCAGGCGCCTGCCCCTCCCTGTCCCGGCCCTCACAAATAAAAGTCAGTTTCCATTGACTTTTATTTGTGAACCCAGGAGAGATCATTCGATGGTCAGCGACCCACAAATGATTTCTCCTGCAGAGGAGACATGCGAGGGGGTGGGTCTTCGTTACAGGTCGTGGTGGAGAATGAGCGGAGGGGGCGGTGCTTTCAGCTGGTCGCCAGGCGGCATTAAGACGCTCGCTATGCAGTGAACGACCGCTGCTTAGCATGTGGTCCTGAATAACCCCCTTGATCCAATAGTGCGCTCATTTACTGTATGCGTTCTTTGGGGGCTATTCTGGTTGGTTCACTTGGAGGCGAATTGTGAGTCGACCAGATCCCGCCTTGAGAATGGTGCTACGCCGGCCCAACATTCACAGGGCGCATTCCTTCACACAGCACGCGAAGGGAGGTTTCCACATCTCTCGATGGTCACCGACCATTGAACGATGTTGAAGGTGCACGCATAGGTTCCACAACCTTACATATGCCTGGACGCTCGGGGGGGGGGGGGGAGTGGGCGGGTAGTTGACATCCGGTGAGGTCAGCTGCCCGTCCCCCGCATGTCTGTCACAGCCACACTAGGTAATGGGCCAGCCCGCCACCCCACACCCCCCCACCCTCCGCCCGCAAGGATGGGTGTGTGCACCCAGCGAACAGTGCATGCCCAAGCGCAGAAATGCGCATTCAAAAAACATTGCAACTGCGAGCGCATATGGGCCTGCAAGTGGAGCTGAATAAGGTCCTATGTGTGTTGTACACGCGCACCACAGCGATGTATATTGCACTAAGGTTTTACTGCTGAGCATAACTGCCACGCTTGCAAATTCCTCTACTTCACACACCTACCAAAAATACCAGGTTTAAGCAGGATTTATGATGAGCAGGTCTCAGTGGATCCTGATACTGCTGATTCAAGCTGTCACTGTAAGTGCGCAATGCGATTTCCGTCAGCGACCATATGGACAGAATCAAATAATGGAAGGAGTTTAATGATGTTGCAGAAACCTGCTCAGAGGCTTCAGCCACAAACCTTCATCAAAGTGAAAATAAATTAAGTTTTTAATCTTGGAACTTCTCTCCCCCGTCAGGAGGGATGACGTCCTGCCCGGAAAGCAATCAGCGGCTATATCTGAATTTCATTTTACATTAATCATAGTGTTTCTGACTATAGGGTACTGTATTCACAGATGATTTTAGGATAGGCAAGGTAAGAGGGCATTTGGGCTCAGCCAAAAATATACTCTGTGTGCTACAGATGGGTACACAAATCATACAGATAAGTGGTGTCCTGTTGGGATATTGAACGCTAACTAGACAGTAAATACAGACTATGCGATATTCTGTAGTAAAAGATAGCGATCAGAAAGACTCTTTTGAGCGATATATTTTACTATATCGCCTAGTGCATACACCGAATATTATTAACAACCCCATCCCTCATCCTGCATTTTCTGAGAAGGGAAGTCCTCCTTAACTGCAGCCATTCTGAAGCCCAACCCCTCCCACACACACACACCATAGCTCCCTGCCCCGCATTGCATTAGCAAGTGTGTGCAGGTCCCCGACTGCCACCAATAACAGGCATCATTATGGTAAGTATGTATGGGGCTTAATGGGATTTCAGACATAGCTGTGAATCTTCAGTGAAGGCAACATGTTTGGCGTAGTTGTTGGTGGTATCGCTGCCTAACAGTCCTGAGGTCATGACTTACAAATCCAGGTCAAGGCCCACTCTGTGTTGATTTTGCATGTACTCTCCATATTTGCATGTTTAAATGTGTGTACACGAAGAAAGGGAGCCGTGCTGGCTGATGCTCCAACCATATAGGGCAGAGGAAAAACTGTTGGCACATATACAGTATACATACATGTTAATATATACATACATACAGTATACATACATGTTAATATATACATACATACAGTATACATACATGTTAATATGGCCCCATTACCTGGGATCCACCAGGCACAGTGATAGTCCACAAACCTTGGTTTGGTCCCCACAGTCCTCATAAATCCATCAAAACGCTCACAACGCATTTCATGCTTTTCTGCTTACTCCAGTGTACTTGATAATGAGGTAACGCAGTTCGCCAGAGCCTCGGGTTGACAGTGCTGGAATTTGGGGGAAGCGGTAGCTGGGAACTCTGTTATTTTATGCGTTTCGTCAGCTGTTCAAGTTCCTGTGCCGCCACCCGCATTAATTACAATATGTCTTCCACATCGACACCTCTGGTTTTGTGATAGGCCGACTCGGGATATCCCCCTTACAAGATCCCAGCCCTAGATAGCTGTGTAATGGTAGAGCCACCCCTTGCAGTAAGCCCCCTTCAGGGAGGAACACCGTGTAGAGAGGTGACTCTCCGGTGGTAGTCAGCACGGGAGAGAGGATGGGGTTTGGATGGCATAGCAAAATTTGGTTATGGACCCAACAGAGAAATGATTCTGCCCATGGGATTTTCATTCTAAGGTGTTTCTGCTTCATGAGGAACTTCCTTATACAGTATAAGAATTGTCCAACTGTATTGCACTCTATAGGCATTATTCTAGTTCACTCTTTCTGACAAAATCCTTCTTAGAAGGACAAAACCATGTGCACTGCAGGGGGGGCAGATGTAAAATGTGCAGAGAGAATTAGATTTGGGCGAGTTATTTCTGTGTAGGGAAAATACTGGCTGCTTTATTTTTACACTGCAATATAGATCTCACTTTGAAGTAAAACCCCAAATCTAATTCTCTCTGCACAAGTAACATCTGCCCCCCTGCAGTGCACATGGTTTTGTCAATCTAAGAAGGATTTTGTCAGAAAGAGTGAACTCGAATAAGGCCCAATATGTTTGTATTTCAATATGCATATATATATATATATTTTTTTTTACTGTATGTAAATTGTACAACAGCGAGGAAGATGAGGAGACCTCTTCAGTGAGGAAAGTGACACTTTCACCTACCAAATCAATACCTCTTATGCACCAGTTATATGAAGTAAGGTGATTCATCTGTAGCAGGAGAATAGGATGCTAAGGACTCGCTGTTCATTGCGCAAATCAATATCATAAATCTAATTTATTTTTTAGAGGAGATTCGCAGCGATGATAATTGGCTGTTACAAGATTACACAAAACCTCAACAAGTAAAAAACTAAATTCTAGTTGAAAATAATCTCAGTATGTTTCAGTGGTCCCAACAGTCCGGCCTATCACCTGGTCAGCTGTTACACCATCAGGACCAATGACACTCTGCCCTGGAAACACTTATATCAGGAAGCCACAGGTGCTGCCAATCTGCCAAACCCTGATCACATCAGTTTCCTTGCTGCTGCTCTAAAACCTGGACCGGACTCTCCGTGTTACCTTCATGTGGAAGTATGCTGTCCCTGCCACTATATATAAAATCTGATTAAATTCCCTTTCACGCCATGGAAAACATGTAATGGCTCTGCAGATGTAACAATGTCCCCATCTCTGGCTGACTCCCTGGTCTTGTCATACAAAATATCACTTCTCCAAATGCAAGATTTGTGCTACATTATAACACTGAGAAAAGCACCTTCTATAGAATACTGTGCAACAGATTTGCTTGCGAAATGTTGCTTTTAATGGTTGTGGTACAGTATATTTTGTTGATATTCATAATTTCAACATTCATGATGTTGATGTATAATGTTGACAGTCTTGGCACGTCAACATTGACCACAACAACATTCATCATGTCCAGGGGCGGATCCAGGATAAAATGACAGGGGGGGCACCATGATAAAAGAGGGTTTAGGTGGGGGAGGGGCAGTGTTAGTGGTGCCAGTGTACATGCTAAGAGAGCGGCAGAGAGAGGGTGGGAATGGGATTAAAAATAGGCGCTGGCATTTAAAGTACGCAGGCCCACCATGGCGACAAAAGCGAAGATTGTAGTTGTACCCGCGCCGAAGGCGCGCTCCGGAAAAGGGATGTGGTCACTCAACAGAGGTGTGTCCTTGAGTGTAGTCTACAACACCATTTACAACTTCTACACATTATGCAACAAAATACTAGACCCCTTTATACATCCCCCTTACACATGATGCCAAATGGAATGAAACTTAATTCACATAATGCCACACGGATTGAGCCAAAATTCACATAATGCCAAATGGATTGAGCCAAAATTCACATAATGCAACATGGATTGAGCTAAAATTCACATACTGCCACACGAATTGAGCCAAAATTCACATAATGCCACATGGATTGAGCCAAAATTCACATAATGCCACATGGATTGTGCCAAAATTCACATAATGCCACACGGATTGAGCCAAAATTCACATAATGCCACATATATTGAGCCAAAATTCACATAATGCCACACGGATTGAGCCAGAATTCACATAATGCCACACAGATTAAGCCAAAATTCACAATACGCTTCATAAACAGGGACATTGTCCACCAAAGGCATGCATTAAACATTTACACTTTAATGTCCATTACACGTTAAGTTACACGCCATTATGTCCATTATGTATTATGCCAAACACCATAATACCTATTAAAAATTATGCTGCATAAGTGCTGCTTATCTACATGCTCATTGCCAAGGGTTCCATGCTCATTGCCAGAGGTTCCATGCTCGTTGCCATGTGGGATTACATGTTCATTGCCAAGGGGGAATACATGTTCGCAGGAAAATGGGAGACAGCCGCCGCCATGTAGAAGTGATAGCCACTGACAGTGGCAGAGCCTGGCTGTATTCAGAGCACTGCAGGTACCGGCTATTTGAAATAATACCCCTTTCACACCAGAAAATGCATTCCCAGTTTGACCCCTTTTACACCAGCCTAGTCCCTGCATTTTCTGGTGTGAGGGGGAGAGAAAACCACCCCTCCCCCTGTAACCAGTTATCTCATTTAACCGGCTATATCTTCGGAACGAACTGACCCATTTACATGAGACAAAAATCATATTGAAGAACTTTTGAGTGGGCTTTGAATGATTTTGGTCCAGTGAAACTGGAACGTTTGGTTCCAGAGTAATCTACCCTCAAAGAACATGAACAGCCATGAAATTACATTTCAAAAATAAAAAAATCGGTTTACACGCAATATCTCTGGAACCGATTGACCGATATGGACCAACCTGATATCATATTGAAGGCCCAGCGATTTGGAATTGAAAGAGATCAACCACAAGCTTCTATGATGCCAGGGCGGGAACTGGCAGCCGTCGGAACCGGGTGGGGGTCGGAATTGACGGGTCCCATATTATCCTATGGGGAAAAAACGTTACAGCTTTGCCAGGCGATATCTCCGGTTCCCGGGAGGCTAGAGACACGGGGCTGGGCTCGTTGGAAAGCCCTGATCCTTAACTACAAAATGAAGTGACAGGGGGGGCACGTGCCCGGGTGCCCCCCCCCTAAATCGGCCACTGATCATGTCGACACTGATGAAAAGTTAATATGATTATAATGTAGAAAAGTACAAAAATTCTTGATGGTCTAGGGATGAGTTACATGGGGCCCCTCTGTTGACTGTGCCCGAACTGAACATGGGAATAGTCTGTAAATGCCTGCATCCAGCGTTTCTATGGGCGTGCCCACCGTTTTTGTAAGCATGACCATGAAACGCAAGAATCACAGGGTGCCCGCCTTGATAAATTTGCCAAAGGTGTCCGCTGTGCATGCGCAGACTGCCGCCATTGGGGAAGAATTCGGACCTTAGAACCAGATGTATTAAGCTTCAATTAGTGATACAGTGGAGAGTGATAAACAGCCAGCCAATCAGCTACTACGTGCCATGTTACAGGATGAGTTTGAAAAATGTCAGGAGCTGATTGATTGGCTGGCTGTTTATCACTCTCCACCTTATCATGTCTTGAAGCTTAGTACACCCGGCCCTTAGTCTGTGCTGCATCACTGTATTACCACACCGCCTGTTTTGTGTCACGGGAAAATGAAATAATATTTTTATCTGCAAAATTTCCACATAAAAGACGATTCCTTTTACGGGGACTATATGTAATACACATAATACTTAACTTTGTTTTTGTTACCATTTAATGAGAGCAATTAGATATCAATTCATTGCACTACTTAAAAATCGCACCATCGTCACAGCGCTCAGCTAATGTTTACATCGCTACAATTACGTTCTCCATATTGATTCATGTAACGAACACCGGCCAACGGCTAACGAGCATTGACCGAGAAATTATCCCCGACCAGATGGATCAGGATGAAATGTGTGGGTAGGAACTTCCATTCTGATTTAAAGGGTCTCGTCCACTGGTGGGAAGAGGTCAAAGGTGAACAAGCATTTCATTCTCCGTGCCCATAGTCTACATAAGTCAGGTATTATATCAATACAGCTTAATTCATGCAACACACATACTACACAACTTGTGGGCATAAAACATACAAACGAGAAAACAGTATACACAAAAACACAGCAAAGTAGATACCAATCAGAGGACAACAAGGGATACATTATCATTGCCAGGGGTTACATGCTCATTGCTAGGGATACATGCGCGTTACCAGGGGTTACATGCTCATTGCCAGGGGGTTACATTCTCGTTGCCTGGGGTTACATGCTCATTGCCAGGAAAACCATGCTCATTGCCAGGGGTTTCTTGCTCATTGCCAGGGGGTTCATTCTCGTTGCCATGGGGTTACTTGCTCCTTGCCAGGAATACCATGCTCCTTGCAAGGGGTTTCATGCTTATTGCCAGAGGTTTCTTGCTTGTTGTCAGGGGTTACATTCTCATTCACAGGGGTATCATGCTCTTTGCTGGGGATTACATGCTCATTGCCAGGGGTTTCATGCTCATTGCCAGGGGTTTCTTGCTTGTTGACAGGGGGTTATATTCTCATTGCCAGGGGTTACATGCTCTTTGCTAGGGATTACATGCTCACTGTCAGGGATTACATGCTCATTGCCAGGGGTTTCTTGCTTGTTGCCAGGGGGTTCCATTCTCATTGCCAGGGGTTACATGCTCTTTGCTAGGGATTACCTGCTCCTTGCTAGGAACATCTAGGGGTGTATGGATGACAAAAGTGTGACTTGAACTGCTGAAGCTGCCAGGAGAAGGTAAGTCACTGCTGGGTTGGCAGGAATGAATGCGCTGCATGCGGGAATGTACCTAAATCTGCCTCTTTCTGCATTACAATATTTGAATCAGGCAATGTATTATCTGTCACATGTAGAAAGCATTCCTCCCAACTGTCCTGTTTTTTAAAGGATAGTACAGTTTTTTGGGACTGTCCTGTTGTCCCACCCTAGGGCCACCAGTGTCCTGCGGTGTGTGGAGGGTAGTTGTGCGTCCTCCCTGTCACACGCTCTCTGCTTAGCAAAGCAGTGGTGAATTGATGCTGTGCATATGCGTACACAGAAAGCAGAGGGACAGGGGGCAGGGCTAGTGGATCACAGAGCGCTGGCCACGCCCCCACAGTGCCAAAAATGGGGGGCGTGTTAGTGGGAGCATCATTCCCTGCAAAACCATGCCGGCTTTTGATGAGGCCACGCAGGAGTCCCAGCTCCTACATCACCAACTTGGGAGGTTTAGAATGTTTCCTTTCAGGAGCCAGATAAAATACCAATATGCCTTCGGCTTGTGGTAGGATACCCATCCACACACGGGGAAAACATACAAAGTCTACACAGATAGGGTTCTTGGTAGGAAGCAAGTTCAGGACCTCAGTGCACTGAGGCAGCAAGGTACACTTTCCTCCACGATGTACATCAGCAGTGTCCCTATGAGCAGGGGCGGATTTAGGGATGAGGGCGCCCCTAGGCACAACAATAATGTTTACTAAGTAGGACAGTTTATAGGGGCAGTATCTGCATGTCCTATCCATTTACACTCTATTTAAGATGTAATATAGTACAGTACAGTGGATATTTTGCAGTTATTGGTACATTTTGGGCTGACAGTACTATCACAGGCATCCAAGTGCCGCCCCCAAACATGTGCCGCCCCTAGGCCGGTGCCTCACGTGCCTAATGGGAAATTCGGCTCTGCCTATGAGGTCTCTGAATTGGGTGTTATATGACCCTTAGACAGT
The DNA here is from genome assembly GCF_055691185.1 of Crinia signifera. Lineage (NCBI taxonomy): Eukaryota > Metazoa > Chordata > Amphibia > Anura > Myobatrachidae > Crinia > Crinia signifera. The sequence continues at coordinate 284,470,647 of NC_139222.1, read as the reverse complement.
CGGGATTTCAACGACATAAGAACTCTGTCTGGGCGCTCGCTGTGCTCACCTCACTGCAGCCTCGGTGGTGGACCCCCATGATGGAGAATAGACCCTGTCAGTGGGGATCCCAACTGACGGGCATTTAACAGACGGGATTCCGATGCCGGACTAATGACCGCCGGAGTCCCGACTGTCGGAGCATCATCCCGAACCCCACACATCTGCTAGTGCTATATACAAGGGTATACGTCTGGCTGAACATATGCAGGTACACAAATGCATTTTTATATATAGGCCCTTATTCTGGTTCACTCGCAAAGGCAAATTCCTGCTCAAATGGAAAAAACCATGTTGACTGCTGGTGGGGCAGATGTGACTTGTGCAGAGAGAGTTAGATTTGGGTGAGTTATTTTGTTTCTGTGCAGGGTAAATACTGGCTGCTTTATTTTTACCCTGCAATATAAATCTCACTTTGAAGTAAAACCCCACCCAAATCTGCACGTTACATCTGCCCCAACTGCAGTGCACATGGTCTTGTCCATTTGAGAAGGAATTTGCCTTTGCGAGTGAACCAGAACAAGAGCCATAGGCCACAGGATTCTCAGCCAGGTTTTATCTTCATTACCAGAGTCCCAATAAAATAGCCTCTAAGAACACGACCATCGATCGCTGCTGTTATGTGAATTCATATTTTCCAATTTCTTTTCAATAAAAAGAAACTCATTGATTTGCCTCTGCCTCGGGCAAATAAATTGTATTTAAGATCAATGGTGATTATATGTTTCTGCTCTCGATATAAGGACCTGCGCAATATTTATAGACATCTGTATATATAATACACTAAGGGAACAATGAAAACTTCTTTAACTGTAACTCAATTCACTTGATGAAAAAAAAATTCGCTACATTGTTTCTCGGTAATAAAATGATGACAGATTGAATTACACCAGGAATATAATGGATTTTGCACTCTGGGATTTCAGCAGCGATCCGTTCACGGATATGTTTCACGATCCGCTATCAGCGCGCAGAGCTGGAAATTAAATTATACACAACAAATCATTAAGTGGCAAGGCGGTAATTTTACACAATGGAAACAATAGCTGTTATTGCGCCTTCCAAACCGTACGCGGTGTGACCCGGTGCGGCGTTATTGTGCGGAGAATAAAGGATTTTCATCACATAATAATTACAGCTAATGCTTGGAGACAAATTGACACTAATAACGAGTCCCCCCATTAACAGACTATAGATCTCGGTGTTCCTGCGGGAAAAACAATGCGGAACGTAATCCTATGTCCCCAGTTACCTGATGGCACTAAACCAATTGTATATATACTTTTTATCCCCATGCGCCTCATTATTGCCGTTCACCCACATCCGTAATGTTGGTGATGTACACAATTGTGCTGCGTTATCTGTTACGCTGTAGGTGATGTCACACAAGTCTGTTTACCAATAATTAGACTATTAGGTCAAGGAGATGGGCAGGGGTCATAGGGCCGACCACTGAAGGTCGACAGGGCTGAGGTCGACACCTGAAATAGGTCGACGTGGCTAAGGTTGACAGGGTCGGACGGTCGACACCAGCATTAGGTGGTACACACCTATCTGCTGAGCAGGAAAGCGCCAGGCAGGAGAGGTGCTCTCCCTGCTCTACATCCCCTGCGGTTCTGGCTAACTTGCTAGGCAATGTTTTTGTCTCTCCAATCTCCCTCTCTGTCCCTCTTATCTGCCTCTCTCTCTCCTGTCTCCCTCCTTTCTCTCTCTCTCCTGTATTTCCCCCCTCTCTCCTCTGTCTCCCCCTCTCTCTCCTGTCTCTTTCTCTCTCTCTTTCTCTCTCTATCTCCCCTGTCTCCCTCTCTCATCCCTCTCTCTCTCTTGCTTTTTTCTCCCTCTCTCTCCCACCCTCCCTCTCCCTCCTTATCTTTCTCTCTCTCTCCTTCCTCCCCCCTTTCCCTCACTCTTTCTTGTCTCTCCCTCTTTCTCCTCCATACTCCCTCTCTCTCTCCTGTTTACCTTCTCTCTCCATCCCTCTATCTCTCCTGTCTTTCTTTACCCCTCTCTCTCCCTCCCTCTCTCTCATGTCTCTCTCCTGTCTCCCTCCCTCATCCCTCTATCTCTTGCCTTTTTCTCCCTCTCTCTCCTGTCTCCCTCCTCCCTCTCTCTCTTGTTCTTTCTTTCTCTCCTATCTCCCTCCTTTCTCTTTCCTCCCTCCCCCTCTCTCCCTTCCTCTCTCTTTATCTCTCTCCTGTCGCGCTTCTCTCTCTATCCCTCTCTCTCCCGTCTCTCTCTCCTGTCTCTCTTTCTCTCTATTTCTCCTGTCTCCCTCCCTCATCCCTCTCTTTCTTGCCCCTTTTCCCTCTCTCTCCTGTGTCCCTCCTCCCTCTCTATACCTCTCTCTCTCTTTCTCTCTCTCTCCTGTCTCCCTCCTGACTCTCTCCTGCCTCCCCCTCTCTCCCTCTCTATCTTATCTCTCCCTCTCTCTCCTCCCTCCTCCCTCTCTCTCTCTCTCCCGTCTCTCTCTCCTGTCTCTCTTTCTCTCTCTCTATTTCTCCTGTCTCCCTCCCTCATCCCTCTCTCTTTCTTGCCCCTTTTCCCTCTCTCTCCTGTGTCCCTCCTCCCTCTCTATACCTCTCTCTCTCTCTTTCTCTCTCTCTCCTGTCTCCCTCCTGACTCTCTCCTGCCTCCCCCTCTCTCCCTCTCTATCTTATCTCCCCCTCTCTCTCCTCCCTCCCTCTCTCTCTCTCCCTCCCTCTAGCTCTCCTGTCTTTCTTTCCCCCCTCTCTCCCTCTCCTGTTTTTAGGGCATCATTGGCAGTTAAAGCATCCATCAGACAGCCTGCGTAACCCTGCCTTTCTCCCACTGTGTAAAATAAACATCTGCACAGCAAGACAAACCTGTATTTACAGCTCTGAGTACGCAATTCCTTAAAAGCCTATAAAAGCGTATAAACAGTCGTCCCAAGCCCCACTTCACCTCACACACCTGCCCTGTAATAATTTGTGCACAAGGGCAGAACATGCTCCGTTCGCACAGTTAAACTCTTTGTCACCTAATGAGACAGCTGCAGTTTCTCTGAATTTTGTTTAAATAAAGCATCTGATAGTAATATAGGCTGCGAGGCCTTTTTATCGTGTAGTCCATATATACAGCTACAAGCAAAGTTACTCCAGGAGGAACTTCACATACCGTATTTTCCGGCGTATAAGACGACTTTTCCCCCCAGAAAAAAATGCCTCCAAGTGGGGGGTCGTCTTATACGCCGGGTGCACTTTGGGATCAGGGGTTAAAGTGAGCCCGGAACGGGGCGGAACGGTCACCTTGCCCGGCTGTGTCAGTGTCCCTGCCTGCAGCTTTGCTATAAGAGATTGCCGGGCAGAGCGATACAAACCTGGGTGCCTTTTTTTTTTTTTTTTTTTTTTAAATGATTTTTATTGTCATTATAATTTTCCTTTACAATTTGTTATAATTATTGTCAATAAAGTGTTGACAGCGAGATCATTAACAACACAGTTTAAATACAATATGTCTGAATATGATATCAATATTTAAATGTTTTTAAAGGTTTTGAAGGTTTTTGACCACATGGAGATACCCTTCAAGAATAGTCATAAATTATATTATACAATGGTAATTATTTTAGGTATAAGTCTAAAAGTTAGACATTTCAATATCTATTATCAGAATACATCTTAAACTTACTTTATATATTCTTATTGCACCACTGATATTGATTTGCTCCATTATATAATTAAAGGGTTACAACCATGTGTTCATTTAAACTAAATGAAAGAAAAAAAAAAAAAAAAAAATAAGCCGTCAGCACTTATTCCAAAAAAAAAGAAAATGACAGTAGACAAAGACTAAATATAAGGGGGGGTGGAAAGGTGGGATGAGAGAGGGAGGGGGGGGGGTGGGGGAAGGTTTGCACTGTGAGTTACTTTTTACATACATCACCTCTATACCTTTCATGAGTTATTATTAATTCTCTATTATAAGACATTAGGCAAAGCAAGATTTTCCGATATTGACATTATATGAGATTTGGTCAATGGGTCCAAGGTATTGATATAAAAGGACCACTTCCTATAAAAAAAAATTATATCCATTGACCAAGTCGATCCTAGCATAGTATCTTTCAAAATACAATATTTGTAATAATTTTTGCTTGAGCATAGAAATTTGTGGGGCGGATTTCTTAGTCCATTGGATTAGAATGCACTTCTTGGCCAGTGCGAGAATGGTTATGAGTAGAGGTAACGCTCTAGTATCAATTCTGTCCAAAGGCCAGTCACGGAAGTGAAGACCCATAATTGCAGGAACGTTCATCGGAAAGATAAGATTAAAAATAGATTGAAGAAAATTTAGCAGCTTGTTCCAAAATCTTCTCAACTTGAAACAGTCCCACATGCAGTGCTTATAATCTGCTATTGTTGCCCCACATTTGAGACAGCTGCCGTCTTCTTCTTTGATCATGTATTTCCTTCTTTGAGGGGTAATGTATGCTCTATGTAATGTTCTTACATATACTTCTTGAAGGTATGTAGATTTTAAGCAAGAAAAGGATTTTGTATACAGATAGATCAAATCTTCCTTAGTATCAATAGATGGAACGTCCTGCCTCCATTTGTTTAATAAAAGATTCCACTGTTCGGTGTTAGCATATGAAGTATTCATTATGATAGTGTAAAGAAGCTTGATTTTATAGGGTTTATTCACTAGATAGTTCAGCAGCGTATCAATATTTATAATTTGCGATACCAGATTATATATTTTGGTTTCCGGGGGAGGTGCCTTAATTGAATTTAAAAAATGCCTTACTTGAAAAAAAATATACATATGAGACCTTGGGAGGTCATACTTAGTTGACAAGACATCAAATGGAGTTATATGTCCACCTGGATCGAATACCTTATTTGATCCATCTATGCCCCTTACTTTCCAATCTAATAGAACTGGATTATTAATGGATGGAAGGAAAGAAGGGTTGCCCCAAAGGGGAATAAATTGGGACATGAAGGGGTTTCTATTACAGATCCTGTTCAGTGCCAGCCAAGCCGCATACGTATCTTTGAATAATATATGTTGCTTTATATGATGTGGGATGTTAAAACTTTTTGTTTGGACTAGCGCTCCTGGAGCGTAAGGGGTGAACACTGCCTCCTCTAAAGTTCTATCTGTATAGACAGATTTGTTTAGGATCCACTCACTAATATATCTAAATGAAACAGCTAAAGAGTAAGCCCGTAGATCGGGGTATCCTAGTCCACCTTGTGCTTTAAGGGATTTTAACTTGTTCTTTGCGATTCTGGGCCTTTTATTTTGCCATACAAATTTCGAGAAAATTGATTCCATTCTATTAATATCCTGTTTAGTTAACGCTAATGGAATCATTTGCATAGCATAGAACAATTTTGGAAAAATTATTGATCTAATTATGGCAATACGTCCCAGTAGTGACACCGGTAAATCCCTCCAAGATTCCAACTTTATGGAGATATTTGAAATTATTGGGGAGAACCTTAGCTTATATAACTGTGAAAGTTTGGCTGGTATTTGAATACCTAAATATTTAAAGTATGTTGTATTAATTGTGAATGGGATTTTCGATGGATTAAGCGAGTCTCCATGTGGCTCTCCTATCAGCAGCAGATCCGACTTGGCCATATTTACCTTATAACCTGAGAGGGCACCAAAGGACTCGATAAGACTCAAGAGGGGAGGTATAGAAATAGCGGGGTTGGACAAAAATATTAAGGTGTCGTCCGCGAATAAGGAGATTTTTAGTTCATCTGTTTTTATTCGAATTCCTGTAATGTCTTTAGAGTTGCGAATTGCTATCGCAAGAGGTTCTATTGCTATAAGGAATAAAAGAGGGGAAAGGGGGCAACCCTGCCTAGTGCCTCTTTCAAGTCTAAAGGGAGAAGAGATTATTCCATTACAGGCTACTGTAGATAGGGGGGATGAATATAAAGTACGAATAGTTCTAACAAATGGAGGGGGAAATCCAAAACGATCAAGTGTATCAAATAGATGTTGCCATAAGACCATATCAAAGGCCTTCTCCGCGTGAGAGCCAGAACAGCTTTTTGTTCCGCCGTCGACGCGGAGGAGGCCTCCGCTTCCTGTATAGCCGCCAAAACTCTACGAATATTTGCGACTGACTGTCGTCCTGAGACAAATCCCGTCTGATTCTTATGAATAATATTGGGCATTATAGGTTTCATCCTTTCTGCAAGTATCTTAGTAAATAATTTATAGTCGACATTAAGCAAAGAAATTGGTCTATAAGACCCTGGTTCATTTAAGTCTCGGCCCTGCTTGGGTATCACCTTTATAGTGGCATTAGAAAAATGATCAGGTAGAATTCCCCTCTCCATTATTTGATTAAAACTATACGTTAAGGGTTCTGTCACATGGTCTATCATTAATTTGTAAAATTAATTCGAGAATCCGTCTGGTCCTGGTGCTTTTGCCAATTGTAATTGCTTAATGGCCCATCTAACCTCTTCCATGGATATTGGGGCTAGTAATTTTGATGAGTCTGAATCAGAAATTGTGGGAAAGGTCAAAGAAAGCCAAAAGTCTTGTGTGTATTGGGATGTGGAGTTTAAGGGAGATTGAGCCATCGAGTCCTCTGGGATCCTCCCAGGAAGGGCATATAGTTTCTCATAGAACTCTTTCATAATCATCGCTATCTGCTGGTTGGAATCAGAGAGGGATCCGCTAGGTGTTCTCAAAGGTCTGACTACATTTTGAGTTCTAGATCCGTGTAACAGATTCGTGAGTAATTTTCCAACTCTATTCCCAAATTTATAAAACTTTACATTTATATTAAACAAATAATTGTCACCTTGAAGTTTAAGGTATTCATTAAAATTATTTTTTGCTGACTGATATAATTTCCTGTTTTCCAGAGTAGGGCTAAGTTTGAAATCCTGAAAAGAATTTGTTAGTTTTACCTGGAGATCCCGATAGTTTGTCATCTGACGTCTTTTCCTTCTCGAGACATAGGCGATCAACTCACCTCTCAGAACAGCTTTTGCAGCTTGCCAGTAGAGGGTAGGGTTTTCTCTTTTGCAGTGTTCATTTTCTTTTGCGAATTGGGTCCATACCTTTTGGAGTGTATCGCCCATGTCTCGAGACTGAGAAAGGTGAGATGGAAATCTCCATTGTGGTGAGACTTTTAGTTCCTTCTGCAAAACAATATCAACCGTGATTAAGCCGTGGTCTGAAAGCACAGGTGGATTAATGTTAGAAGCCTTGAGAAGGGGTAGGATAGATTCAGCAACAAGCAAATAATCTATTCTAGTCCAAGTCTTATATGTCAAAGACAAACAGGTATACTCCCTCTCCAGAGGGTTTAAACATCTCCAACTATCAATCAGGTTTAAGGTTTTCAGAATATATGGTATTCCTATTTTTGGGAGTGGTTTTTGGTGTTTTTGGGGGGGAGATCGGTCCATATAATGTGAGGCTATTAAGTTAAGATCACCTCCTACTATTAAGGATCCTGGATCATACGCATGAAGCTTGGCCAGCAGCTGAACAAAGAAAGATTTTTTATACTGTGTAGGGGCATAGACAGAACAAATGGTCAGCACTCTGTTTTCAATTTCTACCTGTATAATAATAAAACGACCTTCAGGATCTGCACTCTCAGATATGATTCGAGTATTTAAATGTGTTTTGGCTAAAATAGCCACTCCACACGATTTTGTATTTAGGGATGCTGATCCCAATACTGACCAGTTAAGCATTTTTAATTTCTTAACCTCCTCTCTCATCAAGTGCGTCTCCTGAAGGCATATTAAATCAACTTTTTGTTTATCCAGGTACATTAAAAGTCTGCGTCTCTTACAAGGAGTGTGTATACCTCTTATATTAAGAGATCCTATAGAGATCATCTCAGATATTATAGAGGGATATAAACTCACATGTAATCTCACAGTGCAAGGGGGAGGGGGGGGGAAACACATAGGGGGACATATATATTTACAAGACAAGACTAATTCTAATACTAATACTAACAATGCAGCAATAAGTTGGAGATATATATGACTTCCGAACATATAAAGAAGCGTAGGTCACCTGTACTCTACGCTTGTATATTTTAAAGAAAAAAGGAAAATGGGTGGTCGGCTTAGCTCCTGACTCCCGTTTGATCCCATATGAAAATATGCATTTTATCTATGCTGTAAACACTTAACTGATAACCGTCTGATATAAAAGAAAACATTATGTGTCATAACCTAGTGGACTAAACGCAAAGAGAGGTGGAATTTCTCTATTATGCTGATCAGGGTATAGTGACACATTAGAGTACAATTAAACTTTATGTGCTAATTCCCATCTCTATAAAGAGAACTTTTAACTAGAACTTCGGGATTTCACATTTTAACAATTTGGATCATCTGCGATGCTTTCAGTGTCCAGGATAGTGAGATCATTTTTTATATACGATTCTGCATCAATTGGAGATAGAAAGTCTTTGTATCCTGTAGCCGTGAAAATCCTCAGTCGGGCTGGGAATATCATGTGGAATTTCTTACTATCCTTTACTAGCATAGAGCATACATTGTTGAATGATCTTCTAGTTTTCGCTAGATCTGGGGAATAATCTTGATATATACGCAGTGTATTTCCTTCCCAGATCAGGGGATTAAGTTTCCTAGACGCTGACCAGATCAGGGATTTGTGAAGATAGTTCAGGACCTTTATTATAACCACTCTGGGTCTAGCATCTGAATTCTGTTTAAAAGTCCCAATTCTATGTACTCTTTCGAGTACAATATCCTTGCACTGATCTTCAATATGTAGTAATTTAGGGAGAGTGTCATGAACAAATCTATCTAGTTGTGCACCCTTTAAGGTCTCCGGCAGACCAGTAATTCTTATATTTTTTCGTCTTGAACGATTTTCGATATTCTCTACTGAATCCACAAGTTTCTTATTGGTAATTTTAAGAATCTTAATTTCCTTTTGTAACTCATGGATTTGATCAGTATTATCCCCAATTTGATTCTCAGCAATGAATAAGCGCTTTGAGTGTCCCTGCATCTGGGAAGTTATCTCTGCAACAGCATTGTGCAGTAAAGGGGTTAATGTGTCCTTAATTGCGGCCACTAAGTCAGGGTATGCAATGTTCACATTACTTGCCAGTCTGGTGTTAAGGTCCGCGTCAGGTTCCAACTCTGATATCGGCTTTTTAGCCAGAGGAGTGCCTTGGGCGTTGTCTGCCTCCAGCGCCATGCTATGTTCTCCGCGCCGTTTCTCGTGTCGCTGCGGTAATGGCGTCTGCGGCGTCTTGGAAGCGGTTTTCGCGGGTATAGACGGGCCCAGGAACTTGTCCATAGTTGCAGGACAGTGACGAGGGGACCTTGAGCGGGTTCTGCGTGGTGTAGACAGCTTGCAGGTGGTCTGGGGACAAACGAGTGACGGAGCTGGTCGGAGGCGCTGCTCACTCCAGGATGCCGGAAGCGGAAGTCAACCTGGGTGCCTTTATTATCTAACCCTACCCGCGACTATGCAGCATGGCATGGCTATTTAACCCCTTCCTGACACAGCATGTTTTTGCCTTCCTGACAGCCCTTTTTTCAAATCTGACATGTATCACTTAAGTGTGGATAACTTTTTTTTGCTTTTACTTATCCCAGTGATTTTAAGATTGTTATCTCGTGACACATTGTACTTCAAGTTAGTGGTAAATTTGGGTCGATACAGTCTGTGTTTTTTTGTGAAAAATACCAAAATGTCGTAAAAAAATGGAAAATTTAGCAATTTGCAAAATGTTAAATTTTCTGCTTGTGAGACAAATAATCATACCACTCAAAATAGTTAATAACTAACATAGACCATATGTCTACTTTATGTTTCCATCATTATTTCAACTTCCTTTTAATTTTTTTGGACACTAGGAGGCTTACAATATGAATAGCAAATTCTCAAATTTTCAAGAAAATTTCAAACACTGATTTTTTTAGGGACCAGTTCAGTTCTGATGTGACTTTGAGGGACTTGTATGTGAGACACCCCCATAAATGATGCCATTTCAAAAACTGCACCCCTCACAGTATTCAAAACAGCATTTTGGAAGTTTGTTAACCCTTTAGGTGTTTCACAGGAATTAAAACAAAGTGTAGGTGAAATTTCAAAATTTCATTTTTTTTTGCAGATTTGCAATTTTAATACATTTTTCTAAGGAACACAGTAGATTTTACTAGAGAAATGTGACTAAAAATTGATTCCCCCAATTCTTTTGTTTTCATAAATATCCTATATGTGGCCCTAGTGTGCACGTTGACCAAACCGCAGGCTTCATAATAGAAGGAGCACCTACTTGATTTTGGAGCCTCCTTTTTATGAGATTATTTTTTAGGCACCATGTAGGTTTCTAGGCACCATAAGATGCTAAAAGTTAGGAACCTCCCCCACAAGTGACCCCATTTTGCAAACTACACCCTTCAGGGAATTCATCTAGGGGTATAGTGTACATTTCAAACCCCCAGGGGTTTCACCAATTTTGATACAACTGGGCTGTGAAAATGAAAAAATTAAATTTTTCATTTTCACAGCTCAGTTGTATCAAAATTGGTGAAACCCCTGGGGGTTTGAAATGTACACTATACCCCTAGATGAATTCCCTAAAGGGTGTAGTTTGCAAAATGGGGTCACTTGTGGGGGGGTTCCACTGTATGGGTGCTTCAGGGGTCATTCAACCAGAATCTGTGCTGCAAAATCCAAATATCACTCCTTCCCTTCTGAGTCCTGCCATGCACCCAACTGGTATTTTTTGGTCACATGTGAGGCATTGCCATACTCGGGAGAAATTGGGGCACAGATTTTGGGGTGCTTTGTCTCCTTCATTCCTTGCGAAAATGAAAAATTTTGAGCCAGAACTGCATTTTTGTGTAAAAAAATGTAATTTTTTACACAAAAATGCAGTTCTGGCTCAAAATTTTTCATTTTCGCAAGGAATGAAGGAGACAAAGCACCCCAAAATCTGTGCCCCAATTTCTCCCGAGTACGGCAATGCCTCATATGTGACCAAAAAATACCAGTTAGGTGCATGGCAGGACTCAGAAGGGAAGGAGTGATATTTGGTGGTGGAATGAATGGTGGGTGCTATGTCGCATTAGCAAGACCCCCGAAGCACCAATACAGTGGAACCCCCCCACATGTGACCCCATTTTGCTCACCAGCTTTCGGAGGGGGGCTGGCGCTGCGGCTGGTGGGGGGGTGGGAGGGGTGCTGACGCTGCGGCAGCCGGGTGGGTGGGAGGGAGGGGGGGCTGCCGGGTGGGAGGGGGGGGGCTGACGATCGGTGGTGATCGGTGCTGTACTTAACAGCACCGATCACCACCGATCACTGTGTTACCGAGCGGCTTAGCCGTCGGTAACACAGAAAACGCTGCAATTGGCTGTTCACATTTGAACAGCCAATCGCAGCGATCGCCGCGAGGGGGGATGTCTGCTGTCAGGGACAGCAGACATCTCCAAACTGTCACCGCGTCTATAGACGCGGTGACAGTTTAAAACCATGACGTATATATACGTCTTCGGTCGGGAAGTACCTCCCGACCATGACGTATATATACGTCATATGTCGGGAATATCTTTCTATCTATCTGTCTATATATATATATGTGTGTATATATATATATATATATATATATATATATATATACATATATATGTGTATATATGTATATATATATATATATATATATATATATATGTGTATATATATATATACACATATATATATATATGTGTATATATGTATGTATATATATATATATATATGTGTATATATATATATATATATATATATATATATATATATAATTCATTACATTACATGTACTTTTATTTATTTTATTTGTGCTGCGGCTGGCGGGGGGTGGGAGGGGGAGAGGGGGAGAGCGCTGCGTGCGCTGCGTGCGCTGCGTGCGCTGCGGCTGCCGGGACTGCAGGGACTGCCGGTGAGCTGCCGGTGAGCTGCCGGTGAGCTGCCGGGTGGGTGGGAGGGTGGGCTGGCGATCGGTGCTGTACTTAACAGCACCGATCACTGTGTTACCGAGCGGCTTAGCCGCCGGTAACACAGGAAACGCTGTGATTGACTGTTCACATTTGAACAGCCAATCACAGCGATCGCCGACCGGGGGGGGCATCCCTGCCCCCCCTGGGCAGCGAGAGGGGATGTCTGCTGTCAGGGACAGCAGACATTTCCAAACTGTCACCGCGTCTATAGACGCGGTGACAGTTTAAAGCCATGACGTACATTTACGCCATGTGTCGGGAAGTACTTCCCGACCATGGCCCTTATTCTGATTGACGCGGACTTTACCGCGTACTTACGGATCGCGTTTTTACGGCGTCTGCGCATGCGTGGCGAACGCTACGCGCATGTGCCACGCCTTGACTCGGTACCAGTTCGGGCAAATCCCGTCCAAAACTGTTCACCGCTATCAGTCGGGAAATAGGGGCGTATTATGGGCGTCATGCGGAATGACACATGGGCGTAGTTTCAAAGTGGGCAAAACGGGGCGGAAACATGGGCGGACACGGGGGAGTACACTTATGTTGGGGGGCGTACATTCGGAAACCACTCCGAATGCACGCGATCAAAAAGGGCAGAAATGTGCGGTGTCCACAAGTGTACTATTGCTTTGCGGACACCACTCGTTCATGCGGTAGGCGAACGTACGCCTAATGACTACAACCATTAACACCTGAACCCAATAGAATCTACTCCTTTACTCATTACTCACTAATAGGCCGCTTGTCAGTGCTTTAATTGAAACCATTGCTGCTTCAAGGAAACCTTACTAGTCCCCCACATATGCTGTACTTGTCAGACACTTTCAAACTGCTAACAATGGACATGACAGAATATTAATACTAGCAATACACATGTGTTACTTCATAGTGGGTTGTTTGGCGTAAATACTCCGCTTACGTGCGGTAGCACCGCTTGGCTCCCGTTCGGATGCGGTATTCCCGAGCATACTCTGTAATACTCTGTAATACCGTGCCGAATCGGAGTGTTTCTCCCGCACACGCATGCTTTGTATGTCGTCCGTAAACACGCCCTGTTCTTAAAGAGTGAGTCCGTCCGAATGCGGAGGACACGTGGGCGTTTCTACGGACGATGGCCGCACGCGGCAAAACACCGTGGCGTGCGGACCGCTCCGTAAGAATGCGGGAATATCCGCACCGATCAGAATAAGGGCCCATGACGTAAATGTACGTCAAATGTCGGGAAGGGGTTAAAATGACGCGCCGGGCCCGGCAGCCAATCAGGCAGCTCGTGACTCTCGAGTCAATCAGAGCTGCTTGTCTTGATTGGCTGCTACGCCGTAAACCGGGCCCGGCGCGTCATTTTAAATAGCCGCTCCATGCTGCATAGTCGCGGGTAGGGATAGATAATAAAGACAGCCAGGTTTGCATCGCTCTGCCCGGCAGTCCCTTATAGCAAAGCTGCAGGCAGAGACAGACAGCAGCAATGGCGGGCTGGGCTGGGGGGCAGGGTGCCAACTCCCCCCCCCAGGCCACTACAATAAACCATCAGTAGGGTCACCGCAGCCTGTCACCGTCATGGTGTCTGCTGCACAGTGTTTGGCACAGAGCAAGAAACCCCTGGCACAGAGCAAGAAACCCCTGGCACAGAGCAAGAAAACCCTAGTAATGAGCATGTAGGTAAGCAGCACTTATGTGGCATAATATGTAAGGGGCATTACCGTGTGTGGCATATTGTGTAATGGGGAATATGTTGTGTAGTATAATGTGTGTTTTATTTGGTGTGTGGAAGGTGTGCGGAAGAGGGGGTAGTCTTATACGGCGAGTATGTAACAAACTATATTTTGAGTGGAAATGTTGGGGGGTCGTCTTATACGCCCAGTCGTCTTATACGACGGCATATACGGTAATTCTACATCTCAATGCGTTTGTGTTCTGTCATCTCAAATGGAGCGTTCCCAGCTTTTGTCACCTTCCCAGGATGCCCACAGACTATATGCCAACACCGACCTATGAGAGATTAACCGCCTAATGCCTCATAGACATTACAGCAGCCCTATTGGTCGCAGAGTCCATCTTGTCCACCTGAGCACGGGCGGGGGTGTCAGTGCAACTGTGTCTTTAGACCATGAAATGCCCACATCTGGCTAGCCATCCCCAGTAACCACCCAAAATACCGATTGAAATTGAATGGATCTGTATGCAATGTTTATCTGCTTCTTTGTGTGGTAACCATTGGGAAGCTCAGAGCAGTTCGGGCGCATACACAGAGTGATAACAACAACCACTTGCATCCATTACTATCCCTGTATCCAACACTGAACCACACCCTAAGATCCTTACTAAGGATGACCATCGATGATTCAAAATCATCAATGGCTAAAGGGGGAGAACCAGATGGTTTCCCTACTTTGATGGCACAGCAAATCTGATGTTTTTGTTTTTTTCTTAATCAAAGTGGCGGGACGTGGAGCATACAGATGTAGCGCCACTCATTCAGTGCTGGGGCTCGCCAGACCACCTTAACTAGAGAGCCGGTGCTACATCTGACTGGGATGCACAAGCGTCCCATTTTCCTGACAGCGGGGGGCGGGAACCCTGCAAGTCTCTGCTTCAGGGAGACGGGGAGGTGGGGGAGCGTGTTGGGAACCGGCGGCGAGGTGGCGGGGACCTGGGGGGAGCTCCGTTGTAAGATGCACTTCTTCCTTGTTTATGGCGTTCAGACAGACAGACATGCTTCAGGGACATCGCTTTATACTATGTAAGGATTAATAAGCATTCAGGAAAAAATATACCATAATAAATACATACACAAACATAATAGAACCAATACTGTATTTGAAGCACTCATTCTTCCACTTCATGAAAAGGCACCTGTCACTTCTTCCTGGCAGCTGCTCTCTGGTCCAGTGCACTGATTGCAGTGCTACCACTGGGCGTGTACAGCAGCTCTGCTCTGTCCCTCAAACAACATGATGTGACAGCAGCTCTAGTAGTTGTATTATATATCATTGCTATTGTTGTCATAATTTGAGCCACTTGCCAAGAGGGGAGGGGTTTACAGACCACCAGAACCCCCCCCCCCCCCCTCCCACACACACACACACACACACACATTTGCCTATGCATGGGAGGACAACTACAAATATTGCTGATCCATGCCAGGATTTCCTTACGGCAGATCTGTCTTCTATGTATACTCAAAAAACTTAGACAACATACCTATAACTAACAACAAGGAAAAATGTTACTTTCCAGGGGCGGGGGTCATAGGGTCGACACTATGCAGGTCAAAAAGTGTATTATAAAAGATTTCATAAAATATAAAATACTTCTTTTAGTCAATAAAATTTAAGGTACTTGTTTAGTTTCACGGCGGCAGCGCATGCCGCTCTAGCTATGAATCTTGATATTGACATTGGAGACATGGCTGCAGAGAGGCTGACTATCTTTACTTTGCCTCAGACTGAGGAGAAGGCAGTGTCATTTCTTCAGGGGCAACATTCCTGCCTGAGAAGCAGACCTGCCCCAATGGGCACCCGATGAGGCTCTCTATTAAGGAGCGGATGTGGCGCTGCCATATCAAAGCCTGTGTTTGAGGGCAGCACAGTGGTTCACAGGGTGCCACCTGACCTTTGTCACCCTCCTGCGATTTGTATTCTGCTGGGCAGAGGATCTGACCAGCGTACGGTTCTGCTAATGCCATCTCTCCGTGTTCCAGACCACCACTGTGCAGTATAATAATTTGCTGCGGGAGTCCTGCACTGTCGACCTCCTGTCGCAGCCTCAGCGGAATATTGGCGGCCCAGGCACCATAGTGGAGGTCGATGAAAGCCTTTTTGTTAGACGAAAGGCCAATGTCGGATGCCTAATGCCCCAGCAGTGGATCTTCGGGGGCATCTCCAGACAGACCGGAGAGTGCTTCCTGGAGGCAGTCGAGAGGCCGGGACGCCAGCACGCTCATGGCTGCCATCGAGAGGCACGTGCTCCCAGTGACCACTATTTACTCCGACTGCCGGAGAGCGTACCAGACCGAGCAGCTGGAGCAGGCTGGCTATCATCATGCCAAGGTGAACCACCGCTTCCACTTCATGGATCGTGAGAGTGGGGTGCACAAGCAAAACATCGAGAGGTTGTGGGGATCCTGTAAGTGGCGCAATAAGCGCCAAAGGGGGACCGCGCGCCATCAGCTGAACTTCTATCTCCAGGAGATAATCTGGAGGAAGACGCTTGGCGCGGAGGACCCCTTCAAGCGCATCCTGTACACGCTGACCCTGCTCCCCCAGGCCGACAAAGTAGACGCCGCAGAGCCAGAGGCGACAGCATCCACTCCAGCAGCTGCTTCCTCTTCAGGTGCTGATGATGGCAATGCAGTTCATGAATAATGACTTTTTTCTAGATTTTTTTCTGTCTTTCATTCTTCTTTAAATTAATTGTATTGTCATTTAATCATTTTATCCTCTTTCATATTCTTTATTAATCACTAAAAACAAGTTACCAGTTAAAACATATCATCATTATTGTCTCAGGTGTATGATATGGCAGGTTTGAATGTGTTCCTGAAACAACCCCACTATCCACGCCAGCCCGAAGTGTGGCGAGTGCAGCGAGCCCTGCGAAAGGGACCCTGTACGCGTCCTCCGACCTTTTCATACCCCCACTATCCACGTCGGCGTTGAGCTGATTTTATATAGTGTGGCAAGCGCAGCGAGCCACCGAGCCAGAAGCGTGGCGAGCACAGTGAGGCCGGCGAGGGGACGCGGATGACGTCACATGTATTCCGCTGTGCTCGCTGCGCTCACCACACTATATAAAATAAACTCCATGCCGACGTCGATAGTGGGGGTATGAAAAGGTCGTACCGCTGCGCTCGCCACGCTTCGTGCTGGCGTGGATAGTGGAATAAACAAGGTTGAAAGCTGTTACGTCGACAAGTGTCATTGTTAACAGGTTTAATTAGTGTTTTTCACACTGCACCCCTATGTACCCCTATACCTGACTAAAATTTAGATGCTGTAAGGGTCTAAATTTAGATGCACCCTTATTAGCGGTTTGCGGAGCCCTTATAAAGCATCTAAATGAACAGTATGCCGGTGCTGTACTTAGACGTCTGAATTTTGCATCTTCTACTACTGTTGTGGTGTGCCGGCCTGTCTACTTCTCTGTGGAACTACAAATACCACAATGACCTGTCAGCGCTAGGCTGCCGCGGAGTCACTACTCTGATAATGTAGTTCAAGCTGGAGCCATGAAACTACACAAGTAATGTAGAAACCTGTCAGCGCTGAGCTGCCGCGGAGTCACTACACTGACAAGGGGTAAGTTGATGGGGGCAAGATGACAGGCAGGGAAGGAGGGTGGGGAGAGGAGGCAGGTCTCATTCTCACCATGATCAGAGGGTTCCCATTTTCCGGTGCCGGCCACCGCTGCTCTCCTGCTCCCTGGTTCGCGGCTGCTGCTGCTCTCCTCTGTACCGTAGCCGCTGCTGCTGCTCTCCTAGTTCCCGAGGCGCGGCTCTTCTCGATCTCCGGCCACCATTGCTCTCCTGCTCCTTGGTCCCGGACCCTGCGTATTGCCTCCCGGACCTTTGCTGCCACTGCAAACTGGCTGACTCACTAGCTAATCAGAGCTCATAGTTCGACAGCCAATCAGGAGTCACTGCTGCCTGATTGGCTGCAGAGCTCCGAGCTCTGATTGGCTTGTGGACAGTGCCACATTTTAAAAGGAATGGCACTGGTTTGTCAGTGTTTCTTTATTCCTGCCAGCTGGGAGCAATTTTCGAGCCAGCCCTTCACCCCTGTGGCGCCGGCTCCCCCCCACCCCACCCCAGCCAACGCTAGGGCTTCAGAGCCCTAGTTACGCCACTGACCTGTCGACGTTCAGTGGTCAACCTAATGTTTTTCGACCTTCATAGTGTCAACCTAGTAACTGTATCCCGCTTTCCAGACAGCTGACTTTTGGACTTGGCGCTGGATGCGTACTGTGCACCAATAGCATTGTCTGTCATTTCCCATCTTACAAAGTGGAGAGAGAAATTTTACTCTGCATGAGTCTCCGATACCAAAAACATAAAGCCTCCAATTACGTATTAGTACAGCCCCCGCTAGACACAACAAGATAGTTTTCCTCTCCGTCTAATAACTCACACAGAAGGCTCTCGGAGATACCGTACCAGCCATTAATAAAAGAATATGAAATTGCGCCATTAGAAGCATCCGATGTTGCACTACAGGTCTTAATGAGATAATGCATTTGAGAATAACAATAAACACAGATGTGTAATGGATCATTAAAAGAGTAACAGATGACTAGCGGAAGCTGTACCCAAAGTGTCAGCTGTAATTGGAAGATAAATTAAATGATCCATCTGTTTTCCATCATCTCATCTCCTCTTGCCCCGAATCCACCAAATGTAGGTGCGTGCGCCATTATTTACAATAATTGTTCTCAAACAAAAAAATAACTCAGCGTGGAGGTTGATTGTCAGTGAATTATGATTGTCCTCAAACAGTATTAGCTCCGCGGACGAGAACAATGGAAGCGCCTGACGCTGCTAACAGCCGTTTATCTGATCTTGGTGCGAGACGGGATTTCTCCCAGGGAATCGGACACGTGCTACCTGCGTCCTTCTGCAACCTGCTCCAGATGGCGGATTATTACACAGCACAAAATACTGCCGACACGAGAGTTCCGGGAATATCTATCCAAAGGAGAATTCTATTTTCTACAAAATAAGCCCTTTAAAATTGAGGCTTCTGTAGCTCTTAGTTCATGTAACAAAATGCTAATGTCTATTAGAATAGAAGTGGAATCATGAGAATTGTTCTATAGCTTCACGCGGGATTAAAAAATGTCTATCCGGCATAATACTTTCCGTTGGCAGGGGTCATCAGAAAAGAGTTTGGCAAAGGATGTAGGAGAGGTGGACAGCAGCGGGTATCTGTGGAAGGTGACCCTGTGGTTGCCAAAAAATGGCCCGCTTCCTGTTCTAGGCCACATTGCAAATATTTTCTACCTCATAAGTACTGTATGTAAGCAATGATATAGACTAGTTTGCAGAGCTTTGCTCAGTAAACTCGCTCCAGATCCAAGGCTCAGAGCCATGCCAATACCACAAACCAAAGCACAATCCTGGGAAAGCATGCCCTCTTTGGGCCCACCGTACTGGGTAAAGAAGGGGTGAGTAACCCCATTGTATCAGACAAATATACTCTAGGCCGTGGGTGATTACAGGCACTGTGCTAGTTCCAGGCCCCAGACAGTGGGTGATTACAGGCGCTATGCTAGTCCTTTACTGGGCAGTCGGTGAATACAGGTGCTGTGCTAGTTCCTGACTCTGGGCAGTTGATGATTACAGGGCTGTGCTAGTTCCTAGCTTTGGGCAGTTGAGGATTTTAGGCACTGTGCTAGTTCCTGGCACTGGTCAGTGGGTGATTACAGGCACTGCAATAGTCCCTGACTCTGGGCAGTGGTTGATTACAGGCACTGTGCTAGTTCCTTGTTCTGGGCAGTGGGGGATTTCAGGCACTGTGCAAGTTCCTTGCTCTGGGCAGTGGGTGATTTCAGGCACTGTGCTAGTTGATGGCCATGATCGGTGGGTGATTACAGGCATTGTGCTAGTCCCCGACTCTGGGCAATGGGTGGCTACAGGCTCTGTGCTAGTTCTGTGCTCTGGATAGTTGGTGATTTCAGGCTCTGTGCTAGTTCCTAGCTCTGGGCAGTGGGTGATTATTAAAGGCACTGTGCTAGTCCCTAACTCTGGGCAGCGGGTGATTAAAGGTGCCGTGCTAGTTCATGGCTCTGGGCAGTGGGTGATTACAGGTGCTGTGCTAGTTCCTGGCTCTGGGCAGTGGGTGATTACAGTTACTTTTTTAATTCCTGGCTCTTGGCAGTGGGTGATTATAGGCACTGTGCTAGTTCCTGACTCTGGGCAGTGGGTGATTACAGTTACTGTTTTAATTCCTGGCTCTTGGCAGTGGGTGATTACAGGCACTGTGCTAGCTCTTGGTTTAAGGAAGTTGGTGATTACAGGCTCTGTGCTAGCTCCTGGCTCTGGGCAGTGGGTGATTACAGGGCTGTGCTAGCTCCTGGCTTTGGCAGTGGGTGATTAAAAGCGCTGTGCCAATTCCTGGCTCTGGGAAGTTGGTGATTTCAGGCACTCTGCTAATTCTTGGCTCTGGGCAGAGGGTGACTACAGGCACTGTGCTAGTTCCTGGCTCTGGGCAGTTGGCAGTTTGGGTCATGGGGGGAGGGTTAATGGGACCTAGGTTTTATTGTTGTTAATTGTAATGTGGACCATTCAGATTTTATTGTTATGTACCGTATTTTGGATGGATGCAAAACTTGAATTTTGTCACCCTAATTTTAGGGTGATGACAATAAAGTTGAATCTAATCTAATCTTGATGATTTCAGGTGCTGTGCTAATTCCTGGCCCTGGGCAGTGGGTGATAACAGGCACTGTGCTAGTCCTTGACTCTGGGCAGTGGGTGAATACAGATGCTGTGCTAGTTCCTGGCTCTGGGCAGTTGATTATTACAGGGCTGTGCTAGTTCCTGGCTCTGGGTAGTTGATTATTACAGGGCTGTGCTAGTTCCTGGCTCTGGGCAGTTGATGATTACAGGGCTGTGCTAGTTCCTGGCTATGGGCAGTTGAGGATTTCAGGCACTGTGCTAGTTCCCGGTCCTGATTAGTGGGTGATTACATGTACTGCGCTAGTCCCTGACTCTGGGCAACGGGTGATTACAAGATCTGTGCTAGTTCCTGCCTCTGGACAGTGGGTCATTACAGGCGCTGTGCTAGATCATGGCTTTTGGCAGTGGGTGATTTCAGGGCTGTGCTAGTTCCTGGCTCTGGGCAGTGGGTGATTACAGGCGCTGTGCTATTTCCTGGCTCTGAGCAGTGGGTGATTACAGGCACGGTGCTATTTCCTGGCTCCGGGCAGTGGGTGATTTCAGGCTCTGTGCTAGTTACTGGCTCTTGGAAGTGGGTGATTATTACAGGAACTGTGCTAGTCCCTAACTCTGGGCAGCAGGTAGTTACAGGCTTTGTGCTAGTTCTATGCTCTGGAAAGTTGGTGATTACAGGCGCTGTGCTAGATCATGGCTTTTGGCAGTGGGTGATTTCAGGGCTGTGCTAGTTCCTGGCTCTGGGCAGTGGGTGATTACATGCACTGTGCTAGTTCCTGGGTCTGGGCAGTGGGTGATTACAGGCGCTGTGCCAATCCCTGGCTCTGGGCAGTGGGTGATTACAGGCACTGTGCTAGTTCCTGGCTCTGGGCAGTGGGTGATTACAGGCACTGTGCTAGTTCCTGGCTCTGGGCAGTGGGCGCTGTGCTAGTTCCTGGCTCTGGGCAGTGGGTGATTACAGGCACTGTGCTAGTTCTTGGTGTAGGGAAGTTGGTGATTACAGGCTCTGTGCTAGCTCCTGGCTCTGGGCAGTGGGTGATTATAGGGCTGTGCTAGTTCCTGGCTTTGGGCAGTGGGTGATTACAGGCGCTGTGCCAATCCCTGGCTCTGGGCAGTGGGTGATTACAGGTGTATGCAAAACATCCATTTGCAGCCATGCAGACAAATTCGTTGTGCAAAGGGGGGTGGGTGGCCACTATGATTAGACTGTTATATTGTGTCAGTAAGGAAAATAAAGTTTTGCTGATGAATCCTGCCTAGTAGTAATTAACACAGTGATTGGCAAATACTGTATGTACTGCTGGACACCACTGATAGAATGAATAACTCTCAATAGCATATCCAGTAGACTTTGTTATAATAATAATAATAATAATAATTTTATTTATATAGCGCTCTTTCTCCAATAGGACTCAAGGCGCTTAACAGATAGAATGAATGTAATACAGTACAGGAACAATAAAGTACAGAAAAGCTTTTCATAAACAATACTTAAGGGACTGAAGGAAACGCTTGAGTAAATAGGAAAGTCTTGAGTCTGTTTTTAAAGCATTCTAGAGTTGGGGTCTCTCGAACTGTGCGGGGAAGTGAGTTCCATAAAGTCGGAGCTGAATGGCTAAAAGCTCGACCCCCAGATGAATTACGGGAGATCCTAGGTACTGCTAAAAGTCCTTCATCTACAGACCGCAGTAATCGGGTGGGACAGTATGGAATCAGAAGCTGCTTCAGGTACCTTGGGCCTTGGTCATGTAGGGCTTTGAAACTCAGTAGATTGATCTTGAAAATTATTCGCCATTTTATTGGCAGCCGGTGAAGGGAGTAGAGAATGGGAGTTATGTGGCCAGAACGGGGCTGATTGGTTAACAGCCTGGCAGCTGTGTTTTGTACCAGCTGTAATCGGTGCAGTTCTTTTGCTGGTAGACCAAGGTAAAGGGCATTGCAGTAATCCAAACGAGATGATACAAATGCATGTATGACTTTTGGCAGATCTTCAGATGGGATTAAGTGTTTGATTCTGGCTATGTTCCTCAGATGAAAGAATGAGGATTTGATTGTGGCTGATATCTGATGTTTAAGTGTCAATCCACCATCTAGTACCACGCCAAGATTCCGCACATGATCAGAGTTTTGTAATTTTGTACCCCCAATTGTCAGTCCAGTTGGGTGGCTGTGCTGCAGTCTTGTCCTTTGATGTTGAGGTCCAATCATAAGGACCTCTGTTTTATCAGGATTCAGTCTCAGCCAACTGGCGCTCATCCATTCCTGGAGCTCAGCTAGACAGCCATTTAGGGTTGCTATTGGGTTTTCAGTGCCCGGAGCAAAGGACAAGTACAGCTGTGTGTCATTTGCATAGCAGTGGTAGACAAGGCTATGGCGCCTAATTATTTCACCCAGTGGCAGCATGTACACTGCAAAAAGCATGGGGGATAATATAGAACCTTGTGGGACACCGCATGGCAATGATTTTCAATACACACAATGGGGGAAATTTACTAAGAATACGAATACAATATTTCGTATTCCTAATACGAATGAATACGAATGCATACGGCTATTTCAGCGGTATGCAAATTCGTGTTCCGGAGGGTAATATACAAAGCAGTCAAAAACTACTGCTTTGTAAACCCCCGATGGCGTATTCATTCGTATAAGCGGCCATATATATACAGCCGCTAATATGAATTCGTCTAGGCAGTCTGACTGATCCGTGCAGGCTGCAATGTGTAAAAAATAGAAAAATAAATAAATTTTAAAAACGGCATGCCCCCCACCCCCACCGCCGTAACCAGCACCAGGCTGAAACAGTCGGTGCTGGTATTAAAAAATCATGAAACCTGGCAAATAGGGCTTCGCAGATACATTTAAACCAGGCTCCATGGCCAGGGCTGGTTCCCAAAATACGGGGGGACAAAATGACTAGGGGTCCCCCCGTATTTTAAGAACCAGCCCCAGGCCCAAACAGCCAGCAGGGTAATGCACTTATTATATTAGGTCCTGCGGCCAAAGCATTCATCCCTACCGACCAGTCAGCCTGACCAGGGGTCCTGGGGGAGTGGGGACCCCCCAAATAAAGGGCCTGGTGCTGTCCTCAATGCCCCTGGGCAGTGGGCATCGAGCTGATTGAAGTGTAAAAAATAGATTGAAAAACTATTGTCTTATACTGTGGAACTATGAGTCCGAACAAGCCTCCGCCACATGCTGGGACTTGGAGAACCACAAGTCCCAGCATGCGGGGCATTAAAGGGCCTGCTGGCACCTGTAGTTCCACAGTACAAGAAATAGTTAAATAAACACACACTGACACACATGAAAAATAAAAGTTTAATACATACATAACACATACATACTGATACTTACCTTTTTTGAGCCTGTAGGTACTGTAGGTCCTTGGGTCTGGGGTCCAGTCTCCAGGGTCCCCCATTTGCAAAAGAAGTAGCAAGTATTGTGAAAGCAAACAAGTTGGCCTTTAAGAAATTTGAACAGACGCAGAAGAATGAGGACAAAGAGGTGTATCTTGTTAGACAGAAGGAGGCTAAGAAGGTAATCAGATGTGCAAAAGCACAGGCTGAAGAGAAAATGGCCCAGTCAGTGGGTAAAGGGGGGAAAACTTTTTTTAGGTATATAAGTGAAAGGAAGATCATGTCAAACAAATCTTATTGACTTTTTTGACTGGGTGACTAAAGTAATAGGTCAAGGTGGGGCTGTAGATGTAGCTTATCTAGACTTTAGTAAAGCTTTTGACACTGTCCCACATCGCAGACTGTTAAATAAACTTGAAAGCTTGGGATTGGATTCTAAGATAGTTGAATGGATAAGAGCGTGGTTGCAGGACAGAAAACAGAGAGTTGTAGTAAACGGAGTACAGTCAAAGAAGGGAAAGGTTACAAGTGGAGTACCCCAGGGATCTGTACTTGGACCGGTGCTTTTTAATATCTTTAATGGTGATATTGCAAATGGAATTGAGGGTAAAATGTGCCTTTTTGCAGATGACACAAAGGTATGCAACAGGGTAGACACACCAGGAGGGGTAAAACAAATGATTGAGGATCTAGGCACATTAGAGAAATGGTCAAGAGAATGGCAACTACAGTTAAATGCCAACAAATGCAAAATCATGCACTTGGGTCTCAGAAATCCAAAGACTCAATATAGTATAAATGGCACTATAATGGAAACTACAGAGGAAGAGAGGGATCTAGGTGTCACTATTTCAGGGGACTTAAAAGCAGGTAGGCAATGTAAGAAAGCAATGAAGAAGGCAAGTCAGATGCTTGGTTGCATAGGGAGAGGTATCAGCAGTAGAAAGAAAGAAGTAATAATGCCACTGTATAGGTCATTGGCACGACCTCACCTAGAGTATTGTGTTCAGTTCTGGAGGCCATATCTCCAGAAGGATATAAATACATTAGAGACTGTACAAAGAAGAGCAACTAAAATGGTGCATGGCCTACATCACAAAACGTACCAGGAAAGACTAAAAGATCTTAATATGTATACTTTAGAGCAGAGAAGGGAAAGGGGGGACATGATAGAAACTTTCAAATATATCAAGGGCTTTAACAAGGTACAGGTGGCAGACATTCTTCACAGGAAGAGGAGCAACAGAACACGAGAACATGCACTGAAACTAGAGGGAGGAAGATTCAGGGGAAATGTGAGGAAGAATTTTTTCACAGAAAGAGTAGTAGATAAGTGGAATAGCCTCCCAACAGAGGTGGTAGACGCAAATACAGTAGTACAATTATAACATGCTTGGGATAAGCATATTGATATCCTTACAAAAAAATAAGGATCAAATATGGTTTGAGGTAACATGTTTAAAAAAAGGGGCAGACTAGATGGGCCAAGTGGTTCTTATCTGCCGTCAAATTCTATGTTTCTATGTTTCTATGTATTTTGGGAACCAGCTCCGGCCCTGGAGCCTGGGGCTGGTTTAAAAAAATCAGAACTTCTGAGGAAGCCACCGAAAAGCAACTACAGGCGGAGAATATGATTGTCATATTCTCAACAGCAATAGAGATATTTGGTTGGTAACTACTATTTATTGGCGGAAATATAATTAATTCTGTTTTTGAAATATAAAATTTGAGGTGGTGAGATAACATGGATAACAGGATGAAACATCAGAAAGGTATTCAGAGATACGGCTCAGTACAGTTGGGGACAGGACCGGGGAGGATAGGTAGAGCTGAGTATCATCCGCATACAGATGATACTGAAATCCAAAAGAGCTGATTACAGTAGTTTGCCAAGAGATGAGGTATAGATTGAGAAAAGCAGAGGACCTAAAACTGAACCCTGAGGTACTCCAACTGACAGAGGTAGCGAAGAGGAGGTAGAATCAGAGAAACAAACACTAAAGGAGCGGTTAGATAGGTAGGATGAGAACCAAGAGAGGGCTGTGTCTTTAAGACCTAGGGATTGTAGTGTTTGTATGAGATGTGTGTGGTCAACAGTGCCAAAGGAAGCAGAGAAATCGGGAAGAATTAGTAGTGAATAGTGGCCGTTAGACTTAGCAGTGACTAGATCATTCACAACTTTAGTAAGTGCTGTCTCTGTGGAGTGTTGTGCAGGAAAGCCTGAATGAAGCGGGTCCAGTAAGTTGTGTGAGCTAAGAAAGTGTGTGAGGTAAGTGTAGGCAAGTCTTTCAAGTAGTTTGGTGGTGCATGGTTGAGATGAGAAGTTGAGAAATGGGACGGTAGTTTGAGAGAGAGCTTGGGTCAGAATTCAGTTTTTCAGAGTTTTTCAGAGTTTTTCAGAGTTTTCAGAGTAATAACTGCGTGTTTGAACAATGAAGGAAAGACACCAGTAGAGAAAGAGAGGTTACAGATTTTAGTTAAGGTTGGAATGAGCACAGGAGACAGAGATTTACTTATTTGTGAGGGTATAGGGTCAAGAGGAGAGGTAGTAGAGTGGGAGGAAGAGAAAAGTGCAGATACTTCATCTTCATTTGTGGGATCAAATGAAGTAAATGAGTCACAGGGCTCAGGTAGGGAATTGAGCAGATCGCCAACTGAGTTGAGGCATACCAATTCATCTCTGATCTTGTCAATCTTATCCCTGAAGTAGGAAGCAAGATCTTGTGCATGGATAGCGGCTGGTGACTTGGGTGAGGGTGGGTTGAGAAGGGATTTATATATATGGGAAAATATATCTACATGTCCTTTTTATATGGCAGGTCCAAGAAATGTCCCAAGGTGTGCTGCTTTCTCAGGGATCCAACCACGAATCACCCCGTATGTTTGCAAAAGAGAATGGAAGAAAGTGCACAAATGAGCATACAAATGTAAAATATTTTTACTCGAATAATCTGCACACGTACATTGGGGTTAAAGAATATCAGCTTGCCATTAGCAGAATTAGCGGCATTACAGCATGGATGCAAGATGGTATAAACTCGCCACTCTACCAGCCACAGGGAGCAGGCGAGGTTCAGCAAACCAGCGACAACCAGCCAAGCTCTCCGGTGATGACACGGACCAGCGTCAGAGCAGAAAGCGGCCACGCCCAATGCATTTGTTCAGGGGAATTGGACCTCGTCAGGGGGTGTGATATAAATAATATGTACCCATGAGTGGCAGGAGTGGTTCATTAGTTGCTTAAATAAATAAATAAAAATTGAGAGCTCAGCACTCACAATAGTAAACTCACTCACCTTAATCCTTTGAGTGCCAACAGCTCTGTGAGAGATGCGCAATATATCCTCTAAAAACGCCAGCGTCGCTCACATTTGTTATGTAAATTCAAATAACAAATGTTTTGTAAAAAAAGATGATATTTCCTATGTAAGGTGACATTACAGGACATTATGCTGAATAACAATGTTTGCTTGGTAATTCTCACACCTATTTTGTCACATTCCCTCGGCACACAAAGGGTTAATAAATAATGGACTTGCATTTAAGCTTGCAGCACAACGTCACGGGACCCCAATCCTCTGCACGTCCTCCTCTATCACCCAGATTTTTGAGAACCTGACAACTGCAATCACATGAATCTTAAAATATGCTCCCCCGGTTTAAAGCCCACCTGCCAAATAGTCATCTTTAAAAGCCATGAGTTACTACGCCAGTAGCGAACAGCACGATGGCGGTAAATCATGGCTGCCATTCCCTGCATCATTTCTCATGTACACAACAAATTGATAACAGAATAATATTACGGAGTATCCTGCTGGCTCCAGATATCTTCTAAATAACAGGATTAATCCGACAGTTGCTTGGCAACGCCTTTCCTGAAATTAAAAATATATGTATATCAAGTTACCCTAGTCTTATCATGAATTGCCAATGGACAATTGGAGGATAATGTTTGGTCGTCTCATTTTAAATGAAAACTAATTTCTCCCATTAATGACCCAATTGTTCCATTGAATCTCCTGCTTAAAGGTAATGCCGGGTGTACAATGTATCCCAAGTTTACCATGTACTACGCTGTCTGCGTACTTATGGGTAGATGAGCGTCCCCCCCTGAACAAGAGATGCCCTTTGAATGATCAGCTCAAGCAGATAAATATACAACTGGGCACAATGACGGGAGGCAGGAGCTGATTGGTCGGTGGTTTATCACTCTCCATTTTATCACTTTTGAAGCGTAGTGCATCTGCACCTATGTCTCTTCCTCTAAGGAGTTATCCATATATCCCAACTTTGGGGATATGGCCTGGTGGCAAGGGGGTGTGGCCTACAAATTACATTACTCTTGAAAGGCCACACCCCGGTTTTGCTGCTGTGGGGGCATGGCCAATGGCTCTGTGTGTTCCTGGCCATGCCCCCAGCCCCTCTGCCATCAGGAATAGATGCTGTGCACATGAGTTATCTGTACGCTGTATTGTAGTGTTTATGTGAAGGTGTCAGACGGTGAATCCAGTACCTTGAGATGTAGAGTCCTCTCGCTGCCATTAACCTGAGGAGTCGCCACTTCGGTCACCTGAACTCTGAGGGCAGAACAACACGGAACCCTAAAGAGACATCACCACAAGCACAATAGAAGAATCACCACATGTGGACGGTGACTGCTGGATCTTTATTACTGTGGAAAAAATCACGGTTCACCACTAAAAGCAACTTTTGGTTCGGCAAGGTGGAAAAGGCACAAATGACACAACACTATGCAAAACTACAGGCGGCACGCGACATCTCTGAGTACCATATAACAGCGTGTATCAGTATAGGATATAGTACAATAGGCGGCGCAATGGCAAAAGTCAAGCCGCAAAACGCACAGGGTGTCAGGCAATAGACTGTACCGTATAAACAAGACAATGCAATATACTGTGCAATGCTATTATATATAATGCAATAAAATACGTTCAAGTGTCCTGAATCAAATAGGTAGCTCAGTCCCTAAACTGCTCGGTTTAGCGTTTGGAGCAAGGTTCATTTATTTTCTGTTCGTTATAAGTAATTTAAACTTTCAATTTCATTTCATGTGACATCGTCCGTCCCAGACATTTGCTGGGGTCCACCCAGAATTTCCATAGGTGCGCCCACCATTTTTGTGGGCACGCCTATGAAACAGTGGGTGGAGCCCAGCACCCGCATCTCTGCCTGCCACTCATTTTGCAAACGCTCTGGCGAGTGAAAAACTGACTGATGGCGTTTGCTCCAGGAGTTGGCACACAAGCATGAGCGACTATGCGCATGCACGCATGAGCGGCTGGTGTGTGCAGATCTGAATCAGCCTCTATGTCTTTGTATTGTGGGAGGGAACTAGAGAAAACCTATGCAAACACAATGAGAACATATAAACTCCACACAGATGGGGCCTTGGTGGGGATCAAACCCAAGACCTAAGTGAGGCAGCAATGCTAACCATTACGTCACCGAATGTGTTCTACCTACTTGGAACATTTTCTAAAGTTCAATGTGCTCGACATAAGACGTGAAACATGGACAGTCTCCCGTACAGTACAGGTAGCACACCCGACCTGCGGAATGCCTCATCTCAGATATAGGGCGAGATGTATTAATATACATTGCCGCCCATCCGCCGCGATGCATCACAGTGCGGTGACGGAGGCCCCCACGATACCTGTGATGTGGTGTGTGGGGGTCTCAGTCACCTCCCTAGGTGCCTCCTCCTCCCTTCATGCCAGGAAGCCTAAGCAGGCTGTCCCTGGCACCTCCTCTACCCCCTGCAGCCTGAAGGACGTCTGGCTGCATTGCTAGGGGGAGGAGGGGTTTACTTTCCGGGTCCAGGAGGACCTGCAGGAAGGTAAGCCAGGGAGAGGGGGGGGGGGGTCTGCGGAGGCGGTGATAGAAGCTCCTAGGCTTCTATAGGGTATCGCCAACCAAAGGTGGCGATACCCTGCCCTGCGATTATGCGGCGCCCGGGTATTCATACATTAGAAAATGCAGTAAAACAGGGGCTTTACCCCATTTTTAGCTTAGTACATCCCGCCCTCAGACTTTAGTATACTGTAGATATACTGTGACACAGAGTTGTATCAGTAACCAGATCACGGTCAGATCGGGAATGGTGGCCTCTAATGTCGGATGAGGATTAGTTTCAGATCTGAGAAGCCCCAAATAATTGTTTGCACCATCCCTGACATTAGACATCAATAAGCGAGGGGAAAATGTGCCTTCCATCAGCCGGCGTTCGATCCCAGCCTGCCGCGGCTCTTCTCCTCTTATTGGCTTTCTGACAAGGAGACGTGTGAGTGACAGCCACTTTTCATTTAAACTGCTCGGAATTCATTTTAAACTCATTTGCAAGTAACAGAGGAGATCACTCATCACGACGAAGATTGTTATTTTTGATTTCAGAGGACTTCGCGCTGATTTATTGAGTTAAAGTGTGATTTTTTTTTTGTTTATTCCAATGCAAAACTATGCCACATGCTGAAAGGTATTTCCTAAATATAAGGAAGAAGTACAGTAAATCTCCCTATTATATCTGTGTAAATGTGTATGTGTGTGCGTACAGCATGACTGCCTATTCTTCCGGAATTAATGGGTGGCTCCTGAAAATTTGGCACCTTCCACAGCTCTCCCCCTTTGCAGACACAGGGACCATTACACGATTCATGGTTTTTTTGGGGGAGGGGGCTAATGATGCAAATTGTGTCATTTAGCCACACACCCTCCTCGAAGAGCCGCAAATTGGGGGATTTGCAGTACTTGGGGGTGGGGCTTGATGACGTCTACATCAGGCCCCGCCCCCAGAAGTGCTGCTGATAGTCTCCTCTCCGGACTTCTGCCAGAGAGGACACTTTAAACTACTTCATACTTCATACAATAGAGTGTCAGCATTCTATCGCATTACACTGTTGACATTCACAATAACTCAGAGCCGTTATTCACAATAACTTGGAAGCTCCTTGTGTGTGCAACGTTAGCAGAACTGGCCAGGAGCTGCATGGCCTATTGAGGCAAGATGTATGAGGAAACATCTGTACCCAGGCAGAGGTCACAGTGTTAGTGGCTGTGCGAGTGCTGTCTGCGGGTGGGTTGGTTGTGCAATAGTGTTCGGCATATGTGTAAGGGGCATAATGTGTGTCATAAGGGCATTAATAATATGCGACATATGTGTAACAGGCATTATGTGTGTCATGTGTATAAGGGCATTAATAATGTGCAACATATGTGTAATGGGCATTATGTGTGTCATGTGTATAAGGGTATTAATAATGTGCAACATATGTGTAAGGGGCATTATGTGTGTCATTATGTGTATGAAGGGCATTAATAAAGGTTGGCATAATGTGTAAGGGACATTATGGTTATAAGGACATTAATAATGTGTGTCATGTGTAAGGGGCATTACTGTGTGGTATTATCAGGGGTACCGAGAAAAAGGGGTAGGGGGTACAAATTACCCAGGCCAAAGTCTAATGGAAGGGCCCAGTGGGGGCCCCGGGCCCCCTCCCTTTAAGTGACAGCAGCAGCTGCAGCTCTTCTCCTCTGCCCAGCACACACTGCTTTGTGCTGGGTTGCAGTGTGGCCATGGAGGTGCTTAAAATACAATATTTTCTCAGGATTTTTTTTTACGGGTATAATGTGAATAATGTGAGGAGTAATGTATATAAGGTAAAGTGGTACTACTGTGTGATGTAACGTGAATAAGGGACACCATTGCATTATATAATGTGAATAAAGTTGCACTACTGTGTGGCATAATGTGAATTGGGGGTACTATTGTGTGGCCATGCCCCTTCCCAGCAAGAACACACCCCTGTTTGGGCTGCGCACTGAATGTGTGCACTGTTTCTATTTAAAATATTGCGGGTATGAGCACCAAAATGATGACTGCTATGATGAGGGTTGATGGTGCTGGGAAAGGGGAGCAGGGTCAGAGGCGGAACTTGGGGACAACAGCCAAAATCTTGCCTAGGGCGTCATTTAGGCTAGGGCCGGCTCTGCAATAACTCATACCAAGTCCCTACTGAATACCTGAAATACCACTTTTGATTAGTTTGATAACCTTATACAGGGGTGTAGCCAGAACTTTGTGGGCCCCACAGCAACATTTTATGAACCATTTCCACCAGTTCATATATGGCAGCATTGTATTCCTCCTGGGTCACAATGTGCCACATTGGAGTGCTGCCATTGCACCCAAGGACTCCAGTGCATATTATACCACAGAGGGGGGTGGGGACAAACCAGTCACTACCTATGGGAGGATACTTCCTAATGCAGAATATCCCATTTTGGGTGGAGATCTTCCCTACTGTAATTAGACGCATTATGCCTTTCTGGGACAGTCCTAATCTCGGAGCAAAATCCCCACCCTCCTATGTGACCAATCCTGCGTATGCCACCGCTATCAGTGAGGTGCCTGTGACACTCCCATTATGGGGCCCATTTATCATTCAATATTTGTGGCTAAATCCGGGGTTAGCTGCAAATATCACTGGAATGTACCGCAGCAGGAATCTCAGAATAGATTTCTATGGTGCCCTGGCATCAGCCACTCTGAGGTGGCGGTAGCCCATTGTATGCTACGGGCCACATACTGCACTACCGCCACGTGCGCAGACAAACACCCCCCCCCCCCCCCCCGGCTCATCAGCACATCGCCTTTCGGAGCCCTGTCCCTGCGCGTGGGGATGATACATCCCGCCAATAGGGTCGCATTTAGCTGGGCAGTAATATTCCGGCCAGATAGCATTGTGAATGTGATTCTTGATAAATGAGCCCCTAAGCCACCTCCCTACCATCATCCAGCAATGCCCGATACACTTTCAGAAGTCCGAGTGTCTCATATGTGCCTCAAAAGCTACTGCGACTCTATAAATACAAACTCTGGATGTATGTGCAGAGCATGCGCACGTAGAAATAACCAATCGCTCCATTGTGCCCGGCACAATGATCATTTAGCTGAACTCCACCTGACACAGAGGCACCTAGTGTGGTTATGCCATATTGGCGCACCTCCCGCTCGGTGTCATAGTACCGCCACCGTCACATCGCTGAGCTATTTGCAGCCCCAGCTCTGTTTGAGGGATATGAATCATTCATAGATATGACACATTCATCGTGCAAATTTAATTGGCTCTTAAAAAAAACATATTTAACAAGAAGAAGAAGAAGAAGAAAAAACAGCGCTGGCGACTGCCAAGATCTCTCATCATGAAATTATCAGCAATGCTTAAAACTACAATATTTAAGATGGAAATGACGTCCCACACAAAGTTCATTTATAGGATTTTCTATAAATACATGAGTCGAAGAATAAAGGGCGGATGAGGGGCTTATGGTAATAATGCAGAGGGGGGGGCCTGTAAAAACCACAAAAGATAACAATGTATCCAAGTGTATATTACTTCACCAGCATAGGTGTGCGCACATTGAGTCTTATGGGTGCACCGGCACCCCCTAATGCTGTGCCCACCCTTATGAACAACTCCCTACCAACAATACCTTTTACCAAAGACTTTTGCTTTTTAGAACTGTATTCCATTGAAAGAAGCGCCCATGAATCAATTATGTGTATTTTGCATTGTTACTTGTAACAGACCATTGTCATATCACTGCATATCATCCATATATGTTTTTTACTTTATATGCATGTATTATTATACTGAGAGCCATTTTATATTGTAGCGAGTACCAATAGATGATGGTAGACACGCCTGATTGGCCCTGTTAGACACACCCAGTGGTCGGTATTATACATGCCCAATATGTGGTGCTAGGTACACCCCTTTGACCTGTGCACCCCCTAATAAAATGTGCTGTGCACGCCTATGTTCACCAGTATTTTATCAATGTGCAAAAAAATAAAGTGATAGAAAAATCAGACTTTTGTACCCAAGCCGGTGATTCCCAAACTTTCCTGGTCCATGGCTACCAAGGGGTATCGGTATTTTATTACGGCTCCCTCAAACCGACAGAGGAGCCCAGGGGTTCTGCTGAGAAACATTAGATCATATTATAAATTGAAACATTTTGCAGATGTTCAGAGTAGGGCCGGCAACAGAAATCTTGGGGCCCGGAGATGTCCATGTAGCGGGCCCCAAGATTTCTGTTGCCGGTGCGATAGTTAGATTAGATAGATAGATATGAGCTAAGGTGCGTACACACGGGCATTTTTCACTGGCAATATGGTCGCTGTGCAACTATATTGGCAGCAATTGGAGTGTTCACAGCGATAAATTGCTGGATGTGCGCTCCCGTTTTTAGCCCCCTTATGATCGCTGGTTGCAGGAGTTTGCGACCAGCTGATTCCCTCTGCGGCTCCCCCGACAGAGGTTCCCTTTCATCAGCGACCATCTCTGGTCGCTGATGAAAAGGAGACACTGAGCAATATATCTCCCCGTGTGTACACAGCTATAGATAGATAGATCAGAGTGATGATAAATAGATAGATAGAATGATAGATAGATAGATAGATAGAGTGATGATAGATAGATAGATAGATAGATAGATAGATAGATAGATAGATGCACTCACTCTGTGACATCACCACCTGATCACACGCTAACCTGCCATATGCACCATGTGACCGCGCTCACTCTGTGACATCACCACCTGATCGCACGCTAACCTGCCATATGCACCATGTGACCGCGCTCACTCTGTGACATCACCACCTGATCGCACGCTAACCTGCCGTATGCACCGTGTGACCGCGCTCACTCTGTGACATCACCACCTGATCGCACACTAACCTGCCGTATGCACCGTGTGACCGCGCTCACTCTGTGACATCACCACCTGATCGCACACTAACCTGCCTTATGCACCGTGTGACCGCGCTCACTCTGTGACATCACCACCTGATCGCACGCTAACCTGCCGGATGCACCGTGTGACCGCGCTCACTCTGTGACATCACCACCAGATCGCACGCTAACCTGTCGTATGCACCGTGTGACCGCGCTCACTCTGTGACATCACCACCTGATCGCACACTAACCTGCCGTATGCACCATGTGACCGGGCTCACTCTGTGACATCACCACCTGATCGCACGCTAACCTGCCGTATGCACCGTGTGACCGCGCTCACTCTGTGACATCACCACCTGATCGCACGCTAACCTGCCGTATGCACCGTGTGACCGCGCTCGCTCTGTGACATCACCACCTGATTGCACGCTAACCTGCCGTATGCACCGTGTGACCGCGCTCACTCTGTGACATTACCACCTGATCGCACGCTAACCTGCCATATGCACCATGTGACCGCGCTCACTCTGTGACATCACCACCAGATCGCACGCTAACCTGCCGTATGCACCGTCTGACCGCGCTCACTGTGACATCACCACCTGATTGCACGCTAACCTGCCGTATGCACCGTGTGACCGCGCTCACTCTGTGACATCACCACCTGATCGCACACTAACCTGCCGTATGCACCGTGTGACCGCGCTCACTCTGTGACATCACCACCTGATTGCACGCTATCCTGCTGTATGCACCGTGTGACCGCGCTCTCTCTGTGACATCACCATCTGATCGCACACTAACCTGCCGTATGCACCGTGTGACCGCGCTCACTCTGTGACATCACCACTTGATCGCACGCTAACCTGCCATATGCACCATGTGACCGCGCTCACTCTGTGACATCACCACCTGATCGCACGCTAACCTGCCGTATGCACCGTGTGACCGCGCTCACTCTGTGACATCACCACCTGATCGCACACTAACCTGCCGTATGCACCGTGTGACCGCGCTCACTCTGTGACATCACCACCTGATCGCACACTAACCTGCCTTATGCACCGTGTGACCGCGCTCACTCTGTGACATCACCACCTGATCGCACGCTAACCTGCCGGATGCACCGTGTGACCGCGCTCACTCTGTGACATCACCACCAGATCGCACGCTAACCTGTCGTATGCACCGTGTGACCGCGCTCACTCTGTGACATCACCACCTGATCGCACACTAACCTGCCGTATGCACCATGTGACCGCAATCACTCTGTGACATCACCACCTGATCGCACGCTAACCTGCCGTATGCACCGTGTGACCGCGCTCACTCTGTGACATCACCACCTGATCGCACGCTAACCTGCCGTATGCACCGTGTGACCGCGCTCGCTCTGTGACATCACCACCTGATTGCACGCTAACCTGCCGTATGCACCGTGTGACCGCGCTCACTCTGTGACATCACCACCTGATCGCACGCTAACCTGCCGGATGCACCGTGTGACCGCGCTCACTCTGTGACATCACCACCAGATCGCACGCTAACCTGTCGTATGCACCGTGTGACCGCGCTCACTCTGTGACATCACCACCTGATCGCACACTAACCTGCCGTATGCACCATGTGACCGCGCTCACTCTGTGACATCACCACCTGATCGCACGCTAACCTGCCGTATGCACCGTGTGACCGCGCTCACTCTGTGACATCACCACCTGATCGCACGCTAACCTGCCGTATGCACCGTGTGACCGCGCTCGCTCTGTGACATCACCACCTGATTGCACGCTAACCTGCCGTATGCACCGTGTGACCGCGCTCACTCTGTGACATCACCACCTGATCGCACGCTAACCTGCCATATGCACCATGTGACTGCGCTCACTCTGTGACATCACCACCAGATCGCACGCTAACCTGCCGTATGCACCGTCTGACCGCGCTCACTGTGACATCACCACCTGAGCGCACGCTAACCTGCCGTATGCACCGTGTGACCGCGCTCACTCTGTGACATCACCACCTGATCGCACACTAACCTGCCGTATGCACCGTGTGACCGCGCTCACTCTGTGACATCACCACCTGATTGCACGCTATCCTGCTGTATGCACCGTGTGACCGCGCTCTCTCTGTGACATCACCATCTGATCGCACACTAACCTGCCGTATGCACCGTGTGACCGCGCTCACTCTGTGACATCACCACCTGATCGCACGCTAACCTGCCGTATGCACCGTGTGACCGCGCTCACTCTGTGACATCACCACCTGATCGCACACTAACCTGCCGTATGCACCGTGTGACCGCGCTCACTCTGTGACATCACCACCTGATCGCACGCTAACCTGCCGTATGCACCGT
This sequence comes from Crinia signifera, assembly GCF_055691185.1. Lineage (NCBI taxonomy): Eukaryota > Metazoa > Chordata > Amphibia > Anura > Myobatrachidae > Crinia > Crinia signifera. Next base: position 284,433,748 of record NC_139222.1, on the reverse strand, counting down.
GTGACCGCGCTCACTCTGTGACATCACCACCTGATCGCACACTAACCTGCCGTATGCACCGTGTGACCGCGCTCACTCTGTGACATCACCACCTGATTGCACGCTATCCTGCTGTATGCACCGTGTGACCGCGCTCTCTCTGTGACATCACCATCTGATCGCACACTAACCTGCCGTATGCACCGTGTGACCGCGCTCACTCTGTGACATCACCACCTGATCGCACGCTAACCTGCCGTATGCACCGTGTGACCGCGCTCACTCTGTGACATCACCACCTGATCGCACACTAACCTGCCGTATGCACCGTGTGACCGCGCTCACTCTGTGACATCACCACCTGATCGCACACTAACCTGCCTTATGCACCGTGTGACCGCGCTCACTCTGTGACATCACCACCTGATCGCACGCTAACCTGCCGTATGCACCGTGTGACCGCGCTCACTCTGTGACATCACCACCTGATCGCACACTAACCTGCCGTATGCACCGTGTGATCGCGCTCACTCTGTGACATCACCACCTGATCGCACGCTAACCTGCCGTATGCACCGTGTGACCGCGCTCGCTCTGTGACATCACCACCTGATTGCACGCTAACCTGCCGTATGCACCGTGTGACCGCGCTCACTCTGTGACATCACCACCTGATCGCACGCTAACCTGCCATATGCACCATGTGACCGCGCTCACTCTGTGACATCACCACCAGATCGCACGCTAACCTGCCGTATGCACCGTCTGACCGCGCTCACTGTGACATCACCACCTGATCGCACGCTAACCTGCCGTATGCACCGTGTGACCGCGCTCACTCTGTGACATCACCACCTGATCGCACACTAACCTGCCGTATGCACCGTGTGACCGCGCTCACTCTGTGACATCACCACCTGATTGCACGCTATCCTGCTGTATGCACCGTGTGACCGCGCTCTCTCTGTGACATCACCATCTGATCGCACACTAACCTGCCGTATGCACCGTGTGACCGCGCTCACTCTGTGACATCACCACCTGATCGCACGCTAACCTGCCGTATGCACCGTGTGACCGCGCTCACTCTGTGACATCACCACCTGATCGCACACTAACCTGCCGTATGCACCGTGTGACCGCGCTCACTCTGTGACATCACCACCTGATCGCACACTAACCTGCCTTATGCACCGTGTGACCGCGCTCACTCTGTGACATCACCACCTGATCGCACACTAACCTGCCGGATGCACCGTGTGACCGCGCTCACTCTGTGACATCACCACCAGATCGCACGCTAACCTGTCGTATGCACCGTGTGACCGCGCTCACTCTGTGACATCACCACCTGATCACACACTAACCTGCCGTATGCACCGTGTGACCGCGCTCACTCTGTGACATCACCACCTGATCGCACACTAACCTGCCGTATGCACCGTGTGACCGCGCTCACTCTGTGACATCACCACCTGATCGCACGCTAACCTGCCGTATGCACCGTGTGACCGCGCTCGCTCTGTGACATCACCACCTGATTGCACGCTAACCTGCCGTATGCACCGTGTGACCGCGCTCACTCTGTGACATCACCACCTGATCGCACGCTAACCTGCCATATGCACCATGTGACCGCGCTCACTCTGTGACATCACCACCAGATCGCACGCTAACCTGCCGTATGCACCGTCTGACCGCGCTCACTGTGACATCACCACCTGATCGCACGCTAACCTGCCTTATGCACCGTGTGACCGCGCTCACTCTGTGACATCACCACCTGATCGCACACTAACCTGCCGTATGCACCGTGTGACCGCGCTCACTCTGTGACATCACCACCTGATTGCACGCTATCCTGCTGTATGCACCGTGTGACCGCGCTCTCTCTGTGACATCACCATCTGATCGCACACTAACCTGCCGTATGCACCGTGTGACCGCGCTCGCTCTGTGACATCACCACCTGATTGCACACTAACCTGCCATATGTACCGTGTGGCCGCGCTCACTCTGTGACATCACCACCTGATCGCACGCTAACCTGCCGTATGCACCGTGTGACCGCGCTCACTCTGTGACATTACCACCTGATCACACACTAACCTGCCGTATGCACCATGTGATCGCGCTCACTCTGTGACATCACCACCTGATCGCACGCTAACCTGCCGTATGCACCGTGTGACCGCGCTCACTCTGTGACATCACCACCTGATCGCACACTAACCTGCCGTATGCACCGTGTGACCGCGCTCACTCTGTGACATCACCACCTGATCACACACTAACTTGCCGTATGCACCGTGTGACCGCGCTCGCTCTTTGACATCACCACCTGATCGCACACTAACCTGCCGTATGCACCGTGTGACCGCGCTCACTCTGTGACATCACCACCTGATCACACACTAACCTGCCGTATGCACCGTGTGACCGCGCTCGCTCTGTGACATCACCACCTGATCGCACAGTAACCTGCTGTATGCACCGTGTGACCGCGCTCACTCTGTGACATCACCACCTGATCACACACTGTCCTGCCGTATGCACCGTGTGACCGCGCTCACTCTGTGACATCACCATCTGATCGCACGCTAACCTGCCGTATGCACCGTGTGACCGCGCTCACTCTGTGACATCACCACCTGATCACACACTAACCTGCCGTATGCACCGTGTGACCGCGCTCGCTCTGTGACATCACCACCTGATCGCACAGTAACCTCCCGTATGCACCGTGTGACCGCGCTCACTCTGTGACATCACCACCTGATTGCACACTAACCTGCCGTATGCACCGTGTGAACGCGCTCGCTCTGTGACATCACCACCTGATCGCACAGTAACCTGCCGTATGCACCGTGTGACCGCGCTCACTCTGTGACATCACCACCTGATCGCACACTAACCTGCCATATGCACCGTGTGACCACGCTCGCTCTGTGACATTACCACCTGATTGCACACTAACCTGCCGTATGCACCGTGTGACCGCGCTCACTCTATGACATCACCACCTGATCACACACTAACCTCCTAGTTATACTGTGTGACTGCGCTGCGATTACTCTGTGACATCACCATCATATCACAGAGAGCTTATTCTGACACATTACTTCTGACATGGGGTAATTCAGTAAGGGTCTCAAAATCAAAATCTTTCTCTAATGGGCAAAACCATGTGCACTGCAGGTGGGGCAGATGCAACGTGCAGAGAGTGCAGCGGCGTAGCTACGTTTTGGGCGCTGTATGGGGGCGGCCATTTTGTGGTGGTCCTCAGCAGAAGAACGGAGCCGCCGGGACCAGCGAAATAGGTAAGCCTGCGGGGGATTGGGGGGAGGTGTAACTATAGCACCGCAGCCCCCGGCGCCCCCATATGCACAGCGCCCCCCACGCGGTGGCGGGGGCTGCGGTGCTATAGTTACGCCACTGAGAGAGAGGTCAATTTGGGTGGGGTGAATTCTTCAAACCGGAATCTAAATTGCAGTGTAAGAATAAAGAAGACAGTATTTACCCTGCACAGAAACAAAGTCACTCACCAAATCTAAAGGTCCTTATACACTGGGCGATTTTGAGCTAAAAGCCCGCTATTACTATACCTACTGAGTAGGAGACCCCTCATACCTCCCAACATTGCCTGGTCTAGAATTGGGACCCTGCGCACGCCCTAAATTTTGGGGGCGTGACCTAGTGACCAGGGTGCATCCGACATGGTCTATGTTTGCGATGCTCCTTTTTTCTCCGCTGTGGGGGCCTCTGGCTGCCAGAATAGAACAGCGTCTATTCACGGATGACAGTGGGACTCCCAACTCCCCCCCCCCCCGCAATGCTGGCCCAGGGCAAAACAATAGGACTTCCCGTTAAAAGCGGGACAGTTGGGAGGTATACAGTACATCTAGATCCACAGTGCATGGAGGCCAGCTGTCCCTCCGTGTTACACAGACACTGCATTAAATAGGATGAAAGGAAATTTGTTTCAACGGATTAAAGCGTCATTTTAGAATTTCGAGAAAATATAAACAATATTTTTGTTAGTAAAGTCTGCAAGTAGCAATTAACTGTGTGATTACAGGAACAAAAGGTGATATTTCCTGGCGGATGGCAGATCCCAGGTGCACCGCTAATGAATGTCAGATAGACACAGCTCGAACACGCAAAGTACAGTAATGCCTGCCCACAATTTCATGCGAAATTCCCGTTATCCAATTATCCCATTATGTTAACACCTGTATTCCGCGTCGACGGTAAGACGGTGGCTGTTGTGTTTAATTGTTAGCGGTAAACCACCATCCAGAGATATTTTCGCAGCACATCAGAGGAATTAAGCGTCATTACTGTCACTGCGCAGCATTTGGAAGGTTTTGTTACGTTATTGTCTGTGGAAGAGTTTGCCGAACACCAATGTGAACAGTTTGTTCTCACATTTATATTCTGAGCCATTATGATAATTTGTGTTTTTTTATATTGGTAAGAAAAGAAAAAAAACAGTGTTCTATTTCGGCATAATACTTTTTCTGTCAGCCTACACGGCGTTCACCAGGATAATTAATCTTGTTTCAGTGTTTTACAATAGCATATTTAGTTATGTACAGGGGTGTAGTGACCCTGCTGAGGGCGGAATTAACCAGCGCTTGACAATTCTGTTTACAGGATCTCAGCTGTGTAAATATATTATAATGAGACAACTGGAAAAAAGATTCAGCAACTCCGATGGATTCTAATGGTCTAGAGCAGGCATGTTCAACGTTGGCCCTCCAGATGTTGTGAAACTACACATCCCAGCATGCTTTGCCACAGTTTTGCTATTAGAGAATGCTAAAACTATTGCAAAGCATGCTGGGATGTGTAGTTTCAAAACATCTGGAGGGCCAACGTTGGACATGCCTGGTCTAGAGCAGGCCTGTCCAAACTGTGGCCCTCCAGCTGTTGTGAAACTATTGCAAAGCATGCTGGGATATGTAGTTTCACAACAGCTCGAGGGCCATAGTTTGGTGTAGTGTCACTCGTTTGTGCCTGTAACTGGGATATCGGATATTGCCCAGGATGTAATAAAAAACGATTTTAGTGGCCCGTATAAAGTCCCTCAAGTCGGATGTTATAATGGTAATTGCCCGATGACCAGTGGCGTAGCTAAGTTTTGGGCGCCCCCCCGCCGTTAGGGGGGGGGAGCGCCCCCCCGTCGCCGCCCCGCCGAGCACCCCTACCCCGCCGCCCCGCCGAGCACCCCTACCCCGCCGCCCATGCAAACCCCCCCTCAATCCCCCACAGCCTTACCTATCGCGCTGGTCCCGGCGGCTCCGTTCTTCTGCTGAGGACCACCAGAAAATGGCCGCCCCCATACAGCAGACAGTTTCAGAGAACTGTGTGCTATATGGGGGCGGCCATTTTGTGGTGGTCCTCAGCAGAAGAACGGAGCCGCCGGGACCAGCGCGATAGGTAAGTCTGCGGGGGATTGAGGGGGGGTTTAACTATAGCACCGCAGCCCCCGGCGCCCCCACATGCACAGCGCCCCCCCGCAGTGGCGGGGGCTGGGGTGCTATAGTTAGACCCCTGCCGATGACACGTGTGCGGGTGACGGATGTTATAATGGTAATTGCCCGATGGCACGTGTGCGGGTGACGGATGTTATAATGGTAATTGCCCGAAGACACGTGTGCGGGTTACAATTACAGCACATTTGCAACAAATAAAGAAAAAAAAATCTGTCAAAATAGCTAATGTGATTTTTTGCATTTTTTCCCAGTATATTTCATTGCATTGGATGCACAAGCAGCTCCTGCTGGTTAAAATGATATACAGCATGCCTATATTTTGAATGCAATTGCAACTGTGGGTGACATTCTATGTGTTGCGGTAAAATCTGCATGTTTTTTACCGCACCTAATCGCACTTTTGAAAATCGCAAGATTGGGCCGTTTTTCGCATATTTAACCCCTTCCCGACATATGACGTAAATGTACGTCATATGCCGGTTGCGGGGGAATCAAGCCAGCTCACGGAGTGAGCTGGCTTGAAAGAGAGCAGGTAATGGCTGTATATTACAGCCAGGTACCTGCTCTCACGGCCACGAGCGGCGAGTTCGCCGATCGTGGCCGTTTAACCCTTTAAGCACCGCGGGCAAAGCGCCCGCAGTGCTTAAATAGCTGATCGGAGGGGGGGCGCCCCCCTCCGGCGCCGATCGGGGCCCCCCGCGGCGAGATCGGAGGGTGCCGATCGGTTGCCATGGTAGCCAGGGGTCTAATGTAGACCCCTGTGCTGGCCATGTCAGCATTCCTATTACATCCTGCCTGAGGCAGGATGTAATAGGAAGTGCTGAAAATCACTATGTTCAGCCATAGAGCTCTATGGCTGAACCTAGTACAGGCGATCGCGCCCCCTAGTGGTCAAGTACACTAGGGGGCCTTGTAGTAAAAGTAAAAAAAAAAAATATTAAAAGTTCAAATCACCCCCCTTTCCCCAAATAAAAAAAAATAAAAAATAAAAAAAATAAACATATTTGGTATCGCCGCGTTCCTAAAAGTCCGATCTATTAAAATATAACATTAGTTATCCCGCACGGTTAAAGGCGTAAACGGAAAATAATTCCCAACGCCAAAACTACGTTTTTTGGTCGCATCGCCTACCCAAAAAAATGTAACTAAAAGAGATCAGAAAGTCGCACATATCCCATAATGGTATTAATTAAAAAGTACACTTCAGCCCGCAAAAAATGAGCCCTCACCCAGGTCCGTAGGTGGAAAAATAAAAAAGTTATAAGCCGCAGAACATGGCGACGCGACGCAAATTAGAAAAACCGTAAAATTTTCTATTTTTTTTTTTAGTGGTAAAACGTAACGAAAACTATATAAGTTTGGTATCACCGGAATCGTAACGACCCATAGAATAAAGATAACCCATCATTTTAAACGAACTATGAACTCCAAAAAAAACGTAACCAGCGCAAAATTGTGGAATGGCGTTTTTTTTTTTTTTTACCCCACATTGAATTATTTCCTGATTCCCCAGAATATTATACGGTATAGTAAATGGTACCATTAAAAAGTACAACTTGTCCCGCAAAAAAAAAGCCCTCATGTGTCTATATAGCCGGAAAATTAAAAAAGTTACGCTTATTTGAACGCGAGGAGGAAAAAAAAAAAAAAGTTAACAAAAAAGGCCCCGTCGGGAAGGGGTTAATGAGATGCGAAAAACGGCCCAAGTAGTGTGAATAGGTGCGATTTGATGCGATTTCTTTCGTCCTAAAAATGTGCGAGAAAGTCGGCTCCTGATTGGCCGCTAGGCGGCCAATAGAATCAGTCTGAGGATAGGCGCCGAAGATGAAAATCTCTGCGTCTCTCCAGTCTGTGAGCGGGTACCAGCCGGGAGCAGCGCGTCTGGAGCTGAAGATGCCGGGGTCGTCGCCGGGGACCAGGTGAGTAGGATTTCCTTTCTCAGGTACCCCTAAGGATTACTACGGATCCAGGACCCCGGAATCTTCAGTCCAGGAGCCCCGAGCCCCAGACCAGCCCCAGAACAAGGACCAAGGCCCCGGAACCGGACTCTTCAGCCCTGGAGCCCCGGACCAGCCCCGGAACCAGGACCAAGGCCCCGGAACCGGACTCTTCAGCCCTGGAGCCCCGGACCAGCCCCGGAACCAGGACCAAGGCCCCGGAACCGGACTCTTAAGCCCTGGAGCCAGGACCCCGGATCCAGGGACCGACCCACGGGCTCAAGGTAGGTAAGTATCAGAATGTGTGGGCTGTGGATGTATTAAACATTTATTTTTCTGGGTGTCAGTTTGTGTTTTATTTAACTATTTCTTGTATTGTGGAACTACAAGTGCCAGCGGGCCCTTTAATGCCCCGCATGCTGGGACTTGTGGTTCTCCAAGTCCCAGCATGCGGGGTAGGCTTGCTGGGACTCATAGTTCTGCAGTATAAGACAATAGTTTTTATTCTTTTTTTACACTTCTCATCAGCCTGATGCCCACTGCCCAGGGGCATCGGGGACAGCCCCGGACTTTTAGCATGGGCTGGTAAGTCCTGGAGGGGGGACCCCTTCTTTGGGGGGGTCCCCACTTCCCCAGGACCCCTGCCCATGCTGACCAGCCAGGGGGATAATGCTTTGGCCGCGGGACCTTATATAATAAGTGTCCCCCGGCTGTGGCATTACCCTGCTGGCTGGTTGGGTCTGGTGCTGGTTCTTGAAATGCGGGGGACCCCTAGTCATTTTGTCCCCCGTATTTTGGGAACCAGTGCCGGACCTTGAGCCTGGTGCTGGTTTCATTAAATCAAGGGGACCCCTATTTGTCGGGGACCGTGATTTTATGTCACCAGCACCGGCTCAATGAGCCCGGGGCTGGTTATGCTCTGGCGGGGGACCGTCTAACACTTTTTTTCCACCAGAACCCTGCACAGATCTCAATGATCTGTGCAGGGTTCTGGCTAATTCGCCCATCAGAACCTGGTCTGATTTTTGGGCGAATTTTAGACACATTTATACAAATCGCATACCAATAAATATGCGATTTGTATACTTTTCAATGTGAAAACATCTGGATGCGATGTGCTGCAAAAAACAGCCATCGCATTTTCAGAATGTCCAATTTGTTGGCCAAAATCGCATTTTTTTTCACATTTTCGCAGCTCATTAAATATGCGAAAATGGAAAAAAATCGCAAAAAAAAAAAATCTCATCCCATAGAATGTCACCCTGTATATCTGCATACATACTGGTTAAAAGTCGGACACCTTTTTCTCAGATACTAAAATCAGCTTCCATTACATCCTGGTCATTGGATGAAATGGGTCATCTATTGCTTGAGCAAATTTTGCAAAGGAACAGGCTATCGTTCTGAGGGGCAAAGGTCTTCGTAAATGCAATGTTTATTTAGTTTCATGATTTTCAAAAAACAAATGAACTCTCGTTTCTCCTTTTGCTTCACCATTCTGCTAAATGCTGTTATAGAAAGTTTGTTTCAAATTGCATTCTGCAGAATTCATAGCTTATAATTAGAGCCAGGATGACATGGGACACTTTTTATTTGGGTGGGGGGAGGGGCTGACTGGTATGGTTGTGCATATTTATGATTACTTTCTTAGAATTCAGAGCTTAGAATATTTTGCTGAAGACTTCTGACAATTTTGCTCATCTCTTTGTGCCGCAAATGCAGAGCCGGCCCTAGGCATAGGAAACTAGGCAAATGCCTAGGGCATTTGGAATGCCTAGGGGCACCAGCAGCTTCTTCTGATTAAAATTATATGCAACATGCCTATATTCTGTGTGTGAGTGAGGCTGTATCTGCATATGAAATAGTGTATTCATGGAAATCACTGTAACATAGCATTCCGTATTTTATTTATTTATTAACAGTTTCTTATATAGCGCAGCATATTCCGTTGCGCTTTACATAGGGGACAGTGATACAACAAAACAGGGTATTTACAGACAGTCAAAATGTAGGAGCAGGTACAGCCACAGTGGCACACAGAATATAGGCATGCCACATATCATTTTAATAATCGGAAGCTCCTTGTGTGTCCTGGCCACATAACAATGCAAATAAGACGAATTTTCAGCAAAAAGGCACCCAACAGTGGCAGAACTGGCCAGGAGCTGCATGGCCTATTGAGGTGAGTGCTGTCTGCGGGTGGGTTGGTTGTGCAATAGTGTTCGGCATATGTGTGTCATGGGGCATTATGTGTGTCATGCAGGGCTATTTTTCAGTAGGCTCCAGCAGGAACTGAGGCCCTTATTCTAGTTCACTCTTTCTGACAAAATATTTGTTATATGGACAAAACCATGTGCACTGCAGGTGAGGCAGGTGTTACTTGTGCAGAGATAATTAGATTTGGGTGGGGTTTTACACCTGCCTCACCTGCAGTGCACATGGTTTTGTCCATCTAACAAATATTTTGTCAGAAAGAGTGAACTAGAATAAGGACCTCAGTTCCTGCTGGAGCCTACTGAAAAATAGCCCTGGTGTCATGTATAAATGTGTCAGAAACCGGCGCGGCGCCAGGCCCGGCACCGGCTACTCACTTCTCTGTGTTCACCGGTCCTGGCGCCGTGATAGTGCAGGGCTGTCTAGATGAGGGTGGCGGGTGGTCCGGAGGCTTCCCAGTCTGTCGGCGGGTCCGGCAGCGGCACAGACGCCTGCTCCCGCGGCTGGGCGCCGCCATGTTGGCCGGATCACGTGACCGGCATTCGGTACATGTATTTGATACCTTTTCCCCACCAGGGGGCCGGACCTTGCTGGGGCTGAGGTATAAGTTCCAGGAGGCTCTTAGCCTCAGTGCTGGAACAACTCGTCAGCTGTCAGCATCTCTCTGCAGCTCCACTGGTTGTGTGTGGTTCTGCTGATCCTGCTCTCCTGTCAGATCCAGCTCTTCCGTCCCAAGCTCTGACCCTGTTCCTGCTCCTGTGTGTCCTGGTACTTCAGTCCCGTCGTCATCTCCAGTAGCCGTGTCGGCAGTCTTCTGTTACAGCCTCGCCTTTTTGGACAAGTTGTCAGTTTACTTTAAACCAAGTTTGGTCCTTTCAGTTCTCGTTTATTCTTCAAGCCAAGTGAGCCGTTTTTAGTTACAGTTGCCACTCCGGTCAAGTCGTCAGTTCCTCCGTCAGCATTCTCCGGTTTACGTCATCCACTTCTCAGTTATTGCCTCAATCATCCCGGTACTCCCTACAGACCTCCCTCCTCCTTTCCCGATCCCTAACCCGAGCGGCTCATTCCGCCCGCTCCATCTAGGGCATCCGTGGGTGCTCTGAGTGAGGGGCCGCGACCTGCTGTCCAGATGCAGCGAAAACCAAACTTCCTTGCGGGGGTCTCTGGAGAAGACCGCTGGGCAGTTAGGCTCCGCGCCCTCGCTTTGGAGTATTCGCCAAAACCCACTGCCCAAAATATATGCAGAGGTCGTACATCCAACCTGCCAAGTTCCAAGGGCGTCCCGCCCCAGTCTCGCCTGAATCAGGACCTGAGGTGGGTCCTCAAGATCCTTCGGCCGTGATAGTTTTTTCCAGCCACATGGATTCCGCCTCAGGACCAGGTATTGGGGCCGATTTACTTCAACAGATTGCGGCCCGTTTGGAGGGTCTGGAGAATTCACAGAGGCAGTTGGCTCAGGGCCTTCAAGACATCGCGCACCGACAAGATCTTCTGCAGACATCACTACCTAAAGCTCCATCTCCATCTCGATCTTCAGCAGACCCTGTCCGTTCTCTGTCCGGGGTATCCTCCGGCCCCGGCCAGCTCCATTTGCCGTCTCCAAGCAAGTTTGATGGAACACCTAAGCAGTGCCGCGGTTTTTTAAACCAATGCGACGTCCATTTTACTCTGCAGCCTGGCCTCTTCCCATCGGACAAGACGCGTGTGGCATACATTGTTTCTCTGTTATCCGGAGCTGCTCTGGATTGGGTCTCTCCACTGTGGGAGAGGGACGATCCTCTCCTATCAAACTACCGTGACTTCATTGCTCAGTTTCGCCGCATCTTTTACGAGCCTGGTCGCAATACTTCCTCGGCTATGGAGATCCTGCGCATTCGGCAGGGGAACCACACAGTAGCTCAGTACGTGGTACAGTTCCAGACCCTAGCATCGGAAGTCAGTTGGAACAATGAGGCTCTATTCTCAGCCTTCTGGAGCGGCTTATCGGAGCGAATCAAGGATGACCTGGCGACACGAGATCTTCCGGAGTCTCTAGATGAGTTGATTTCCCTCTGTAACAAGGTTGACTTACGATACCGTGAGAGACAGACGGAGAAAAACAAAGGAGAGCGTGCCCGTACCTATCCTGTACCTTGTCCTCCCCCTGTGACCACTCTACCTCCTGAGGAACCGATGCAGGTGAACCGAGCCCATCTGTCAGTCGAGGAGAGGCAGCGACGTCGACGGGAGAATCTTTGCCTATACTGTGGCGAGGCCGGCCATCTAATTGCCCAGTGTGTGAAGCGTCCGGGAAACTCTCGGTCCTAATAGGGTCCGGAGAGGTCCGATTAGGACAAGTCCAAACCTCTCCGACTTGTCTAGATTCCCTACTTGCTGTTCAGCTTACCTTCAAGAGTAACATCAATGTCTCAGCATTATTGGATTCAGGAGCAGCCGCTAATTTCTTGTCTCAAGACTTTGTTCAACAACATAAGATCCCGCTATTAGAATTAGAGACCCCGATCCGTCTAACCGCAGTGGATGGTAGCCCCATCCCACAAGGCCTGATATCCTACCGTACTACCCCTTTGACACTTCATGTAGGCGTACTCCACCAGGAGCAAATAGAATTCCTGGTCATTCCCCGAGCCTCTTTTTCCATGGTCCTAGGTCTCCCCTGGCTTAGAAGACATAACCCGCAGATCGACTGGTCTTCCATGCAGATCCTCTCCTGGAGCTCTTCCTGTGCTAAGTCCTGTTTAAATAGAGTAGTTCCCCTGTGTAATGCCGAGACCAAACCACAATTTGAGGTTCCCGTTCCATATACAGATGGCGCCGGGCTTGTCTTTGCTGGGGATGGCGGAGGACTCGCCACCCGCCATCCCCCGCCCCGCGCCATCTGTATGTCGGAAGGGGACGCGCGTGCACGAGGTGCACGCGCGTCCCGTTCCGACGGTGCTTTTCCCCGGGTCCCCGCCGGCTTCCCCGGGTCCCCGCCGGTCCACACCGCCCCCCCGCAGCCCCCCGCAGCCCTGCCCGTCTCCCTGAAGCTGGAGACGGGCAGGACTGCACCCGCCGCGCCGCCTCGCCGCCCGGCTATTGAGACGCTCGTGCGTGGGAAACGCACGAGCGTCTCATTCAGCCAGAGCGCCAGATTGCTGGCGGATCGCCAGGGACACGGTCCTGGCGCTCCGCCAGCAATAATAAGGCCGGCGCTATCTGTAGATCCTTCCTGGATGTATTCAACAAGAGGGCGGCCGACATCTTACCACCTCATCGGAGGTGGGATTGCCCTATTGATCTGATACCTGGGTCCATTCCTCCCCGCGGGCGCATCTACCCTCTATCCTTGTCTGAGACTCAGGCCATGTCAGATCACATCTCCGAGAACTTACAGAAGGGGTTCATTCGTCCCTCCTCCTCTCCCGCGGGAGCTGGATTTTTCTTTGTAAAAAAAAAGGACGGCTCTCTTCGTCCCTGTATCGATTATCGTGGGCTTAACGAGATCACTATTAAGAATCAATACCCTTTGCCTCTCATTCCCGAGCTCTTCGATCGGATCAAAGGTGCTAAAGTTTTCTCCAAGTTGGATCTCCGTGGGGCTTACAATTTAATTTGCATCCGAGAGGGGGACGAATGGAAGACGGCCTTCAACACCAGGGATGGGCATTACGAATATCTCATAATGCCCTTCGGACTTTGTAATGCCCCGGCCGTCTTCCAAGACTTCATGAACGAGATCTTTCGGGACCTTCTATACAGTTCAGTTGTGGTTTACCTCGATGACATCTTGGTCTTCTCCCGGGATCTGGACACCCACCGGGATCAAGTCAAGGAGGTCCTAAGTCGTCTCCGTCAGAACAAATTATACTGTAAGCTGGAGAAATGCCTCTTTGAACAATCTGCCGTGCCCTTCCTAGGGTATATTGTGTCCGGGCAGGGTTTACAGATGGATCCCGAGAAAGTAGCAGCTATCTTAGATTGGACTAAGCCCACAACCCTACATGCCGTTCAGCGCTTCTTGGGGTTTGCGAACTACTATCGCAAATTTATCCAAGGGTTCTCTTCCATAGTCACCCCCATCACGGTCCTCACGAGGAAAGGGGTTAACCCCGCCAACTGGTCCCAAACGGCCGTAGAGGCTTTCAAAAAATTAAAACAAGCTTTTGTCACAGCACCTGTCCTCCAACAGCCCGATATGAGGCACCCCTTCATTCTTGAGGTCGATGCCTCATCTGAGGTGGTAGGAGCCGTTCTCTCCCAGTATGGGGAGGATGGGAAACTTCATCCCTGCAGTTTCTTTTCCCGGAGATTCTCTCCAGCAGAGCGTAACTACCCCATAGGAGAACAAGAGCTACTCGCTATCAAACTAGCTTTGGAAGAATGGCGATACCTTCTAGAGGGGGCGCAACATCCGTTTACAGTCTACACGACCACAAGAATTTGCTGTATCTTCAGTCGGCCCAGTGCCTTAATCCCCGTCTGGCCCGGTGGGCACTCTTCTTCACCCGGTTCCAGTTCAAATTGTCCTTCCGTCCAGGTTCAAAAAATACCAAAGCCGATGCCTTATCTCGGTCCTTCTCCCCCTCCGAGGAGGAAAGGTTAACTCCACCTGTGTTGGATTCCATGGTCTTTGCGGTTACTCAGTTGCCTACCCCACCGACCGGCAAAACCTTCGTGCCCACTGAATTAAGACCGAAGCTTCTAAAGTGGGCCCATCAGTCCAAATTCACAGGTCATCCTGGTGTCCATAAAACCTTGGACTTCCTGCAACGTTCTTATTGGTGGCCATACCTTCGAAAAGATGTTCGATCCTACGTCTCTTCATGTCCAGTTTGCGCCCAAAATAAGTCACCTCGCCAGGCCCCTGCCGGGAAGCTTCGCCCACTGTCCATTCCACCCCGTCCCTGGTCTCATCTCGCGATGGACTTCATTACAGACTTACCTTCCGCTGAGGGTTTCAACACCATTTGGGTTATTATCAACCGTTTCTCGAAGATGGCCCATTTTGTGCCCCTCAAGGGCTTACCCAGCGCACCCTCACTAGCCCAGTTGTTCATCTCTCACGTCTTTCGTCTTCATGGACTCCCAGAGGAGATCATTTCGGACCGCGGAGTACAGTTTGTGGCGAGGTTCTGGCGAGCCCTTTGCTCTACTCTTCATATCCAACTAAAATACTTGACTGCATACCACCCCCAAACAAATGGACAAACCGAGAGGGTAAACCAGGACCTCGAGACCTTCCTTCGATTATACCTTTCATCCTCTCAGGATAATTGGGTGGAATTGCTTCCTTGGGCCGAATTCTCGCATAACAACATGTATCATAGTTCATCTCAAACCACTCCTTTCTTTGTGGTTTACGGTAGACACCCCCGAGTACCTGAATTCCCTCAATTGCCTGCCACCGAAGTACCAGCTGTAAACACCTCCTTACGTTTCATTTCAGACATTTGGAAGAATGTCCATTCTGCCCTCCGGAAAGCTTCTGTTAAATACAAAAAGTTTGCAGACAGACAACGATCCGCTGCTCCCATATATCGTGTGGGCGACCAAATCTGGTTGTCTACCAGGAATTGGCGACTCAAGGTGCCCACCATGAAACTGGCCCCGAGATTTATAGGCCCATATACCATCACGCAAATAATTAACCCAGTGGCTGTTCGACTGAGGCTCCCATCATCTTTGAAGATCTCCTCCACCTTTCATGTGTCCCTGCTCAAACCCCTGATTCTGAATCGTTTTCGGAGAACTCCCCCCAGATCCCTTTCTCTGAAGACTCAGAAAGGGGTGGAGTTTGAGATCAAAAAGATTCTGGATGCTTGCCAACTCCGGGGTAGACTTCAGTTCTTGGTAGACTGGAAAGGGTATGGTCCGGAGGAGAGATCGTGGGTACCAGCAGAGGATGTCCATGCACCAAACCTGGTAAAGAGTTTCTTCCTCAGGAACCCAGCAAAGTGTCCAGTGGCCACTCCTAAAAGGGGGGGTACTGTCAGAAACTGGCGCGGCACCAGGCCCGGCACCGGCTACTCACCTCTCCGTGTTCACCGGTCCTGGTGCCGTGATAGTGCAGGGCTGGCTGGATGCGGGCAGGGGGTGGTCCGGAGGCTTCCCAGTCTGTCGGCGGGACCGGCAGCGGCACAGACGCCGGCTCCCGCGGCTGGGCGCCGCCATGTTGGCCGGGTCACGTGACCGGCATTCGGTACATGTATTTGATACCTTTTCCCCACCAGGGGGCCGGACCTTGCTGGGGCTGAGGTATAAGTTCCAGGAGGCTCTTAGCCTCAGTGCTGGAACAACTCGTCAGCTGTCAGCATCTCTCTGCAGCTCCATTGGTTGTGTGTGGTTCTGCTGATCCTGCTCTCCTGTCAGATCCAGCTCTTCCGTCCCAAGCTCTGACCCTGTTCCTGCTCCTGTGTGTCCTATAGTCTGTTCCTCCCTGTCATCCTGGTACTTCAGTCCCGTCGTCATCCCCAGTAGCCGTGTCGGCAGTCTTCTGTTACAGCCTCGCCTTTTTGGACAAGTTGTCAGTTTACTTTAAACCAAGTTTGGTCCTTTCAGTTCTCGTTTATTCTTCAAGCCAAGTGAGCCGTTTTAAGTTACAGTTGCCACTCCGGTCAAGTCGTCAGTTCCTCCGTCAGCATTCTCCGGTTTACGTCATCCACTTCTCAGTTATTGCCTCAATCATCCCGGTACTCCCTACAGACCTCTCTCCTCCTTTCCCGATCCCTAACCCGAGCGGCTCATTCCGCCCGCTCCATCTAGGGCATCCGTGGGTGCTCCGAGTGAGGGGCCGCGACCTGCTGTCCAGATGCAGCGAAAACCAAACTTCCTTGCGGGGGTCCCTGGAGAAGACCGCTGGGCAGTTAGACTCTGCGCACTCGCTTTGGAGTATTCGCCAAAACCCACTGCCCAAAATATATGCAGAGGTCGTACATCCAACCTGCCAAGTTCCAAGGGCGTCCCGCCCCAGTCTCGCCTGAATCAGGACCTGAGGTGGGTCCTCAAGATCCTTCGGCCGTGATAAAATGCATTAATAATGTGCAACATATGTGTAATGGGCATTATGTGTGTCATGTGTATAAGGGCATTAATAATGTGCAACATATGTGTAATGGGCATTATGTGTGTCATGTGTATAAGGGCATTAATAATGTGCAACAAATGTGTAAGGGGCATTATGTGTGTCATGTGTATAAGGGCATTAATAATGTGCAACATATGTGTAAGGGGCATTATGTGTGTCATTATGTGTATGAAGGGCATTAAAAAAGGTTGGCATAATGTGTAAGGGGCATTATGTTTATAAGGACATTAATAATGTGTGTCATGTGTAAGGGGCATTACCATGTGGTATTATCAGGGGTGCTGAGAGAAAGGGGTAGGGGGTACAAATTACCCAGGCCAAAGTCTGATGTTGGGGGCCCCAGGCCCCCTCCCCTTAAGTGACAGCAGCAGCTGCAGCTCTTCTCCTCTGCCCAGCACACACTGCTTTGTGCTGGGTTGCAGTGTGGCCATGGAGGTGCTTAAAATACAATATTTTCTCAGGATTTTTTTATAAGGGTATAATGTGACAAATGTGAGGAGTAATGTATATAAGGTAAAGTGGTACTACTGTGTGCGCATGATATAATGTGAATAAAGTTGCACTACTGTGTGGCATAATTTGAATTGGGGTACTATTGTGTGGCCATGCCCCTTCCCAGCAAGAACACACCCCTGTTTGGGCTGCGCACCGAATGTGTGCACTGTTTCTATTTAAAATATTGCGGGAAGGAGCACCAAAATGATGACTGCTATGATGAGGGTTGATGGTGCTGGGAAAGGGAACTAGTAGTGGTGCTAGGGGGCACCAGCCAAAATCTTGCCAAGGGCATCATTTAGGCTAGGGCCGGCTCTGCGTAAATGCATCCAAGTGATACAATATTTACTGACATGTCACCAGATGATGCGTATAATATCCAAGTCCTGAATGTACTGGAGATTTAAATGTATAAATACCCAAAGTAGCGCATCTCTATATACCTCGGGGGACCTTCAGAACTTAGTCCTCCCCAAAAGTTCTAGTCGTGCCCTTGATGATACCTCTACCACTATGGTCTAGTTGCCAACTCTCGTAGGATTTCTAGGGGGCACCTGGATTTTTACTACCCAGCTGGAATTAGGCCACTTAATGCTAGGAATAATGTTCCGGAGCTAGTGCCAGAGCAGGACTGATGGGCACCTAACATGTGACCTCATCATATGATGGGGCTTGGACGCTGGCAAGAGAAAGGGGAGGGATCCCCCAATGCTCTGGGCGGCTCTACACACTACAGGGTGCATGTCTGGAACATTCTTTGAAAGCCGCACAGAAACATCATTACTGGTGTCATTCCAAGCCCTGTGCTAGCCAGATGCGGGGTCCCTGAGTCAGCAAAAAGCAGAGGCCTCAGTGGGCAGTATTCAATGAGAAAATTTTGCTGTGTTTTATATTTGCTTTTTTCGCGTTGGACGGAGAATTTTGGTCTCAAAAAGTGAACCACCCTATTCAATGTGATATTTTCGCCATCTTTCTAAGTGATTTTTCGCTGTGTCTCTCCATGTAGCAATTCTCCATCTTTTCATGGTGAAGTAGAAAGTGAACTTTTAAAATAAAAGTTTTTTTTTTTAAATTTTAGTGTAAAAAAATCAGGATTTTATTCTGTGAAAGGGCATGCTATTTTTATGCATGTGCTTATAGCACATGAATATATATTTAATTGTAATTTCGTTTTTACACATAACAGCCAGCAGGGGGCCGGAGCCGAGAGCCGCTCATTAGATATTTATATATTCACTGCACCCGATCATTACATATGCACGATCGGGAGCAGTGAATATACCCGGTCCCCTGCTGGCTCTGGGGGGGGGGGGGCAGCTTGTGCTGCCTGGGTCCCGGGGAGCCCTCCTCCCCTCCACATATGTTCTGCCTGCCACCGTCCCACGGCTCCCTGCAGCAGATGCTCGTCTTCTGCAGGGGTTAAGATTCACCGCGAGGGGCAACGAGCCCCTGCGACATTGAATAGTGTCTAAAGACCCGTGATGGAGAATCTCCAAACTTGGAGAATCTCCGTAAAAACACGGCGAGTGCATGGCGAGAGAAAAAAAACCTCTCGCCATGCAAGGAGAAATTTCTCATTGAATACTGCCCAATGATGTGATTCATAGCACCATGCAAACTCTGGGCCTTGTCTGTAGGCATGTCTGTGCAAATGCATCCAATACCAGCGCCATCTCTGTAGGTGTTACAACGTTCGATTCCGCAAAGCTCCAGTAGAATAAAAAACAATGTAATTGTTTAAATAATTTCAGCAGTAGGGACAGCGGCGTAACTATAGCACCGCAGCCCCCGCCACCGCGGGGGGGCGCTGTGCATGTGGGGGCGCCAGGGGCTGCGGTGCTATAGTTAAACACCCCCTCAATCACCCGCAGACTTACCTATCGCGTTGGTCCCGGCGGCTCCGTTCTTCTGCTGAGGACCACCACAAAATGGCCGCCCCCATATAGCACACAGTTCTCTGAAACTGTCTGATGTATGGGGGTGGCCATTTTGTGGTGGTCCTCAGCAGAAGAACGGAGCCGCCGGGTCCAGCGCGATAGGTAAGTCTGCGGGGGATTGAGGGGGGGTTTGCATGGGCGGCGGGGCGGCAGGGTAGGGGTGCTTGGCGGGGCGGCGACGGGGGGGGGGGGGGCGCCCAAAACTTAGCTACGCCACTGAGTAGGGATGCTAGTCGGTCTCCATTAAGTCTTAAAATAAGCACAATAACAATTATGTCATGCTAATAACAGGAAGCTGGATTTGCTCTTTGTTGCAAGACTGGCATCTTCTTAAATGTCCTACCAGATCCTCCTTCCTTTGTCCTCTCTATTCCCGACCATACTGTAACTTAATGCATGGCTGAACTGGCCCTTTAGCCATACTGGTCTGGTTATCTGCACCATACTTGCCTACAATCCCAGAATGTCTGGCAAAATCCCAAATATTGATCCCCCTCCCGACCCCAGGAAAGTGGGCAAGTCTCCTGCATGCTCCCTGGAGTCCCCACACACTCCTTCCCCACCGAAACAAATGCCGGAATTCATGTCTCTCCTGGGAGGGGCGGGGCTAAAATGACTCATCATTTCGAGTCATTTTAGATACGCCCCTTCTTTGCAGACCCGCAAAGCAAGGCATTTTTGAGGGCTAGGGGCGGGGCTTGGTGACATCAGCCCCGTCCATCATTTCATTTGGGTCTGCTCTCTGGGCTACTCTGTGCAGATTAAATACTTGATGCGCGCGCCCTAACTCAAAGGAGGTGTGGCCTCATGTAAGGGGTGAGGCATCACAGTGAGGGGGCGTGGCCTCACAGCTCAACTGCTGCTTCTGTCACTCCAGGGGTCCCGTAGATGCCGAGCAGCCTCTGGAGACTGCCTGCAGTGTCAGCTCCTACACAGTGACATTAGTAGGGTGCTGCACATAATGTTACAATGCAGCAACTGACTCCTATCACTGAGAAGCAGTCAGCATCTTGGTTACCCCCTGGATTGACCCTCACCCGCCGTACCCCCGTAGTGATGCCACTGGTTGAAGATTATTTTCTGTCTGGGGCTGCAAAATTCTAGGGCCTCCTCGATTTTGGGACTAGGCACCAGTGGTGCAAGTAGAATTTTTTTCTTGGTGGTACTGATAGCCTCCACCAAAAATGGGCGTGGCAATGTGTCATGAGGGGGGCGTAGTCACACAAAGCTAGAGGAGTGACTAAATGACAATAGTGGCGTGGCATCAGGTGACAGGGAATGAGAATCAGGGAATGGCTGGGGGTGGGTTGGCTCTTGCTTGGGGGAGAGCCGGGCAGCTTGTGCTTACAATTGTGGAGCCTGCTCTTCATGCTGTCGGCGCTGCTGATGCCTGTCAGTGTGACAGGCTAAATCAGCTGTAGCTGGTAGCTGCATATAGCACCAATCATAACGCTTGGTGGGCGGGATGCGGATGCATTATATTTAGACTTAAAATAAAAATAGATTTGACAGTGGGTCAGGGGGTAAGTGGTACTGCGTACCTGCAACATATTTCTTACAGGTACTCCGTACCACGCCGTACCCCCTTACTTGCAACACTGTATGGCACACACAGATGCAAACATACAGACACATACACACACACAAAAGCATTGTCTCCTCTCAAAATGCTGCATTGGACAGCACAATATCCCTTTAATCACTTGGCTACGTATCACGAAAACTCCAACAGATCATTACACTCGTTAAAGCGCATCATTTCCACTGACTGTAATTTACATACCGCGAGCCTCTTTGTAGTCATTTGTCTGCAATATCCGCCCCTTCAGCGCAATTGACGACAGACCACACTGGGGAAGTTCCAGATCACCCGTTACCAGTTCCTTTTAGTCTACTGAAAGCTCGTCTATTAAATAAGAAAAGAAAAAACCAGGTCCATTCATTGTGAAGAGGCAGTCACCGTGTGTCACCTGCAGAGGACGTAGAGTCTGCGTGACAAGATAATTAGGAATATTACTGACATAGATTTCACAGTAATCAGAGTGCTGGTTATTTCAGAAAACTCTCAGCAATCATCCAGGGACCACATAAATTGTGCATCAGATAGACTTTGAAAGGTTGGGGGCCGCATTTAACAACATATTATACAAATCCAGACATCATTTGTCCCTGTAACATTATAAATACTTTATTACTGTACAGTTTGTACAAAGCAGCAACATTTTATTCATTGTTTAACACTTTAAGCAGAGCTGCACAAACATTACACTGTAGTATAAAAGTCATGCAAAAGGGACACAGGAGTTTGGTCATCAGAGCTGGCAATCTAAAAGGGAGACAATGGTGTCAGCTTCTGTATGTGACTGGGCAGACAAACTGAATGTATGATGGGCAATGCAAAACTCTGGGCGAAGAAGATTTAAAGAAGTCATCAGAGTAAGTCACACTGAGAAGATCACATTATTTGAGTCATTACAAAGGGATGAGAGTTCCAGCGGGCAGGATCAGCTCTAGAGAAGTTCCACGGAACCTTTAAGAGGAGGTAATAAGAGAACTGATAGAAAAGGGATAAAACTTAACATACTGCTGTATAGAGTGACTGTGTTAGAAAGGTGCAATGGTTGACTTTGCAGCAAGGGCAATGAGCGAGGGTCTTTGTCTCAGAACCTCCTTGACCGGTGCGATAGAATCAGGTGGTCGGAGCAGAAGCTGACGTCACACACCCTTCCTGAAAATGCTTGGGCACGCCTGCTTTTTTCCTGCCACACCCAGAAAATGGTAGCACAAATGATGGGTTCCTGTCAATCAACAGCTATAAGTAAAGACGCCAGATTTCATCACTGGGTGGCCTACCGCGTGCGTGATCCGTATGCAAGCGCAGTCATTCAACAATCACCTGGGCATGTGAAATCGCAGCCTAGCACTCAGGTCTGAATAACCCCTATAGCTGTTACAGAACAGACAGACTCTTCTTGCCTTTCTTTCTCTTGTTTTGGAGTTCGGTTCCTGGCTGATGGTATTAGCCGCTAATTCACGGTGTGCAACATCGGTATTTTTGCCGGGTCCTGAAAAAGAATCTAATCCAATCAGGTGACTTTTTACACATGTGCGACGACAGGAATGACAAAGACCCCTCCTCTCCGAGTACTAGAGATATTCGTGTACCCCCGTGTTTTTACTGTGGTTCCAATTCATCATCGTATTTTGGTTTTGGCAAAATCAACCCTTTAAGTGATCTGGTTCGGTTTAAGATTTTGGTTCAGTTTAAATAATCAATAAAAAAGTTGGTAATCGCGGATCAAAAATAAATCAATAAAAACAGTTAAAGTCCTGTGATTGTTGCCATCCAATCGGATTTAAACAGCGAATCCCTGCAGGGCTGTAATGTGTCATTATGGCTGAGATAAACGGTGCGACCGATAATCATTCAATAATCTATAGAGAAGGCTGAGTATCGCGGAGTAACTGGCGCGCACACGGCTGCTCGCTGTAACTGTGACTGGGGCATCTCATGAATAAACAGTAGCGCAGTTCTCAATTAGCGCTGTCAATGCTTTATAATAGTATGTTATTTGCAGAGACCCATAACACATCATCTTCCCCAAACTCCTGACAGCTGGCGCAATTATCCTGTGCGATGTTCACAACATCAACAAGTACTTCAGTAAAACTGCTCAAAAATACAGTCAATTCTTTAACCCTTTTCCCAGTGTGTTCTCATCGGCGGTGCGGAGAGGGAGTGAGTTTGGGAGGGGTGCGGTCATTTGGTCTACAGCATGATGGTAGACAGTCATTAGGTCGACACCATTAGGTCGACATGGGAAAATGTCGACATGTGTCTAGGTCGACATAGGTAAAGGTCGGCATGGTTCTAGATCGACAGGTCGTTAGTTCGACAGGTCGTTAGTTCGACAGTCAAAAGGTCGACAGTCAAAAGGTCGACATGGGGTTTTTCACTGTTTTTTGAGCCGGCATGTGCCGACAGGCGGTATTTCATGCCCTACTATTTACTAGGGCGTGGTGGGAGAATAAAATAGTGTGCCGAGCGCAGCGCGGCACCGTGCCGGACACATTGCGAGTGTAGCGAGCGATCCGAGGGGATGCGGTGCACTTTAAACTGTGTCCATGTTGACTGTGTTGACATTCAAGTAAAAAACAGTGAAAAAACCAATGTCGAACTTTTCACTGTCGACCTAGACATTGTCGAACTAATGACCTGTCGAACTAATGACCTATCGACCTAGAACCATGCCAACCTATTTCCATGTCGACCTAGACCCATGTCGAACTAATGACTGTCGACCATCATGCTGTAGACCAAATGATCCCATCCTGTTTGGGATATGTTCTCCAGAAGGCCTTTACATGTAGATGGTAGGTGACACGGTGGCGCTGGGGTCAGTATTGCTGATTCAGAGCCTGATTCAGACTCAGTGGCAGGTTTGCAAAACTCCAACTCCCGGCACTAGCCAGCACCGAGCAAGGCTGCCAATAACTGACAATTTTCCAACACCGCATGAAACATGACAGTAAGGACTTGATTCTCAGATACCTTAGCTCTCTCCACTTTATTGCTCTCCAGGGCTTAGTACATATGCAGTAGACCCCATATTTACTAAGCATGGGCTTTCACACACAGAGCCTAATTCAGGTTGGTTCAGGAGTGGGTTAATGCCGGCCACCATGCGAATGAACGCCCGCCCCCCAACAGCCCGCGAATATATGCGGCGGCAAGCAAATGGATGTGTACACGTATATATCCATGCGAATGTGAGCGTACGTCTGAAAAATCATCCGATGGTCGCCCACATCCAACGATTTTTTTTAGGCGTTCACAAGTAAGAGTCTATACTGACTTGTATTTGCTTTGTCAATGTCTGGGAACGGGGTGGGCGCTGGCGTCTTGTGACATAAGGTGCCCGCCCCCTGCAGGCGTTGACCCGTCTGTGTCTGTGGGATGCCCAGTGTTTTTCTGGGCGCACCCACTGTTTATATGGGCACATCTATGAAAAGCTGGACGCCCCATGCGCGAGCCCCCTGTCTGCCTAATGCCGCCCCCCCCTCGTATATTCACCCCTGCAACAAATGACGAATGGACCTGAATCACCCCCACAGTCCCAACCGCTGCCTTGTAGGCGGCAATATAAAATGTGCCCGGTTCTGTGTTTACAATGATTGTAATTATCGGTGTCTTAGAAATGGATGCTGCTTAGTAAATACCATTTTCATATCCGGATAGGGACTCGCGATCTCCTCACAACACCATAATATCCCGCTTTCATTTCATTATTTAACAAAGTTAGACTATTGCGCGGTATAAAATCTCAGCGCGTTTTTTAAAGTCGTTCTAGAAACTGATATCAGATTTTATCACAAAATAAATAATTGACATGTAAATCAGTGATTCCTGCATTATTAACTTCACAGAGGAGAGATTCTCATTTCACAGTGAATGTGTCTGTCCCATGAGGTGTAATCCATTCCCGGACATCTATGACGAGGTTTGTAATTCCGCCTGTATAACCGGTGATTCATAGCGACTGACTCGCAGGATGGGCACAGTCCGTGCAGATAGGAGCAGCCATGACCATCGCTCTGTACAGCGGAGATATGTCAGGGTTTTTATTATCTTTTTATTTTTGGAAAGAGAGAAAAACCCATCTCTTATATA
The DNA here is from genome assembly GCF_055691185.1 of Crinia signifera. Classification (NCBI taxonomy): domain Eukaryota; kingdom Metazoa; phylum Chordata; class Amphibia; order Anura; family Myobatrachidae; genus Crinia; species Crinia signifera. The sequence goes on along the minus strand of NC_139222.1, from coordinate 284,408,951 downwards.
TTTAGCCAGATCTGTCAATCACCTGTGTATAACGCTGGGCGGAGTTACACGGGTGATTGACAGACCCCCCCAGCCAGCGTTATACACACAGGGTGATTCACAGATTAGCTCTCCCTCTTCTGCAGACTGCAGTGGTGGCCGCCAAGAAGAAGTGGCGACTTTGCCAGAATGAGGTGCGGCTGCAGGATCAGTAGCGCCAGCGGGAGCGCAAGAAGCAACAGAGCCACCAGTGGGGAGTAGGAAAAGCAGCATTGGGCCGAAGACGCAGGGAAGAGCTGAGGTGTGGCAGCTCATTAGGAGCGGCAGTGAGAGCAGAACCAGGACAGCTTAAGTTTCAGCCGTGTAACGAGCCGTGTAACAAGCAGCAATTATACTGTAAACTCTCCCCCCATTCAGCCTGCACCCCCCCTCTGTGAGCCTCTGGTCATGCCCCCCTGACTTTGAGAATAGACACATGCGCACAGCGTCTAATTAGCACTGGCCAGCATCTGACAGAGGGGACTCCCAACTGCAGATAAGGTGGACAGGTTACAGGAGGAACCAGCCCCAATCAGGGCCGGAGCCACCACTAGGCAACTCTAGGCATTTGCCTAGGGCGCCGGCCACTGGAGGGCGGCATTTTGGCCGCCGTGCCGCGGGGGTACCTGTCCTGCGGCGCTGTGTATTTAAAGCTGGCGGCGGCGGCAGCGGGGGGTCCCTGCAGTCAATAAGAAATAACGAGCACTATCCTCTGGGCTATGCGGAAGCGCTTCTGTTGTGAAACCACTGTCCGCACGCTGATTGGCTGAGATTCAGCCAATCAGCGTGCGCCGTGCGGCCAGTGTTTTCACAACAGAAGCGTTTCCGCATAGCCCGGCGGATAGCGCTCGTTGACTGCAGGGACCCCTCTCTGCCACCGCCGCCAGCTTTAAATACACAGCGCCGCAGGACAGGTACCCCCCCTCCCCCGGCACTGGGGCGCCCCCACCCCGACTCGCCTGGGGCGCTCCGGTGCCTTGCACCGGCCCTGGCCCCAATATTGCTGTAGGCCCAATAAAGGCATGAACGCTGGACTCCCCGATGGGGTCACCCAAACCTCCAACCCCCCCCCCACCCCCCCACCGACCCACACACACATACATACATACACACAAACCTCTTTCTAAACACAGTAGAATTTCTGCTCTTTAACTGAGTCTGACTATTGCTACAGTATACCAGCATTTACCACAGACAGTGACATGTACTGTACATATTTACAGATCACAACAACTTTCTTTGTATCTCTGAAATGGTAACAGATAAATGCTGGAAATATAAAACCTTCCTCACACCTCTACGGTGTTATTGAGAAACTCAGTCTTGTTTCCACTCACGGGACGCAGAGGAGCACAATGGACTGTGAGCTCAGGTCCTTGAAGTTTGATGTTTCTTAATATGTGCAACAAATAAACCATGTTGAAATGATCTCAGATCTGCAATGTATTCATCTCCATGACAACTACATAAGTATCTAATAGTAATCATCGCCTGCTTTCATCTCCATGCTGGATTCCTCATTTGGATGCTAAGAATTCTAAGGCTGTCAGAGAGGATAACAGTGCGAGACAGCGCTAACCCAGAATTCGCAGAACGCGCGCAGCTGGTGAAAATCGAACAGGTCAAAGACACGATGAGGAAATAAGTGTTATTGCTTTCTGCCCATCATTAATCCGCTTAAACAGCAGTTGTAGAAGCATTATTTCTATTTTATTAAAGGTTTTTAACCATAAAAGCAGCTAAGGTCATATTTAGAACAATCCACATTTTTAATGCAGATGGGATAAACTCATAGTTGCCTACCCTCCCACCTCCTGCAGGAGGCTCCAGTTTCAGTCATAAATCTCCTGCTGCCCTGCATTGTAGGGATGTGCATCGGCTACTTTTCGCATTTTGGGTTCTAATTACCTTCAGGTTTTGGGTTCTAATGGGTTTAGCCAAAACACCCCCTAAAAGTTTTGTGTTTTGGGTTCTGATTTAAAAAAAACAAAAAAAAAAACATAAAAACTGCTAAAATCTGCAAGTGTGCAACTGTTTCGATCAGTTTAACATCCAACAAGACCCCTATCTGGCTTGATTGTGTGATTATGATTATTATTAATTAATGTAATGTGATTGTTTAATTTTGTGATTATTATTAATTAATTTAATCTGATTGCTCAATTTAGTGATTATTATTAGTATTACCAGTCATCTCTTAAATATGACCCCCAGTGTGCAGCCTCCTCTCCCTTATTACACTAATCCAGTAGCCATGTCTGATCCATCAGCCATGTATGGTCAACCCAGTTTTTGGACTCCTACATTCTAACATTATAATAACAAAAAACACTTAAAATATTTTCCTTTTATTTTTTTATGTTGTACATTTTGAAGTTTTAGAATTAGAGATTTGTAATTATAGCTTTCAGATTAAAGAGCATGTAACTGTTTTTAAGCACTTATTTTTCTGCAATGCTTTAAGACAAAAACCTTTCTGTATCCCGATAACTGTTAAAAACGTTTGTTTTTTAGATGTTATACTTGTTTTGCTTAGAAAATATAATAAAAATATTTCACAATAAATTTAATCTGATTGCTCAATTTTGGGATTATTACCAGTCGTCTCCCAAAACATTCCCAAGACTCCAGCTCCTGATGAAGGCGTGTGAACACGCCAAAACGCGTTGAGCAAACAGCATTCTTGTTCCAGCTTAGCATTGGAGAGTATTCCATCTCACACCATCTTCAGCTGAAAACCCTTGAAATTCCATACTAGACTTTATCCGGACCAGTTTACATCACCATCTTGGATCCCCATATTGAGCTACATTCTGCAGCCGCCAAGCCTGGTATTGCCATACCTTAAGAACTACATTATTCCACCATTGCGTGATGCTTGGGAATCCTCTACTGGGTAATCTCCGGGACTTTGCAATTCATCTTTAAACAAGGATATCCATACTATATGGTAAATATATACCTACCGGTGTTTATTTGGACACAAATCCTCCATAATATTGAATGCTAGCTGGAAAATTCACATTTACAGTATCATCATATTTTTTGTCATTGATTTTTTACTACCCTGAGAATTCTCATATGAAATGTACAGTATAATGTATGACATTTTTATTCATATTTTTATTCATTTGATATATACTGTATTCAGATATTGTAATAAATTATTTTCAGAAAAACCCGAGCACTGTATCTTAGATTTTTCTCTTGTCTCCCAAAACATTGCCTAATGGGTGGAGGGGAGGGGGGTCATTAATTAGGTGGCAGATGAGAAAGAGTTCCCCCACCTCTCTAGGACCACTTTTCCCCTGGTTTGGAGCTGTATACCAGTTCTTACTGGTGGCTTCCTTCCTAATTGTATCTGGCTTGATCGTGTTTGCGATGTGCAGCCGAGGGGCAGTGGGCGATTCGTGCAGCAATCAATTAATCCCAGCAGTGGGATTGGTCAGCTGTGTGATTGATTATAGTTTATTACATTCATTATCACTGTCAAGAAGAATGCAAACAGTTGTATGCATTGAAAGACAAGTCCAGTTACCCCATAAAAGACTGTAGGCAGTGGGATTAATGAATGGTAGTGCAAGATGGAATTGTCCTTGGGCCCTCCCACCCACCCTTATGTTGCGAAAATAGGACATGCACACTTTAACAAAACAAACTTTTCAGCGACAGGGCCTACAGAACTGTGGCTGAAATGATTGGTTTGTTTGGGCCCCCACACAAACCAATTCATAATATATTCCTGTATAAACTGGTTCTACAGCGACAAGATGTCATCGTCACTCATCATCCTCCTCCTCCTCTGATTCCTTGCCCCTTCGGCAAGGCTGTGGCAGAATGCCGAAAGTGTCCGCAAATTATGCGTGCCACCGCAAGCATCTCCTGCAAGCTCCTGTCACTTCTGATGAAATGCTGCATCCCAAATTTATTGTGTGGGCAAAACAGGGCACATGCTGGAAATTGCCCATGTTTAATGACCGCACAATGTTACTGGCGTTTCCGACACCACAAATCCCCAGGAGAGTCTAAGGGTGGGTAAGCCACTGGGAAATGATTTCCCTCAGTTTCTCTAAGAGGTTGTCGGCGTTGTGCCTCTTCCTGAAACCGGTGATACACAGCGTAGCCTGCCTAAGAAGGAGCTGGCATGCAGGAGATGCTGCTGCTGCTGCGGAAATCGATGCATCTACCCAGTGGGCTGTCACAGTCATATAGTCCTTAGTTTGCACTTATCCACTTGTCCACATGTCCGTAGTTAAGTGGACAGTGGGTACCGCCGCATTTTTCAGGGCACTGAGGACACTTTTTCTGACGTCCCTGTACATTGCGGGTATCGCCTGCCTAGTGAAGTGGAATCTAGACGGGATTTGTTACCGGGGACATCAACATCATACCTCCATTAACCATCTAAATCCCACTCCACAGATGGCAGACACCAGACGCACATCTAACACCAACATAGCTGTCAATGCCGCAGTTATCCGCTTTGCCATAGGATGACTGCTGTCGTATTTCGTCCTCATGGCAAACGACTGCTGGACGGTCAATTGCTTAGTGAAAGACATAGCGGTCTTACGACTTCCCCTCTGGGATGATGACTGACTTCCAGCAGCAGCAGCGGCGGCAGTAGTAGTAGGCGTAGCGCTGCAGGATCCTCCGGGAGGAATCTATGGAGTCAGTCATGCAGGTGAGATGGACTGCAGGACTCCCCCCGATCCGGATCGAGGAGAAATTTGACGAGGAGGGAGTTGGTGGTGTGCTTTTCAGGCGCTTGGCTCCAAAAGGAGGACCAAGGGATATAGGTGTCCCTGGACTGCTAGCCGCAGTTCCTGAACTAAACTCTGATTTATGACAGTTGTTTAGGTGACGTATAAGGGAGGTTGTCCCTAGGTGGGCAAGATCCTTACCCTTGCTTATTGGAGTTTTACATAAGCTATAAATGGCAATACATTTGTTGTCCGGATTCGGGTAAAAAAAAATCCAGACCGTAGAGGTGGATTTATTAATCCTCTGCCTAGGCATGACGGTGGGCTTTTTCATCCCATGGACAACAACTCCCCCCCCCCCCCCAGGTGCCTCATTCCCCCCTGGTGCGTCATTTAAGAAAACCACCTCTGCATCCTCCTTGTCAACTTCCTCCTCAGTGCCAGCTACATCAATATCCTCCTCCTGGTGTACAACATCACCTTCATTATTAAGATCTGGAACTAGACTGTTGGTGATTCTTCCAGCATATGCTGAAAATGGTGGAAGGAGCCACCTCTTCAAGCACAGTGATGGGAAGGTCCGGCATCACAACCACCGCCACCCTAGGACTCTCCTTGGGGATTTGGGATATGTCTTTAGAATGCAGAGTTGTTTTCTGAGTTTTTTAGTCGGTGTCAGCCTAACTCTCTTAAATTTACTGTAGGGCAGGGGGAGAGGAGGACTTTGATCATCATGTGAAGCTGAACCACTACTCATGAACTTAGGCCATGGCCTTAGCAGTTCCTTGCCACTCCGTGTCGTAAATGGCATATTGGCAAGTTTACATTTCTCTTCCAACGATTTACATTGACTTTTTCCAATCCTTCTACGGAACTTTGGTTTCGATTGTACATGCCCTCTGCTTTCACACTGGGCATCGGCCGTGGCAGACAATGTTGTTGGCATTTCATCATCTATGTCATGACTAGTGGCAGCAGCTTCAGAACTATGAGGAAGTGGATCTTCATCTTTCCCTATTTTTTTATCCTCCATATTTTGGATCTCCATTATTATTGTGGAGTTATGTCACAGGACAGCGCCACTGGAGTACAATTAATATGTCAGTAGGTATGCACCAGCAGGCAGGTATTACAGATATGGCAGTACAAGGCACAAGACAGGTATATACGGCAGTACTAGGCAGTGGGCACCAGACAGGTAGATACGTCAGTACTAGGCAATGGGCACCAGACAGGTAGATACGGCATTACTAGGCAGTGGGCACCAGACAGGTAGATACGGCATTACTAGGCAGTGGGCACCAGACAAGTAGATATGGCAGTACTAGGCAGTGGGGACCAGACAGGTAGACACGGTCGTAGTAGGCAGTGGGCACCAGATAGGTAGATACGGCAGTACTAGGCACAAAACAGGTAGATACGGCAGTACTAGGCACAAGACAGGTAAATACGGTAGTACTAGGCACCAGACAGGTAGATACGGCAGTACTAGGCACCAGACGGTAGATACGGCAGTACTAGGCACCAGACAGGTAGATACGGCAGTACTAGGCAGTGGGGACCAGACAGGTAGACACGGTCGTAGTAGGCAGTGGGCACCAGATAGGTAGATACGGCAGTACTAGGCACAAAACAGGTAGATACGGCAGTACTAGGCACAAGACAGGTAAATACGGTAGTACTAGGCACCAGACAGGTAGATACGGCAGTACTAGGCACCAGACGGTAGATACGGCAGTACTAGGCACCAGACAGGTAGATACGGCAGTACTAGGCAGTGGGCACCAGACAGGTAGATACGGCAGTACTAGGCAGTGGGCACCAAACAGGTAGATACGGCAGTACTAGGCACAAGACAGGTAGATACGGCAGTACTAGGCAGTGGGCACCAGACAGGTAGATACGGCAGTACTAGGAACAAGACAGGTAGATACGGCAGTACTAGGCACAAGACAGGTAGATACGGCAGTACTAGGCACAAGACAGGTAGATAACGCAGTACTAGGCACAAGACAGGTAGATACGTCAGCAATACTAGTATATGTGCACCAGCAGAATTTATAATAATTAATTATATTGCAGTAGGTACTGAAAGGCAGTGCACCAGCAGCATGGAATTATTTATTACAGTTCCAGGCAGCACTGCAGGATAGGTATTTTTTTATTAAATAATATAGCAGCCTAGTAGGTAGGTACTACTACTAGGTAGTTAGGCAGTAGCACTGGCAGTGGCACCAGTGGACTGAGTAGGTACTGGCAGCATCTATTCAGTGCAGGCACTAGCAGGCAGCACCAGTGGACTATATATATATATATATATATATATATATATATATATATATATATATATATATATATATATATAGCAAGAAACAAAGTGCGCCCCTTATAGGAAGTATCCACCACCAAATATCAAAAAGTAACAATCAAATTACTGTTCAACAGTTTTAATACAAATTTGAACTTGACAATAAAAAATAATAAATATATATATATATATATATATAATTATTAATAATATAATATATTATATTACAGAACAGGTACAGCACAGCACCAGAGGTAGGCCCCAGCACAGAGGAGACAGTAGTACTACAAGTACACAGTTAGACTGTCCTCCTTGCTAGGGAGCGACAAATTTTGTTTAAGGTCAAGTTCAAGTTTAAGCCCCAGCAGCAGCACTAACACACCCTCTCTCAACTCGCTCCTAGACGGGAGTGAAGATGGCGGGAGCGGGAGCCGCTATTTAAACCCTCGCGAAATCCGGCGCCGGGCGATGACGTTTTGCCCGCTTGCCCGGATCCGAGTCATGCGGGAATCTCCGAGCGCTGCTCGAAACCGGGCTCGGATTGATGACGTTCGTGGGGGCTCGGATCTCCGAAATCCGAGTCCGCACATCCCTACTCCATTGTACTCCTAATCTCCCAGATTCTTCAGATTCTGCCTGGAGTGCCACTAAGGAGTTTATTTGCAAGGACAGTGGTTCACTGTAATCACTGTGATTTGCTGTAGCGGCTCAGGAGTATTTGCTCATTATCCCCTCTGGTGGTAACCCCTGACAGGAGAGATAGACAGCAGAAGAAGATCACACAGGGTCTTCTTATCTGTGCTGGTGTGCACTCATCCATAGTATGCGGCTGCTGCTAGTGAGTGACTTAGGGTAAGAATTGTTGTTAGTAATCTTTCTTTTGTTAAATACATTTGTTAAATTAGAGTAACTGGTTTTCATATTGATTTTGCTAAGATGACACCCAGTGTTTTTGGACATCCAAATGAAAATGCTGGGCATTGCCCTGGGAACACAGGTGGGCCATTCCTGCCGTCAGCATGCTCCCCCTCTTTGGCGGATTTCGACGGAAATAAAAGTCAGTTTAGAATGGCTTATTTCCAAAGGGTAGGAAAGTCCTTCGATGTGAGGGGATGTGTTCTCGTACAACCCCTCGCACATTCGTCCGGGTGCCATTAAGGGGCGGGCCAGGCAACAAATGACTGTGCCTAGCGAGCCAATTTGAATCACCCCCATCATTCAGATACTCTCCCATTGATCTCCAACCAGACTCAGGTTAAGTTTGACTTTGAGCCAAAGTTCCATTAACAGCAATAAGGCGTAATGCGCGGGCGCTTTATAACATTCGGGCCGCAATGTAAAAGCGTCGGGCGCAGGGACTGACTGAGAAAAACAACAGGAATTATGTTGTTCAGAAAAATGCATTTTTAATAGAATAATAGGGAACAGAAATGAAACATCGGTCGGCTCCGAGTAAATGACAGTAAATGCCCTTTTAGCTGCGCAGTAAGACCAGGAGAGCGAAGGCTGCCCCAGGAGATACAGCAAGTCCCTAAAGCAGTTTAACAATAACCACAACATTATAGCTGTATAAGAGCTACTCTGTACATAGCAATTATATCCAGCGACTGAGAATGTTTTACTAAAAATGAAATGTTTTCCAAAAGAGGAATTACTGCAAATATAGCTGAGGTTGAGAACACCCAAAGGGGCATATCAGAATCAGAATCAGAATCAGAATCATCTTTATTGGCCAGGTATACTTGCGTATGCTTGGAATTTTTTGTGGTAACAGTGCAGCATCAATCAGGGAACACAAAGGGGGTGGGAAGAGAGGCATAAACATACATCACATACATTTCACATGTATCTAGAAAAGTTTGAGTTAGTATTTAGTATTTGGTACGTTCAATACGGTTTAGTTGGTGGACAGCTATTGGGAAGAAGCCTTTTGTAGTTCTTGTTGTCTTTGCTGGGATGGACCTAAAACGTCTGCCTGACGGAAGGGGTTCAAACAGGTTGTGGCCAGGGTGTAGCTTGTCCGCCAAGATCTTTCCTGCACGCTTTTTGACCCTGGCTAGGTATAGTTCTTGGACAGTGGGGAGCTCCGCCCCAATGATCTTTTCTGCCATCCTTACCACTCTTTGCAACTTTCGTCTGTCATTCTCGTTTGCTCCTCCGAACCAGATTGTGATCGAGGAGCAAAGGACAGACTCTACTATGGCAGTGTAGAAGATGAGCAGCAGCTCCTGCGGGATGTTGAATTTCTTGAGTTGCCTCAGGAAGAATAACCGCTGCTGAGCCTTCTTGACAGTTGTAATGATGTTGGGACCCCATTTGAGGTCGCAGGAAATCTTTGTTCCTAGGAATTTGAAGGAGTCGACCCTCGACACTACTCTGTCAGATATTATGAGTGGGTGCATGGCATTTGGTTTTCTTCTGAAGTCCACCACCATCTCCACCGTTTTGAGGGGGTTGAGGTCAAGGTTGTTTTCGCTACACCATTTAGTTAGCCGATCCACCTCCCGTCTGTATGCCGACTCGTTTCCATCCATGATTAGGCCGATAACCGTTGTGTCGTCTGCAAATTTTATAATTTTTACTGACTGTTCTGCTGAGGTGCAGTCGTTTGTGTAGAGGGAGAAGAGCAGGGGGGAGAGGACACATCCTTGAGGGGCACCGGTGCTAATTGTGCATGTGTTTGAAATGAATGCGCCTGCTTTCACCGCCTGTTTCCTTTCAGTCAGGAAGTCAGTGATCCAGGAGCATGTAGGTTCTGGGACTCCTAGTGAACGGAGTTTTGGCTCCAGGATGTGAGGGATGATAGTGTTGAATGCCGAGCTGAAATCAACAAATAGTATCCTTGCATAGGTGCCGGGACTGTCCAGGTGCTGTAGAATGTGGTGCAGCCCTAGGTTGACTGCATCCTCGACACTTCTGTTTGCTCGGTAGGCAAACTGCAGGGGGTCGAGGTGGGCATTTGTAACAACTCTCAGGTGGTTCAGCACCATACGTTCAAGCACTTTCATGACCACCGATGTTAGTGCAATCGGCCTGTAGTCATTGAGGTCTTTCGCAGTTGAGCTCTTGGGAACCGGGACGATAATTGAGGCTTTGAAGCAGGTGGGGACCTTGCACATTTCTAGTGAAGTGTTGAAAATCCTGGTAAAGATAGGGGCGAGCTGTGTTGCACAGGTCTTGAGGGCAGATGGAGACACTCCGTCTGGGCCTCCAGCTTTCCTAGGGTTGACCCTCTTGAACATTCCTTCTACCTCTGTTTGGTCCACCTGGAGAGTCTGGGGGTGAGACTCTGTATATTGAGCACAATTCAGCAAACCAATGTGATTTGCACAAGATATGTAATACTGCGGTCAAATCGCAATATACAAAACTGACGCTTACATTTAGCAATTGGGAGGAAGCACTGTCGCAGCGAATGATAACCTGAGAGCTCTCCACTGTTTCCTGCATTAGTCTTTGGCACATGATGTATGAGATTTCACATCACTGTATTCACTAAGAATACTCACTGAATAACGGGCCTGCCCATGGCTATCCTACAAGTGCCTCCGGATCCCATCAGTGCATGAGCGGAGGGGATGAGCTGGGTACAGGTTTGTCACCTGCTCCTCAGATGGTAACTACTGTACTGTACCATGAATGTTTTTTGTTATAAGATTCTGTTTTCATTTGTTGAGTATGGGGTCAGGTCCAGTGATCCCATCCTCCCAGTAGAACAGGTTGGGAGGGTGGGGTGGCAGGGCAGAGGAAAAGCACCCAAGATAGAAGGAGAGGGGGAATCCTACAGTATATCATAAATGGCCAACTCTGCTCCTCACCTCTGCAGGGGGATTCAAGCAGGGTTGCCTACCCATTTGGAATGGCCAGGAGGGTCCAGGAAATCGGGTCAACCCCCCACGGAATCCGGGTAGTCTCCTGCGACCCCCCATCGGCGGGAGGTCGGTGGGAGCAAATGATGCAAATTGCATCATTGCAGCCCCGCCCCTCACTGTGCAATGCCTGAAATACCAGCATTGCACTACGGGGCATGGCCGTGTCCCCACATGGATGATCCCCCCATCCCACCCCTTCCCCACCTTGTCAGAGCCCCACTCCCCCTGCCTCACTGAACTGGCTGCCCTCTCCTGGGGCCAGATGCACTAAGCTTCAAAAGTGATAAAATGGAGAGTGATAAACAGCCAGCCAATCAGCTCCTACCTGCCATGTCAGTAAGTTGCAACTATAATGCAGCGGCTGTTCAAATCAGAGCCCTTTATATAAACAGACTCTGTAACAAGCAAATGTACAAATGTCGCACTGCGCTGCGGTCAGTGTATGCTAGCTATGCAGGTATGTCACTTGTGGTTGCTGCAGATAAGATTCTGCACATTCTTAGCAATAACGGCTCTTTTGGCGCGACCGCGTCACCTTCTCAGAGAAGGGATTATTGTCGCAACTGGATTTACAGTGTAAAAACACACTGCTGGAACATGTAGTTCACCTGTAAAAAGTGATGTTTTTTGGGGTGATCTTAACATATCAGGCCAGCGCCCACCGCCCACGGATGCTGCTGACAGCCGTGGACTTCAGCCCTGGATGGGTGAAGCCTGGGGGGGGCTTTATTGGGGGGTCTCCACTCCCCCAGGTACCCCGTCCAGGGCTGACCAGCCACGGTGAGCATGATACGGCCTGGAGACCTTATGTAAAAAGTGTCGCCCGGCTGTGGCATGACACCGTGGGATGGTTCCAAAATACGGGGACCCCCCAGTTTTTTTGTTCGCCGTATTTTTGGAACCAGGACCGGTCCGAGAGTCCGGGGCTGGTATCAGAAATACAGGGGACCTCTACACTTTCTGTCCCCGTATTTTTGGAACCAGGTACGGCTCAATGAGCCTGGGGCTGGTTATGTTGAGGGGGGGACCCCACGCTATTTTTTTTTTACTTTTACACATTGTAAAGACAGAACCATGCACAGATCTCAATGATCTGTGCATAATTCTGTCAAATTCGCCTGTCAGAACCTGGTCTATTTTTTTTTTGTGATATTTGGTAACGTTTACCAAAAATCGCACCCTATTACATTTGCGAGTTGTATACTTTATAATGGGAAAACATCTGGATGCGAATTGAAGTGTGACTAAAAGTCGCTGTTTCAAAACGTGCGATTTCAGAAGTTTTTTACCAAAAATCGCCCCTATTACATTTCACCCCTGATGTTTGTGGAGTTGAGTGTTTCCTTCTGTGTGTGTGACTGAATCGCACTGCTTAGGGTCAGTGAGATGATGTCACTGATTACAGAGAAATGCTCGCCGTGTGAATCTTGCTGTGTTTTGGGTAATAGTATCTCTGTGTGTGTTACAGTGTAGATGAGTGTGTGAAGGGTGAGATGGGGTACAATTGGAATTACCCCAGTTGTGCTGGAGGACGGCATTGGCTGATGGTGGCTGTAATCTGCCTCTATCCTGCACTAAACAGGACAACATTGAGGGACATATTCCAACTACGATGAAGCAGTCAGTTTGTTTAATAAACTGGAATTAGTGATAAGGAGGCAGCACACGCACATCGCTGCTCTGGGAAGGGAATCAGTACCACTCGCTTCCAGTTCTAGGGATTGTGGGGGTTATTTTGGATCACTCTTTGTGACAAGTTCCTTCTTAGATGGACAAAACCATGTGCACTGCAGGTGGGGCAGATGTAACATGTGCAGAGAGAATTTGATTTGGGTGAGTTATTTTGTTTCTGTGCAGCGAAAATACTGACTGCTTTATTTTTACACTGTAATATAGATCTCACTTTGGAGTAAAACCCCACCCAAATCTAATTCTCTCTGCACAAGTTACATCTGCCCCACCTGCAGTGCACATGGTTTTGTCCATCTAAGAAGGAATTTGTCAGAAAGAGTGAACCAAAATAACCCCCTGTGTTCTGAGGCCGAAATGTGTCTGCAGAGGTATAAATGCGAGAAGGGTCTTACAATAGTGATCCCAGCACACTGCAATCCCCCCTAGATCTCCCCAGGGTGAGAATTACAGGGGATCTCAGTGCGGCTTGTTGTAGATTATTACTGGGAACAATTTAGGTATAATTCAGTGTTGCAGAACTGGTCATTTTTGTAACTACGGAACAGATTCTGAGCAATACGCCACATGTCCGTGTCTATGGCTCTTCGGTGTGTCCGTAAGTACAAGGACTGAGATGCCCAAGGACTGAGATCATATCCGCAACTCTGAACAGTCCCCTCTCAGTCACTGCCCAGGGATGCTCAATAGTTGCCATCAATGACGATATTGCAAGTGCCCATCGATGGCAGCCAACTATGCAATAGATGATTATTAATGGCTTCACCAACTGATGGTCCCCCTTTTCATTGAATGACTGTCCTGTGGGCCAATTAGAACCTGGGGGTGGGGTTTCCATGCACCGTCCTGCACCGTCCACCAGAATGGGGCGTGCGCCTCCCCATCTGCCGTCCGCCAGTGCTCACCCTATACACAGATCTAGTGCACTGGCAGACTGACAGAGTCTGGCCCATCTGTATGTGTTGCTTTGTATGTTTTCTCCTAACCTACATTAAATGGCAGCGCACCATCCCCCGCCCACCACTCGCTTTGTGATCCCCAGCAGGCGCAATACAATACCCCGATAGACAATGACTATCAGTTATAGCCCATTTATGATTGATTGATTGTTACAGCAGTCATCCAGCACCACCCAGGGAAATCTCCTGTATTATTGCTACTTCCCATCACTGCAGCTAACGTGGGGCTGGAGGAACGATTACGTGTAATGTGCAACGTGTTTCCCGGTTATTCTGCCAGTGGAAATGAAAGGAATGAGAGAGACGGACACAAGGACAGATGGGGAGAGAAACACAAGAAGCCAATTCCAGCTCTCCAGAATCCCGTGTATTTCCATGCGCATATTTCCAAGGACGTACGGAGGCTGCAACGTTTTACCCCTCACCCAATTGGTGCCAACAAATTAGCCGATATATCATCACAAATTTCTATATGGAACAGCGTCAGACATAAACACTTATAGTAGATAGTAGATGTCACCCTTAAATAACAATGCCCCAGCAGGGTTAACAACACAGTTATGTCAGTGGGTCCCAGGCAGCCTTCATTATTCATGGCTTGAGCTGAGTAAATGTTCCCCAATTCCATTTACAGAACCTTCCGGTTCCCTTCCTGCTGTGTGCTGGGCTCTCGGAGGCATCACTTCATCATCATGCTGCCATCTTGGTTCCAGTTGGCACACGTGTCCCCTTCATAAAGTATAGACACAGTCATGTGATCCTCAAGGGTCCGCTGTCTCATAGCCCAACCGGCAAGAGACACTTCACTTGGACCAGTATCTTATCTCCGCTTCCCTGCTTCATGACACCTGGCATATGGATATTCCAGCACTGTTATACTGTACATTGGTGCCCCGTGCCTCAATATTCTCAGTCACATGACCTCCTGATACTCCTGTTTCTCCTGCCTCATCTCCAGATATGATATGTGAATCTATTGTTGTAATAATGTCTCGTCACTACCAGTCCTTTCCTTACGTCTGGTACTGAAGCCCATGTGAGAGGTTCCTGGAAGAAAGCTCTACCTCATTAGACCCCGCAGCTTGGAGTGACGGGTATCAAATGAATATGGACCATACTGCATACCGCATTACAGTCCTGTAACTATTATCAGTACCAATATCACCAGCACAGAGAACACAGGCTGGTGACGGGGCAGTGATGACAAAGTCCATGCTATTTTGGATAATTTGTTAAAATATTATTCCATTATTGGGGGATATGGGCAGTAAGTTTATACCAAGCGCCCATAGGGGAAATAGACAGTGGGGTCCCCTTCCTAACAAAAGCAGTATAACATCTGAATCAGGAGTAACTAGATGTTCATAGGCCCCATAGCAAAGGTTAGTAAGGGCCCCAATTTACCAGCCAATAAGGGAAGATGGGCCCCCCAAAGCTCTGGGCCCCATAGCAGCTGCACCCCCTGCACCTATGGTAGTTACGCCCTTGTCTGATTGGACAAGGAATAAAGTAATGTGCTAGTAATACATGCCATTCCCTCCCTGTTCTCCCCAGTGTATTTGCAGCTCCAGCTCCCAAGCGTCTCCCCAGCCAGACTTCTGTCTCCCCAGCCAGTCCCCTTCAGTCTCTCCAGCCAGTCCCTTTCTGTCTCTCCAGCCAGCACCACTTCTGTCTCCTCAGCCAGTCCCCTTCAGTCGCTCCAGCCAGTTCCTTTCTGTCTCTCCAGCCAGTCCCTTTCTGTCTCTCCAGCCAGCACCACTTCTGTCTCCCCAGCCAGTTCCCTTCAGTCTCTCAAGCTAGTCCCTTTCTGTCTCTCCAGCCAGCACCACTTCTGTCTTTCTAGCCAGTAACCTCCAATCTCCCCAGCCAGTCCCCTTCAGTCTCTCCAGCCAGCACCTCTACAGTCTATCTAGCCAGTCCCACCTCTGTCTCCCAAGCCAGTCCCAGCCCATGCCCGAAAATGGGGCATGGCCTCATGGGAGCATCTCAAGCATAGGCCAATTTTCCCCACTGTAGGGGCATGGCCAGCGGCTCTGTGAGCTGCTAGCCATGTCCCCAGCCCCTCTGTCTCCAGGAATAGATGCTGTGCATGGCTGTGCATGGCTGCTCTGCGTTGCCTGCCCCCCTGGAATAGCCGGGAGACTTCTGAAAATCAGGCCCCCCTCCCAGCACCCCGGCAAGGTGCATTTAAGGTGTAAATCTGTGTATTTCTCTGTAACCTCATTGTTTGTAGGACGATGTACAGCTGAAGTTGGCTGCTGTTAATGCATCAAGTTACTTGAGGACATTTGTCAGCCTAAACGTACTTATTATTCAGCCAGATGTCTCTATGAAGCCCCCGCTCAGCGTACAGGACATGTATATATATATTATCGTGTCCTAGTGGTTTGCAGAGGGTCAGCTGCTGTTTAGAACTGGCCAGAGGCAATGGGCACCGAGCAGCTTGGATGTGACCTGTCTCCCTGGTTTATCTTTAGAATATGCACTTGGACTGGTGTTACTGGAGCAGACTGAGAGATTAGCATGAGACGTGAATGACCCATTTATACAACAGATAGAGAGACAGAAACTTCTGGAAACAGTCGCTAAGCTCTTTGCTGCACAGAAAATGTAGTAATTTTCAGACACCCAGAACCATCTTAGCAGCATAGTAGAGGGCCCCATTAATGGGATCCAATTAAAAAATTCCTATCATTCCTGCAATGTCTCTTTATTATTATTTATTTATTAACAGTTTTTTATATAGCGCACACATATTCCGCAGTGCTGTACAGAGAATATTTGAACATTCACATCAGTCCCTGTCCCAGTGGAGCTTACAATCTATATTCCTTGCCACACACACACACACACACACACACACACACACACACACACACACACAAAGACATTCTAGGGTTAATTTGTTGAGAGCCAATTAGCCTATCAGTATATTTTTGGATTGTGGGAGGAAACCAGAATACCCGGAGGAAACCCACACAAGCACGGGGAGAATATACAAACTCCGCACAGTTGGGGCCATGGTGGGAATCAAACCCATGACCTCATTGCTGTGAGGCAGTAATGTAACCATTACACCATCCGTACTGCCCCGTATATATAACACATGGTGGGGATAGAACCCATGACCTCAGCGCTGTGAGGCAGTAATATAACCATTACACCATCTGTACTGCCATGTATATATAACACATGGTGGAAATAGAACCCATGACCTCAGCGCTGTGAGGCAGTAATGCTAACCATTACACCATCCGTACTGCCCGTATATATAACATATGGTTGGAATAGAACCCATGACCTTAGCGCTGTGAGGCAGTAATGTAACCATTACACCGTCCGTACTGCCCCATATATATAACACATGGTGGGGATAGAATCCATGACCTCAGTGCTATAAGGCAGTAATGCTAACCATTACACCATCCATACTGCCCCGTATGTATAACACATTGTGGGGTTAGAACCCATGACCTCAGCGCTGTGAGGCAGTAATGCTAACCATTACACCATCCGTACTGCCCCGTATGTATAACACATGGTGGGAATAGAACCCATGACCTCAGTGCTGTGAGGCAGTAATGCTAACCATTACACCATCCGTACTGCCCCGTATATATAACATATGGTGGGAATAGAACCCCTGACCTCAGCGCTGTGAGGCGGTAATGCTAACCATTACACAGTCCGTACTGCCCCGTATATACAGTATAACACATGGTGGGAATAGAACCCATGACCTCAGTGCTGTGAGGCAGTAATATAACCATTACACCATCCGTACTTCCCCGTATATATAACACATGGTGGGGATAGAACCCATGACCTCAGCGCTGTGAGGCAGTAATGCTATAACCATTACACCATCCGTACTGCCCCGTATATATAACACATGGTGGGGATAGAATCCATGACCTCAGCACTGTGAGGCAGTAATGCTAACCATTACACCATCCGTACTGCCCCGTATATATAACACATGGTGGGGATAGAATCCATGACCTCAGTGCTGTGAGGCAGTAATGCTAACCATTACACCGTCCGTACTGCCCCGTATATATAACACATGGTGGGGATAGAACCCATGACCTCAGTGCTGTGAGGCAGTAATGCTAACCATTACACCATCCGTACTGCCCTGTATATATAACACATGGGGGGGATAGAACCCATGACCTCAGTGCTGTGAGGCAGTAATGTAACCATTACACCATCCGTACTGCCCCGTATATATAACACATGGTGGGGATAGAACCCATGACCTCAGTGCTGTGAGGCAGTAATGCTAACCATTACACCGTCCGTACTGCCCAGTATATATAACACATGGTGGGGATAGAACCCATGACCTCAGCGCTGTGAGGCAGTAATGTAACCATTACACCGTCGTACTGCCCGTATATATAACACATGGTGGGGAGAGAGCCCATGACCTCAGTGCTGTGAGGCAGTAATGCTAACCATTACACCATCCGTACTGCCCCGTATATATAACACATGGTGGGGGATAGAACCCATGACCTCAGCGCTGTGAGGCAGTAATGTAACCATTACACCATCCGTACTGCCCCGTATATATAACACATGGTGGGGATAGAACCCTTGACCTCAGTGCTGTGAGGCAGTAATGCTATAACCATTACACCATTCGTACTGCCCCGTATATATAACACATGGTGGGGATAGAATCCATGACCTCAGTGCTGTGAGGCAGTAATGCTAACCATTACACCGTCCGTACTGCCCCGTATATATAACACATGGTGGGGATAGAACCCATGACCTCAGTGCTGTGAGGCAGTAATGCTATAACCATTACACCGTCCGTACTGCCCCGTATATATAACACATGGTGGGGATAGAACCCATGACCTCAGCGCTGTGAGGCAGTAATGCTAACCATTACACCATCCGTACTGCCCCGTATATATAACACATGGTGGGGATAGAACCCATGACCTCAGTGCTGTGAGGCAGTAATGCTAACCATTACACCGTCCGTACTGCCCAGTATATATAACACATGGTGGGGATAGAACCCATGACCTCAGCGCTGTGAGGCAGTAATGTAACCATTACACCGTCGTACTGCCCGTATATATAACACATGGTGGGGAGAGAGCCCATGACCTCAGTGCTGTGAGGCAGTAATGCTAACCATTACACCATCCGTACTGCCCCGTATATATAACACATGGTGGGGGATAGAACCCATGACCTCAGCGCTGTGAGGCAGTAATGTAACCATTACACCATCCGTACTGCCCCGTATATATAACACATGGTGGGGATAGAACCCTTGACCTCAGTGCTGTGAGGCAGTAATGCTATAACCATTACACCATCCGTACTGCCCCATATATATAACACATGGTGGGGATAGAATCCATGACCTCAGTGCTGTGAGGCAGTAATGCTAACCATTACACCGTCCGTACTGCCCCGTATATATAACACATGGTGGGGATAGAACCCATGACCTCAGCGCTGTGAGGCAGTAATGTAACCATTACACCGTCGTACTGCCCGTATATATAACACATGGTGGGGAGATAGAACCCATGACCTCAGCGCTGTGAGGCAGTAATGTAACCATTACACCATCCGTACTGCCCCGTATATATAACACATGGTGGGGATAGAACTCATGACCTCAGCGCTGTGAGGCAGTAATGTAACCATTACACCATCCGTACTGCCCCGTATATATAACACATGGTGGGGATAGAACTCATGACCTCAGCGCTGTGAGGCGGTAATGCTAACCATTACACCGTCCGTACTGCCCCGTATATATAACACATGGTGGGGATAGAACCCATGACCTCAGCGCTGTGAGGCAGTAATGTAACCATTACACCGTCCGTACTGCCCCGTATATATAACACATGGTGGGGATAGAACCCATGACCTCAGCGCTGTGAGGCGGTAATGCTAACCATTACACCATCCGTACTGCCCCGTATATATAACACATGGTGGGGGATAGAACCCATGACCTCAGCGCTGTGAGGCAGTAATGTAACCATTACACCATCCGTACTGCCCCGTATATATAACACATGGTGGGGGATAGAACCCATGACCTCAGCGCTGTGAGGCAGTAATGTAACCATTACACCATCCGTACTGCCCCGTATATATAACACATGGTGGGGATAGAACTCATGACCTCAGCGCTGTGAGGCGGTAATGCTAACCATTACACCATCCGTACTGCCCCGTATATATAACACATGGTGGGGATAGAACCCATGACCTCAGCGCTGTGAGGCAGTAATGCTAACCATTACACCATCCATACTGGCCGTATATATAACACATGGTGGGGATAGATCCCATGACCTCAGTGCTGTGAGGCAGTAATGTAACCATTACACCGTCCGTACTGCCCCGTATATATAACACATGGTGGGGATAGAACCCATGACCTCAGTGCTGTGAGGCAGTAATGTAACCATTACACCGTCCGTACTGCCCCGTATATATAACACATGGTGGGGATAGAACCCATGACCTCAGCGCTGTGAGGCGGTAATGTAACCATTACACCATCCGTACTGCCCCGTATATATAACACATGGTGGGGATAGAACCCATGACCTCAGCGCTGTGAGGCGGTAATGTAACCATTACACCATCCGTACTGCCCCGTGTCTTTACATTCTTCCATACAGTGAATGGCTGTCCGCACAGTGATTGGTGGATAGCTCTAGCAATTCACCAATCAGCATGCCGACAGCCATTCACTGTTTGGCTGCAGGCTGGGCTGGGTAGGTAGAGAATACTGCACTCTTATTGGCAGATAGCTCCTGCCATTCACTGATCAGCATACTGACAAGCAATCGCTGCCTGGCTGCAGGCTGTTAGGCATTTGGAGAATGCTACCTCATTGCTTTGCTTGGATGACTACCACCTGCCCCTGCTCAATGGTCCCTACAATTGTGTGCCCATGGCAACTGTCCAGCAAGCCTATATGTTAAGAAGGCACTGCAGACAATTCATGACCTCCCATGGTGAGCAACAGGGCTGCCATCAGGGGGGTACCATGGGTACAAGTGTAATGGGCCCTGACACTCTGAAGAGTAGGGAGGGCCCTTGGCCTGTTGATCCTTTGTCCGCTGATGCTGCACATCCGAGCCGCATTCTCGGGTCGCCCATGCATTTTCAAGTCGCCTGCTGACCACCCTCCACCGCTGCTCACCCACAGTCGCGGGATATAGACAGCGGAGACAGGCGCTAGAGGTGCTCCTGTACCTCTAGCGTCTGACAGGGGAGGGGAGCCCATAGACCTAAGCGCTACCCGGAAGTGCAGTTTCCGGGAGCACTGGTGTGTAGAGCGCACCCCTGGGCAATGAGTAAGTAACTCCCCCTAGCAATGAGCATGTATTCTCCTGGGCAACGAGCAAGATTCTCCCCTCATGGCAACGAGCATGTATACTCCTATGGCTGGGGTGGCCTAAACGGTCTTCAAGATCTACGTTTTCCAAATCACCTAGCTGGTGCACAGCTGTAGTCATTACTAACTGTCACATTTCCCAGACCACCTAGTTGGTGCACAGGTGAAGTCATTACTAACTGTCACATTTCCCAGACCACCTAGTTGGTGCACAGGTGTAGTCATTACTAACTGTCACATTTCCCAGATCACTTAGCTGGTGCACAGTTGTAGTCATTACTAACTGTCACATTCCCCAGATCACCTATCTGATGCACAGCTGCAGTCATTACTAACTGTCACATTCTCTAGACCACCTAGCTGGTACACAGGTGCAGTCATTACTAACTGTCACATTTCCCAGACCAACTAGTTGGTGCACAGCTGTAGTCATTACTAACTGCCACATTTCCAAGACCACCTAGTTGGTGCACAGTTGTAATCAGTACTAACTGTCACACTCCCCAGACCACCTAGCTGGTGCACAGCTGTAATTATTACTAACTGTCACATTCCCCAGACCACCTAGCTGGTGCACAGCTGTAGTCATTACTAACTGTCACATTCCCCAGATCACCTAGCTGGTGCACAGCTGTAGTCATTACTAACTGTCACATTCCCAGATCACCTAGCTGATGCACAGCTGCAGTCATTACTAACTGTCACATTCACTAGACCACCTAGCTGGTACACAGGTGCAGTTATTACTAACTGTCACATTTCCCAGACCACCTAGTTGGTGCAGAGTTTTAGTCATTACTAGCTGTCACATTACCCAGACCACCTAGCTGGTGCACAGCTGTAGTTGTTACTAACTGTCACATTCCCCAGACAACCTAGCTGGTGCACAACATTAGTCATTTCTGTCACATTCCCCAGACCACCTAGCTGGTGCACAGCTGTAGTCATTACTAACTGTCACATTCCCTAGACCACCTAGCTGATGCACAACATTATTCATTACTATCACATTCCCCAGACCACCTAGCTGGTGCACAGCTGTAGTCATTACTATCTGTCACATTCCCCAGACCACCTAGCTGGTGCACAGCTGTAGTCCTTACTAGCTGTCACATTCCCCAGACCACCTAGCTGGTGCACAGCTGTAGTCATTGCTAACTGTCACATTCCCCAGACCACCTAGCTGGTTCACAGATGTAGGTATTACTAACTGTCACATTCCCTATACCACCTAGCTGGTGCACAGCTGTGGTCATTACTAACTGTCACATTTCCCAGACCACCTAGCAGGTGCACAGCTGTAGTCATTTCTAGCGGTCACATTCCCCAGACCACCTAGCTGGTGCACAGCTGTAGTTATTACTAACTGTCACATTCCCCAGACAACCTAGCTGGTGCACAACAGTAGTCATTACTGTCACATTCCCCAGACCACCTAGCTGGTGCACAGCTGTAGTTATTACTAACTGTCACATTCCCTAGACCACCTAGCTGATGCACAACATTATTCATTACTATCACATTCCCCAGACCACCTAGCTGGTGCATAGCTGTAGTCATTACTAGCTGTCACATTCCCCAGACCACCTAGCTGGTGCACAGCTGTAGTCATTACTAACTGTCACATTCCCCAGACCACCTAACTGGTTCACAGATGTAGGTATTTCTAACTGTCACATTCCCTAGACCACCTAGCTGGTGCACAGCTGTGGTCATTACTAACTGTCACATTTCCCAGACCACCTAGCAGGTGCACAGCTGTAGTCATTACTAACGGTCACATTCCCCAGACCACCTAGCTGGTGCATAGCTGTAATCATTACTAGCTGTCACAATACCCAGACCACCTAGCTGGTTCACAACAGTAATCATTACTAACGGTCACATTCCCAAGACCACCTGGCTGGTGCACAGCTGTAGTTATTACTAACTGTCAAATTCCCTAGACCACCTAGCTGGTGCACAACAGTAGTCTGTACTAACTGTCACATTCCCCAGACCACCATTCTAGGGTTAATTTGTTGAGAGCCAATTAGCCTATCAGTATATTTTTGGATTGTGGGAGGAAACCAGAATACCCGGAGGAAACCCACACAAGCACGGGGAGAATATACAAACTCCGCACAGTTGGGGCCATGGTGGGAATCAAACCCATGACCTCATTGCTGTGAGGCAGTAATGTAACCATTACACCATCCGTACTGCCCCGTATATATAACACATGGTGGGGATAGAACCCATGACCTCAGCGCTGTGAGGCAGTAATATAACCATTACACCATCTGTACTGCCATGTATATATAACACATGGTGGAAATAGAACCCATGACCTCAGCGCTGTGAGGCAGTAATGCTAACCATTACACCATCCGTACTGCCCGTATATATAACATATGGTTGGAATAGAACCCATGACCTCAGCGCTGTGAGGCAGTAATGTAACCATTACACCGTCCGTACTGCCCCATATATATAACACATGGTGGGGATAGAATCCATGACCTCAGTGCTATAAGGCAGTAATGCTAACCATTACACCATCCATACTGCCCCGTATGTATAACACATTGTGGGGTTAGAACCCATGACCTCAGCGCTGTGAGGCAGTAATGCTAACCATTACACCATCCGTACTGCCCCGTATGTATAACACATGGTGGGAATAGAACCCATGACCTCAGTGCTGTGAGGCAGTAATGCTAACCATTACACCATCCGTACTGCCCCGTATATATAACATATGGTGGGAATAGAACCCCTGACCTCAGCGCTGTGAGGCGGTAATGCTAACCATTACACAGTCCGTACTGCCCCGTATATACAGTATAACACATGGTGGGAATAGAACCCATGACCTCAGTGCTGTGAGGCAGTAATATAACCATTACACCATCCGTACTTCCCCGTATATATAACACATGGTGGGGATAGAACCCATGACCTCAGCGCTGTGAGGCAGTAATGCTATAACCATTACACCATCCGTACTGCCCCGTATATATAACACATGGTGGGGATAGAATCCATGACCTCAGCACTGTGAGGCAGTAATGCTAACCATTACACCATCCGTACTGCCCCGTATATATAACACATGGTGGGGATAGAATCCATGACCTCAGTGCTGTGAGGCAGTAATGCTAACCATTACACCGTCCGTACTGCCCCGTATATATAACACATGGTGGGGATAGAACCCATGACCTCAGTGCTGTGAGGCAGTAATGCTAACCATTACACCATCCGTACTGCCCTGTATATATAACACATGGGGGGATAGAACCCATGACCTCAGTGCTGTGAGGCAGTAATGTAACCATTACACCATCCGTACTGCCCCGTATATATAACACATGGTGGGGATAGAACCCATGACCTCAGTGCTGTGAGGCAGTAATGCTAACCATTACACCGTCCGTACTGCCCAGTATATATAACACATGGTGGGGATAGAACCCATGACCTCAGCGCTGTGAGGCAGTAATGTAACCATTACACCGTCGTACTGCCCGTATATATAACACATGGTGGGGAGAGAGCCCATGACCTCAGTGCTGTGAGGCAGTAATGCTAACCATTACACCATCCGTACTGCCCCGTATATATAACACATGGTGGGGGATAGAACCCATGACCTCAGCGCTGTGAGGCAGTAATGTAACCATTACACCATCCGTACTGCCCCGTATATATAACACATGGTGGGGATAGAACCCTTGACCTCAGTGCTGTGAGGCAGTAATGCTATAACCATTACACCATCCGTACTGCCCCGTATATATAACACATGGTGGGGATAGAATCCATGACCTCAGTGCTGTGAGGCAGTAATGCTAACCATTACACCGTCCGTACTGCCCCGTATATATAACACATGGTGGGGATAGAACCCATGACCTCAGTGCTGTGAGGCAGTAATGCTATAACCATTACACCGTCCGTACTGCCCCGTATATATAACACATGGTGGGGATAGAACCCATGACCTCAGCGCTGTGAGGCAGTAATGCTAACCATTACACCATCCGTACTGCCCCGTATATATAACACATGGTGGGGATAGAACCCATGACCTCAGTGCTGTGAGGCAGTAATGCTAACCATTACACCGTCCGTACTGCCCAGTATATATAACACATGGTGGGGATAGAACCCATGACCTCAGCGCTGTGAGGCAGTAATGTAACCATTACACCGTCGTACTGCCCGTATATATAACACATGGTGGGGAGAGAGCCCATGACCTCAGTGCTGTGAGGCAGTAATGCTAACCATTACACCATCCGTACTGCCCCGTATATATAACACATGGTGGGGGATAGAACCCATGACCTCAGCGCTGTGAGGCAGTAATGTAACCATTACACCATCCGTACTGCCCCGTATATATAACACATGGTGGGGATAGAACCCTTGACCTCAGTGCTGTGAGGCAGTAATGCTATAACCATTACACCATCCGTACTGCCCCGTATATATAACACATGGTGGGGATAGAATCCATGACCTCAGTGCTGTGAGGCAGTAATGCTAACCATTACACCGTCCGTACTGCCCCGTATATATAACACATGGTGGGGATAGAACCCATGACCTCAGCGCTGTGAGGCAGTAATGTAACCATTACACCGTCGTACTGCCCGTATATATAACACATGGTGGGGAGAGAGCCCATGACCTCAGTGCTGTGAGGCAGTAATGCTAACCATTACACCATCCGTACTGCCCCGTATATATAACACATGGTGGGGGATAGAACCCATGACCTCAGCGCTGTGAGGCAGTAATGTAACCATTACACCATCCGTACTGCCCCGTATATATAACACATGGTGGGGATAGAACTCATGACCTCAGCGCTGTGAGGCGGTAATGCTAACCATTACACCATCCGTACTGCCCCGTATATATAACACATGGTGGGGATAGATCCCATGACCTCAGTGCTGTGAGGCAGTAATGTAACCATTACACCGTCCGTACTGCCCCGTATATATAACACATGGTGGGGATAGAACCCATGACCTCAGCGCTGTGAGGCAGTAATGTAACCATTACACCGTCCGTACTGCCCCGTATATATAACACATGGTGGGGATAGAACCCATGACCTCAGCGCTGTGATGCGGTAATGCTAACCATTACACCATCCGTACTGCCCCGTATATATAACACATGGTGGGGGATAGAACCCATGACCTCAGCGCTGTGAGGCAGTAATGTAACCATTACACCATCCGTACTGCCCCGTATATATAACACATGGTGGGGGATAGAACCCATGACCTCAGCGCTGTGAGGCAGTAATGTAACCATTACACCATCCGTACTGCCCCGTATATATAACACATGGTGGGGATAGAACTCATGACCTCAGCGCTGTGAGGCGGTAATGCTAACCATTACACCATCCGTACTGCCCCGTATATATAACACATGGTGGGGATAGAACCCATGACCTCAGCGCTGTGAGGCAGTAATGCTAACCATTACACCATCCATACTGGCCGTATATATAACACATGGTGGGGATAGATCCCATGACCTCAGTGCTGTGAGGCAGTAATGTAACCATTACACCGTCCGTACTGCCCCGTATATATAACACATGGTGGGGATAGAACCCATGACCTCAGCGCTGTGAGGCAGTAATGTAACCATTACACCGTCCGTACTGCCCCGTATATATAACACATGGTGGGGATAGAACCCATGACCTCAGCGCTGTGAGGCGGTAATGTAACCATTACACCATCCGTACTGCCCCGTATATATAACACATGGTGGGGATAGAACCCATGACCTCAGCGCTGTGAGGCGGTAATGTAACCATTACACCATCCGTACTGCCCCGTGTCTTTACATTCTTCCATACAGTGAATGGCTGTCCGCACAGTGATTGGTGGATAGCTCTAGCCATTCACCAATCAGCATGCCGACAGCCATTCACTGTTTGGCTGCAGGCTGGGCTGGGTAGGTAGAGAATACTGCACTCTTATTGGCAGATAGCTCCTGCCATTCACTGATCAGCATACTGACAAGCAATCGCTGCCTGGCTGCAGGCTGTTAGGCATTTGGAGAATGCTACCTCATTGCTTTGCTTGGATGACTACCACCTGCCCCTGCTCAATGGTCCCTACAATTGTGTGCCCATGGCAACTGTCCAGCAAGCCTATATGTTAAGAAGGCACTGCAGACAATTCATGACCTCCCATGGTGAGCAACAGGGCTGCCATCAGGGGGGTACCATGGGTACAAGTGTAATGGGCCCTGACACTCTGAAGAGTAGGGAGGGCCCTTGGCCTGTTGATCCTTTGTCCGCTGATGCTGCACATCCGAGCCGCATTCTCGGGTCGCCCATGCATTTTCAAGTCGCCTGCTGACCACCCTCCACCGCTGCTCACCCACAGTCGCGGGATATAGACAGCGGAGACAGGCGCTAGAGGTGCTCCTGTACCTCTAGCGTCTGACAGGGGAGGGGAGCCCATAGACCTAAGCGCTACCCGGAAGTGCAGTTTCCGGGAGCACTGGTGTGTAGAGCGCACCCCTGGGCAATGAGTAAGTAACTCCCCCTAGCAATGAGCATGTATTCTCCTGGGCAACGAGCAAGATTCTCCCCTCATGGCAACGAGCATGTATACTCCTATGGCTGGGGTGGCCTAAACGGTCCTCAAGATCTACGTTTTCCAAATCACCTAGCTGGTGCACAGCTGTAGTCATTACTAACTGTCACATTTCCCAGACCACCTAGTTGGTGCACAGGTGAAGTCATTACTAACTGTCACATTTCCCAGACCACCTAGTTGGTGCACAGGTGTAGTCATTACTAACTGTCACATTTCCCAGATCACTTAGCTGGTGCACAGTTGTAGTCATTACTAACTGTCACATTCCCCAGATCACCTATCTGATGCACAGCTGCAGTCATTACTAACTGTCACATTCTCTAGACCACCTAGCTGGTACACAGGTGCAGTCATTACTAACTGTCACATTTCCCAGACCAACTAGTTGGTGCACAGCTGTAGTCATTACTAACTGCCACATTTCCAAGACCACCTAGTTGGTGCACAGTTGTAATCAGTACTAACTGTCACACTCCCCAGACCACCTAGCTGGTGCACAGCTGTAATTATTACTAACTGTCACATTCCCCAGACCACCTAGTTGGTGCACAGCTGTAGTCATTACTAACTGTCACATTCCCCAGATCACCTAGCTGGTGCACAGCTGTAGTCATTACTAACTGTCACATTCCCAGATCACCTAGCTGATGCACAGCTGCAGTCATTACTAACTGTCACATTCACTAGACCACCTAGCTGGTACACAGGTGCAGTTATTACTAACTGTCACATTTCCCAGACCACCTAGTTGGTGCAGAGTTTTAGTCATTACTAGCTGTCACATTACCCAGACCACCTAGCTGGTGCACAGCTGTAGTTGTTACTAACTGTCACATTCCCCAGACAACCTAGCTGGTGCACAACATTAGTCATTTCTGTCACATTCCCCAGACCACCTAGCTGGTGCACAGCTGTAGTCATTACTAACTGTCACATTCCCTAGACCACCTAGCTGATGCACAACATTATTCATTACTATCACATTCCCCAGACCACCTAGCTGGTGCACAGCTGTAGTCATTACTATCTGTCACATTCCCCAGACCACCTAGCTGGTGCACAGCTGTAGTCCTTACTAGCTGTCACATTCCCCAGACCACCTAGCTGGTGCACAGCTGTAGTCATTGCTAACTGTCACATTCCCCAGACCACCTAGCTGGTTCACAGATGTAGGTATTACTAACTGTCACATTCCCTATACCACCTAGCTGGTGCACAGCTGTGGTCATTACTAACTGTCACATTTCCCAGACCACCTAGCAGGTGCACAGCTGTAGTCATTTCTAGCGGTCACATTCCCCAGACCACCTAGCTGGTGCACAGCTGTAGTTATTACTAACTGTCACATTCCCCAGACAACCTAGCTGGTGCACAACAGTAGTCATTACTGTCACATTCCCCAGACCACCTAGCTGGTGCACAGCTGTAGTTATTACTAACTGTCACATTCCCTAGACCACCTAGCTGATGCACAACATTATTCATTACTATCACATTCCCCAGACCACCTAGCTGGTGCATAGCTGTAGTCATTACTAGCTGTCACATTCCCCAGACCACCTAGCTGGTGCACAGCTGTAGTCATTACTAACTGTCACATTCCCCAGACCACCTAACTGGTTCACAGATGTAGGTATTTCTAACTGTCACATTCCCTAGACCACCTAGCTGGTGCACAGCTGTGGTCATTACTAACTGTCACATTTCCCAGACCACCTAGCAGGTGCACAGCTGTAGTCATTACTAACGGTCACATTCCCCAGACCACCTAGCTGGTGCATAGCTGTAATCATTACTAGCTGTCACAATACCCAGACCACCTAGCTGGTTCACAACAGTAATCATTACTAACGGTCACATTCCCAAGACCACCTGGCTGGTGCACAGCTGTAGTTATTACTAACTGTCAAATTCCCTAGACCACCTAGCTGGTGCACAACAGTAGTCTGTACTAACTGTCACATTCCCCAGACCACCTAGCTGGTGCATAGCTGTAGTCATTACCAGCTGTCACATTCCCCAGACCACCTAGCTGGTTCACAGATGTAGTTATTACTAACTGTCACATTCCCTAGACCACCTAGCTGTTGTACAGGTGCAGTCATTACTAACTGTCACATTTCCCAGATCACCTAGCTGGTGCATAGCTGTAGTCATTACCAGCTGTCACAATCCCCAGACCACCTAGCTGGTTCACAGATGTAGTCATTACTAACTGACACATTCCCCAGATCACCTAGCTGGTGCACAGCTGTAGTCATTACTAACTGTCACATTCCCCAGACCACCTAGCTGGTGCACAACAGTAGTCATTACTGTCACATTCCCCAGACCACCTAGCTGGTGCACAGCTGTAGTTATTACTAACTGTCACATTCCCTAGACCACCTAGCTGATGCACAACATTATTCATTACTATCACATTCCCCAGACCACCTAGCTGGTGCATAGCTGTAGTCATTACTAGCTGTCACATTCCCCAGACCACCTAGCTGGTGCACAGCTGTAGTCATTACTAACTGTCACATTCCCCAGACCACCTAACTGGTTCACAGATGTAGGTATTTCTAACTGTCACATTCCCTAGACCACCTAGCTGGTGCACAGCTGTGGTCATTACTAACTGTCACATTTCCCAGACCACCTAGCAGGTGCACAGCTGTAGTCATTACTAACGGTCACATTCCCCAGACCACCTAGCTGGTGCATAGCTGTAATCATTACTAGCTGTCACAATACCCAGACCACCTAGCTGGTTCACAACAGTAATCATTACTAACGGTCACATTCCCAAGACCACCTGGCTGGTGCACAGCTGTAGTTATTACTAACTGTCAAATTCCCTAGACCACCTAGCTGGTGCACAACAGTAGTCTGTACTAACTGTCACATTCCCCAGACCACCTAGCTGGTGCATAGCTGTAGTCATTACCAGCTGTCACATTCCCCAGACCACCTAGCTGGTTCACAGATGTAGTTATTACTAACTGTCACATTCCCTAGACCACCTAGCTGTTGTACAGGTGCAGTCATTACTAACTGTCACATTTCCCAGATCACCTAGCTGGTGCATAGCTGTAGTCATTACCAGCTGTCACAATCCCCAGACCACCTAGCTGGTTCACAGATGTAGTCATTACTAACTGACACATTCCCCAGATCACCTAGCTGGTGCACAGCTGTAGTCATTACTAACTGTCACATTCCCCAGACCACCTAGCTGGTGCACAGCTGTAGTCATTACTAACTGTCACATTCCCCAGACCACCTAGCTGGTTCACAGATGTAGTTATTACTAACTGTCACATTCCCTAGACCACCTAGCTGGTGCACAGGTGCAGTCATTACTAACTGTCACATTTTCCAGATCACCTAGCTGGTGCATAACAGTAGGCATTACTAACTGTCACATTCCCCAGACCACCTAGCTGGTGCACAGCTGTAGTCATTACTAACTGTCACATTTCCCAGGCTTCCTAGCTGGTGCACAGGTGCAGTCATTACTAACTGTCACATTTTCAAACATGCTGCAGTCATTCCTACTATAGATCCACAGGTGGCCTGAGACACAGAAAATGTTGGTAGATCTTGAGGTAGATCGAATGACTGGATATGTGCATGGTGCGCAGTGCACATGCGCAAGCATCCGTCCGAAGGTGATTGACACCCTGTGGGCATTTGGGGGTGGTACTCCAGCGTTCCCTTGGAGTGCCCCAGAAAACGCAAGCATTGCCCGGCCATTAGGGTTGTGCCACACTGTTGCCATATGTTGTATGGGGACATATAGTGGGCCTGAGAAATAATTTGGACTCTGATCTCTCTCTCTTTTATTGTACCCCTGCCCTTAGTCGTCCAATCAGAACTTCTACATACAATAGAAGGGCCCCTCAAAAGCAGAGAGGAGAGCTGGACAGCGCCCCCTAAAGTTTGCTTTGTGGAACTTCAACATCTTTCTTCCAGTGCTCTGTGAAGGCAGCAATCTGTTACAAGTGGTAGATAAGTACAAACTCCCTCTACTGTCTGCCAATGCTTGCTGGGACTTGTAGTTCTAAAGCAACTTGCTAACGTTGGTTAATAGTCTGAATAAGCCTCTAACATGCAGCTCTAAACTTTATTGCATCCCTGTCTGAACCGGATAAATTGTATGTGGTTATAATGAGATGTAATACAGAAGATATTAATATCATACGCAGGTACTGAATTCAGAATCCATTTAAGCCCCTCAGAAAACTGTTTAGCTCAGTTTCTGTCTCTTTGCCATTATAATCTCACTTTACCTGCAAATATAATGAAAGTAAATGAGTGTTTATAGAAAATATTGAATGTGCAGCACGGACTGTATCTTGTTTGCATTGCAATGACTCACACGTACCGTCTGTGGGATGGATAATCACTCCCACCATTCTCCATAATCACTGCGCACATTATCCCCCCGTGTGGCCGGCGCTGAAGGCAGCATGGGACCCAATTACAGAATGTCTCTTTTCTTTTGGGATTGCAGATCCAGAAAGAGGCAATATGGGGCCTATTCTGTACTCTGGGTGGAAGCTAAACATCCATATTATCCT
The DNA here is from genome assembly GCF_055691185.1 of Crinia signifera. Lineage (NCBI taxonomy): Eukaryota > Metazoa > Chordata > Amphibia > Anura > Myobatrachidae > Crinia > Crinia signifera. The sequence continues at coordinate 284,376,809 of NC_139222.1, read as the reverse complement.
CCCACTCGCGTCAACGCACGACTGGCCTCATTTGCATTCATTCGCACATTGCGCAAGGAGCGATACTTTACAGACATGTATTTATGGATAATGTTTAATTTCTCATTATTGTTCTGTCAGGCTTTAGCGGAGCAGGAATCATGGGTGGCACGGTGGTTAGTATCGACATACTTCCTTACTAAGCCCTATCTTCGCGGCACTTGGCAAACTTTACCGTTCCCAATTGTAACCTGTGTGAAGTATGAAAAAGTTCCAAAAGCTCATGTCTGGGAATTCCCAAATCGATTAATGACTGCGCATGAGTACCGTACCAATAGCACGTGCACGAGCGCGGATGGTGACAGAAAATACATATAGAATGTAAACACAATCCCCTCGCAGTTTGACTGACAGTAGGCCGGCATTCAGAAAAATCGCAGGTTTCTGAGGGAGGGTCTGTGACGTCAGTGCTGGCCTCATTCATCCTGTGTCAGTCGCAGATTAGTGGAAGCCTCAGACTATAGGGCCTACATACGGATAGATTTGGCTGAGTGTTCTGTCAGGGCGGCCCTGACCAATGATTAACTATAATTATCCAGCATGCCGGATCTTAATCGCCGGACGTTAGAGATGTGCATGGCTGTGCATCACTATCGCTATGGCCTTACACACGAAGCGATGTAGGGGCATTTTCTAAGCGATCTAGTGAGAAAGCGGGTGCAACCAACCGTGACAGTGACATCCTGGCCAACCATACCAACCACTGTGAGGCAGCCATAATAACCACTGTGAGTCATCCATGCTAACCACTGCAAGGCAACCATGCTAACCACTGTGAGGCAGCCATACTAACCACTGCGAGTCATCCATACTAACCACTGCGAGGCAACCATACCAACCACTGTGAGGCAGCCAAACTAACCACTGTGAGTCATCCATACTAACCACTGTGAGTCATCCATACTAACCACTGTGAGGCAGCCATACTAACCACTGTGAGGCAGCCATACTAACCACTGCGAGGCAACCATGCTAACCACTGTGAGGCAACCATGCTAACCACTGTGAGGCAGCCATACTAACCACTGTGAGGCAGCCAAACTAACCACTGTGAGGCAGCCAAACACTGTGAGTCATCCATACTAACCACTGTGAGGCATCCATACTAACCACTGTGAGGCAGCCAAACTAACCACTGTGAGTCATCCATACTAACCACTGTGAGTCATCCATACTAACCACTGTGAGGCAGCCATACTAACCACTGTGAGGCAGCCATACTAACCACTGCGAGGCAACCATGCTAACCACTGTGAGGCAACCATACTAACCACTGTGAGGCAGCCAAACTAACCACTGTGAGGCAGCCAAACACTGTGAGTCATCCATACTAACCACTGTGAGGCAACCATACTAACCACTGTAAGTCAACCATGCCAACCACTGTGAGGCAACCATACTAACCTCTGTGAGGCAACCATGCTAACCACTGTGAGGCAACCATGCTAACCACTGTGAGGCAACCATGCTAACCACTGTGAGGCAGCCATACTAACCACTGTGAGGCAGCCATACTAACCACTGTGAGTCATCCATACTAACCACTGTGAGGCAGCCATACTAACCACTGTGAGGCAACCATGCTAACCACTGTGAGGCAACCATACTAATTCTCTTCATTAAATGAATGCAGATGTGGCTCATAAGATGGCGATGTGGAAGTCGGCCGCAATCGCCTCATGAGCTAAAAGGATTTCTGTATATTGATGTTGGTACCTCAGTGTGAAATCCACGATTGTGCTACCGGAGTAATTACGCTTCGACAGTTACCTTATCTGATGCGTAGAGGATAAATAACACTCTTATATTCCACATGGTCAAGTTAAGTTCATCTATTGAAAGATGGGACTTGTGTAATTAAAAAGCAGAAAGTTGTAGAGATAAGAGAACTGCGCTCTCAGCTAATCTTATTGTGTGAATAACAAATGGGGAAGCTGCTTTTTCCTATCATCCCATCACACTTAAACGAAAGGATTTGGGATAATATAAGGAGCTTTGTGTGTGTTCTGTGAATTTCTAGTGAGTCTATGGCAGGCTGAATGCTCTTCTCTTACACATACAGTATCTGGCTTCTCTCGTTATTTGATTAAAGTTATTGCTGTTTTACAGGAGACTAATGAAGCTTATACTGTATGGTTTTACCATCCATTCATGTTATCCTTTATAATAAAAGGCTAATATTGCTCCTTATCTCTATGGGGGGAACATTACAGTTATGTTCCTTCATTTTGGGAATCTGGTAACTAGTCCTTTTTTTAAAATCCAAAAGTATTATGCAATGCCCTGTTCTGTTATTGAATTCAATGGTCAGATAGGTTTTTTTTAATTGGTATTTGTGGAGTATTGAGTAACGAAATGCCAACACTTGACATGGAGTGAATTAAACATCCACATCTGCATGTCACACTGAGAGGCATGTGACTCGGAGAGCCAATAAGGACATAGGTCTGGCAGTGGGGACTGATTGATAATAGCAGGAAGGGGAGGAGATTTCCTCTTCTTCCTGCAGAATTCAGTGGAGAAAGTCGCACTTTGGAGCTCCTGCTGTGTGAAGTAATTTTGCACCCAGCGCGCCCTGTACCCCGCTACTGTGCCAGGTATGTCTGCTAGTGCCCCTCATCGCGGCCCAGACGGTCTGCCCGTCCACCCGCGCGCTTCGCGGAGGACGGTGGCCTGGATGCGTCTGACGCGCTCCCTGGTCTGTCTCCCCCTGCCCGCACGCCAATGTTCCCTCTAATTTTACGAAGGCTTTGTGCGGCAAAAGATTTTGGCTGTGCAACTTTGGAAGGAAATTTAAATTTTTGTGCGTCACTTATATATAACTGGAAAATGACGTTCAGCATTTGTGTTAAATTTACTTCAAAATGATATTAAACGTTTAAACATTCAAAACACAACACACAATGTAGTTAATGGGTGAAACACTCATTAATTGAATCCACAACTGCAACAAGGGACCACTGCTGCTTTGTGCGCTCTGTTGAAATGTGTGTGCGCACGCTCGCCGAGTTGTGTGCGCGCGCACATGCGCACAGCTTAGAGGGAACACTGCCGCACGCGCTCACCCGCTGCTCCACGCCGACGTGCCCGGGGGTCCGCCAGAGCTGGCGCAGGCTCTCCGCCTGCGTCGGCGGGTCGATCCGCCGCGCAGCCGGTTGCTGGGAGAGGCGCGGGTGTGGCGCGTGGCAGGGGTGCGTCATCCAGGGGCGCCGCGTCGGGCGCAGCTCGGGGCGGCAGGTCTGGGAGAGGTGCGAGGGGGTCCAGGACGGCGGCGGTGGGTGTCAGGAGAGCCGCGCGGGGTGGCGCTCAGCCTCAGGCTGCAGCGCAGTCCCCGTCCCCACCACACCAGCATGTCAGTTCCGGCTCTGACAGAGAGTCAGGCCGTGGTCGGGCGCATGCGGACGACGCGCGGGGGGATAGAGGAGAGTCAGCCAATAGATCAGGGTCACCGCGGCAGGTGTATGGGGGACGGCAGCGCAGTGACGGAGTTTCTCCTGGACGCAGGTCTGGTTATGTGCCCACTTATGCCCGGGCACCGGAGTCCATCGGGGGCTGGGGTTACCTGGGGGCGGCTAGGGACGATGGTGGGAGGCATGGGGCCCGGCGCCACGGGGGCCGCACCGGATCCTCTTCGGGGTCCGGGGCGGGTTTCAGGGTAAGGTCTCCTGCTCCGGCCTTCGATCCATCCGCACTCTCGGCAGCCTTGTCCTCAATGGCGGGTGCCCTGGCACCCCTGGCGGGTGGCCGGCCGGCGCGTACTGGGGGTCACGGTTCTGCACGGCGCAGGTCCTCTGGAGCCCTCACGGACCCCAGGCCTAGCCGCTCTCGGCAGCGGCGAGCAAGGAGGGATAGGGGGCCTGCGGTTGGCAGGTCTGCTACACCCCTGAATTCCGCCGCAGGGCGTAGACGGCCTCATAGCGGGAGGCACAGGGCTGCGGCTTCTCCACCGCCAGAGTATGACGATGGCGGGTTGCCCGCTGGGGAGCAGTACGGTTCCGGCTCAGGTTCGGATGATCCAGATGTCCGGGAAGAGGACGCTGACACTTGGGCTGCTCAGCCGGAGTCGGCAGGTGAGGACTCTTCGGAGTACGGTTCAAGGTCCGATAGGGAGAGTTCCTCTTCAGGGGGCTCCCGAGATAGCCACTCTTCCACTTCCTCCTCCTCATCCGCTGGGGGGTCTGATGTAGGTAGCGCGGCGAAGGCTCGCAAGAGGGCGGCCAAATATGCTAAGAAGGAGGCGGGAAGGCGCGCTCGCCACGTTAAGCGCAGGAAGGTTTCCTCCCTGTCCCGGAGGGAAAGGAAGAGGCGGAATCAGCCCGGCGTGGTACACTGCGACTATACCGCAGTTTTGAGGGGGCTGAGGGAGAGTTGTAGGCGTAAGATCGAGAAAGGGGATTACGTGGATGTGTTCAGCCTGACCGAGGACACCAAGAAGGCCTTTAAGGCAGCCAAGGATAAGGGCGGCATAGGCTCTGATTCCTATAGGTCGTATGACAACTGGCTGGCAGGTTTCTGTGTTTTCGCGGCCTGCTATCTGGAAGATCGGCCGGATGAACACATTAACGTAATACGCTACATTCACATGATACATGAGATGCAGCGGAAGTACGGGGGTTATGCTTGGCGCACGTACGACGAGCAGTTCAGGCGTAAGCAGGATTGCTTGCATATCCTAGACCTGGGCTGTAAGGACGTTGAGGTTTGGATGGAGGTGGCTCGTGTACATTTAGACCCCATAGAGGCTGCGGCAGCCACTCCTCCCTCCACGTCGGCTTCCCTCCCGCAACAGCGGCCGGTGGCGGAGTCTTCTGCCGCCCGCCGCTTCCCTGGAGCGGGTAAGCCGGCTCCCCTGGGGGCCGCTAAGGGCAAGTGCTTTGCCTACAATAATTCCACCTGTCAGCTGGGTTCCCGGTGCAAGTACAAACACCTGTGCATCAATTGCTCGGGGAACCACCCTGCTGCCACCTGCTTTCGAGGGTCCCGCCCCGCCAGAGGGGCGGGCGCTGGCACTGCCCCCAAGCCTGCCGGAGGTGGGGGCGCTCGATAGGGCGGCTACGCCGGTGCGGGTGGAGGCCATGGCCGAATGGCTCCGCTCGTACCCGGACAGGGAAGCGGCTGCTTTCCTGCAGGAGGGTTTTAGCATAGGTTTTCGACTTCCTGTGGTGGGGGAGGTGCAAGGGGGCGCTTTTAGAAATTTGCAATCTGCTAGAGCGCTGCCCTCCGTGTTGTGGGTGAAGGTGATGAAGGAGGTACAGCTTGGACGCATGGTTGGTCCCTTTGCCACGCCCCCTTTGGCGAACTTGGTCATATCGCCGGTGGGGGTGGTGCCGAAGAAGGTCCCTGGGAAATTCCGACTCATCCAACATCTCTCTTACCCAACGGGGCTCTCTGTTAATGACGCCATCCCTGCCGAGCGTTGCTCAATGACTTACCAGTCGTTTGATGATGCTTTGGCAATGGTCCGGTCGTTTGGACGGGGGGCTCTCATGGCTAAGGTGGATGTGGAGTCGGCTTTCCGCTTGCTCCCGCTGCATCACGATGCTTTTAGGTACATGGGCTTCCGCATAGGTGACGAATATTTCATCGACAAGTGCTTGCCGATGGGGTGTTCGGTATCCTGTGCATTTTTTGAGAAGTTCAGTACCTTTTTGCATTGGTGCGTGGAGCAGTCCTGGGGGGAGAGCGGGCTCGCTCACTACCTCGATGACTTCTTATGTGTCGGTCCGGCCAACTCTGACCGTTGTGTTCACCTGCTGTCCTCCTTGCAGTCCCTTTTCCACCAATTCGGGGTGCCTATTGCCGATGACAAGACTGAGGGCCCGGTTACTTGCTTGTCTTTTCTGGGGATCCAGATTGATACGGTAGAGGGTCTTTGCAGCTTGCCGGCCGACAAAGTTGCTAAGTAGCGTGAGGCAGTCGAGCTGTGTAGGTCCAGGAATAAGATCACCCTGCGACAGGCTCAATCGGTTTTGGGACAGCTGAACTTCGCTTGCAAGGTTATCCCCATGGGGAGGTTTTTTTGCAGGAAGTTTGAGAGGGCCACTGCCGGGGTTAGCAAGCCTCACCACCTCATTCGCCTGTCCGCCGAGACTAGGCGTGACCTGGCCGTGTGGGCTTCCTTTTTAGAGGATTTCAATGGGGTGCGCATCTGGCTGGCTCCCGCAGTGGCTAACAGTGAGCTGCAGCTGTTCACGGACGCTTCAGGTTCGGTGGGGTTTAGCTGTTTTCTGGCCGGTCACTGGTGCGCTGAGAAGTGGCCGGGTGACTGGTTTGAAAGGGGTCTCACTAAGGACCTGTTGTTGTTGGAGCTTTTTCCTATTATGGTCTCAATGGAAATCTGGGGCTCACGCTTGGCAAATAGGAGTTTAGTGTTCTGGTGCGACAATTTTAGTGCTGTGCATGCGATTAACCATCAGAAGGCCAGGTCCCTATTAGTCTTACGTCTGTTGGCGCAGCTTTCACTGCAGTGCTTGCGGCATAATATCCTGTTCAGGGCTCGCCACGTCCCTGGTGTTGTGAATGAAGTCGCCGATTCCCTCTCCCGTTTCCAATGGCAACGTTTTCGGGAGCTTGTTCCGCAGGCTGATGATGTCGGGGTGCCCTGCCCCTCTTATGTTTGGCAGGTGATCGGGTCGGACTGGAGGGGTTAACAGAATCTTCATTGGCCCCTGCCACCCTTAGGAACTATCGGGCGGCCTGGACAGAATGGGAAGCGTTCGCGGGAGGGGCAGCTCAGTCAGGTAGGCGTGGGCAGCGTCTTTTGTTGTCCTTTTTATGGTCATTGTATTGCACGGGTAGATCCAGGGCAGCGGCTGCGCGCTATTTGGCTGGGATAGCCTTTTTTGCTAAGCTCAAAGGTTTGCCCGACTGTACGAAGTGTTTCCTGGTGGTTAAAGCTATGAAGGGCTGGGCACGCTTGTCTCCGGTTAGCCCTGATTGTCGCAGGCCCATCGATGCGTCACTGCTCCCGTCTTTATTGAATGCAGTAGGTCATTGCGCGGACTCCGCTTTTGAGTCTCTTTTGTTTAGATTAGCCTTTTCCATGGCGTTTCATGGGGCTTTTCGGATTTCTGAGTTAGTTTCCCCGGGTAAATCCCGCAAAGCAGTGCTTTTAGTGTCGGATATTCGTTTAGATGCGGGGGCGTTGTGGTTCAGAATTAGGCGGTCTAAAACTGACCAGTCAGCTAGAGGCAGGTGGTCTTCAGTGACACCAGTTGTCCCGGTTGCCATTTGCCCGGTGGCTTTAGCATCCCTGTATGCGGAGGTCAGGCCTGCCCGGGATGGCTCCTGGCTATTGCATTATAATGGGTCTCCATTGACGGTTTACCAGTTTCGATGGATGCTGAGGCGCTGCCTCGAACGATTGGGCCTTTCACCGAGGGAGTTTGGTACTCATTCCTTCCGGATTGGGGCTGCCACCTCTGCCGCAGCTGCTGGCTGGCCAGTTAATGACATCAAGGCGTTAGGCAGGTGGCGCTCTGCGAGCTATAGGAAGTATATTAGGCCTCACCTCCTGCCCTGAAAGGTGCTTGTGCTTGTATGTCATGCCTATGCTTGTATGTTATGCCTTCCTGTGCCTGAATGCTCATTCTGTTCCCCTGCCCTGTGTCCTTCCTACTCGGGGGCTATCTACGCTCTGCCATTAGGCCAGCGTCCGGAGTTTTTTCGCTTTTTGCCTGACCTGACGGACTGAATCTGGCCCTCTAATTTGGTTATAGTTAATTATAGTCCCTCAGCAGGTCCAGTCGTTTTCCTCCGGCCGAGTACACCCGTCATTCCTTTACCTTCCAATACCCTTACCTCCCTTGTTTGTCTCTTTCCCATTGTATCCCAGTATGGCTCCAATCGTGATTGGAGCATGTCTTATGGCACCTTAATTATTGTGCCTCAATTATGTATATATATACAAAATTTTCTTTTTCTTTTGGCAGATCCTCCTAATATGTAATAAGGCCTCACCGAGAATTCGACCTAATCCCCTTTTTTTTTTATATCTTCCTCAGGTCTGGGAACCGATAGGCAAAGGGTCTGGGTAGTCGGCCATTCTTTTGTATACTGGGCAGCTAGGTCAGTCTCTGCAGGTGAAGGTCCAGCCTGTGCCTGCTCCCGGGTAGTTAGGTGGTTAGGTGTCCGGGGTATGTCTTGGAGGGACCTGCGGGCATTCCTGATGGTGAATGCCCGACGCTACGGTTTGCCTGAAGTTTTGGCTATACATCTGGGTGGCAATGACCTCGGGAAAATGTCCCAATTAGAGCTGCGGCACCTGATCTTAGATGATTTTGCTGCCATTAAATCAGCTTGGCTGTCTTGCACCATTGTTTGGTCCTATGTTATTCCTAGGCTTGCTTGGAGGGGTGCTAGGGACCCCAGGGCGATTGATGAAGCTCGGAAAAAGCTTAATGCGGCCGTTGCTCGTTGGGTGCTGGAGAATGGGGGGGCTGTAGTTCCTCATGCCATGATACGATTTGGGCGTCAACACCTATTTAGGCCGGATGGGGTTCACCTGGCGGGTGAGGGTTTGTTTCTGTTTCTGGAGGGTCTGCTAGGTGTGTTAGATTTAGTTGCCTAGATGGTGGCGGGGCGGGGGTATTTTATTCAAATCCCCCGCTTTGGCGGGAAAGAACAGCAGTTTTAATCAATTAGCTCACACCACAGGTTTTGGGGGCGTTTTTATGGCTTGTTTGCGATGCACTCACCTCTCATTGGCTTAGGCCTTTTCGCTGTATCACCCGTGTCGGGGACAGCGTCCCCACCCGGCTGGGTGGGTAGTCAATGTGTGGGTAGAGTTGGATACCGCTTGTATTTTGAGTTAGGCCAGTTACGTCAGAATTGGGGTGGAGTTACATTTGGGGCCGTTCTTTCTTGGCCACCATTAATTAATTAATTAAATCAAATTAATTAAATCAAATCAATTCAAACAAATAAATTAGCTTAAAAGTTGCTACAAATAAATCAGTTAACAAATTCTGCCAAACCTATGCCTCCGAGTCTTTATTTCAGGTTTAGTTATGTTAAGTTTACATATGTTATGACATGCTTAAGGTACACATGAGATGTTGGGATGTTTATAATGCCCCTTTCCCACTGCAGCCTTAAAACGGTATTTTGCCGATTTTTGAGGGCAAAATACCGTTTAAGGCTGCAGTGGGAAAGCGCCAGAGTTGAAATACCGTTTAAAGTTAAACGGTATTTCAACCCGTTTTCAGAGCAGGGTTTTGCACGGTAATCTACCGTTTAAGATGCAATGGGAATGCATCTTTAAACGGTAGAGATGATTGCTGATTTTTTTCAGCAATCATCTCCGTGTGTGTACGCTGCCGGGCTGAAAGATTAACCACTTTCAGCCCGGCGGTACGCACCGCTGCCCCCCGCCCCCCCCCCCTCCCCCTCGCCCCCGTCCTGTTATACCCCTTTTACACCTTTTACACGGGTCCCGTGTAAATGGCGGTGTACATGGTCCCGCTGCGGGTGCAGGCACCCGCAGCGGGTCCACAGCGTGCAGCGCTGGGCAAGATGTGCCCAGGTGCTGCGGGAGGAGGGGGGTCCCTGCTGCTGCTGAGGGGAGAGGGGGTACCTGTCAGCCTGACACGGCGCTGCCGCTGCTGTATCTCCCCCCCGGCGGCCGCTGCCGCTGCTGTATCTCCCCCCCCGGCGGCCGCTGCCGCTGCTGTATCTCCCCCCCGGCGGCCGGTCCTTGAGGCGGATGTACAGTCAGTGTCGGCGGTCCCTCTGGCGCAGGAGAAATAGTACTTATTTCCCCTGCGCCAGAGGGACCGCCGACACTGTACATACGCCGCAAGGACCGGCCGCCGGGGGGGAGATACAGCAGCGGCAGCGCCGTGTCAGGCTGACAGGTACCCCATCCCCCTCTCCCCTCAGCAGCAGCAGGGACCCCCCTCCTCCCGCAGCACATGGGGACAGCTTCCCCCCTCTACCCCCACAGCACCCGGGGACAGCTTCCCCCCTCTACCCCCTCCAAGCTGCCTGTCTATCCTTGTTGATAGATATATATCTATCTATATATATATAGATCTATATAGATCTATATATATATATATAGATCTATATAGATATATATATATATATATATATATATATATATAGACATAGATCTATAGATCTATATATATATATATAGATCTATATATATATATATATATATCTATATATAAATAGTAGCAAATGTCCGGCACTCGCACTGACAGTGCTCAAATGCTCCCGGTAGCCTTGCCCAGTAATAAATACAATCCAAGTTGCTCCAGCAGGAGCTATGGCCGGTACTCAGAGAGACTTGCAGAAAATAATTAGAGTCAACACTAGAAGTGTGGTCTTTTTAACGTTTCTGAGGCCCTTTATTGCCTCTTTCGTCAGGACATAAAGATACAAACAGATTAAAGACATTTATATAGCTTACCCAAACGACCCAAGAAACTCTCCTGCACGCTGCGTCCACTCGGAGGTCGCGATGACGTCACTGTAGTGCGCATAGCGCCGGCGCCTCGTCAGACACCCCTGGGGGCGTGTCAGGAGAGAGATGTAAACATTCACCAAAGAGACTGAAAAAAAACGGAGTGAAAGATCAGTATGCATAAGAGTACTCTGCAGGATATCCATGTATAAATCATAACATAATGGCAGTTGCAGAAGGGGGAAACAACCAGAAAGGGACATAATACGAAATAACGCTATAATGCATAAATAATCATATAACAATGTGGGTTCTGCTGGAAACAAAATAGAAGATTAAGACAGGTATTTACTACAGAAAACAATGCAGACTTTGCTTCTCATTCATGCCCAATGGGGATACAGTCTGTAGCCTGTCTATCCAGCGTGCCTCACACTGTAACAATTTTTTGCCGCGGTCGCCACCGCGAATGGATGGTGGTACCCAGTCAATCATTTTATAGCGTAAAGATGCAATGGAGTGGTTTAATTGGATGCAGTGCCTTGCAACGGGTTGTTCGCTCATTTTTCCCTCAAGTGCCTTGCGAATATTGGAGCGGTGTAGAGCTATGCGCTCCTTAAACATTCTTATGGTTTTACCCACATAGAGTAAACCACATGGGCATTTAATATAATACACAACGTGTGTACTGGTGCAAGTGAGGGGAACTTTTATGTGGTATTTTTTACCGGATCTGGGGTGTGTAAACACATCTCCAGATTCTAATGCATTACAAGTAGTGCATCCCAAGCATTTAAAGTTGCCAGGTTTCCTACTTAGGAAATGTGGGGCAGGGGTATCCTTAAATGATGTGATGTCATTATGAACCACCCATTGTTTGATGTTTTTCCCTCTTCTGTATCCGGGCATAATGGTCTTGTTCCTGAACATGGTGAGGGTTGAGTCAGTTGCTACCACTGGCCAGATGGATTTGGCCTTTTTGATCATCCCATCTGAGCCTGTGGAGAAGTCAATCGGGAATATTACCCTCTCCCCCAATTTATCCTTAGGTCGAGAGTGAAGAGTCTCTTCCCTAGGAATGGCTAGTACTTTGCTTCTAGCTTCAACTAAGGATGCCCAACCATATCCTCTCTGGAGAAATTTATTCATAAGGAGATCCATTTCTTTAAGTGCATCCGCTTCATTGGTACATATACGCCATATTCTTAAAAGTTGCGAAAAGGGTAACCCTCTTTTCAGTGCCGGGGGATGGTGGCTTTGGGCCTGCAAGAGGGTATTCCTTTCCACTTCCTTATGGAATAGGGACGTAATAATTTTATTTTGAACCAACCCAATAGATACATCAAGGAAGTGTATTTTTTCACTGCTGCATTCATATGTGAATTTGGTATCCACGTCCAGCATGTTTATACTTGCCAGAAAGAGTTGCAGAGTCTCCATCGTTCCAGACCAGAATACACAGATGTCATCGATGTATCGACCGTAATATATAATGTTCTCAGCAATCTGGGGATCTGAAAAGAAGATCTTCTGTTCTACACCATGCATGTACGCATTGGCGTAGCTTGGTGCCACGCAAGATCCCATCGCACACCCACGTTTCTGATTATAAATTGCACCATCAAAAAGAAAGTAATTGCGGGTGAGGGTTAATTGTAAAAGCTGGAGAAATAAATCAACATCTGGACCTTTGTAGGCTGGACTTGTGGAGAGCAAGGCACGAGTGGCCAATAGGCCTCTTTCATGGGGGATCGTGGTATATAAGCTGACCACATCAATTGTGGCCAGCGCTTGAATTTTCACATCAGGTGGTAGGGACTGTATCTTCAGTAGCAGGGTGGTAGTGTCCTTGAGATGGGTTGGCAGGTTTTGAATTACTGGCTGTAGGTAATAATCTAGGAACTGTGAGATGACATAATACAGGGAATCAATGGCAGCTATAATGGGTCTTCCGGGTGGCTTGATTGGGTTTTTATGCAACTTCGGAATGGTGTAAAACACCGGTATTTTGGGAAATTGCAGAATGAGGGAATCACAGCATTTTTTGGACAGTAGACCTTTTTGTACTGCTGACAGTAGGATGGTGTCCAATTCTAGTTTGTAATCCAAAGTTGGATCCTTACTCAGTTTTTCGTATACTGCGGTGTCTTTGAGCTGATTGTAGATTTCTTCCCTGTAATCCTGTGTGTTCTGAAGCACTATCCCCCCACCTTTGTCGGCGGGGCGAATAATGATATCTTTATAGCCACTTAGATTGATCAGCGCTTTTTTCTGATCTAATGACAGGTTGGAGGGTTTTGGGAACTCCTCCACTGCTGTATTGATGTGATTCTCCATTTCCCGAGAGAAGTACCTAATAGCCATATTGGTGGATGCTGGATCAAACTGAGAACGATATCGTATAGGATTTTCCTCCAGGGGGATTTTGGACTCACCAAAGTGTTCCTTGATACGAAGTTGTCGACAGAATTTGTATGTGTCGACTTTATGGTCAAATGGGTTACAGGTGTGGGTAGGAATATATGACAGTCCTTTATTTAAGACCTCAGTCTCTGATGTGGTTAATTGTCTGTCTGACAAATTAAATACCAGGTTAGGCTTGGAAGTTATTTTCTTCCTTTGCCTTTGCCCTTGACCTCCACGTCTGGTGTGCTTTCTTTGGTGCCGACTTTTCGGGCTCTGGTGGCCACCCCGAGAGGGGGCTTTTTAGAGGTACTTGGGCGTTGATCCATCCTAGTATCCCCATCACTGGCAGTAGAAGCCGCTCCACTTGAGGATTCCGTATCAAATCTGACCCTTCTGTATTTTCGGGCCCGTTGTTGTCTCGCCAGCTGTACATTTCTATTATTCACCCAGCTGTACACTTTCTGCTCCGCGTAATCCCTGGTTACCGTCTCCATTTTTGTCTGTTTGAACTTGACCAGTTCATTTTTATACTGTTCAACTTGTTGTGATAATTTATCGAGCCAGTTGACACTGGTATCTGTCGACAAAGTAGAAAGGTGGACGGCCTCAAATTGGTTAATTTTTTCAGCTATCAGGGTTTTCTCCCGTTTGGATTCCTCCACAACCAAAAGTAATAAATCAAAGGAGCATTTATTCAAGACTCCTGCCCACTTTCGGCAGAAGTCTGGATTGTAGCGTCCTATAGTTGTTCTAGTGTTGACTCTAATTATTTTCTGCAAGTCTCTCTGAGTACCGGCCATAGCTCCTGCTGGAGCAACTTGGATTATATCTATATATATATAGATATATATATATATATATATATATATAGATCTATATATATATATATATATATAGATCTATATATATATATATATATAGATATATATATATATATATAGATCTATATATATATATATATCAACAAGGAAAGACAGGCCTGACCCATTGTCACAGGCACTAAACGTTTTGAAGAGCTAAAACGTTTTACCTGCAATGGGAATGGTACTTAAATGGCATTTGAAACTGTAATCTGCTGCAGTGGGAATGCTAAATACCATTTAAGATTACCTGTAAACTAAAACGGGTCTGCAGTGGGAAAGCAGCATAAGTAAAATGATAAAGAAAACATAACATTGTTGTCATATCTGCAAGGGTCAGTACAGGGGACATCCCCTCTTCTCCCACTATCTCCATCAGCATTGGTGAAACCGAGATCACGTCCACCGACCAAACGCGCTGCCTCTGTGTCATCATTGAATCCTCCCTCTCTTTCACCCCCCACATTCGTGCTCTCTCACAGTCTTGCCGCTTTCACCTACGCAACATCTCACACATCAGACCATTCCTCTCCACTGACGCGACCAAAATTCTCATTCACTCTCTTGTCATCTCCCGCCTTGACTACTGCAACATCCTTCTCTCTAGGCTACCTCTCACCCGCCTCGCACCTCTCCAATCCATTCTTAACGCTGCTGCTAGGCTCATCTTCCTCTCCCGACGCTCTACCTCCGCCTCCCCCCTCTGTTTATCTCTTCACTGGCTCCCCATTCCTTTCCGAGTTCTCTTTAAACTCCTCACCACCACCTACAAGGCTCTCTCCTCCTCCACCGCTCCTTACCTCTCTTCACTGATCTCTATCCACACTCCCTCCTGTCCTCTTCGCTCCATCGCTGACCGCCGACTGACCTCTCACCTAATCACCTCCTCCCACTCCCGTGTCCAAGATTTCTCTCGCGCTGCCCCCCTGCACTGGAACAACCTCCCGCCACCCATCAGGCTTTCTGATTCCCTTGCCTCCTTCAAGCGTTCCCTCAAAACCCACTTTTTTCGACTAGCCTATCCCTCCTCCTAACCTCTTTTGATCCTCTTATCCTGCCTCGTTCCCCTCCGTTCCTACTTATCCTGTTGTTTTTCGTTCGTCCACCCACCTATTTTTAGTATGTTAACTCTTATGAGTAGGGTCCTCCTTCCTCACGTACTCACCCTACCTCTTTACCTCACCTGTGCTCCTGTCCTGTTCTTCCCTTCCTCTACTTCATCTTCAGTCTCCTCGACAATTTTGACACCTACTTCTGAACTGATGCTGATTTTATTTCTACCAGCTATACCCCTATTCATACTGTATTTTTCAACACACCCTGTATGTTACCTTGTCATTTGTTTTTTGTTTGCTATGTACGGCGCTGCTGACACTTTGCGGCGCCTTATAAATAAACGTACTACTACTACATGTCATATCTGCAAGGGTCAGTACAGGGGACATGTCATATCTGCAAGGGTCAGTACAGGGGACATGTCATATCTGCAAGGGTCAGTACAGGGGACATGTCATATCTGCAAGGGTCAGTACAGGGACATGTCATATCTGCAAGGGTCAGTACAGGGGACATGTCATATCTGCAAGGGTCAGTACAGGGGACATGTCATATCTGCAAGGGTCAGTACAGGGGACATGTCATATCTGCAAGGGTCAGTACAGGGGACATGTCATATCTGCAAGGGTCAGTACAGGGGACATGTCATATCTGCAAGGGTCAGTACAGGGGACATGTCATATCTGCAAGGGTCAGTACAGGGGACATGTCATATCTGCAAGGGTCAGTACAGGGGACATGTCATATCTGCAAGGGTCAGTACAGGGGACATGTCGTATCTGCAAGGGTCAGTGCAGGGGACATGTCGTATCTGCAAGGGTCAGTGCAGGGGACATGTCATATCTGGAAGGGTCAGTGCAGGGGACATGTCATATCTGCAAGGGTCAGTACAAGGGACATGTCATATCTGCAAGGGTCAGTACAGGGGACATGTCATATCTGCAAGGGTCAGTACAGGGGACATGTCATATCTGCAAGGGTCAGTACAGGGGACATGTCATATCTGCAAGGGTCAGTACAGGAGACATGTCATATCTGCAAGGGTCAGTACAGGGGACATGTCATATCTGCAAGGGTCAGTACAGGGGACATGTCATATCTGCAAGGGTCAGTACAGGGGACATGTCATATCTGCAAGGGTCAGTACAGGGGACATGTCATATCTGCAAAGGTCAGTACAGGGGACATGTCATATCTGCAAGGGTCAGTACAGGGGACATGTCATATCTGCAAGGGTCAGTACAGGGGACATGTCATATCTGCAAGGGTCAGTACAGGGGACATGTCATATCTGCAAGGGTCAGTACAGGGGACATGTCATATCTGCAAGGGTCAGTACAGGGGACATGTCATATCTGCAAGGGTCAGTACAGGGGACATGTCATATCTGCAAGGGTCAGTACAGGGGACATGTCATATCTGCAAGGGTCAGTACAGGGGACATGTGATATCTGCAAGGGTCAGTACAGGGGACATGTCATATCCGCAAGGGTCAGTACAGGGGACATGTCATATCCGCAAGGGTCAGTACAGGGGACATGTGATATCCGCAAGGGTCAGTACAGGGGACATGTCATATCCGCAAGGGTCAGTACAGGGGACATGTCATATCCGCAAGGGTCAGTACAGGGGACATGTCATATCCGCAAGGGTCAGTACAGGGGACATGTCATATCCGCAAGGGTCAGTACAGGGGACATGTCATATGCGCAAGGGTCAGTACAGGGGACATGTCATATCCGCAAGGGTCAGTACAGGGGACATGTCCTATCCGCAAGGGTCAGTACAGGGGACATGTCATATCCGCAAGGGTCAGTACAGGGGACATGTCATATCTGCAAGGGTCAGTACAGGGGACATGTCATATCTGCAAGGGTCAGTACAGGGGACATGTCATATCTGCAAGGGTCAGTACAGGGGACATGTCATATCTGCAAGGGTCAGTACAGGGGACATGTCATATCTGCAAGGGTCAGTACAGGGGACATGTCATATCTGCAAGGGTCAGTACAGAGGACATGTCATATCTGCAAGGGTCAGTACAGGGGACATGTCATATCTGCAAGGGTCAGTACAGGGGACATGTCATATCTGCAAGGGTCAGTACAGGGGACATGTCATATCTGCAAGGGTCAGTACAGGGGACATGTCATATCTGCAAGGGTCAGTACAGGGGACATGTCATATCTGCAAGGGTCAATACAGGGGACATGTCATATCTGCAAGGGTCAGTACAGGGGACATGTCATATCTGCAAGGGTCAGTACAGGGGACATGTCATATCTGCAAGGGTCAGTACAAGGGACATGTCATATCTGCAAGGGTCAGTACAGGCGACATGTCATATCTGCAAGGGTCAGTACAGGGGACATGTCATATCTGCAAGGGTCAGTACAGGGGACATGTCATATCTGCAAGGGTCAGTACAGGGGACATGTCATATCTGCAAGGGTCAGTACAAGGGACATGTCATATCTGCAAGGGTCAGTACAAGGGACATGTCATATCTGCAAGGGTCAGTACAGGGGACATGTCATATCTGCAAGGGTCAGTACAGGGGACATGTCATATCTGCAAGGGTCAGTACAGGGGACATGTCATATCTGCAAGGGTCAGTACAGGCGACATGTCATATCTGCAAGGGTCAGTACAGGGGACATGTCATATCTGCAAGGGTCAGTACAGAGGACATGTCATATCTGCAAGGGTCAGTACAGGGGACATGTCATATCTGCAAGGGTCAGTACAGGGGACATGTCATATCTGCAAGGGTCAGTACAAGGGACATGTCATATCTGCAAGGGTCAGTACAAGGGACATGTCATATCTGCAAGGGTCAGTACAGGGGACATGCCATATCTGCAAGGGTCAGTACAGGGGACATGCCATATCTGCAAGGGTCAGTACAGGGGACATGCCATATCTGCAAGGGTCAGTACAGGAGACATGTCATATCTGCAAGGGTCAGTACAGGAGACATGCCATATCTGCAAGGGTCAGTACAGGGGACATGCCATATCTGCAAGGGTCAGTACAGGGGACATGCCATATCTGCAAGGGTCAGTACAGGAGACATGTCATATCTGCAAGGGTCAGTACAGGGGACATGCCATATCTGCAAGGGTCAGTACAGGAGACATGTCATATCTGCAAGGGTCAGTACAGGGGACATGCCATATCTGCAAGGGTCAGTACAGGGGACATGTCATATCTGCAAGGGTCAGTACAGGGGACATGTCATATCTGCAAGGGTCAGTACAGGGGACATGTCATATCTGCAAGGGTCAGTACAGGGGACATGTCATATCTGCAAGGGTCAGTACAGGGGACATGCCATATCTGCAAGGGTCAGTACAGAGGACATGTCATATCTGCAAGGGTCAGTACAGGGGACATGTCATATCTGCAAGGGTCAGTACAGGGGACATGCCATATCTGCAAGGGTCAGTACAGGGGACATGCCATATCTGCAAGGGTCAGTACAGGGGACATGTCATATCTGCAAGGGTCAGTACAGGGGACATGCCATATCTGCAAGGGTCAGTGCAGGGGACATGTCATATCTGCAACGGTCAGTACAGGAGACATGTCATATCTGCAAGGGTCAGTACAGGGGACATGTCATATCTGCAAGGGTCAGTACAGGGGACATGCCATATCTGCAAGGGTCAGTACAGGGGACATGTCATATCTGCAAGGGTCAGTACAGGGGACATGCCATATCTGCAAGGGTCAGTGCAGGAGACATGTCATATCTGCAAGGGTCAGTACAGGGGACATGTCATATCTGCAAGGGTCAGTACAGGGGACATGTCATATCTGCAAGGGTCAGTACAGGGGACATGTCATATCTGCAAGGGTCAGTACAGGGGACATGTCATATCTGCAAGGGTCAGTACAGGAGACATGCCATATCTGCAAGGGTCAGTACAGGAGACATGTCATATCTGCAAGGGTCAGTACAGGGGACATGTCATATCTGCAAGGGTCAGTACAGGGGACATGCCATATCTGCAAGGGTCAGTACAGGGGACATGTCATATCTGCAAGGGTCAGTACAGGGGACATGTCATATCTGCAAGGGTCAGTACAGGGGACATGTCATATCTGCAAGGGTCAGTACAGGAGACATGTCATATCTGCAAGGGTCAGTACAGGGGACATGTCATATCTGCAAGGGTCAGTACAGGGGACATGTCATATCTGCAAGGGTCAGTACAGGGGACATGTCATATCTGCAAGGGTCAGTACAGGGGACATGTCATATCTGCAAGGGTCAGTACAGGGGACATGTCATATCTGCAAGGGTCAGTACAGGGGACATGCCATATCTGCAAGGGTCAGTACAGGAGACATGTCATATCTGCAAGGGTCAGTACAGGGGACATGTCATATCTGCAAGGGTCAGTACAGGGGACATGTCATATCTGCAAGGGTCAGTACAGGGGACATGTCATATCTGCAAGGGTCAGTACAGGGGACATGTCATATCTGCAAGGGTCAGTACAGGGGACATGTCATATCTGCAAGGGTCAGTACAGGGGACATGCCATATCTGCAAGGGTCAGTACAGGAGACATGTCATATCTGCAAGGGTCAGTACAGGGGACATGTCATATCTGCAAGGGTCAGTACAGGGGACATGTCATATCTGCAAGGGTCAGTACAGGGGACATGCCATATCTGCAAGGGTCAGTACAGGAGACATGTCATATCTGCAAGGGTCAGTACAGGGGACATGTCATATCTGCAAGGGTCAGTACAGGGGACATGCCATATCTGCAAGGGTCAGTACAGGAGACATGTCATATCTGCAAGGGTCAGTACAGGGGACATGTCATATCTGCAAGGGTCAGTACAGGGGACATGTCATATCTACAAGGGTCAGTACAGGGGACATGTCATATCTGCAAGGGTCAGTACAGGGGACATGTCATATCTGCAAGGGTCAGTACAGGGGACATGTCATATCTGCAAGGGTCAGTACAGGGGACATGTCATATCTGCAAGGGTCAGTACAAGGGACATGTCATATCTGCAAGGGTCAGTACAGGGGACATGTCATATCTGCAAGGGTCAGTACAGGGGACATGTCATATCTGCAAGGGTCAGTACAGGGGACATGTCATATCTGCAAGGGTCAGTTATACCCAGGGCTTGCCGGGGGGGGGGGGGGGGTACAAATTACCCTGGCCCAGGCTTGCAGGAGGGGCCCTGGTCCAACATCCCACACCCCCTTACCTTCCCCCTCTGTCCCTCCCGGACAGCAGCAGTGCACACCCACAGCATGTGCTGTGCTGACAGCAGGCTCAGCATGAGCATCTCACTGACACATGAGAGCACATGCTGAGCCTACTGTCAGCACAACAGATGCTGTAGGTGTGTGCTGCTGCTGCTGAGGTGTGTGTGTGTGGGGGGGGTTTGAGGGACGACTTTAGATAGTTTTCCCCCCAAACTTAAACAGTTTGGGGGTGTGGCCTAATCGCTGAAGGTGATCACGCCTCCCACGATTAGACAACACCCCCAACATTTTACCGGGGCCCAGCATACCGATCGGCTGCCCTGGTTATACCTGGTGCTGCCAGGTATAACTGAAAAAGGGTGTGGCCTCCTTAAATGTGTATGGCTTCATGGAGCCCCTGATGACATAAGTAAGGGGGCATGGCTTAGTGGGGGAAGCCTCCCTATCGCCTCACTTTGTAGGCACTTTGTAGGACTGCGCACTGCCCCTGGTAGCGCTGGCTACCTCTGTAAATGGGAGAATGAGTAGAAATAAGAGTAAGGAGGGTGATGGTTTAGACATGGAAATTGAGGATGCTACTGTGGAAGTGCAACAGGATGAGGGGAATATATGAGGGGACATGCAAATGAGATATTGAGGATGAATGTGTTGGACAAAAAGTTTATAAAATACACTCAGTGACAGGAGCCAGTTGCTGCAGGTTAATGTAACACTGCAGCACTCGTCTCCTGTCACGTTGGAGGAGTCGGCATTTTGTTATCACTCCTTGGAAGGTTTAAACATGGATGTGGCCTTCGCCCCCCTTGTGATACAATACAATGTGCGATTATTCACAATTGTGGGTTGTTTGTTGCGACCTGTGTGCCTGTGACAGGCAGTGGGTGTGCATCCGCTCCCTTAACACATTATTGGTACTTATGCAAAAGATGCACACAGCCAGGAATAGCCTCATTCCACGATGCATGTGAGCTCCCATTGTGGTTAATATGAAGCTGGATGCATCTTGTACTTTGTGAGTGAAACAGTCAATTTCTGATCTTTTAATTTCTCAACTTTCATTTTATTTTTATCTTCATGTAGTCAGAGACTGCTGCAATTCCAGTTTGATGCAGCTTTCTGATATCTATGTAGGAAAGGTATTATTTATTTAAGCGCACATAGCATACTGTGCGCAGACGAGCCCCAGGCGCATTGTGAAGTTTGACAAAAACATTACAGTGGCGCCACCTTGGCCACGTGTAAGACACAGAAAGTTACAGCAGCACAGAATGGGGAAAACATAGCGGGGGGAATTTACTAAGCATACGAATACAATTTTTCGTATTTGTATTCTTAATATGAATGAATACGACTGCATACGGCTGTTATAGCCTTATGCAAATTCGTATTCCGGAGGGGAATTTACAAAGCGGTAAAATACGACTGCTTTGTATTTTCCGATTACGTATTCATTTGTATTAGCAGCCATATATGTTGTACCAAACCCTCCCTGCCCAGCATCTGGCCTCCCCCTCTCCTTGCCCAGCATCTGCCCCCCTCTCCCTGCCTAGTATCTGTCCCCCCTTTCCATGCCCACCATCTGCACCCTCTCAATGCCCTCCATCTGTCCCCACACTCCCTGCCCACCATCTGTCCACCTTTTCTCTGCCCAGCATATCTCTCCTCTTCCTGCCCAGCATCTGCCCCCCTTCCTTTGCCCATCATCTTTCCCTTCTTTCTCTGCCCATCATCTCTGGCCCCTTTTTCTGCCCATCATCTTTCCCTCCTTTCTCTGCCCATCATCTCTTCCCCCTTTCTCTGCCCAGCATTTCTCCTCCTCTCCCTACCCAGTATCTGTCCCCTCGCGCTGCCCATTTATCTGTCACCCTATCCCTCTCTGCCCAGGATCTGTCCCCCTCTCCCTGCCCATTATCTGTCCCTCAACTCCTCTATGTCCACCCCCTGACAATGAGCATAGAAACACCCGGCAACGAGCATGTAGGTAAAAATAAATAAATTAATGTATGGGGGGGGCAGAAACTTTTTTGACAGGGGGCGCAAAATTTCTAGTTACGCCACTGATTCGCTCAGCAGCGGTCAAGTCTGCATCGGGCTCGCAGGCCGTTCATATATCAGTAATTATACACAGAAACTTAACGTTCGTTACTTCTACAGCTCTCCATTTACAATAATGGAATAAATACTCCAGTTCCAGTCTTCATCGCTTGTACAACATATTATCGGTAGAAGCAAAGTACTTTACACTGTATGCGGCTGAGTATCACTTGCCGTATCCACTTTCTGAATTAATGGAGCTTTCTGAGTGGGGCACAATAGTTAGAGATTTACCTATTCACACTGCTGGGGAAAGCGCAGCCTGTCAGACAGCTTTATGTGACTCTGTCACGCTGAGTGTGTCCCCATGAGGACTAGAAAATAATGTGATTTTTTCCAATTGTAAGAAATCCTCCGGTGTACACTCTCAGCCGGGCCGGGGATGGCGTTACATTTTTTAACATAAAATAAACCCTTTTTTGTTGTGGAGAAATAGATCTGCGGAGGGGAGTCAGGACCTGACTTTTTATAGAGTGTCAAGAATTTTTATTATCCAAAAATGGGTGAATAAATAAAGAGAGGGCCAGGTACTATCCTGCGCGGTAATAAGAGGATATATTTATGTCGGATCTATGCAAAGCTGCGAGTTCGGGTTCTATGTCGGCGTAGGAATATTTCAGATCTGATTACTGCCACAAGGTGATGTCAACCCCAATACATTGTACTCATATATGTGTACAGACAGGAGCGGGAACCTCTATTAACCCTTCTGCTTTCCAAAGATGCCTTTTAGAATCTTGCCTAGACTAACAAAAAGAGTGAGTTTAAGGAATAGAAGGGGTCATTCTTGTTAGCTCGGAATGGGGCGAATTCAGCCCCGTTCTGCTGTTTGGGGATCTGCGTATGCACATGTCTCCTTTGCGAGTGGCTTCAGCGACCATCGAATTATTTCTCTCTGTCTGAACAGAGGAGATGCATCATGGCGGGTGGGCGTCTCTGTGGTGCAGGAACGTGTTGTGGAGCACTCAGTGGCGTAACTACTGTAAGGCAGCCCCAGCAGCCGCTTGGGGGAGCAAGCAGCAGCAGTGTCTGTGTGGGCGCCGGCACCCGCTCAACGCACTGACATGCTGCCTGCCGCTGCCCACTGACTGAGCACTGGACGCGAGTCAGCTGCAGCGCAGATGGGGCCATGGCAGAGATGACAAATTCCCCCACTGATTCAATTGACTGTACACAGAGCCGGCTATTGGCTACTGTGTACAGGATGGGCGGGCAGATGGGCATGCTGGGGCAGCCTGGGATGTGTCGGAGCCAAGGGAAGCAGCAGTGTCTGCTGGTCTCTCTTCCTCTCTCCTGCTTCAGCTTCTTCGTTATGCGTGTGATGTCATCACGTCACACGCTGGGGAAACATGCTGGAGAGGAGCCTGGGGGGGAGCCACAAACTTTTTGGCAGAAGGGAGCAAAATTTATAGTTACGCCACTGGGAGCACTTAAAGTACCCTCTCATTTATTGGCAAGGTTGTCCTGACCGGTGTGAGTGTAAGTTCCTTCTGGTCGCAGACCAACGCCCCCTCCATCCCATGACATCTCTATACAATAAAGCTTTGGGCTCCAATAGCGTGATCCTTGGCGTGCGGTGTACCTTGAATGGTGGCAGCCGCACAGCCTGTCCACCCCTTATCCCCAACTACCCACGGGAGTTTACACGCTCTCTCTCTCTGCTTAGTGTAAGTGGAAGGGTGGCAGCCAGACAGCCGGTCCACCATTCAATGAATGAACCAGGGGAAACTCCTACTGGGCCTAGTTCCCAGGATCACTTATAAAGGGGCTCAGGCCTGTGGGCCTGCCTAGTTGGGCCAGTTGGATGGATCTGGGCCTGGTGCCAAGATCACTCATTCATTTCCCTATATCAACAATCGGCCCTAGAGCCCGTCGAATAAAGGTCACGGGCCAGGAAGGTCTGGCAATTTAATGACTGTGGGCCAAGAGGCTGACTTAGGTACCCACAGGCCAGAAGGGCCTGACTGTGCCCACGGACCTAATGTCCGAATACCCGGTGGTCTAGGGTAAGAGGTAGGTGGCACTGAGGCCACATCCCTGATGTTGGGAGAGGTTGTGGGGGGGGGGGGGGAGCTTCATCAGCTCTGGTGCTTGGTGCTTTCTACCCCCGCTGGCCTCACATAGACAGCCACTATCTTCTTCTGCAGCGCCTTATCTTCTCTTCCTCCAGAAGGCGCTGGAGATCTCCTTTCTTGATCCCAGCATCTTCAGGCCTCTGCATCGGCCGCTGGAATCCTTCTGGCCACATCCATCTTCTTATTACTCCTTCGGCGTCGTCATCTCTCTTCTGGAGCGCTTCAGCGCTCCTCCACTGATGGACCTCTTTCTTCCACCTCCCAGAGGTATCTGATGTCAGATGGCGAGGATGGGGCTGAGACTGACGCAGCGAGCGCTGATTAGCTTGTCGCGGCCGTCTCCTATTGGCTGCTGATTCAGGAGCCGTGATGGCTACCGAATGGTGCCAATGTTTGAACGCCGCTGGCTGAGTTTTCCATTGGTGTCCATAAAGGCGCCAATTTCAAACAGCCATCGCTCACTCCACCGCCGATCCCCTCCACCGCACTGTCAGCGCTAGGATCGGACATTTGATCCCAGGGCTGTCTGGAGATGGCCCGTAACAAATAAGACTGAATCACGATAGATGCCAATTAAGATGAGGGATTCAATGCTTGGCAATTTACTATTTTATTAGTTTTGAGAAAGGGGTCAAAACTC
Source organism: Crinia signifera (assembly GCF_055691185.1). Taxonomy (NCBI): domain Eukaryota; kingdom Metazoa; phylum Chordata; class Amphibia; order Anura; family Myobatrachidae; genus Crinia; species Crinia signifera. Next base: position 284,351,989 of record NC_139222.1, on the reverse strand, counting down.
CATGAAAATATATATTTCTATTGCAAAGCAGTGTACGCTGGTGCAGTATTTTACGTAGGTTATAAATAAATCCCCCACCAGATGACCTCATTTCGGGCGGGTGATTTATTTACCTTTAAGAAATCCATTGCAAAGTTGCTTGATGTATGCTGCCATAGTTCTCTGTTTGTTCATTACACATCTGGGTCACCACCGTGGATCCATAAATATAACGCACTGTAGCACCTGTTCTAAGGAAGAACTGCCATGGGTGCTTGATAGTTAACATATAGTAGCAGAATTGGTCACTATAAATGAATATTAATCCTATTCAAATATACCTGAAGAGCTGTGGAATTTTAAAATAACTGTTGTCATTTGCGGGTTTAGTTTCACTTTAAATCAGGACACATTGTGCCAGGTTTGTCGGGTATTAAGTTGGCTTTAGTGCCCGTCCTCTTTCATGAATCTTTTAGTGTTTACTGTAAATCCTGGTACTTAAAGATTGATGGCGGATCTCCACGTACAACCCTCATCCAATTCGCCCAGCAGACGTATTTGCTTTCCTCCTAATTTTCATTATTATCCGAGAGCTCGTTCTCACCTCTCCTATCTCGCCCGTCTTCTCATTTTTCAAATATCCATCTACAGGCAAAAATACTTTGGATATAACAACGTTTACCCGGCGCGCTGATTTGATTAGTGCAGAAAATGATGAGCGCTCTGCAGCAGAATCTCCGCAGGTTCCTTCCTCCAGACTTTATCCTCATTGTCACGTCTGGGTGAAATGATGTTATTTAATAGTTTCATAGTGACATCCATATATCATGGCGGCATTGGGTCATATTGGAGGAGTGGAGTCTGCAGGAGCCAGGTTTGTGCGCATGATATATGCAAATAGCACAAAAAGACAATAATTTAATCTCCTGCCAAGAGGCATCTGTGTATAATAAGCTATCATCTAGCTAACGCTTAAAATATATATATATACTGTAGGTAGCTTAACGTCCCCCGGGCAAACATATCCCGTCTGTTTGACCTTGGTCTGTTTAAGAAGATATAAATTTACAGAGCCGGAGAATAATGTGTGTGTGTTGTTTCTGGGTGTTGAATATAGTGTCGACGGTGTCTAGGTAGACATCAAAAGGTAAAAAATGCACACGGTCAACGTTAACAAAAGGGCACAATGCACATTGTCTAAAGGTCGACACGAGCAAAATGTCAACGTGAAAAAGGTTGGCACATGGAAAGGTTGACATGAGTTTTCACTTTTTTGATGTGTTAATGTGGACCCCCCATTTAGTGTATTGCATATCCTCACATGGCTCGCTTTGCTTGCCATGCTTACTAATCCCAATCGGAGTACACGTAAATGATAAAGTATGAAAACTATAGTGCCCCCTTTTCATATTATGCCCCATTACAGTACCCCAGTTCATATTGTGATAATTTGTGTCCCCTTTTCTTATTATGCAACATTACATTTCCCCTTGTTTATAAATGCCCAGTTCACACTAAAGTGCCTCCATTTCATATTATGCCACATTACAGTGCACCATTTCCTATTATGCCACACTATTGTGCTTCCATTTCATATTATACCACATTACAGTGCCCCAATTCATTTTATACTAAACAATAGTGCCTCCATTTCATATTATGCCACACTACAGTGCCCCAATTCATATTATGCCACATTACAGTGCCCCAGGTCATATTAAAGTGCCCAGTTTACACTATAGTGACTCCATTTCATATTATACCACATTACAATGCCCCAGGTCATATTAAAGTGCCCAGTTTACACTATAGTGCCTCCATTTCATATTATGCCACATTACAGTGCGCCATTTCCCATTATGACACACTATAGTGCCTCCATTTCATATTATACCACATTACAGTGCCCCAATTCATATTATGCCACATTACAGTGCCCCAATTCATATTATGCCACATTACAGTGCCCTAATTCATATTATGCCGACTACAGTGCCTCCATTTCATATTATGACATATTACAGTGCCCCAATTCATATTATGCCACATTACAGTGCCCTAATTCATATTATGCCGACTACAGTGCCTCCATTTCATATTATGCCACATTACAGTGCACCATTTCCTATTATGCCACACTATTGTGCTTCCATTTCATATTATACCACATTACAGTGCCCCAATTCATTTTATACTAAACAATAGTGCCTCCATTTCATATTATGCCACACTACAGTGCCCCAATTCATATTATGCCACATTACAGTGCCCCAGGTCATATTAAAGTGCCCAGTTTACACTTTAGTGACTCCATTTCATATTATACCACATTACAATGCCCCAGGTCATATTAAAGTGCCCAGTTTACACTATAGTGCCTCCATTTCATATTATGCCACATTACAGTGCGCCATTTCCCATTATGACACACTATAGTGCCTCCATTTCATATTATACCACATTACAGTGCCCCAATTCATATTATGCCACATTACAGTGCCCCAATTCATATTATGCCACATTACAGTGCCCTAATTCATATTATGCCGACTACAGTGCCTCCATTTCATATTATGACATATTACAGTGCCCCAATTCATATTATGCCACATTACAGTGCCCTAATTCATATTATGCCGACTACAGTGCCTCCATTTCATATTATGACATATTACAGTGCCCCAATTCATATTATGCCACATTACAGTGCCCCAATTCATATTATGCCAATTATAGTGCCTCCATTTCATATTATGCCACATTACAGTGCTCTGGTATCATATTGACACTATTAAAGGTAGGGGAGCATACAGGGTGTCCCCACAAACATTAATCAAGCCATATATAATAAACCAATACATTTATAAAACCATTAGAAGCAGAATTTGGACACAGGATGTTCCGCTGCGTCTGAGAGCGAGTCGGAGCTTGTACATTGCCAAGGAATGCTGACACGCTCTCTTCAGTCGTTCACACAGCGTGAAAAGGAAATATGTCAGAAAACAAAAATCATGTTGGTTGTAATGAGTGTAATAATGAAACTCAACAACCTGTCAGCAAACCGCCCTCCCAGGGAACGGGAAAATGTATTAATAATCAGAAAATGATTTGATGGATCTGATGCAGAAGTTTCTGGAGAAGCCCCAAATTCTGCAACTTCTGGAGAGAGAATAATGAAGCGCCTGAAGTGTACTATGGGGCTAATTCGGCATGGATCGTTCTCCTGAGACGTGCGGACAGAAGGGGGAAACGCCCCATGTAATCGCCATGCATTCGCAGATTCATGCGCACATCTCAGAACGTTGAAGAATCTTTGCAGTCTGAGCACATGTGTGTAGGTCTGCGACTAAGACGGGCAGGAAGTGCTCAGCGCTGACATCATAGACCCGCCTCTTTTTTAGACACACCCAGAAAATGGCACGTTTCTGCCTACTAACGTCACTCAAACTGCGGCTGCATTGCGTTTACGAACCGTTCACATTGTCAGTCACTTGCGCATACTCAGACACAGTGCAAACGCTTCACTCATGCAGTCGTTCTATAATCGCTTGATTTGCAAATTCTCTTGCAAATGTACCCCCCCTCTCGACAGTGGTGTCGAGAGGGGGGGTACATTTTACCTGGTCCGGGGTCCTGCCCTTACCTCCCCAGTTGCAAGAAACCGTGTGCTGAGCTGGGAAGAGAGAGACAGCTGCAGCTGCAACTTGTCCTCTCTCCCGCTTGTTTATTTTTCATGTGGGCGTGGCCATGCCCCCTCCCAGAGGCCACATCCCCACCCAGTGGTCAAGCCACCTCTATTTTACCAGGCCCTGACCTGTCAGCATCCCTGCCTATAATACAGCTGCATACCTCCCAACTTCCGCGCTTTCCGCAGGAACGTCACGCTTTTCGGGGACATTACCACGTCCCACCCGGGGCCAACAGTGTCCCGTGTGGGGGGGGAGGGTTGGTAGTCCCCCCTGTCACAGTGGCAAACGCAGGATTTTCAGAATTGGGTTTCCAGAGGGGTGGAGCAAAGCACAGAGATGGACACTTAGGTGACCCAGTATATGCCGGGTCAGTTAAAGTATTATAGATAGACCAAATATATATATATATAAATAATAATACAAAAATGATATATATATATATATATACAGTATATATACATATATACATACATACAGGGGCGTCAACAGCAGTGTAGACCACTGGGCATAGCAATGTATTGGGGCCCCTACCAATCCTCCAGCGGTAGGGGAAGCTTTGATGTCCTGCGGGTGGTAGGGGGTATTATATCAACCGCTCAGCATGTAGGGCCTGGATCAGTAATTTCCACTAATTACCCCTGTACTGTACAGATGGTGGGAGATGGGGTGGGATAAGGGGGCATTGGGCTGAATGAAGGGGCCCTGATACATAACTTCCATGATGGTAGAGGATGTTTAATATGCAGAGCAGGGGTGTATAGTGGAGTGGGCTCATTATTCATAATTTCTGGTGGGAGGACAGCTTCCTTGGCTGCAGATATCTCCAGTTCCCGGAAATAGATTTCTTAGATTTTAATGGAAAAACTAGAGAATCCCACCTACCAAATGGTATTGGGGACTAGGGGATCAGAGTTCAGGAGACAGAGCAATCTGCCCACAAGTATATAATACTACATACAAGGTGTGTGGAGCTGGAGCAGTAACCAGTTTCTGGAAGGCTGATATCTGGATCTGGGCACAGTAGAGCCCAGCTTCTAGTGTTTCTCAAAGGGGGAGAGTCCCAGCTTTTGGAATATATCCTCAGAAAAACTCTAAGTCAGACAGAACCTGAAACATCTGACTGGGAATAACAATTAACAGGCTTGGATGGGGACCACTGCTTTGAAGTCAGATATCTCCGGTTCCCAGTGGCCGATTTTAACAATTCTTATATCCATTAAAGGGGGGACCCTCAGCTTTCAGCTGAGGGTCCTTAGACTCCTGGGGGGGTTTCTGGGTACTCAGAACCCCCCCCCTGCGTGCGCTACTGCTGTCACTCACTGAGCACTAAATAGATGCTGTGTGCTTGTGCACAGCGTAAATTCTCGCAACCAGAGGGGCTGTGGGCATGGCTAGAAGCTCACAGAGCCTCTGGGTCATCATGTCCCCACAGCGTCAAAACGGGGGTGTGGCCTCATGAAGTGACACAAATGATAGGCCACGCCCCTTTCCAATAGGTCACACCCCTTCATTTTGGGCGCGCCCGTATGTCCATCTTCACGGTGACTGAAGGTGGGGATGTGCAGCTGATCTACCTGATTGAGAACAAAATGAGTGTTCCGGTATATTGCACAATTGTGTTTTCTATGCGATCAGCAAATGACTGCGCATGGGTACCGTCAGTGGTGCAAGTAGAATTTTTTTCTTGGTGGTACTGATAGCCTCCACCAAAAATGGGCATGGTCATGTGTCATCAGGGAGCGTGGTCACACAAAGCTAGAGGAGTGACTAAATGACAATAGAGGCGTGGACACAGGAGACAGGGAATGAGAAACTGGGAATGACTGGGGGTGGGTTGGCTCTTGCTTGGGGGAGAGCCAGGCAGCTTGTGCTTACAATAGTGGAGCCTGCTCTTCATGCTGTCGGTGCTGCTGATGCCAGTCAGTGTGACAGGCTAAATCAGCAGTAGCCGGTAGCCGCATACAGCACCAATCATAACGCTGGGTGGGCGGGCTGCGGATGCATTATATTTAGACTTAAAATGAAAATAGAAATGACAGTGGATCAGGGGTAAGTGGTACTGCGTACCTGCAACATATTTCTTACAGGTACTCCGTACCACGCCGTACCCCCTTACTTGCAACACTGGGTACCGTACACATCACTCATGCGCGACGGCGAACAGCAACAGAAAATGAGTGTGCTTTGGGAATTGTGCATACCTCCCAACTTCTCAGTAGAAGAAATAGGGACACTCGCGCGGCGAAGCGCCCGAAAAGGGGCGGGCGTATGCAAATGAGGGCGCGGCTTATGCTAATTAGCCGCGACCTCATTTTCATACGAGAATAGACGCTGTGCGCATGCGCACAGCGTCTATTCTACTAGATTGGGGGGTCTCCCAACTGCCACCCCCCGCAGCGGGACAATGCCTGCCGCGGGTGGGACAGCGGGACAGGACCCGAAAATCGGGACTGTCCCTTTAAAATCGTGACAGTTGGGAGGTATGATTGTGTATGGATTTGTGAGCGGATAGAGATTAGCGGTCCAATCGCAGCAAGTTAAAAAGGGGCGTTTTCGCTTTCTAATTTCCATTTAAACACAGACAGCGAGGGTAGATTGTGCGCATGTGCGAAGTCCCCCTGCGTATGAAGCCGGCAATGGCTTCGCAGCCCAGCCATGACGTCTGAATCGGGCCCAATAACTCCAGTTTTGATGTTAGCCCGCCTATAGCAGCCCGCCTCAATTTTACAGCTTTTTATTTTTCTTTAGAAACCGCATCTTGATTTGTCAAATCCCCTCCCATCCCCAAGCAACAGTAGCAAACACGTATCTACGGTAACCTTTTATTTATTCTTTCAAAACTTCTTGAGGGCCTGCTGTACCCCAGCCAAGTCTGCTAACCCTCCCGTGAACTGCCTTCCAGCGGGCTCTGCGCACGAGATTCCACTGGAACATCTTATTCTAAGTATGCAATGATCTTCTGGCTGCTAAGACTGTGAGTGTGTGTTCATTGTTAATCTGCACTCTGCCTTTCATATGGCAGACCAATCCGTACTCACACAAAGTCATGGTGGAGATGTATCAAACCTAGGATAGGGATAACATGGAGACAGATATTTATTTATTAACAGTTTCTTATATAGCGCACACATATTCCACAGCGCTGTACAGAGAATAGTTGAACATTCACATCAGTCCCTGACCCAGTGAAGCTTACAATCTATATTCCCTACCACATGTACACGCGCACACAGACATTCTAGGGTTAATTTTGTTGGAAGCCAATTAACCTACCAGTATATTCTTGGAATGTCGGAGGAAACCGGAGTACCCGGAGGAAACCCACACAAGCACCAGAGAATATACAAACTCCGCACAGTTAGGGCCATGGTGGGACTCAAACCCATGACCTCAGTGCCGTGATGCGGAAATGCTAACCATTACACCATCCGTGCTGCCCCGTATATATAACACATGGTGGGGATAGAACCCATGACCACAGCGCTGTGAGGCAGTAATGCTTACCATTACACCATCCGTGCTGCCCCGTATATATAACACATGGTGGGGATAGAACCCATGACCTCAGCGCTGTGAGGCAGTAATACTAACCATTACACCGTCCGTACTGCCCCGTATATATAACACATGGTGGGGATAGAACCTATGACCTCAGTGCTGTGAGGCAGTAATGTAACCATTACACCATCCGTACTGCCCCGTATATATAACACATGGTGGGAATAGAACCCATGACCTCAGCGCTGTGAGACAGTAATGGTAACTATTACACCATCCGTGCTGCCCCGTATATATAACACATGGTGGGGATAGAACCCATGACCTCAGTGCTGTGAGGCATTAATGCTAACCATTACACCATCCGTACTGCCCCGTATATATAACACATGGTGGGGATAGAACCCATGACCTCAGTGCTGTGAGGCAGTAATACTAACCATTACACCGTCCGTGCTGCCCCGTATATATAACACATGGTGGGGATAGAACCCATGACCTCAGTGCTGTGAGGCATTAATGCTAACCATTACACCATCCGTACTGCCCCGTATATATAACACATGGTGGGGATAGAACCCCTGACCTCAGTGCTGTGAGGCAGTAACACATTACACCGTCCGTGCTGCCCCGTATATATAACACATGGTGGGGATAGAACCCATGACCTCAGTGCTGTGAGGCATTAATGCTAACCATTACACCATCCGTACTGCCCCGTATATATAACACATGGTGGGGATAGAACCCATGACCTCAGCGCTGTGAGGCAGTAATGTAACCATTACACCGTCCGTACTGCCCCGTATATATAACACATGGTGGGGATAGAACCCATGACCTCAGCACTGTGAGGCAGTAATGCTATAACCATTACACCGTCCGTACTGCCCCCTATATATAACACATGGTGGGGACAGAACCCATGACCTCAGCGCTGTGAGGCAGTAATGCTAACCATTACACCGTTCGTACTGCCCCGTATATATAACAAATGGTGGGAATAGAACCCATGACCTCAGCGCTGTGAGGCAGTAATGGTAACTATTACACCATCCGTACTGCCCCGTATATATAACACATGGTGGGAATAGAACCCATGACCTCAGTGCTGTGAGGCAGTAATGTAACCATTACACCGTCCGTACTGCCCCGTATATATAACACATGGTGGGGATAGAACCCATGATCTCAGCGCTGTGAGGCAGTAATGTAACCATTACACCATCCGTACTGCCCTGTATATATAACACATGGTGGGAATAGAACCCATGACCTCAGCGCTGTGAGACAGTAATGTAACCATTACACCATACGTACTGCCCCATATATATAACACATGGTGGGAATAGAACCCATGACCTCAGTGCTGTGAGGCAGTAATGTAACCATTACACCATCCGTACTGCCCCGTATATATAACACATGGTGGGGATAGAACCCATGACCTCAGTGCTGTGAGGCAGTAATGTAACCATTACACCATCCGTACTGCCCTGTATATATAACACATGGAGGGGATAGAACCCATGACCTCAGCGTTGTGAGGCAGTAATGTAACCATTACACCATCTGTACTGCCCCGTATATATAACACATGGTGGGGATAGAACCCATGACCTCAGTGCTGTGAGGCAGTAATGTAACCATTACACCATCCGTACTGCCCTGTATATATAACACATGGAGGGGATAGAACCCATGACCTCAGCGTTGTGAGGCAGTAATGTAACCATTACACCGTCCGTACTGCCCCGTATATATAACACATGGTGGGGATAGAACATTATTTTACACGTATAGAAAAAGAAAAGACGCCATTGATTATACAAGTTTACTGACGCAAACCATGCTGCACATACTTTTTGTACTAGATCTCATCTCATCGCAAAACCGAGATGCGATGAGATGCGATATTGTATACAATAATTGTAACTTGTAAGGGGCACATTTACTCAGCGGCTGTGATAGAATCAGGCTGATCGGGGGCGGAGCTGACATCACATGACTTCCCCTCACTCACCTGGCCACGCCTGCGTATTACCTGACACTCCCATATAACAGCCGCTCACCATGTAATGATTCCCCAGTGTGTGCAGTGTGTGGGTAGCCCAGGACTTACTCAGCGGCTGTGATAAAATCAGGCTGATCGGGGGCGGAGCTGACATCACATGACTTCCCCTCACACACCTGGCCACGCCTGCGTATTACCTGACACTCCCAGATAACAGCCGCTCACCATGTAATGATTCCCCAGTGTGCGCAGTCTGTGCATAGCCCAGGACTTACTCAGCGGCTGTGATAGAATCAGGCTGATCGGGGGCGGAGCTGACATCACATGACTTCCCCTCACACACCTGGCCACGCCTGCGTATTACCTGACACTCCCAGATAACAGCCGCTCACCATTTAATGATTCCCCAGTGTGTGCAGTGTGTGCGTAGCCCAGGACTTACTCAGCGGCTGTGATAGAATCAGGCTGATCGGGGGCGGAGCTGACATCACATGACTTCCCCTCACACACCTGGCCACGCCTGCGTATTACCTGACACTCCCAGATAACAGCCGCTCACCATGTAATGATTCCCCAGTGTGTGCAGTGTGTGCGTAGCCCAGGACTTACTCAGCGGCTGTGATAGAATCAGGCTGATCGGGGGCGGAGCTGACATCACATGACTTCCCCTCACACACCTGGCCACGCCTGCGTATTACCTGACACTCCCAGATAACAGCCGCTCACCATGTAATGATTCCCCAGTGTGTGCAGTGTGTGTATAGCCCAGGACTTACTCAGCGGCTGTGATAGAATCAGGCTGATCGGGGGCGGAGCTGACGTCACATGATTTCCCCTCACCTGGGCACATCTGTGTTTTCCCTGACATTCACAGAAACCAGCCAGTTACCACCCACATAAGCCAGCTTCCTGTCAGTGAATTTGGAAACAGCCAGCGATGAAAACAGTAACAGGATTTTATCGTAGGATGGCCTTGTGCATGCATACTATGAGTGTGCAGTCTATTGAAAATAGTTTACAGCCTTGCGCTCAGGTCTGAATAACCCCCAATGATTTTAAATTCCTGAAGTGATGATTTTCTTGCACATATAGGATCGCTACTATTGCTATGAAGTGAAAATAAACCCTATGTTCTTCTCATGTCTTTTGTGCAACATTTGAATTTTGGGGTGATTCCAGTTTACTCGCTGCGCATGCCCGTGGTTCATTATGCACATGTGCGGCTTACATTAGCGAATGGCTTTGGTAACTTGCATAGTCGTTCATAAGCACTGAGGTAGGGTGGACGGGGACATGTTTTTGTTACAAATCCCCTTGAATGTTAACGAGGTGAATCGGCGGTGACGTAGGAGCGAGCGTTTGGACGGGCAGCATCTCAGATGCCAACCTGAATCGGACCCTTTATTCTTTAAAAACATTTACCTTCCTCTTTAAAGTTGCTCCAGATCATCTAACCCAGTGATGGCTAACCTTGACACTCCAGCTGTTGTTAAACTACACATCCCAGCATGCCCTGCTACACTTTTACTATTTGGCTATGCTAAAACTGATGCAGGGCATGCTGGGATGTGTAGTTCAGCAACAGCTGGAGTGTCAAGTTTAGCCATCACTGATCTAACCCAACTCACACCTCTGCCTGTACTGAGATTGCTGCTCGCTGGTTATAAGTGCTAAGGAAACACATGAAAAGCCCTTAGACACCAAGTGGTTGGAAAGCCTCTAATTGATATAACTCACTCCAATAAATATATATATATACGTACTGTATTCCCGCGTCTACTAGTTTCCTTTTGTTGCGTGGAATAAAGTACAAGTATTTGTCTACAATTGCTTCAGAGCAGCTAATACTATGTGTGACATGCCTAAAATAATAGCCGTCAAGCTGTTACAGGCTCTCCGTAATTGTTATCATTTTATTTCAATAACAATGTTCCCTTTTCCCACAATGAGAAAAATTACATAGAATAAAAGACGCTTTTATTTGTAGCTGCAGAAAAAAACCAGCGCTGTCCCAATTCCGAGCGCTCCTATTTAACCAACATTAAAGGCCTTGACGTGGGTCCCATCCAGCTGTTCTGCTGTCCCCGCACGTCTCTTGTCTCGTGTGAAGTTTGTAAGACCCTCACGCTATGCCCCCGGGCACCTTGTGACACTCTCATTCAGCCCGACATAATGCTCTTTATGTCTCAGAAATACACAGAATTCCGTGCTATTATGTATCCTGCGCTTTGTCACTGAACCGTGTAATATTCCCGTCTCTGCGCCTGGTATAATCCTATAAGAAGTACTTGTTACATGATGAGATGACTCCAAGCAGAACTGCAGCTGCTGTCGGTCTTATGCCTGAGTAGACCAATAACATCAGTACGGCGCGGAATGTCGTCTTTACCGCCTGCAGGCTGAGCGCCGCGCTGAAGGGGTTAAGATTTGATTTTGAGATATTAAACGCAGTATAATGAAAATAATGCATGGACCAACCGGTTATATTTCCACCAAGCCAAACTCTCCTCCCTGTACTGGCATCTTGTGACATTGGTCTGTGGTCATGAAGTCAACAGTTTCCAGGTCGACTGGCAAAAAGTTGACCGACAACGGCATCCCGACTGCCCTCAGTAGACCAGTGCCAGAAAATTGGAATCATCAGGATTCCGATGCCGGATTACCAACAGCCGGCATCCCGATCAGTAAGTATGCCGGGTGGGTTAGGCTGCGTGTGTGTGTGTGGGGGGGGGGGTGAAGGATAGGGTTGGGTGGCGGGGAGCAGGGTCAGGCACTGAGGAAATTTAGGGTTGGGGTTGGAAGGTTAGGCTGCAGGGTGAGGGTTAGTCACTAAGGATATCTAGGGTTGGGGGGTTATGGTTAGGTGGTGGGGGTAGAGTTAAGTACGAAGGTGATTTAGGGTTAGGGTGGGAAGGTATTGTTGGGCTGCAGGGGTAGGGTTAGGCACTAAGGAGATTTAGGATTAGGGGGGAAGGGTAGGGTTAGGTGGCGGGGTACATATAGGTACTAAGGTGATTTAGGGTTGGGGTGGGAAGGTTATGGTTAGATGGCGGGGGTAGAGTTAGGTACTACGGTAATTTGGGGTTGGGGTGGGAAGGTTAGGGGGTACTTGTTTCCTAGCACGGCGCATGCCACCCTCACTATCAACGCCAACCCGAAGCGTGGCGAGCGCAGCGAGCCCGCGAGGGGCAGCGGTACGCGTCATCCAACCTTTTCATACCCCCACTATCCACGTCGGCATGGCGGTGAATTTATATAGTGTGGCGAGCCACCGAGCCTGAAGCAAGGCGAGCGCAGCGCTCCCCTCGAGGGGACGCGTATTACTTTACATGTATTCTGCATCCGCTCGCCATGCTTTGGGCTCGCTACGCTCGCCACACTATATAAAATCAACTCCACGCCGACGTGGATAGTGGGGGTATGAAAAGCTCGCCACGCTTCGGGTTGGCGTTCACAGTGGGGGTGCCGTTGGGGGTGCTTTTAACATACTAAGCACCCATTACGGTTAATTATATTCTATGGGGGCACATTTAACATTGAAAACACCCATTCGGGTGCCTATACAATTTTAAATCGTATACCATTGTATATGCGATAAAATGGCATACAATGCGATGGTATACAATTTAAAATTGTATAACATTGGCTGCCATCGCGTAGCATCGCATCGCATGCCATCGTATGCCTTATGGTCTGTGATGCGATGAGCGCCGTGCTAGTACACAAGTACCGGTTAGGGTTAGATAGTGCGGGTAGAGTTAGGTACTAAGAAGAGTTAGGGTTTGGACTGAGGTGGGAAGGTATTGTTCAGCTGCAGGGGGAGGGTTAGGCACTAAGGAGATTTAGGGTTGGGGTGGGAAGGTTAGGGTTAGGTGGCGGGGGCAGGGTTATCTACTAAAAGAGGGGGTAGCTTGTAAGAGGGAGAGTTAGGCTGTGCTTAACAATACTTTTCCAGCCCCTGGTGGGATTCCATTCAGCGGGCTGCCTCTGTCGGCCTTCGGACCACCTGCATACCATCCACCAGTCATGCATACTACATCTCCCACATATACCGGACAGGTTTATTTTTTACATTGCGATTTAGATTTTTGGTTTGGACAAGTCCTTCCAAAATCTAAATCTCCACCCACCTAATGGTTTTGCCTCGGGTGCCGAGAAGCCTCACACCGGGCCTGGAGACATGAGATGAGTTGCAGAAATTGGACATTACAGCTACTGTATGCTTACAATACACAGGTTCAGTGGCTGATGGCAACCAGCTGAGATGTATACTTGTAGTCAGCTAGCCACAGAACCTGGGTAGTTCATAAGCATCCCGGATTACAGGGACAGTATAGTTATCCTAATCCCAACCAGAAAGAAGTGAGTTTCTTCTGATGTTCCGAACGGAACCTTGAGTAGACGACAGAGGGCAAAACCCGATATTATCTAACAGCCATTAAGTGATTTTAATAAAATGAGATTGTTGTTTCACTCAGGTTCTGAGGCATCAATATCCCAGCTGGCACCCTTGTTAAGTGAGTACACAGAAGGGAATTAACAATGGAATTGGCAGAGCAGCCGTCTAATCTGCGGTATAAGTGTCATTGTAAGTGCTCCTTTTTAACGCTTTCCAAAAGTCTTAAATAATTTATAATGAAAGTTAGAGAAAAAAATGTGACGGGGAAGAGTGATTGCGGAGGAGATTTTATTGCCATCCAAGGTCAAAGTGAACTTCCTCTTCCATCAAGATATATGGCCCGACGTCTGCAAATGTATTCCGCATTTATTTCCAATGAGATTTGCATTTCTCAGTAATTACACCAAAATATTACAGGCGACACATTTTTAATTAAAAGTGCGATATATTCTATATAAATATCCAATTGCTTCCTTTTTTTGAAACCAGCCTGTTAGTAAAACTTCAGGGCATCGAAAATCTTTGAATTTATTAATAATGGGTCATATTGCTCAAGTAAATTATTCTGCGGACTTGGGGCCTGATTCTGGTAGGCTCGATAAGGTGAGATGTTCGCGGCTTACTGAGCGCCTGAGACGCCGCCCATCCAAAGACCCCCGCGCCGCTGCCGATTTGCCTCAGTTTCATGCGAGGGGATGTGTAATGAAAACACACCCCCTCGTATGCCTCCGCTGCAGGAGAAATCGTTCGATGGTCGCCGACATTCCGAATGAACGTGAATTAGGCCCTTGAGGCCTTATTCGGAGTTGTTCGCTGCTGTGTTAATTGCATACGCATATGGGCCCTTATTCAGATCTGATCGCAGTACAAATTTGTTCTCAAAATGGGCAAAACCATGTGCACTGCAGGTGGGGCAGATGTAACCTGTGCAGAGAGAGTTAGATTTGGGTGGGGTGTGTTGAAACTGAAATCTAAATTGGAGTGTAAAAATAATGCAGCCAGTATTTACCCTGCACAGAAACAAAATAACTCACACAAATCTAACTCTCTCTGCACATGTTACATCTGCCCCACCTGCAGTGCACATGGTTTTGCCCATTTTGAGAACAAATTTGTACTGCGATCAGATCTGAATAAGGCCCATGGATAAGGCACATGCGCAAGGCCATATAGCAACAGATACAGAGTATGGATTTAATCGCAGTCACCTTGCAATTTGACTGACAGGGAGACATCTTTGGCCGGCGCTCGTCAGATCCCTTGCACTTGCGAGCACCGGCGATAGAGACTGGGACGCGCGTGCGTCTCACACGCACGTGCGTCCCAGTTTCTCGTCGGCGGGGGGACGGGAACCCTGTCCGTCTCTGCTTCAGGGAGACGGACAGGGTTAGGGGGGGTGCAGCAAGGCGGCGAGGACCCTGGGCGACCGTCGGTGAGGCTGCGGGGACCCGGTGGGAGCCCTGTTGTAAGGGGACACGTGCACATCTCGTGCGCATGCATCCCCCCCTTACGGCGGCTGGCGGGGGATGGCGGATGGCGACTCTTCCGCCATCCCCTGCAAAGATGTCTCCCGCTCCATCTGTAGCTCGGGGGAGGGGGGTATCTGGCAGTTTTTTCTGGGTATGTCTGTAAAAATAGAGGCATCTGTTGCAAATGACCGGTGGGCCAGGTGTTTCAAACTTCCAAAATTGATAAAATTGAGAGTGATAACCAGCAAATCAGCCCCTAACTGTTATGTTACAGGCTGGGTTTGAAAAATGGCAGTTATGAGCTGCTTGGCTGATTGTGTATAACTCTCCACCTTATCCCTTTTTGAAGCTTGATACATCTGGCCCTGTCTAACATTTGCACAGACCGGACAAATCATTGTATGGTTTGTGAATTGCGTATATGAATTTGCCGGTGAATAGTGATACATTCAAAATGAACTCACAATTCACTAAAATAATGTGAAACGTGTGTATATCAGGGTGACATACGCCGCGCACATGCATTGCAGAGAGGAAATATGCAGAGCACATCGATAAACATGGGACCAGCATGACGGTATGAATCAGGCCATTGTCACTTCCCCTCTGCAGCGTTGTTACTCTCAGTGAACTCTGCCCGCTGAGTCGGCCCAGGCCTGTCAGCGTGGAGACGTTAGCTAATCCCTCTGACTAATTGAGACCTCGGAAAAGATTTTACAATCCCAGATTGGTTTTTATAACAAGCGTCAACAAAAACAGAGGAGGGAGCGGGGCCTGCCATTTTTAGGACCAAATAATTGGAGCATTCATGGGTTCGTGGGGAATTCACATGCCATGGTGTAGTGCAGGAGACAGAGACCCCGGGTCAGGCTGCGGCCTCCGTCCTCGCATGTTGTGCGCTAGGGGCGGGTGACGGGGTCACTTCCTCGGCTTCGGACATCCATTATTAACGTCCCTTGTTAAAGCTGCTCACTTTCTCCTTGTTTACCAGATCAACCCATAAATTGCTCATTTCATAAACGCAGCCGGAAAAAAAAAGTCTGTTCCAGAGCCAAAGAATTTAGCGTGTCAATATCACACAATACTACTCGGGAACACTAAACAATATAATCATAATCTAATAATCTGCGTCTCTGCCCTGTACTGTGTTCCTCCTCTGCTATACAGTGTATAGGGGGTGATTCACTGGTGATCAGATGGGATCGCATTCGGACCCGTTCCGATGGTGGGAGGTCTGCACATGTGCATGCGCGTATATGCGAACTCTGGGGCACTTTTTTAGTGTCCATGTCGACATTCGGGACAAAAAATTTGAAAAACCCTATTTCGACTTTTTGACCGTCCACCTTCCACATGTCTATGTACATGACGTGTTTCCCGCTTTGACGGACTCTAACGTAAACAAAAGTTATTACAGACTTTTACTACCAAAGGGGAGAGAAATCATTTGATTTGATTTGGTTGGCGAGGGGAAGTGTTTGCGTACAAATCTATTTGCATGGCATGGGATTCGGCGGCTGTGGGGGGGAGGGGTGCTGGTAGTACGGCCGGGTGGCGGCGGTGTTTATAGGCTCAGCCAGGCGACGCGCAGCATTTATGGGTTCGCTTGGTGTTGATTGACCGCTGCTTAGCGATCCAACCTGAATTAGGCCCATAATGTGCTTCTGACATCATGGGTCCTTTAGCCTTGTTGAATTTAGTCTTAGATGTGACTACCTGCAAGTCCTTACTGGCAACACTTCTTGTATAATAAAACTTCCTACGTCACAAACACTTCCTGTACTAAAAAACCTTCCTGCGTAACAAACACTTCCTGTATAATAAAGCTTCCTACGTCACAAACACTTCCTGTATAATAAAGCTTCCTACGTCACAAACACTTCCTGTATAATAAAACTTCCTACGTCACAAACACTTCCTGTATAATAAAACTTCCTGCGTCACAAACACTTCCTGTATAATAAAACTTCCTGCGTCACAAACACTTCCTGTATAATAAATCGTCCTACGTCACAAACAACTTCCTGTATTAAAAAACTTCCTGCATAACAAACACTTCCTGTATAATAAAACTTCCTGCATATCAAACACTTTCTGTATAATAAAACTTCCTGCGTAACAAACACTTCCAGGTGACATTTACTAAGCCTTGGAGAGAGATATAGTGGAGAGGGGATGCAGTTAAAATCCCGGCGGTCGGGATCCCGGCGTTCAAAATCCCAAAGCCGGAATCCCGACCACCGAAATCCCGACACTTTCTCCCTTTGTGGTTGTCCACGACACCCCTGGAGGGAGAATAAATTAGCGTGCCGAGCGTAGCAAGGCACCGGGCCCGCTGCGTGGCGAGCGCAGCGAGCCCACAAGGGGGGGCGATCCACGTCCCCCCCATGTCGGGATTTCCACGGTCGGGATTCCGGCATCGGGATTTTGAACGCTGGGATCCCGACCGCCGGGATTTCATACTGAATCCGTGAGAGATAATGCAACATTGATCAGCTCCTAACTGCCATTTCTAAAACACTGGTTGGAAAATGACAGCTGGGAGCTGATTGGCTGGTCCTTTATCTCTCTGTATCACCCTCCACTTTATCTCTTGCTAAGGCCTCTTTGTTACAAAAATGACAGTCAGGAGCCTAGTGAGGAGACACTGTTAGACACCTTCGCCGTGGCAGATCTCGATTTGAAGAAAACAAAACTTTTGAGGCAGGCTTTAGGGGGTGGGGCCCCGACTGACAAGTTATTAGGCCCCGTGTCTACCATGTTTATATACCTCAATTCACAGGCCTGCAGGCAGGGGCGGCTTAATGACAATAATTGTGTCCATCTCCCGCCGATGGTGCTAGCGAGTACAGTGCTTTTCTCTGTTTTATTAGGAAGTTGGTCAGATGCGCAAGGCATGTTTGTTCTTCCAGGGGTGCAGGGGACTGCTCAAAATATTGTGAGTTTCCTGCAATGTTTGGGAGAGAAGGCATGTATTATATAGCACAAGCTTATTTTGCAGTGCCGTACAGGGAATGTATTAGCTATGTTTCCTTACTCATGTGGTATTTACACAGGGTTGCCTTCCCTTCCCGGAATGGCCTGGAGGGTCCCGGAAATCGAGTCCCCCTCCCGGCCCCCAGGAAAGGACGGCAACCCGCCCGCATTGTCCTGCACCAATGACGCGATCACTCCCCACAGTGAAATGCATAAACCCTGTCAAACCCTGCTCCCGCAGTGAAATGCATAAAATACCGGCATTGCATGGCGGGGCGTGGCTAAAATGACGCGATCACGGTAGCCACGCCCTAAACTGTTCATCACGGACGTGGCTCCGCCCCCTTTTCCTCCCAGATTTGGCTCCGCCCCCTGCCATACTTAGCTGGCTGCCCTCTCCCGGAGAGGGCAGCCAGAAATTCGGCAAGCATGTATTTACATACAATTCATACTAGCTACATTCAATTTGCACCATATAGTCATTGCTGCACTGTCTATTTGGCTTTTCAAACGGGAGCGCGCATCGGCATTGAATCGGGATAGAAAGCTTAAAAACACGTTCTAACTGCATTCGATGTTTATGCTATATAGTCAAAATCGAATGGCAAATTGTACTGTGTGTACGAAGCATTAGTGGAATAAATGAATCTCACTGTGTGTACACACCATTAGTGGAATCTCACAGTGTGTACACAATAATGGGTTATATCAGGACTCGTGGGGTGACATTCTATGGGATGAGATAAATGCACATTTTTTTTATCGCACCACTTCGCCCTTTTTAAAATCGCAAGATTGGCCCGTTTTTCGCATATTTAAGGAGATGCGAAAAACGGGCCAAATAGTGCGAGGTGGTGCGATGTCTTTAGTCCTGAAAATGTGCGATTTTCATGTCTGAAAATCGCACGTTTGCAGGAAAGCGCAAATTAAAATAAAAAAAAAACCAGCACGGGGTCCCCCGCCAGAGCATAACCAGCCCCGGGCTCATTGAGCCGGTGCTGGTGACATAAAATCAGGGTCCCCGACAAATAGGGGTCCCCTTGATTTAATGAAACCAGCACCAGGCTCAAGGTCCGGCGCTGGTTCCCAAAATACGGGGGACAAAATGACTAGGGGCCCCCCGTATTTTAAGAACCAGCACCAGACCCAACCAGCCAGCAGGGTAATGCCACAGCCGGGGGACACTTATTATATAAGGTCCCGCGGCCAAAGCATTAACCCCCTGGCTGGTCAGCATGGGCAGGGGTCCTGGGGAAGTGGGGACCCCCCAATGAAGGGGTCCCCCCCCTCCAGGACTTACCAGCCCATGCTGAAAGTCCGGGGCTGTCCCCGATGCCCCTGGGCGGTAGGCATCGGGCTGATGTAAAGTGTAAAAAAAAGAATATAAACTATTGTTTTCTAACAATAGGTCGGTCCCTGGATCCTGGGTCCGGGCTCCGGGGCTCCAGGGCAGAAGAGTCAGAAGAGTCCTAAGAGGGCAGAAGAGTCCTATAGGTCGGTCCAGGGACAGACCTATTGTTGGGAACCAGCGCCGGACCTTGAGCCTGGTGCTGGTTTCATTAAATCAAGGGGACCCCTATTTGTCGGGGACCCTGATTTTATGTCACCAGCACCGGCTCAATGAGCCCAGGGCTGGTTATGCTCTGGCGGGGCACCCCGCACTGGGTTTTTTTTTTATTTTAACTGTTTAATTTTTTTTTTACACCAGAACCCTGCACAGAACATTGCGATCTGTGCAGGGTTCTGGCTAATTCGCCCATCAGAACCTGGTCTGATTTTTGGGCGAATTATAGTCACACTTTATACAAATCGCATACCATTAAATATGCGATTTGTATACTTTTTCATGTGAAAACATCTGGATGTGATGTGCTGCGAAAAGCAGCCATCGCATTTCCAGTGTGTCCAACTTGTTGGCAAAAATCGCACCTTTTTCACATTTTCGCAGCTCATTAAATATGCGAAAATGGGGAAAAATGCGATTTCGGCCGTTTTTGCGAAAAAAATCACAAAAGTCAATTTATCTCATCCCATAGAATGTCACCCGTGGTGTCTGCGAGTCACTGGTGAGACCCTAGTAATTTAGCAGTTGTGTGTTCAATTAACGCACTCGCAGAGGATCCTCGTTCCATCAGCAATTCTAAGGCCGACACCGTAATTAGTAAACGAATAACATTTTTTTTTTAACCCACCCAATGACGGACTAACTACCCTATACCATTTAATGTTCGACAATGTCTCCGTATTTTTATTTCAGATTCAAATTAAATATATTTCTGAAGATCAAAAGAAAGCACAGGAATTAAATGGCTTCTATTATATTTTAATTAAAGTGCAACGCCTGATAAAGTCGTTTTCTCCTCTAAGCCGCAAAGTGCGAATCACCAGGCCAGAAAAGCTTTAATTATTAGATCATATTAAAACAAGGCAATTTAGTCTCAATTAACGTTACAATCATTTATTTATAAATTGGCAGTGCGTCCATTAATCCTTCTAGCCCATTACCGCCGTGGCAATAGCCCCGCGCCATTAAGTAGTGCGAGTTTTTTTAACCTGCTTATTCGCTTTATACAGAGAACCAAGTTGGTTTCTTTTGTTGAGTGGAAAGTTTTCCGGCAATTCATCTTTGTCTATTTGTGCCCCACGGGGGGCGTTAGAGGAGTTTATTGTGCGTGGTCCAAAATGGAAACAGAGTCTGCAGGGGGAAGTCACAGATTAGCTGTCCCCATTGCTTACACTCAGATAGACCAGCGTCTCTTCTGCAGATGTCTTTGTGTGCAAAGTGTTCTTTTAGGAAAGAGACAATGTCTGCTCAGCAGTACTGGGGTTAAAGACAAGAGATCTTCCGCTGGTATACTGTATGTGTGTTACCTAGAGCGGTGATTTTCATCCTTTTTCAACTTGCGGCACACCTACATTATAAGACTTTACAATTGCCAAGGCACACCATCAGAGCCGCACAGGGGAACAACACACACTGTGGCCCCCACAGTAATTAAACAAAACAGTGCCCTCCACAGTAGTACACATACACTGTAAGTAATCCACTCAATGTGGATAATAAGAGGTAATGCCAGTCCCTACAGTAGGTACAGTAGGCAGGGCTGGATTAAGCCGTCAGGGGGCCCGGGGTCACTTTAGACAGGGGGGCCCCCTCCCACTTGTCCTTACTGGCCGCAAACTGCACGGGAGAATATTACACTGTCAAAACACAGAGTAAAGGCTCGGTAGTGATGAGGCCGCTGCTGCTGTTGTCCTCCATGGGCCCGAGAAGCATATGATGAGCTACACCAAGCAGAGTTCAACACAAACCTCTCAGCCTTTGACCTCTTGTGCAAAGTCTCATGGGACTTAGTCAACTCCCAGTAATGCACTGCACAGTTGTGCACAGTGGCGTAACTATAAAAACAGCGTCCTCCCCCCCACCGGACTATAAAAAACCCTGGTAAGATAAATCCCACCCTCCCCCAACCCTGCCTTACCCCCTGGTGCTGCTTGCCGCTGCTGGGTGTGTGGCCGAGACCTGCAGATCTACTTGTCTGCGGTCCCGGCTCTCATCCTGGCTGACTCCGTCCTGATAAATAGTTCTCACAAAATGTCCGCCCCTTTACAGCAGTCATTTTTTGATGTCAAGGTTGCCTACTTTTAAAGTCCTCGATGAGGGGCGCGGCTAAATGAAGATATTTGCATCTTTAGTCCCTTCCCCCAAAAAGCCACGAATTGTGGGAAATTAAGTGGCGGGGGGGGATGGGGGACCAGATTTTCGGGAGCCTCCCAGCCATTCCAGGAGGGTAGGCAACCCTGAGCTTAGTGTGCATATAGCGATTACCCTTACCCCTGAATCAGACAACACTTCCATGGTAAGAGCGCTGAATGGTTTTCTCCTGTGTGGGTCCCGACTGCAGCAGCCATCTGCTGCCTGAGCTGGGAGTTGTGGCTCCAGCTATTTGGTGTGTGCCGCTGCCTCCTTCGTCGTTGGTGGAACTCAGGAGGAGTAGAGATGGGTCGTTCGCGAACGAACCAGATCTTTTGAACGGATCCCATTCAAGAACGAATGAGCCGCCGAGCCCAAAAAGGTGATCCATTTCAGTTTACAATGCATTTTCCTGATCTCAGTGCTGCCACCTGTGGCAGCTGAAATGTACTACCTCTGTAGACTGAGAACAGTGCTGTGATTACAAGTGATAGAAAGATTAGCTGCTGCTGCCGAGGATGGCCATCGGTGCAGACGCCATCGATGGTTGCCATCGATGGCGATTCTGCACCCAGCCATCGATCAGTGTTTTTACTCGGTCATGTATATTCCCCCTTTCTTTAAAAGCGAGCCGCGGATCCGTCTAAAAGATCGGTATCTTTTCCACTGAGAGATCCGCCGGATCCCGGCTCAGCTTAATGATCCGTTTTGGCCATCTCTAAGGAGGAGTGCACAAGCGGCTACTTCTGCCTCGATGTACCCACAGTAACGGGAATCATCTGTGGAAGGTTCCTCCAATGTATTTCTCCCTCTAGGCCCTGACAGGCTGGCGGCAGTGGGTCTGTGCGGCGGGTGCAGGCAGCGGCACACCTAACAAATGGTCACGGCACACAAGTTGAAAAAGGCTGCCCTAGAGGTTGCACAAAATATCTGTCTGGGCTGAAAAATCAGGATGCAGTCCCTATGTCGACACCACAATGTGGACAGTTACACAGAATATGCTGACATCTGCAGATTGTGGACATGTGCAATGGATGGTGACAGTGGCGTAATTAGAAAATTTGCGCTCCCCTGTAAAAACAAGTCTGTCCGTCCCATACATTAATTATATTTTGTTTTACATGCAGGCTCATTGCCAGGGGTTACATGCTTGTTGCCAGGGGTTTCATGCTCATTGCCAGGGTTTTCTTGCTCGTTGTCTAGGGTTACATGCTCAGTGCCAGGAGTTACATTCTAATTACCAGGGGTTTCTTGCTAGCTACCAGGGGTTACATGCTAGTTGCCAGGGGCTTACATGCCTGTTGCCAGGAGGTTACATGCTCAATGCCAGGGGTTTACCATCTCATTACCAGGGGTGTACATGCTAGTTGGCAGGGGTTTCTTACTCATTGCTAAAGTGTTCTATGCTCAGAGAGCACTAGCGCTCCTGGAACTGGACACTTTTGGGTAACGAAGTACATGCTGCGGTCCTAGGACCTCTAGCATCTGTCTCCTCCAAGGTGCAGCCATTTTTTGCAGGGCTGTTTTAACATATTGCATCTGTCTCCTCCATGGCGGCGGACATTTTTTGCAGGGCCGTTTTTGCAGGGCCGTTTTAGCAGATTCCACCTGTCTCCTGCAAGACAGCAGCAATTTTTGAAGGGCCGTTTTTGCAGGGTCATTTTTACGGGGCCTTTTTAGCAAATTCCATGCAAACGGCCAGACCATATTGATTCTACAGCACAGACCATGCGTCACCGCTGGGACTGTGGTGCAATAGCTACTGTACGCCACTGGATGGTGTAGTGGTTAGCATTACTGCCTCACGGTAGTGAGGTCATGGGTTTGATTCCCACTATGGCCCTAATGGTGTGGAGTTTGTATCTACTCACTGCCAGAAAAGCTGGAGGATCAGCCAGAAGTCATTATGATGTCACCACTGGATACTGGAGCCCTTGGACCTGCCTAAAAAGGAACATTTTGTCAACATACCAATCATTCTATCATTGCTGTCGGCATGTAGAATGTCAAGCATGTTGATACTGTGAATGTAAACATTATGACCATGTTGACATTCTCATGTCATACTTGACTATCCCCACAAAAGCTGTGGGTAGTCCCCCAGATTTTTGGGGTTGTTCCATGCAGCCGCAGAAAAGTAGGCAGCTCTCCTGCATCCTGATGTGGGCAGGATGGTATGATAACCAGAGGCAATTGCCTTTAGCTCCGCCCTCTCATGCAGCTTGCAAATTGCAGGTGTTTCCTTGTGTTGGGGGTGGGGTCTAATGACAAGACTCTTTAGCCCCACCCTCTGAAGTGGCCTCCGGTGTCTCCTGTCCCGGCTACTCCTGGATAGGAGACTGAAAAAGTAGTGAAGTATGTCTCATGTTGACATAATGGGGGAAATTTACTGTTCAATTTACACGGGATGTTGGTATAGGCAACCAATTATTATCTTCTATCTATCTGATTGGTTGCCCATAGCAACAGTACATGTGAAATAGATCTCCAGTCTTAGCAAATTTCCCTCTATGAATGTAAATATGAATATAAATGGAGGAATGTCGCACAAATAAAGCACACCAGAAATAATCAAATACTGTACATTGGTTCATATTACCATTGTTACGCCATGGGGGGTATTTTCATTATGTAACAAGGGAGAATACTCTGATGAAAGCTGGATAACCCACTGCGTGTTCAGACCATCTTCACAATTAGGACTGAAAACAATTTAAATTTGTATTTGGTTCGACCTCCGGTTTGTGTGTTCTGGGTCACATTTGCCATTCACGTCTTATAATTGATAAAATGACTGTGATATGCAGCTATTAGGGAGGGAACAAGGCCGGGGAACATGTTGGTCTTGCTCTGAATTTCCTCTGTTTATTTTTCCAGTCTATAAGAAAGTCTGAGAAGTGATTCTGCATTTCCAGCAATGGCAATCTGCCCTCCATCTTCCGCAAAACACTTATTCTGGGCGGCATTTTAGCCCCGCCCCTGCAGAGCAATGACTGAAATACCGGCATTGCACCGTGGGGCTAAATTTACGTGATTACTCTAGACACGCCTCCAATAGGGCAGCCCGTCCGTGGCTCCGCCCCAAACTGTCCCTTTTTTCCTAGCGGCGATCGCCCCGCCCACCTGCTTCACTGAGCTGGCTGCCCTGCAGCCTGCTTGTTGCCCGGCAACCACCGAGTCGGGGACGTGGCTTCCGTCGCCTGTTGCATAGCAACCGCGCCTGGCCGACTCATCCCCCGGCGGCCCTGGTTGCCGAGCAACCAGACCAGGAGACGCCAGCACTGGGGGAGCGAGCGG
This sequence comes from Crinia signifera, assembly GCF_055691185.1. Classification (NCBI taxonomy): domain Eukaryota; kingdom Metazoa; phylum Chordata; class Amphibia; order Anura; family Myobatrachidae; genus Crinia; species Crinia signifera. The sequence goes on along the minus strand of NC_139222.1, from coordinate 284,326,974 downwards.
TCGGGAGCTGTCACTGCACCCGGACACGCTGCCAGTGTACAATACTCCACACCACCACCAGTCCTTATCTGCTCCTACCTCCAATCCCTGTCTTCACAGCTCCCTCTCTCCATCTCCAGCAAGTATGAAACAGATAGGAGTAATTTTGTCTATCGAGTGGCCTCTAGTGGTCATTGGGGGTACTGCACCTCATAGAGACCCTTTGATATATATATACATATGCAATGTATTTTTTTTTACTTATTGATAAATAGGCCCTAATAATTTCAGAAGTTAGATTATGAGGGACCAGGGGTGCCGAGAGAGGGGGGGAGCAGGTACAGTTTACCCGGGCCCGAGCCTGTCGAGTTTTATTTGGTGGTGAGTGCGCCAGGTCTGAGTGCGCCGGAGTCAGCTGTTCAGCGGCAGCATTGGGAGTGCGGATGTGGGCCAGTGTGGTGGCAGCAGCATCACAGAGGTCCTTCTGTGTCGTTCCGCTCTCCGACTCCAGGGCCTGCTGAGAGCCCGCCACGTGACTTGGGAGTTTACCGTGGCTCGGCAACAGGAGGATACTTAGGGTAGGTAGTCCCTGGGTGCTGGGAGGAGCTGGGTCAGAGAGGCCAACTCCCGCAGGAGTACCACCCACTCCACAGAATCCACCCTGCCCCGCTCCCCACATTGCCATCCCAACCGCCACCAGCAGTAGCAGGTGCCATGTCTCCAGCCCAGCAATCCCAGACCTGGTTCCCCAGCCATGTCCAGGTCACTGCGTTCCAAGGTGGAAGGTGGGTGGCTGGTTGTTCTGTGTCTGCTGCCTCCCTCCATGCTGCTGGGGCTGAGATACAACTCTGGAAGTCAGCATGTAACCCCTGGCAGAGAATGTTAACCCCCGGCAAAGAATGTAACCCCTGGTAGAGCATGTAACTCCATGGCAACAAGCATGTTAACCCCTGGCAAAGCATGTAACCCCTGGCAGAGCAGGTTAATCCCATGGCAAAGAGCATGTTAACCCCTGGCAGAGACTGTTAACCCCTGGCAGAGCAGGTTAATCCCATGGCAATGAGCATGTTGACCCCCTAATATGCAATGAGCATTACGGTGTGTGGAATAACGTGTAATGGGCATTATGGCATGTGGTAAAATATGTAATAGGTATGAGGGTGTCTAGCATAATGTGTACTGGCCACTACGGTGTGTGGCATAACGTGTAATGAGCATTAAGGCATGTGGTATAATATGTAATGGATGTGTGACGTGTAATAGGCATTACGGTGTAAATTTTTGTCCCTTGGAAGCAGTGGCGTAACAGCGGGTCCGCAGAGTGTGCGGGGAGCTCCGTCCGTGCGGGTCCCAGGAAGTTGTTGTACCGGGGCCCAGGATTTCTCTTGACGGCACTGTGAGGGACCTCCTAGTTAGGGTGACATCAATGCAATTGTAATTTTAAACTATGTACGATGCCACATAACAGAAGCATCACCCAAGTGTTATCTCTGTCTGACTTAACAAAAATGTATCTGGATTAGTAGTGATCGTACAGTACATCAGACTCGCACAGGGCAGTAGCGCTGATACACTGCATCAATGTAATGTAATATATCTCCTTTAAGTCCTGTGCTTTTAGGGTAAAAACAAATTGCAATTATTGCTGCTAGTAAGAATGAGTTACCAATACATTGATACATTTTCAATGTATTGTAGGATTGTTACATTGTACACTGCCTGCTGTGTGTCCACTGCATGGGTAAATAAGGACTTATACCGTTTTCTGTATCAATATTGCAGCCTAGTCCTCTGACAGCGCTATATGAAATGTGTGTGTGTGGGGGGGGGGGTGTCTGTTTCTTCATCACTCTCTCATCTCATTCCACGTCGGAAATTACTTTGTATATTTAAGGTTGGGAAAATCAATAACTATTCCCCCAGTAGCATAAATCAGGCGATCGCGGTGTTATATTTAGCAGCGTGCCTTGGACCCCCCCTCTCCGCCTGTATATCGGAGGTGTGGCCGTGTCCTGTTTACCCCACATAAGCGCCTCATTAATGGAGATGTATGTGTTTTCCTCTGAGCCACGCTGGGGGATTTCTGCGGACTTGTCGCCTCAGCACAACGGGTGTTAAATGTAATAGAGATGAGCTGACAAGCTGACAAGGTGCGGTGGCAGCCTGGGAACCATCACCCGCTCAATAAAACATAATGTGCATCGTTCAGGCTGTAATTCCACAAAATAAAATGTAAAAAACACTGGACTAATAAGCGCAGCCAGGCGGGAGACTGCAGCCTCAGTTACACTCTGAAGGGGTCCCAACGTCAATGCAATATTACTTTCTCCGGATTAAACGTTGGTTTTACAGAATGACGTAGATCTCTTATTACATTAGGCACACCATAATCTGCAGAGCGTTCCTCTTGCAAATCTAATCAGGTTTTTAAATGTTTGGTACGGGATGTGTTTGGCGGTTGGGGTGACAGCGTCTAAACTACCGACTGGCGCCAGAATTCGGGCATCAGTGAGGATGCAGGCGCCGGAATCCAGTCTGCCAAACGTCTGTGTCCGCCTGAAATTCAATTTGATAAAATGAAACTAGGAATATTCACAGCGCTAGAGAATGACCCCCCCACTGACTCCACCCACTACGCAGTTGGTGGCTAATGGTGCCACCACAAGACTCCCCATTCAGCACTGTTATCACTTGGGCATGCAGCTGTCACGTCTCCTAATCAGTGTCATCTGATTCCCACTGGTCCTTTACCATGGACCGGGCACTGCACCATAGCTGGCAGAGGGCAGAGCTTGGACACTTGGGCCTAGCCCAGAACAATTGGGGGACATCACAGCATTGTGCGCTATTTTGTTGGTTGCGGGATACAGATGCATTCATCTGAAAGGCAAGATGTGTATTGCTCAAAAATTATAAAAAAAGACTCTACCCCTTGCAGATATTGCTTGGGGAGGCATCGCAACATACAGGTAGTCAGCAACATTACAATGTTTCAGAAGAGAGACTTACAGTATGTGTCCACACACTGTACATCTAGCCTCCTGGCATGTTAAACAGTCCTTTTAGTCACGCCATGCCATCCATTACAATGCATATTATTTGTGAATATGATGCACAAGCAGCTTAGGCTGATTCCAATGACATATACTATGCTTATATTCTGTGTGCAGATACAGTCTGAAACTAGAGGACGGCACTGCACAGTACATGCTGTATTAGTACATACAGTGTATTCAATGAGCTAGGGCTGAGTCACCCACAGCAGTGTTTTCCTAGAAAACACTGTAACATAGCATGTTGTATGACGATAAAGCCACGGTCACACAGAATATAGGCATGCTACATATAATTTTAATCAGCAGAAGCTACTTGTGCACCTTGATCACTAAGGGCCTTATTCTAGTTCACTCTTTCTGAAAAAATCCTTCTTAGATGGACAAAACCATCTGCACTGCAGGTGGGGAAGATATTACTTGTGGAGAGAGAGTTAGATTTGGGTGTGTTTTTTCTTCAAAGTGAGATCTATATTGCAGTGTAAAAATAAAGCAGTCAGTATTTTCCCTGCACAGAAACAAAATAACTCACCCAAATCTAATTCTCTCTGCACAAGCAACATCTGCACCCCTACAGTGCACATGGTTTTGTCCATCTAAGAAGGATTTTGTCAGAAAGAGTGAACTAGAATAAGGATGTCACTCAGTGTACTGTCAGTCAGTGTAGTGAGTACAGTACACAGGCAGGCTGTCAGTCAGTGTAGAGGGGCGCAGTACACAGGCAGGCTGTCAGTCAGTGTAGAGGGGCGCAGTACACAGGCAGGCTGTCAATCAGTGTAGAGGGGCGCAGTACACAGGCAGGCTGTCAGTCAGTGTAGTGAGTACAGTACACAGGCAGGCTGTCAGTCAGTGTAGAGGGGCGCAGTACACAGGCAGGCTGTCAGTCAGTGTAGAGGGGCGCAGTACACAGGCAGGCTGTCAATCAGTGTAGAGGGGCGCAGTACACAGGCAGGCTGTCAGTCAGTGTAGTGAGTACAGTACACAGGCAGGCTGTCAGTCAGTGTAGAGGGGCGCAGTACACAGGCAGGTTGTCAGTCAGTGTAGAGGGGCGCAGCACACAGGCTGGCTGTCAATCAGTGTAGAGGGGCGCAGTACACAGGCAGGCTGTCAGTCAGTGTAGTGAGTACAGTACACAGGCAGGCTGTCAGTCAGTGTAGAGGGGCGCAGTACACAGGCAGGCTGTCAGTCAGTGTAGAGGGGCGCAGTACACAGGCAGGCTGTCAGTCAGTGTAGAGGGGCGCAGTACACAGGCAGGCTGTCAGTCAGTGTAGAGGGGCGAAGTACACAGGCAGGCTGTCAGTCAGTGTAGAGGGGCAAAGTACACAGGCAGGCTGTCAGTCAGTGTAGAGGGGCACAGTACACAGGCAGGCTGTCAGTCATTGTAGAGGGGCGCAGTACACAGGCAGGCTGTCAGTCAGTGTAGAGGGGCGAAGTACACAGGCAGGCTGTCAGTCAGTGTAGTGGGGTACAGTACACAGGCAGGCTGTCAGTCAGTGTAGTGAGTACAGTACACAGGCGGGCTGTCAGTCAGTGTAGAGGGGCGCAGTACACAGGCAGGTTGTCAGTCAGTGTAGAGGGGCGCAGCACACAGGCTGGCTGTCAATCAGTGTAGAGGGGCGCAGTACACAGGCAGGCTGTCAGTCAGTGTAGTGAGTACAGTACACTGGCAGGCTGTCAGTCAGTGTAGAGGGGCGCAGTACACAGGCAGGCTGTCAGTCAGTGTAGAGGGGCGCAGTACACAGGCAGGCTGTCAGTCAGTGTAGAGGGGCGCAGTACACAGGCAGGCTGTCAGTCAGTGTAGAGGGGCGAAGTACACAGGCAGGCTGTCAGTCAGTGTAGAGGGGCGAAGTACACAGGCAGGCTGTCAGTCAGTGTAGAGGGGCACAGTACACAGGCAGGCTGTGAGTCATTGTAGAGGGGCGCAGTACACAGGCAGGCTGTCAGTCAGTGTAGAGGGGCGAAGTACACAGGCAGGCTGTCAGTCAGTGTAGTGGGGTACAGTACACAGGCAGGCTGTCAGTCAGTGTAGAGGGGCGAAGTACACATGCAGGCTGTCAGTCAGTGTAGAGGGGTGCCGTACACAGGCAGGCAGGCAGGCTGTCAGTCAGTGTAGAGGGGTGAAGTACACAGGCAGTTTGTCAGTCAGTGTAGAGGGGTGCAATACACAGGCAGGCTGTCAGTCAGTGTAGAGGGGTGCAGTACACAGGCAGGCTGTAAGTCAGTGTAGAGGGGCGCAGTACAAAGGCAGGCTGTCAGTCAGTGTAGAGGGGCGCAGTACACAGGCAGGCTGTCAGTCAGTGTAGAGGGGCGCAGTACACAGGCAGGCTGTCAGTCAGTGTAGAGGGGCGCAGTACACAGGCAGGCTGTCAGTCAGTATAGAGGGGTGCAGTACACAGGCAGGCTGTCAATCAGTGTAGAGGGGCGCAGTACACAGGCAGGCTGTCAGTCAGTGTAGTGAGTACATTACACAGGCAGGCTGTCAGTCAATGTAGAGGGGCGAAGTACACAGGCAGGCTGTCAGTCAGTGTAGAGGGGCGAAGTACACGCAGGCTGTCAGTCAGTGTAAAGGGGTGCAGTACACATGCAGGCTGTCAGTCAGTGTAGAAGGGCGCAGTACACAGGCAGGCTGTCAGTCAGTGTAGAGGGACGCAGTACACAGGCAGGCTGTCAGTCAGTGTAGAGGGGCGCAGTACACAGGCAGGCTGTCAGTCAGTGTAGAGGGGCGCAGTACACAGGCAGGCTGTCAGTCAGTGTAGAGGGGCGCAGTACACAGGCAGGCTGTCAGTCAGTGTAGAGGGGCGCAGTACACAGGCAGGCTGTCAGTCAGTGTAGAGGGGCGCAGTACACAGGCAGGCTGTCAGTCAGTGTAGAGGGGCGCAGTACACAGGCAGGCTGTCAGTCAGTGTAGAGGGGCGAAGTACACAGGCAGGCTGTCAGTCAGTGTAGAGGGGCGAAGTACACAGGCAGGCTGTCAGTCAGTGTAGAGGGGCGCAGTAAACAGGCAGGCTGTCAGTCATTGTAGAGGGGCGCAGTACACAGGCAGGCTGTCAGTCAGTGTAGAGGGGCGAAGTACACAGGCAGGCTGTCAGTCAGTGTAGTGGGGTACAGTACACAGGCAGGCTGTCAGTCAGTGTAGAGGGGCGAAGTACACATGCAGGCTGTCAGTCAGTGTAGAGGGGCGCAGTACACAGGCAGGCAGGCTGTCAGTCAGTGTAGAGGGGCGAAGTACACAGGCAGTTTGTCAGTCAGTGTAGAGGGGTGCAGTACACAGGCAGGCTGTCAGTCAGTATAGAGGGGCGCAGTACACAGGCAGGCTGTCAGTCAGTGTAGAGGGGCGCAGTACACAGGCAGGCTGTCAGTCAGTGTAGAGGGGCGCAGTACACAGGCAGGCTGTCAGTCAGTGTAGAGGGGCGCAGTACACAGGCAGGCTGTCAGTCAGTGTAGAGGGGCGCAGTACACAGGCAGGCTGTCAGTCAGTGTAGAGGGGCGCAGTACACAGGCAGGCTGTCAGTCAGTGTAGAGGGGCGAAGTACACAGGCAGGCTGTCAGTCAGTGTAGAGGGGCGAAGTACACAGGCAGGCTGTCAGTCAGTGTAGAGGGGCGCAGTACACAGGCAGGCTGTCAGTCAGTGTAGAGGGGCGCAGTACACAGGCAGGCTGTCAGTCATTGTAGAGGGGCGCAGTACACAGGCAGGCTGTCAGTCAGTGTAGAGGGGCGAAGTACACAGGCAGGCTGTCAGTCAGTGTAGAGGGGCGCAGTACACAGGCAGGCTGTCAGTCATTGTAGAGGGGCGCAGTACACAGGCAGGCTGTCAGTCAGTGTAGTGGGGTACAGTACACAGGCAGGCTGTCAGTCAGTGTAGAGGGGCGAAGTACACATGCAGGCTGTCAGTCAGTGTAGAGGGGCGCAGTACACAGGCAGGCAGGCTGTCAGTCAGTGTAGAGGGTCGAAGTACACAGGCAGATTGTCAGTCAGTGTAGAGGGGTGCAGTACACAGGCAGGCTGTCAGTCAGTGTAGAGGGGCGCAGTACACAGGCAGGCTGTCAGTCAGTGTAGAGGGGCGAAGTACACAGGCAGGCTGTCAGTCAGTGTAGAGGGGCGAAGTACACAGGCAGGCTGTCAGTCAGTGTAGAGGGGCGCAGTACACAGGCAGGCTGTCAGTCAGTGTAGAGGGGTGCAGTACACGGGCAGGCTGTCAGTCAGTGTAGTGGGGTACAGTACACAGGCAGGCTGTCAGTCAGTGTAGTGGGGTACAGTACACAGGCAGGTTGTCATTCAGCTTTTCATCTTTCTTTTCAATGTTTCTTGTGTGTGGTGTGCTACACTGCACCCAAAACACCATATACTATAATGTCAGAAGTTCCATGTCTGATTGTTCTGCCTCCACGCAGGGCGGGTGCAAGGCACTGGAGCGCCCCAGGCAAGTCGGGGTGGGGGCGCCCCGGTGCAGGGGGGTGGGGCACCTGTTGCGCCGTCTGGGGAGCGGGCAGGGGGGTCCATGCTGGCGTCTGACAGGATGTCCTTGCCGCGCGGGTACCTGCGTAAAGCTGGTGGCGGCGGGGGGTCCCTGCAGTGAATAAGAAATAACTAGCGCTATCCGGACCCCCTCCCCGCTCCCCAGACGGCGCAGCAGGTATCCACTTTGCACGGGGGGCGAGGGGTGAACTGCCGTCCTCCAGTGGCCCTGCCTCCACGCAGTGTTATACAAGCCCCGAATATAAAAAAATTTAAAATAATATAAAAATTAATTTTGTTCTTCTTTTTTATTTGTGTGTACTGCACCCCAAGACACCATACTGATACTGTCAGAAGTTCCGTGTGTGATTGTTAGGCCTCCATGCAGTGTGATAAAAGCTGCGCATATAAAAAAATAAAACCAAAAAATAATTTTGCTCAGACCTTGGTCTTTATTGTTTGTGTGTACTACCCCCCAGTACACCATACTGATACTGTCAGAAGTTGCGTTGTGTCTGCAGCTTGCTTCAGACCTTGGCCTAAATTGAATGAAAACATTGTGAGCTGTAAAATGGTCAACATTGTCTGGAAAAGGCTGGAAAAATGTTATTGAGGTTAATATTACTCCAAAAAAACACAAAAATTACGTGATTTGGGTGTTTTTTGACCATTTTTAAAAGAAAATCCAAAGCCTTTCTCTGCCGCTTGACAAAGCCAAATCCAAATCCCGGCGACAGATCCAAATCCAAATCTTCAGCCCCGGCGCCCATCTCTAATATAGATCCCAGTACAGTTAAGAGACTCTTCTTTCCATATATTTCCCATGTTCAGCCTCCTGGTGCCGTGCTGTGATCCTGATTTCTCGCTGAATGAAAGGACCTCGCTTTATATTTCCGCGTTCTCTGTCCGGATATTTGTGTTGTCTGTCTGACTATCTTTGATCAACTTTGAAGAGCAATTTTTAACTTGTTCTTTTCTTTTTTTTTACAATGGTCTGAGATATCCGGAGATTTTGTGTTTAAGGCGCCTAGAGAATTATGCTGCTTTATCTTATATCTATTACTTAACACTTAAGCCTAGAAATAACTCACACTGACACCTTAACTAATAAATAAGACACGGACACCAACTGCGTAAGTTTAAAGGTCATCTAGGATATTTATTTAAAGATGGTATGACCCTAATTGTTTAGGGATGGCAAGAAGAAGCACTTGAGACCAGCACCCTCAAACGCGGATGCCCCTCATGGCGGCGACCAGGTCGCCCCACTCGCTGGCATCACTCAAATAACTTGTGCGTACAGCCCGCTCCGCAGCGGCATGCCACGCCCCTCCTAGGGTCAGACGCGGGCACTTCCAGGAAGTGTCCAGCGCCCCACCGCGTTGAGTCGGGACTCGCCTACCTTCTTGGCAGAGGGGCGGGCCATACCCTACGGAGACCACCTGACACCACACTTGAGTGCTGGTCGAGAGCGCTCAACCGCCGATTGTAAATCAAACTAAATTCAAATTTGGTGAAGGCTCGAAAAGCCCATGTAGCACTTTTAAAAGGGGAGGGGAGGGTGGGAATCCAGACTCAAAGAGGAAGTCCTTCCTGCCTGCTTGCCTATAAGTACCCCTCTCTAAGCTGACGCCCCCCAGCTACCCCATAGGGCAGATCTACCTGCCACTCATTATTTGCCTCAGGCCTTATCTTGACATTCACAACTTTATTTAACTACTGCAAATTCACAGGCTCTTAATTACACTCGAGCCTATGCGGCCCTCGTTACATCTAAGGCGCCTAGAGAATTATGCTGCTTTATCTTATATCTATTACTTAACACTTAAGCCTAGAAATAACTCACACTGACACCTTAACTAATAAATAAGACACGGACACCAACTGCGTAAGTTTAAAGGTCATCTAGGATATTTATTTAAAGATGGTATGACCCTAATTGTTTAGGGATGGCAAGAAGAAGCACTTGAGACCAGCACCCTCAAACGCGGATGCCCCTCATGGCGGCGACCAGGTCGCCCCACTCGCTGGCATCACTCAAATAACTTGTGCGTACAGCCCGCTCCGCAGCGGCATGCCACGCCCCTCCTAGGGTCAGACGCGGGCACTTCCAGGAAGTGTCCAGCGCCCCACCGCGTTGAGTCGGGACTCGCCTACCTTCTTGGCAGAGGGGCGGGCCATACCCTACGGAGACCACCTGACACCACACTTGAGTGCTGGTCGAGAGCGCTCAACCGCCACTGCCTTGGCACTCCTACCCCGCCGGGTTAAACTGTGCCACAAGGCCCGCCACCCTAAAACAACAACCTACGCCCTAACTAACCTAAACTAGTGAGAATGTCCTGCAGAAAAATTGCCATACCGGGGTCCGATAGGTGAACCCCGTCTGGCCTATATAACTTGGGGTTAGTTTTCACAATGGTGGGATGCCTGACTGCCTTACCACCCTTCGTCACTATGTACCTGGACACTGCGTGGTTCACTTTCTTTCTGGCCTTCTCAACAGCCTCTATGCTCCGACACCCCCGCCATGTGAAACGGGGCACTATGTCTGACCATACCAGTAATACACCTGGCCAACGCTCCTGTATCCTCGCCATGTCTTTCTCAATTTGTATGGTCAATGCAATGCCTGTCCGCTTGACCAGGTCATTGCCTCCCAGGTGTATTACCAAAACATCAGGTACTCCTAATCTCCTAGCTTTGGAGACCAGCAGGTCCCACAGGCCATCCCACTGAAAACCCCTGATGCCCAGCCAGTGCACCTCCCGTGCCCTAGACAGCACAGGGGCCGCGGCTGCCAATGGGTGCCTAGCAGCCCAATATATGTACGAGTGCCCCACTAACCAAACCCTGCCCAGAGTCCGTGAGGAAGGGGGAGGGGCTGAAAAAGAGAAAACCTAAGGTTAGCATATAACATTATACTGTAAGACACAACTGGAATGCATTGACTATAGACCCGAGTGAAGGGGAAAAATCTTAAAAAACCTCTGGTGGACTGTTGGGGGGAGCCAATTGTAATTAAGTCCCCTGCAGAGGAAAAAGTAAAAAAATTCCCTTCACACCGTCGATTCCGGGACGCTAAAGTCCCAAAACCGATTGTAAACAATATGTTTTCGGGTCAGCGCAACAGGCGCTATCTACAACTTATCTAACCTTATATATTTCTTATAAGCGGCTGACTTCCACCTCCCCACCGCTTGAACTGAGGATGGTGGAAGCCCCGCTGCGGCTGCGCAAGTTGCCGCCCCGATTCTGAACGAATGCGTTCCATACTCTTTCTCGGGGAGACCCAATGCCGCGACACACCTCCGAAACACAGCCGCAAACTGGAATCGGGTAAGTGGCCCCACCTCTTTGTGTGCCAGGAACTGTGCCGCGGTGCCTGGTCCGCCCGAGACATACTCTTCAGCCAGGGATACAGGGCATATCGCCTTATTGCGGTGCGCTCTCAATGTAATCCAAGCGCCCTTACCCGCTTGGTCTGTCTTAGACCTCCCTATCTTGCAGAGTATCTTCCCCTCACGGAAAACTACATTTTCCTTGAGGAGCCCAGAAGGCGCGCGCTTGTTAGCTGCCACTAACTCGCTTACTCGAAAGGCCCCAAAAAATGCAAAGGAAAAAGCCACCTTGAAGAGCGCTGCCTCATAACTATTCTCTGCCACTCCATTCAGACACTGCATAAGGTCCCCCAGCATGCCCTCATCTACCGGGCGACGTGAGTCTGGAACCCCTGGCTGTGCCCTAGCCCACCCCTTTAGAGCCTTGGATAGTACAAAAGACCTGGTAGGGTCTGGCTTGCCTAGCAACTTGGAATGGAATGCTATCCCAGCCAAAGCCTGCCGTTTTTATAATGTTCCCAGACGAAGGCTAGTAACCGGTCCTCGACCGACTTACCCTCTGCCTCCGGTGAAACCTGAAAGGCTGACCAATCCCTCCAAGCCGCCCCATAAGCTCTACGTGTGGACGGGGCCAAAGATAGCAGGGCCAGTGACTTCATGCCGACTCTATGACCTGCCATACAAGAGGGGGACATCTGAGCCCTGAGACAGCAGCCTCTGGTGCCAGCTCGCGAAATCTCTCGAACTGGAACCTCGAGAGTGCGTCTGCTATACTGTTGTCGACGCCTGGGACGTGTCGGGCCCTAAAGTGTATGTTGTGCTGCAGACAATGCAAAACTAGGTATCTTAGCAGGCGCAATGCTTCTGGCGATGTGGCCCTCTGGTTGTTAACCGCATGTACAACTCCCATGTTGTCGCACCAGAACACTATGTTCCTGTCCGCCAACTGGCTGGCCCACAGCTCGACTGCTACAATTATGGGAAAGAGCTCCAGCAGTAACAGATTTACCGTGAAACCACGGTCTATCCATGACTGTGGCCATGGTGCGCAGCACCATTCTCCCTGCAAGTAGGCCCCAAATCCCGTCGAGCCCGCAGCGTCCGTGTATAGCTGTAGTTCCACACTGGAGGCTGGGTCCGCCGGCCACAGCAGCTCCCTGTAGAACTGCTCCAAGAAACAGGACCAGACCGCTAGGTCACCCTTTATCTCCTGCCCTAGCCTGACTGTATGGTGCGGGTCTCTTACCCCCGCTGTGGCCTTCTCCAGCTTCCTGCAGAACACCCTCCCCATAGGAATGATGCGGCAAGCGAAATTGAAAGATCCCAGCAGCGACTGAATCAGCCGCAACTGGACCCTCCCCTTCCGCCGGCACTCCTCTATCAGCGCCTGCAGCTTTGCCACTTTATCCACTGGCAGCCTGCAACATCCACCCTCAGAGTCTATTTCGATACCCAAATATGATATCACCCTGGTGGGACCCTCTGTCTTGTCAGCTGCTATGGGAACCCCCATGGCTGTCAATATATCTTTGGCCCTTTCCAGAATGCGCTCACATGTGTCGTCATCTCCTGGTCCCACAAAAAGGAAATCATCCAAATAGTGAGCCACCCCTTTGCAGCTCGCACTCTCCTGTATGCACCAAAGCAGGAAAGTGCTGAATCTCTCAAAGTAGGAACAGGAGACCGAACATCCCATGGGCAGGCATTTGTCAATATATATGCCCCCCTCTAACCTGAAACCCATAAAGCGGAATGAAGTGGGGTGCAGTGGGAGCAGCCGGAACGCGGACTCAATGTCCAGTTTCGCCATTAGTGCCCCTTGACCAAAACCCTTAACTATCTCCAGAACTTCATCGAAGAGCTGGTAATGTACACTACACTGTGATTCCGGTATGGCGTCGTTGATCGACCTCCCGGGGGGGTAAGACAAGTGTTGTATTAACCTGTACTTCCCCGGCGTCTTCTTAGGGACTACGCCTAAAGGGGAGAAGCACATGTTGGGCAAGGGTTCGGCCGCAAAGGGGCCCGCCATCCTTCCCAGTTCTATCTCTGCATACACCTTTTGCCTCACAACCCCTGGGAAATCCCTGGCCGATTTCAGGTTTTTATGGGATCTCACTAAAACTGACTCGGGTATGGGTAACTGGAAACCAAACTTAAAACCCTTAAATAAAAACTGTGCCGCCTCCCTATCGGGGTACAAGGCTAGGCGGCGAGCCAACTCGTCCAGAACTATGGGGGAGTGTGCCTTACTTGTTGCTAGGCCCTGCCTCACCCTGTTCCTGGGCCCTTCCGGACTTGCAGGTTTTACCTGAGTGTCCTGCCCCACACCAACGGCACTCGTGCCTGTAGCGGCATTTTGCCCCTCTCTCACATTTCCCGTCGTTAAAGGCAAAACACCTGCCTTTGCCCGGGGTCTTCGCCCCGGGTTTCCCCCCGAGAAAGGGCTTCCTGCCTGTCTGCTCAGTGGATGGCTGGCCTTTCCCAATGACCTCCAGCCATATCTCTACATGTTTGCACCCCATTGGCATGGTTGTCGACCCCTCGTGAGCCCGACGAAACTTCTCGTCATAGTCCCGCCATGCCCCATTCCTGTAGCTGATGAATGTCTCGTTTACCAAAAATAAGTAGCGGAGAACATTCAAATGCTCATCTGGCCTGGTGCTCAGGTAGCACGAGGAAAAGATGAGGAAGCCCCTGAGCCAATTGTGGAAGCTCTTGAATGCGAGCTCCCCATTGGCTGAGGATTTCTTGGCCTTGTCGAATTCCTTTTTCATATCGGCCGTCAAGGTGAAGAAATCCACAAACTTCCCCCTCTTGATCCTCTCTTTAACTCCCCTACGGAGCCCCCTGGCTATAGCTGTATTAGAGCAGTGGACCTTATCCCCAGCCGTATCTGTAACGGGGGGGGGTGGCGCCTCCCTTTGTTTGCGCTTTGTGCCTTTGACCCTCTTAGCCACGGCTCGCGCAACCAACTTTGCAAGCTTGCGCGGGCGCCCAGACTGCCCCTCATCCCCACTACTAGCTGTGGAGTGGTAAGATGATGATTCACATAACGAATTGTCAGTGTTCTCACCATCCGTGGATTCGGCCCCGTCCTCGGGTTCAGCCCCTGCTTCTTGGGCCGGCTTCTCTGAAGGCCTGGGCCTTGCTGATCCGCCAGACTGCCCTTCATCACCGGAGGCGCCCCCGGCGTCCCTGTCGCTTGTGACCGCCATGGCGACCGGGGTAGATGACCTCTGACCCGACCCGGAAACTTGCAGGATTCCTTGCGTGGCTCCCTGTGCCGAGCTCGAGGCCCTCCCGGCCCGGTCTGAACCTGTAGACATGTCGGGAGACAAATGCAATGTATTACCCCCAGAGCCTGAGGTCGCAGAAAAAACAGCCTCTCCCCCGGGTGCCCTACCCCTTTCTGCACTCCCTGCAGGTGTATAGTGAGGGCGCGTAGGGGTGAAATTTGGCTGCTGCCCGTATGGGTGTGGCTGGACCCCACTCTGATAGGGATGCTGCAACCCTGATGCCCAGCTAGGGGTGGGCTGCTGCTGGAATGATGGCCAAGCCGCCCCATAAGGCCCCTGCCCCGCCCCACCTTGTTGGTGGAAATATGGGAAAGATGGCTGCTGCCCCCAGGTAGGCTGGTGTGACATTGGTTGCTGCACTGGTGTGTACCCTGTGTGGCCGGTGGAAACCGCCGTCGGGAAAGGCCAGGCCCCCTGCTGGTGTGTGGTGCCCGTGGGCTGGTGAAACTGCTGGAAACCTGGGTAAAATGCTGTTTGACCTAAACCCTGGTGTCCATGTTGTAAAGGAGCTGAGTGAGGGAACATGCCCTGTGGCGCCTGGTTCTGCCCAGGGCCCTGGTGCCACGCTGCCTGCTGCCCCTGGTAAAACTGAGCCGTGGTAGGCCCCGTGCTATCCCCGTTGCCCCGGGTTAATGCTGGTGGCCCCCCAGAAAAAGCCCCCGTCTGCGGGACAAAACTGCCAGGCAGTATAGGCTCCCCAGTGTGTGCCAGGGAGGCCTGCAGCGTGACCAGTGGCGGCCCCCTTAGCAACGCAGGGAGCCTTGCTGGGCCCCCTGTAATCACCTGCATGGGGCTGGAACTAGTTGTGTGTGGGGTAGATGGCCCCCCTCTGTCCCCATAAGGCAGCGCGTACACGGGGGCCCCAGGATCTGGAGGAGGTGTGCTCATCCCCCCTTGTCCCTCCTCGCGGTGGACCTGCACTCTGTGTACCCTAGCGCCTGGTGACCTAGTGTGGGCAGCCAGCGCCTCGGCCGAGGTGCCTGGCATGCCCCCGCGTGCTGGCGTGCTACCCGCCTCGCTAGACGCGGTCTGACGCTGTGCCCTGGCAGCCGCCGGGGACCGCGTGATCCCCGCGACTTGAGCTCCGCTGCTGGGACTGACTGCTGACAGGGGAACAATTCCGCGCTGCAGCGCCGGGGAGAGAGGGCGCGCAGCCTCGCGCTGGCGCTCTGTGGCCTCAGAGTACTGGGCCATGGCTGGTGTTTTACCACCCCCACGCCCTGCTACAGTGATCAGGGGGCGAGCGGCGTCTGCCAGCCAACGGGGGGGGGGGAGCGCTGCGCTTGGGACGCCCTGACATCTTTAAGTAAAGCAACTAGCTGCAGAACAGAGAAAGTAGAAATACTTAGCTTCGTTTGTCCTTGCGCTTGGTCACACAGGATTGTCTCAGCAGAAATCCAGACTCAAAGAGGAAGTCCTTCCTGCCTGCTTGCCTATAAGTACCCCTCTCTAAGCTGACGCCCCCCAGCTACCCCATAGGGCAGATCTACCTGCCACTCATTATTTGCCTCAGGCCTTATCTTGACATTCACAACTTTATTTAACTACTGCAAATTCACAGGCTCTTAATTACACTCGAGCCTATGCGGCCCTCGTTACATCTTATCTCAAAAGATATTTCCAGAATGAAAATTCTGCCAGATTGATTGATGGATATTTTATCCAGTTAATTTTGGGGTGTGTTTATGTTGGCATCTAATCCTATGTTGGGTTTGTCCCCCCCCCCCCCCTCCCTGTTCCCTGTTATTTCCAATGTCTGTGTATAGTGTTTGATTGTGATTGGAACAGCTCTGTGTTTTCCAATAGTTTATTAGTTATTTATTGGGTTCTCTCTCCTCCTGTCTGTATGAACGCCATAATATTGAATATATTATGTAGCGCTGTTCTCCCGGAAAGGTTTATGTATATTCACCATCACCCTATCACAGAGCACAGGCAGTGGGTGGTAGGCAGGCAGGAGGTGGTAGGCAGGCAGTGGTGTTAGGTACGCAGGGGGTCATATGCAGGCAGGAGGTGGTGTGCAGACAGGGGGTGGTAAGCAGGCAGGAGGTGGTGTGCAGGTAGGAGGTGGTGTGCAGGCAGGGGGTGGTAGACAGGCAGGGGGTACTTGGCAAGCAGAGGGTGGTGTGCAGGCAGGGGGTGATATGCAGGCAGTAGGCGGTATGCAGGCAGAGGGTGGTGTGCAGGCAGAGGGTGGTGTGCAGGCAGGAGGTGGTGTGCAGATAGGGGGTGGTGTGCAGGCAGGAGGTGGTGTGCAGACAGGGGTGGTGTGCAGGCAGGAGGTGGTGTGCAGGCAGGATGTGGTAGGTAGGCAGGGGGTGGTATGCAGGTAGGAGGTGGTGTGCAGGCAGGAGGTGGTATGCAGGCAGTGGGTGGTAGACAGGCAGGGGGTGGTGTGCAGGCAGGAGGTGGTATGCAGGCAGGGGGTGGTATGCAGGTAGGAGGTGGTGTGCAGACAGGGGGTGGTGTGCCGACAGGGGGTGGTAAGCAGGCAGAGGGTGGTGTGCAGACAGGGGGTGGTAAGCAGGCAGAGGGTAGTAGGCAGACAGGGGGTGGTAGGCAGGCAGAGGGTGGTGTGCAGGCAGGAGGTGGCAGAAGGCAGGCAGGGGAGGTATGATCGGCATATGCCAACCTGCTGCGAGCAGACTATCATGTGAGGTCTTTACTGAATCATGCCCACTTTATAAAGGACCTTCCCCATATCAGCCAGCAGACTGCAGACTACATAAACACCTAGCACTGACTATACACTGCACATTATACATTATACACACAGATGTACCCGCACTCATCTGTCATCGGCATGGCGGTTACACTTGGTCTACATTCTCAATGGTGACTGACAGGTGAGATCTACACAATTACATTCTCACCATTATTCTTTAACCTCATTGTAAAACTGACATTTTATTAAATATTATTTTCATCACGTTGCTCCTGTGTCTCCTACATTACTACTGAGGGTGTTTATATATGGATATAATAATGTAGGATGTGACAGTCGGTACACCTCGTATACAGGTAAAGGTCACATCTCTCTGACATATAATGATCTCGTGCTCTCAGTAGATGACACTGGGTAATTAATCTCATGTAGACGCACCAGGCATGGAACTGTTACCCCCAATCTCAGCAGCGTCAGACTTCCCACATTGTCTGCCGGAGAAAGGGAATCAATTCTTATCATTTCTGGTGACATGACGGGATATGAAACACGCGTGTCATGTGTGTTGTTACATTATTATTGTGTTCTCATCGATGGCGCAGTGTAAAGTACAGATAGGGCCATTGAGACAAGAGCTATCTGATAGGGTGGTGATCATGGGGTCCAACTAGGGTAGCCAATACTGGGATTGGGATTGGCAGGATCCAGGGATTTGGCCCCAAAAAGTCCCGGATTTCAATCCCGGGATTGGATACTCTAACTGTACATGCGCAGTCTAATGCTGGGCAGCGTCTGAGCACCATTCAGATGGTGCCCAGCTGATCCCGATTCCAGCGTGCGACCTGTGCAGCGTGACAGTAGGAGGCCACGCTGCGAAAGCCACACTGCTCACTCACATGTTCCTTCGTCCGCCCCTTCTCCTCCTTCGTCCACCCGCCTGCCCCTTCTCCTTCGGCTGCCCGCCCTTTCTCCTTCGCCCACCCACAACTGTGGGGTGCTACTAATGGGGGACTACTAAGTGGATACTTTATTAAATAAAATGCATGCCATATCAGTGCAGAGGTGCTGCCAATTGTGCAATGTCATTTCAGGGGTGCTGCTAAGTGGGCCATATCAGTCCATGGGTGCTGCCCAGTGTGCTATCAGTCATGGGGTGCTGCCAAGTGTGCCGTATAATTCCAGGAGTGCTGCCAAGTAAGCCATTACATTACAAGGGTGATCCTCGTTGGACCATATCAGTCCAGAGGTGCTGCCCTGTGTGCCGTATCAGTCCAGAGGTGCTAACCAAGTGTGCTGTATGATTTTAAGGGAGCCACCCTGTGTGTCATATCAGTCCAGGGGTACTGTTTAGTTTGGCGTATAATTCCAAGGGTGCTTCTAAGTGTGCTGTAAAATTCCAAGGGTGCTGCCAAGTGTGCCGTATCATTCCAGAGGTGCTGCTAAGTCTGCCATATCAGTACAGGGGTGCTGCTTAGTGTGCCATATCAGTACAGAGGTGCTGCTTAGTGTGCCATATCAGTACAGAGGTGCTGCTTAGTGTGCCATATCAGTCCAGGAGTGCTGCTAAGTGTGCCATATCAGTCCAGGAGTGCTGCTAAGTGTGCCATATCAGTACAGAGGTGCTGCTTAGTTTGCCTTATCAGTCCAGGAGTGCTGCTAAGTGTGCCATATCAGTCCAGGAGTGCTGCTAAGTGTGCCATATCAGTACAGAGGTGCTGCTTAGTGTGCCATATCAGCCCAGGGGTGCTGCTTAGTGTGCCATATCAGGCCAGGGGTGCTGCTTAGTGTGCCATATCAGGCCAGGGGTGCTGCTAAGTGTACCGTATCCTTCCAGAGGTGCTGCTAAGTCATATATATGTGTACAGTATCAGTCCAGTGTTTGTGTCGCTAATTTTTGATGCCTAGCTTAGTCATCCAGCTACCTCGGTGCAACCTTTTGGCCTAAAAACAATATTGTAAGCTGTTAAGTTTCCAGAATAGACTATAAATGAGTAGAAATTAATGTTATTGAGGTTAAGAATAGCACTGGAACAAAAACTAAAATAATTCTGTGATTTTAGTTTTTCTTATGATTTTCTTGAAAAAAATACAGATCCAAAAACCAAAATCCACAAGCATGGTTTTGGCAAAACAAATTCCAGATCCAAAACATGAAGGAGATTCTGATCCAAAACACAACATCCCCCCCCTCAAAAAATAAAATGTGTGAGTCAAACCTTTAATTATCAATGGCTGGCCACACCCCCTCTGGGAACTGGCCACACCCAGCTGCACAGTAACCAGGGTTTATGCTATAATGACTGATCCTGGACTTCCAGTGATTCCGTCACCAGCTTTCAGCTACCATGGATCCTATCTCTGTCTTTCACCCCTCCTAACCTCCCACTGCGAGCCACCATACTCCGTTCGGAGGCTTCCGTTATTGATGAGCCCTCCTCTTATCAGGGCCAGTGCAAGGATTGCTAAGAACCCTCGGCAAAGCTGGATAATTATACCTCACCTGCTCCCGTGGTACCCTTACATACAGACATGAATTAGGCCCACAGACCCGAGCCAGTCTTGCAGCTGCAAACAGATGAGCACGCATGCAAAAAAAAAAAAAGCTGCAAGTTGCGGATAGAAAAATCCTCAAATTTGGGGTGTAATTAATTAACTCCACAAACCAGCAAGTCAGCAAGACACTACCCTGACACAGAGCTCAACTGTAACTAAACGAGGAACAGACTAAGGTCATAGAAATTGCTTCTAATTAAAATGAAGTGCTTGGTGCTGTAGATTTAGAAATCCAAAGTTAATTTAAAATATAAAAAAAAGTCTCGGGATGCATAATATCAGGTTCATTACTAAGGAGATGTTATAAAAAGAAAAAAAAAATCAGGCACCAGATTTACCGTATTTATTTTCCTCTAACAAAACAGATGTGACAGAACATATTGTGCACTATATTTAACGTAACCCAAATTAGCGCAGCGTTCTGACTTTGTTGTAATGAGCAGAACATGCGGGAAAAGCTTGGTTCAAACGAGGGCAACCAATGCAAGAAATCCTATATAACTGAAGGCTAACGCTCAGTGGCGTAACGAAAATTTGTGCACTCCCCCTGCCCAAAAAAAGGTTCAACGGCGGGACCGCAGCCATCACCAGGTCTGTTGCTGCTCTGCTGCTAGCCCGCCAGGACCAGCAGGTCTAGCTGTCTGCAGTTCTGGTGCTCCTCCTGATGGAATGAAACATTTTCCCAGCCAATTTCAGTATTTCAGCTGTATGTCTCCTCAGCCAGACAGCCATTGCCCCCTAACCCCCCCCCCATAAGACTACATCAGTGTAGAAGTGTAGAAGAGAGCACATCTCCACGAAGCAGCGCAATAGCCACTGTACTGCCGTTCTTTCCCTCCACATACTATGTAGTTTGACAAACACGAACCGGCGAAAGAAAAGTGACGTGCGGTGAGGTCAGTGGCTGGTGAGGCATGTCCTGCCACCACCGCTCTCTCCCTCCTGGCCTGTACAGCACTGACAGGTGATACTGTAGATTAGGTGGGGGGCCCAGAACCTTAATTGTACAAGGCCCCAAGATTTCTGTTGCCGGCCCTGCTCCCTGTCCCCTTTTCCAGTGAGCCGGAAAGTAGGGAGAGAGATGAGAGAGACAGCTGCAGCCTGTCCTCTCTCTCCCTCTTGTCTATTTTTGTCACGGGGATGTAACCACGCCCTCTCCCAGAGGCCCCCCCCCATCCATTTTACCAGGGACTGGCCAACCTGTCGCCGCCCCTGTACAGAAGCCTTAGAGAGTGATACAGTGGAGAGATAAAGCACCAGTGAATCAGCTCCAGTCCTAACGGTGATATTACAGGCTGTGTTTGAACAATGACAGTTGGGAGCTGAGTGGCTGCTACGTTCTCTTTCTTCAACATTTAACCCAGGATTTTCGGGACCCTCCCTGCCATTCCGGGAGGGTAAGCAACCCTGATTTAACCCATCTTCCTCACAGTCCTAATGTTGTGAGTGAGTGGTTCCTCCGGTATGCGAGACGAGGAACCTATTAATATTACCCTGACGCGATGACATCTTTCCCAGACTTGTTTATTTTGCATTAGTAACAAATTCTGAAAATATTGATATTTCATGCGCGCGGCGAGACGCGCTCGATAGAAACAAATGTCTGCGGACGCGGAATGTATAGTTTGATAAATGGTTCTTGCCTGCATGATTTAGCAATGTAATGTGTAATTGTGGAAGATATAGTTTAGGTTTAATCTTGTTACAATGTGAAAGCTGGTGGGATCGCGCGCCGCGTCTGCGGGAAGGGAAGAGGGAATGCTTTCATTAGGGCCTAAATGTTATTTGACAACCGAAAATGAAGTAATAAAGTAAATAAATGCTGATTTTATGAAGGTGTGCAGGTGGGGGAACCAGAGAGGGTTCCTGAGCTGATTCCATTTGTTACATTACGGTGTGTGAGGCCCAATACACTGAAAAAAGGAAGAGGCGCACAATAGTGTAGTATTTTGTAAGTAAAAGACAAACTTTACTAGACAAATAGCATTCACGTAATAAGTACATGTGTTATAACCAAATAACACAAAAAGCACGTGTATAGAGATGGTATTATCGCCAATAGATCCAGGCAGTGCTTTAGACAAAGTGATGTACTCCAGCCTTACTCCCGGACCTTGCCGCGTCACCACATTGCCGCGTCACAGATAGTGTCCTTATTTATTTATTTATTTACAGGTTCTTATATAGCGCAGCAGATTCCGTTGCGCTTTACAATAGTAGACAGTGATAAAACAAACTGGGTAACAACATACAGACTTGGAGGTAGGAGGGCCCTGCTGCAAGCTTACAATCTATAGGACTTAAGCCCCGGCCAATCACAATTCATCGTAATAGACTTCGTCAGACACCCACCGACGAAGTCTCTACCGACGCATTTCTCTCTGCACATGTTACATCTGCCCCCTGTAGTGCAGCATGGTTTTGTCCATTAAAGAGAGAATTTGCTTTTGCGGGTGAACCAGAATCAGGCCCTATGAGTGTTGTCACTCAGTTCACATCGGACACATCTAATACATAATTCCCCTATTACCATGTACCCTCTGCTCGCTACAAGCGCCCAGACTTAGATGCCGCAGCCCAGCCTGCGCCTAATCCCGATACAGTTGGAAATCCTTTAGTCTCGTGGTGAAAGCTATCTGCTAAGACGGAACAATCATCTTCTTCAGAGCAGCACAAGGAGGCGAATCCTCCGCACAGAGATGATGTCAGTGTAAATCCCCAGCTCTGGAGCAGAGCCGTGGTGGGTGTGACAGGGACAATACAACGGGTCTGCCCGGCGCTGATAACTGCGCCATCGCAGCTGATAAGTGTGAGGATCAATAGAGGCAAAAACAAAGCGAGTATCTGTCACAGGCGCCGGGGAGATTGATCACCCGTATTACCCAAACACAAAAGAGGAAAAGTTGTGTCTTCCTGTGCCAGTCGGCGAGAGGGAAATATAACGCCAACGCACAACACACACACGTCTGATGACAGAACTGTGGGGCGATGGAGATTGTCTCCTGCTTTATTACTGTGGGTGACCCCTCTCTCTCTCTCTCTCTCTCTCTCACCCAGCACACCTATATCTGGGGTGAATGTGGTATGTAACTGGTTAAATAAAAGTAACACAAGTTCCGCACT
This sequence comes from Crinia signifera, assembly GCF_055691185.1. NCBI lineage: Eukaryota > Metazoa > Chordata > Amphibia > Anura > Myobatrachidae > Crinia > Crinia signifera. The sequence continues at coordinate 284,304,506 of NC_139222.1, read as the reverse complement.
CACCACCTATATTACAGATACTTTGTATTGTCCATACTATAAACAGAGAATGTTATTTTCCATTGTTGCAACAAATGTCCAACTGCACCAAAGTCTTCCCTATCTGCTCAGTGCTACTCTATAATTACAAACATGACACTCCAGTCCGCCAATGACCGGCTCCTCTGCTAAACCATCTATAATACCCCCTAGCAGAAATCATCCTCGCGGACAGTATATGGGATTGAATCTTTGGCCACAGTTTTATTTACCTTGATGCAGGGTGAGGACAGAGAGCGATGCGCAAGGCGGCCACCTATCAATGATCCTCATTGATTTATGTTGGATGCGGGCCCCTGCATACGCTCTAGGCCCTCAGCTACGCCCCCTTTCTATGGAGCGAGCCCCCAGCAAGGACCCTCCCCTGGCATCCCGCCATAGACAGCCGGCTCCCCCACTCATCATGCCTTGCACGCCGCTTCTTACCACCATTGAGGTTCCCTCCACCTGCCCGTGAGACATTGCCACCTGTAGGAAGGACAGCGGGAAAGTCTCCAAATAGTGGGACTGTCCTGCCAAAATCAGGACAGTTGGGAGGTATGGGAATGCTTCTCAGGACCTTCAGTGTCGCGCAGTGTGTGTGTGTGTGTGTGGGGGGGGTAGTCCGGGGGGGGTGGGTGGGGAGTCCCCCCTGCCTTCCACATGTGCAAAGTGTCTATTCACTGTGAGAGAGGGGCTGGGGGCATGGGCAGCAGCTCTCAGAACTGTAACCATGCCCCCACAGCGGCAGAAAATGGGGGTGTAGCCTCATGGGAGTGCTACTGTCCCAGACCATGCCCCCGGGTCACTAGGTCACCCCCCCCAAAAAAAATTGGGAGCACGCAGACATCATTCCTTCCTTCCAGCAGATCAGTCAGTGTCATATGCCAACTGGGGTGTGGCCAGTGGCAGAACTTTTGGGTGGTGAGGCCAGGAGCAAAAATGTTATTTGGGGTCCACCTCAACCCTCCCCTCCACCTCAATCCTAGTTTACAATATGCAAATCAGCAGTGGGTGACAGGGGGCCAGATGTACTAAGCTTCAAAAGTGATCAAATGGAGAGTGATAACCAGCCAGCCAATCAGAGCTTCTGCCTGACATGTCACAGGCGGTGTTTGAAAAATGTCAGACAGGAGTGAAATTTTGAAGCAATTGGAGAATGCATGCTGCAAGACCTTAGGGGAAATTTACCAAAATGGGAGTTCTATATCAGATGGGATGTTGCAATCAGATACTATCTATTATCTTCTAGAATGTTCTAAATAAATAAGTAGCTTCTGATTGGTTGCCCATAGCAACATCCCATGTTACACACCCCGATGTTGTGCACCTCACATATGTACTGTCAATTGTACGTTCACCCTCAGATTTTGCCATTTGTTTCAGATTCCTTCTATATATTACATAAGCGTTGCTACCGGAGAAGGCGGTTTGCTGTTCCGTACAGTCTTCATTAAGTTTACGGTTCTAATTGGTGTTTTGTGAGAATATGAGGTCCCTTTATTGAGCCCTTCACAGCTGCCGCACGTAGTGTTACATCAGCACCATCTATCTCCGATAGCAACTGCACCGGTCGTAACTGCTGACAGACCTTTAAATTACACTAAATAAAAATGTTTCCAGACTCCCTCTTCTGGTAATTAGATCAGGGTTTTAGATGTTTGCAAATGAGCTGAAATTTCATGTAACCTTTAGAAAGCTTTATTTTTATTCTTGTTTGCGTTCTTAGTGGAGGAAACTTTTAACGAGTTTCATACTTAGTGAGATTGTTAGTAAATATCAGTCTGAAAAAATAATTCATAGGTAAATCTACTAAAATGGTATTTCTATTGAAGATGGGATGTCTAATCAGATTCTACTATTTATTTAATTGGGCCTAATTAATGTTTGTACGCCATGACGTATTATGGTGCAATTGTGTTATTATCATCAGACTGCGCATGTCCTGTGATCGCAACGCGCATGCGTGAAGGGGATAATTGCATCCTGCAGGAGGCTCCTGTTTCAGGTATAAATCTCCTGCTGCCCGGCATTAACCTCCTAATCCCATGAATTCTTCAGAATCTGTCATTGGTGCCACTATAGAGTTTCCTTACAGTGATTTGCTGCAATCATTGTTCATTGTTGTAGCTGCTATGGAGTCCCTGCTGACTGCTGTGATTATACCTCTTGTGGGATCTCCTGACAGGAGAGATAGCAGTATATGATCACACAGGGTCTTTGTTACCTGTGCTGGTGTGCACTTACCCATAACATGCTGCTGCTGTTAGCTGTTTCTTTAGTTAAAGACATTTGTTTAATTCGAGTACCTGATGTCTATAATGATGTTGGCTAATGTTATAACGGTAATAAAAAGAGCACATCCAATAAATATAAATAAATATAGGTTGTGCCTATAAGTTGCACAAATAAAATAATTAATACAGTGGCGGGCGGTGATTACCTGTTTGCTCGCAGCCTAGTGAACAGGCCTGAATGAGGCCGTTTCATACTTTTTATGTTTATATACTGTGCGCGGAGCTGCGGATCTCCTGTAGCACCAAATAAATAAAACTTAATAATAATGTTTGCTATGGCAGGGAAAGCACAAGTCACACAAGTGCCCTCTGTGGAGCGGCGGATCGCGCTGGTGGTAATAATAAGAGAGACACCGTAGATGCAGGAACACAATGAGCCATAAAGCAGCAGTAGATTATGTTGCAGCGAATTTAAATAAAAGGCAGAAAATAAAAGTTACTCTCCAAAGTGATTGAGGTGTTTTTTATAGACTCTAATTAAAACAACAGAAAAAAAAAGCCCTGTCTCAGCTGATCGGGATTTGCATCGCTGCTAAGACCTCTGAGTAATGAGGGATTAGGGAAAAAAATGACCTCAGCAAAAGAAAACCGGCGAGAAAGCAAAACGCAGCCGCGCCAGACACTAAACTGTGTGTGTCCGATGGTGCAAACTTGTATCATTCAGCTGCGTTCAATTTTACTATTGGCGTTATTGAGTTTGTGTGGGATTAAAGTATCATTTATGTGTCATTGACTCCTCAGAGGTCTCTGCGGTAAATCACGGGGAATCTATGATTACAGAATGGGAGGTTTTATTGTGTTGTTGTCAATCTCACCTCCGTGACCCCAAGTTTGCAGTTTTATAGTGTCAGCTTTCCTGGCGCTTCCTTGGCTGCCAATAAGAGACATCCCATAATAATACACTATGCGCACGGTAACGCCACCCGTACAGTCGTTTAGTTGTAGTTCACTTTAAGACAATGCTCTGTTGTAGAGATGGGCAAAACGGGTCACTAACGAGAGCTGGGATCCAACAGATCACTCCGTGCAAAAGATCCGGATCTTTTGCACGAGTCGTCGGTTCACTTTGAAAGAAGGGGTGATTTGATAACGAAGCATAATTTGTTTTACAATCATTTTTTGCCTTTTTTTAACTTTTTTTTTTTTAAAACAGTGAGCTGAACAAATAAGAACATACATGACCGAGTAAAACACTGATCGATGGCTGGGTGCAGAATCGCCATCGATGGCAACCATCGATGGCATCTGCACCGATGGCCATCCCTAGCAGCAGCAGCCTTGTTATTCTGTCTTTCACTTGCAGTCGCAGCACTGTACTCAGTCTCCGGAGTCAGTACATCTCAGCTGCCACAGGTGGCAGTGCTGAGCTAAGGCAAATGCATTGTAATGAAAAACGAAACTGAAAGTAAAAGAACGACGGTTCACGTTTTGGGGATCGGCGGCTCCCTCAGTCTTTTATGGGATCCGTTCAAAAGACCTGCTTCGTTCACGAACGACCCATCTCTACTTTCTTGCCGGATGCTGATTGGACCAAACCACGGCGGAATATCTGTTAGTAACCGTTATTTCCACAGGAGAAGGGTGGATAAATAATCACAGTATACTGTAGGTAATGACACTGCTTCTAAACATCTGTTCATTTTAAATCATGGAGGGGGGTGTTCCGCTGCCTGCTCGGTTAGACAACTGATGTCACATGACGTAAGAGCCCGCCCCCTGTGTAACGATATGCAAGTGATAAGTACCTCCTGGGTGAATGGTGAGAAACCGTTGAATGAGCGCTGTAAAGGGCGTGGGGAGAAGAGGCCGCTGATGATGTTGAAATGCTGTTTCCTGGACTCACTTTTCAGAGCGAAGGCTGAACAAATCATTCATTAGTAGTAAATATGAAATAATCACATACTGTAGATACCGTATGTGCAGGATTAGATATACAATATTCCGCCATCCTTCTACCGCCAACACTTCCCAAGGACAGGTCGCTGTAAAACAAAGTGTAGACTAAAATCTATTATTCTCCCTAGATTTATGTAGAGAACAGTGACGTGTTCTGCGCTATGAAAGAATTGTTTGTCAAAGACCTTCAACCATTTGTTTATACATTCCGCATTTTTACCGGTCAGAAAAATCAGCGTGAGGCTGTTATTATATTACGCTCCAACATTACAACCTGTCACCCTGTACACTAAAATAATGATTCCCTTCCCCATTAACTGCCTCGGAACTGGACGGTTTAGGGACGGAATGCTCTAAACAGAAAATGCAGTAAAAAAAACACGTTATCAGGGTTTAGACCGCATTTTCGGATGCTCTAATGCTCCTCTGTTGGAGCAGCACTGTGAAGGGAATCGGCAGCTTTTGCAGGCGATACCCTATAGAAGTCTATGGGCTTCTCTCCGCAGCGCTGTGTGAGGGGTCCGTCAGCCCAGCATGGCCCGCGGCCGGCGCTGTCACTTTGTGCATGCGCAGAGGGACCCCCGGTTCTCAAACCCAGAAGTCCATTGACGGAGCAAAGGACAACTCATATCGCAAGATCTGTCATACTGCCTTACTAATCGCATATGTTAGCGCATATTCAAATTCAACTGTCGAATCTGTCAGGCTTCAATGCTGTCAGAAACGGCTGCAGTGAATAGATGTGCGCACACGTTGTATACCCCCTATATATTAATATCAGAGGGACGACTTTTCTGAGTGACTTATTTTTATTATTTTGGGTTTTGTAATTGGTTGCTTCGTTTTGGAGTTATGTCAACGACTGACAATTACAATGCATCACCATTGTGCTCTGGAAAATGTGACAGTTGGTGAACTTTTAAAGTGCACCTGCTGTGTGACCATGTGAATAACCCCCTTGGACCCATCTACTTCAGAGCGTATTATGTGCCGCGGTGCTGCAGACTGCTTTTGCAGAGCAATGGGCAGTAGGTGGAATATGAAAAAAAACGACCCTTTTGTATAAAAACGAGTTGCACTCGGTTGACCTTCTCGAGTGTCATTTTTATTTCTCATAGAACATTTGATGACATGTGACGTCCCAATTTCTACCACATCTCTGCACGTCCCCCGCTGAACGCAAATAGTTTTTGAAAACGAAAAAAATGATCTACCATGGAGAAAGGAGATTGGTGTGAGGGAAAACATGAGACGTGTTTCATTGTGGTACTGAGCCTGTCTTCCTCTTAGAGTTTTGAATTAATTAAGCCTGCTAATGAGACATAATTCTTAAATCTGTACTCCTAAAACGAGTTCCTGCTGCTTCCAGCGAAAGGTTCTGAGTCCTGTTATAATCCCTGGTTTATATAACATATAGCGGCTAGCGAAAGCGTACAAAGCCGTAATTAACTTATTAGACGTATAATTAGCCTCTTCCCCCTCGACTCTGTGAGGTGTGCCGCCAGTTTATCAAGCGGCTTTTCCCAAGGGTCATGCGGAGTCTTCCTGGGAAATCGGAACTGACAGTGGTTGCATAGTGATATACTGTAGTTCCCTGGTTCTGCCAGTGAGTCAGGCCGCAGCGCTGCTGCCATGATACAATAATGCCCTGACTACAGTATATTGGGCACTGGCGTCTTACTGAGGACAGTACATTTATTTAGCTGAAACGGAAAAATGATTCTTTAGCAATAAAAGTCGCCTTGCGGTACATAAATGTTCTGTTGATCTGAGATTGGTCCCTAATGGCTTACGCTCACCAAGACGTTGGAATGCTGGATGATCACCGATCATCAATGTATTGGGCTGGGCACTGTCAGTGGATGCAGTTGATCAATGTTCTTTGTACTGCGCACGTGCTTAAGTCGCGCCGTGCACACCTTCCAGCTTTGCACACGTAGGACTGTTGTAAGATGCAGCAAGCGGGTGTCTCAGCTGTTGGAGAATCAGATGTAGCATATAGACCCAGGTGTGGCCGTTTTCATGTCCACCTGAGAATCTGACCGAGTTTATGATAACACTCCAGAACTGATTTCCCAGTATGTACCATTGAGGACAATGGGGCAGATGTATTAAGCCTGGCGAAGAGATAAACTGGAGATAAAGAGGAAGGAGATAACGCACCAGCCAATCAACTTCCAACTGTCATATTTCAAGCACAGCTGATTGGCTGGTGCGTTATCTCCTTCCACTTTATCTCCAGTTTATCTCTTCTCCAGGCTTAATACATCTGCCCCAATGCCTATTATCCGTAACATTGGCTGCCGGGAGAGATATGAGCCTCAGCTGTTATCAATATTATTATTTATTACCGGTTATTTATATAGCGCACACATATTCCGCAGAGCATATTTGGTTATTCATATCAGACCCTGCCCCAGTGGAGCATACAAACTATGGGGCCCATTTACTAAAATAATTTTTTACTAAAATAATGTAAAAAGGCCAGTGTGTGTGTCTGATGGACCCGGCCAGTGTGATCAGCTGTGTGTGTGTGTGTCCGATGGACCCGGCCAGTGTGTGTGTCCGATGGACCCGGCCAGTGTGTGTGTCCGATGGACCCGGCCAGTGTGATCAGCTGTGTGTGTGTGTGTCCGATGGACCCGGCCAGTGTGTGTGTCCGATGGACCCGGCCAGTGTGTGTGTCCGATGGACCCGGCCAGTGTGATCAGCTGTGTGTGTGTGTCCGATGGACCCGGCCAGTGTGTGTGTCCGATGGACACGGCCAGTGTGATTAGCTGTGTGTGTGTCCGATGGACCCGGCCAGTGTGATCAGCTGTGTGTGTCTGATGGACCCGGCCAGTGTGATCAGCTGTGTGTGTCCGATGGACCCGGCCAGTGTGATCAGCTGTGTGTGTCCGATGGACCCCGCCAGTGTGATCAGCTGTGTGTGTGTCCGATGGACCGGCCAGTGTGATCAGCTGTGTGTGTGTGTCCGATGGACCCGGCCAGTGTGATCAGCTGTGTGTGTGTGCACAATGGACCCGGCCAGTGTGATCAGCTGTGTGTGTGTGTCCGATGGACCCGGCCAGTGTGATCAGCTGTGTGTGTGTCCGATGGACCCGGCCAGTGTGATCAGCTGTGTGTGTGTCCGATGGACTCGGCCAGTGTGATCAGCTGTGTGTGTGTGTCCGATGGACCCGGCCAGTGTGATCAGCTGTGTGTGTGTGCACAATGGACCCGGCCAGTGTGATCAGCTGTGTGTGTGTGTCCGATGGACCCAGCCAGTGTGATCAGCTGTGTGTGTGTCTGATGGACCCGGCCAGTGTGTTCAGCTGCGTGTGTCTGATGGACCCGGCCGGTGTGATCAGCTGTGTGTGTCCGATGGACCCGACCAGTGTGATCAGCTGTGTGTGTCCGATGGACCCGACCAGTGTGATCAGCTGTGTGTGTGTGCACAATGGACCGGGCAGTGTGATCAGCTGTGTGTGTGCACAATGGACCCGGCCAGTGTGATCAGCTGTGTGTGTGTCCGATGGACCCGGCCAGTGTGATCAGCTGTGTGTGTGTGTCCGATGGACCCGGCCAGTGTGTGATCAGCTGTGTGTGTCCGATGGACCCGACCAGTGTGATCAGCTGTGTGTGTCCGATGGACCCGGCCAGTGTGATCAGCTGTGTGTCTGATGGACCATGCCAGTCTGATTGTTAGGGACACGGGATATCTCGCCAACCCTAACTCCGTTGTCACCTCTTGGAGTTGGCGGATGCGTGCTAAGCTAACCTTCACCAATAATAGCCGCGTTCGTGGGAGCCCGTTAGTCAGGTTCCCACCCCGATGCCACCTGGTCTTACTAGTGACAACGCAGCCGCAAAGGCCAGAGGTAAACAAGGGGAAAGCTACCTAACAACCAAGAGGCGAGAACTACCCTGCCCTACGGAGGAGGGTGCCAGCGGATAGCAATCTAAGCTGGAACCCGCTATGCCAATGCTGCTGGCAACGGGTAAGACAATACACAGTAGCCAAACTGACAGGTGTAACAATACACAAGGTAGACCCAATAAGATAATGCTAACAGGTGTAACAATACACAGTATGCTGACACAATAAGTACTGCTGACGGGTGTAACAATACACAGTATGCTGACACAATAAGTACTGCTGACGGGTGTAACAATACACAGTATGCTGACACAATAAGTACTGCTGACAGGTGTAACAATACACAGTATGTTGACACAATAAGAACTTGATGAGTAAGGAGACAAAGAGTGGGAATCTCCCAACTTATCTGACAACAGAGGGATCAGCAGGCAGAAACAGACAAGGATCCTGGAGGCAGTCAGGAACAGGTCACTGGAAACAGAAGCCAAATGCTGAGTGGAGCCTGGAACCGGGAACACTCTGGACACCAGATCAAGAGCTATAGCCGGCGTCTGAGTGTCCCGGCCATTCAGTTTAAATAGCGCGCCAAGCGCTACCCTGACGCTGCGTGCGGCGTCATGTACACCCCTTCCTCCCTGCGGCCGCCAGGCGTCCCCCGTCGCCTTGGCAACCGCTGCGGCAGGGGAGGAAGGGGTTGTACGCAGGCAGCCTGACGTCCGTCAGCGTCCGCCGGAAGCTCCCGGCTGGTGACGCGACGGCGTCGAGGTAACCCGGCAACCGCCTGGACGGCATTAGAGGAGACTGCCGGGCGAGCGGAGGCGCTGCCCGTGCAGCTCCTAACACTGATCAGCTGTGTGTGTCTGATGGACCCGGCCAGTGTGATCAGCTGTGTGTGTCTGATGGACCCGGCCAGTGTGATCAGCTGTGTGTGTCTGATGGACCCGGCCAGTGTGATCAGCTGTGTGTGTCTGATGGACCCGGCCAGTGTGATCAGCTGTGTGTGTCTGATGGACCCGGCCAGTGTGATCAGCTGTGTGTGTGTCTGATGGACCCGGCCAGTGTGATCAGCTGTGTGTGTCCGATGGACCCGGCCAGTGTGATCAGCTGTGTGTGTCCGATGGACCCGGTCAGTGTGATCAGCTGGGTGTGTGCAATGGACCCGGCCAGTGTGATCAGCTGTGTGTGTGTCTGATGGACCCGGCCAGTGTGATCAGCTGTGTGTGTGTCTGATGGACCCGGCCAGTGTGATCAGCTGTGTGTGCACAATGGACCCGGCCAGTGTGATCAGCTGTGTGTGTGTCCGATGGTCCCGGCCAGTGTGTCCAGCTGTGTGTGTCCGATGGACCCGGCCAGTGTGATCAGCTGTGTGTGTGTGCACGATGGACCCGGCCAGTTTGATCAGCTGTGTGTGTCTGATGGACCCGGACAGTATGATCAGCTGTGTGTGCCGCTGGACCCGACCAGTGTGATCAGCTGTGTGTGTGAGCACGATAGAACCGGCCAATGTGATCAGCTGTGTGTGTGTCTGATGGACCCGGCCTGAGTGATCACCTGTGTGTGTCTGATGGACCCGGCCAGTGTGATCAGCTGTATGTCCGATGGACCCCGCCAGTGTGATCAGCTGTGTGTGTCTGATGGACCCGGCCAGTGTGATCAGCTGTGTGTCTGATGGACCATGCCAGTGTGATCAGCTGTGTGTGTCTAACGGACCCGGCCAGTGTGATCAGCTGTGTGTGTCCGATGGACCCGGCCAGTGTGATCAGCTGTGTGTGTCCGATGGACCCGGCCAGTGTGATCAGCTGTGTGTGTTCGATGGACCCGGCCAGTGTGATCAGCTATGTGTGTCTGATGGACCCGGCCAGTGTGATCAGCTGTGTGTGTGTCCGATGGACCCGACCAGTGTGATCAGCTGTGTGCATCCGATGGACCCGGCCAGTGGGATCAGCTGTGTGCGTCCGATGGACACGGCCACCTGACCAGTGTGATCAGCTGTGTGCGTCCGATGGACCCGACCAGTGTGATGAGCTGTATGCGTCCTATGATCCCAGCCAGTTTGATCAGCTGAATGCATCCGATGGACCCGGCCAGTGTGATCAGCTGTGTGTGTGTCTGATGGACCCGGCCAGTGTGATCAGCTGTGTGTATGATGGACCCGGCCAGTGTGATCAGCTGTGTGTGACTGATGGACCCGGCCAGTGTGATCAGCTGTGTGTGTCTGATGGACCCGGCCAGTGTGATCAGCTATGTGTGTTTCCTGGACCCTGCCAGTGTGATCAGCTGTGTGTATGATGGACCCGGCCAGTGTGATCAGCTGTGTGTGACTGATGGACCCAGCCAGTGTGATCAGCTGTGTGTGTCCGATGGACCCATCCAGTGTGATCAGCTGTGTGCATCCAAAGGACCCGGCCAGTGGGATCAGCTGTGTGCGTCCGATGGACACGGCCACCTGACCAGTGTGATCAGCTGTGTGCATCCGATGAACACGGCCAGTTTGATCAGCTGTGTGCATGTGATGATCCCGACCAGAGTTATCAGCTGTGTGTGTCCGATGGATCTGGCCAGTGTGATCAGCTGTGTGTGTCTGATGAACCCGGCCAGTGTGATCAGCTATGTGTGTTTCCTGGACCCTGCCAGTGTGATCAGCTGTGTGTGTCTGATGGATCCAGCCAGTGTGATCAGCTGTGTGTGTCCGATGTGTGTGTGTCTGATGGACCCGGCCATTGTGATCAGCTGTGTGCATGTGATGAACCCGACCAGAGTTATCAGCTGTGTGTGTCCGATGGACCCAGCCAGTGTGATCAGCTGTGTGTGTCTGATGGTCCCGGCCAGTGTGATCAGTGTGTGTCCGATGGACCTGGCCAGTGTGATCAGCTGTGTGTGTGTGATGGACCCGGCCAGTGTGATCAGCTGTGTGTGTGTGTGTGTGATGGACCCGGCCAGTGTGATCAGCTGTGTGTGTCTGATGAACCCGGCCAGTGTGATCATCTGTGTGTGTCTGATGGACCCGGCCAGTGTGATCAGCTGTGTGTTTCCTGGACCCTGCCAGTGTGATCAGCTGTGTGTGTCTGATGAACCCGGCCAGTGTGATCAGCTTTGTGTGTCTGATGGATCCAGCCAGTGTGATCAGCTGTGTGTGTCCGATGGACCCGGCCAGTGTGATCAGCTGTGTGTGTCTGATGAACCCGGCCAGTGTGATCAGCTATGTGTGTTTCCTGGACCCTGCCAGTGTGATCAGCTGTGTGTGTCCAATGAACCCGGCCAGTGTGATCAGCTGTGTGTGTCTGATGGATCCAGCCAGTTTGATCAGCTGTGTGTGTCTGATGGACCCGGCCAGTGTGATCAGCTGTGTGTGTCCGATGGACCCGGCCAGTGCAATCAACTGTGTGTTTCTGATGGACCCGGCCAGTGTGATCAGCTGTGTGTCCCCGATGGACCCAGCCAGTGTGATCAGCTGTGTGTGTCTGATGGACCCGGCCGGTGTGATCAGCTGTGTGTTTCCGATGGACCCGGCCAGTGTGATCAGCTGTGTGTGTCCGATGGACCCGGCCAGTGTGATCAGCTGTGTGTGTCCGATGGACCCGGCCGGTGTGATCAGCTGTGTGTTTCCGATGGACCCGGCCAGTGTGATCAGCTGTGTGTGTCCGATGGACCCGGCCAGTGTGATCAGCTGTGTGTGTCTGATGGATCCAGCCAGTGTGATCAGCTGTGTGTGTCCGATGGACCCAGCCAGTGTGATCAGCTGTGTGTGTGTCTGATGGACCCAGCCAGTGTGATCAGCTGTCTGTGTCCGATGGACCTGGCCAGTGTGATCAGCTGTGTGTGTCTGATGAACCCGGCCAGTGTGATCAGCTATGTGTGTTTCCTGGACCCTGCCAGTGTGATCAGCTGTGTGTGTCTGATGAACCCGGCCAGTGTGATCAGCTGTGTGTGTCTGATGAACCCGGCCAGTGTGATCAGCTGTGTGTTTCCTGGACCCTGCCATTGTGATCAGCTGTGTGTGTCTGATGGACCCGGCCAGTGTGATCAGCTGTGTGTTTCCTGGACCCTGCCATTGTGATCAGCTGTGTGTGTCTGATGGACCCGGCCAGTGTGATCAGCTGTGTGTTTCCTGGACCCTGCCATTGTGATCAGCTGTGTGTGTCTGATGGATCCAGCCAGTTTGATCAGCTGTGTGTGTGTGATGGTCCCGGCCAGTATGATCAGCTGTGTGTGTCTGATGGACCCGGCCAGTGTGATCAGCTGTGTGTGTCCGATGGATCCAGCCAGTGTGATCAGCTGTGTGTGTCCGATGGACCCGGCCAGTGCAATCAACTGTGTGTTTCTGATGGTCCCGGCCAGTGTGATCAGTTGCGTGTGTCTGAAGGACCCGGCCAGTGTGATCAGCTGCGTGTGTCTGATGGACCCGGCCAGTGTGATCAGCTGTGTGTCCGCGATGGACCCAGCCAGTGTAATCAGCTGTGTGTCCCCGATGGGCCCAGCCAGTGTGATCAGCTGTGTGTTTCTGATGGACCCGGCCGGTGTGATCAGCTGTGTGTGTCTGATGGACCCGGCCGGTGTGATCAGCTGTGTGTGTCAGATGGACCAGGCCAGTGTGATCAGCTGTGGGTCTGATGGACCCGGCCAGTGTGATCAGCTGTGTGTGTCTGATGGACCCGGACAGTGTGATCAGATGTGTGTCTGATGGACCCGGCCAGTGTGATCAGCTGTGTGTGTCTGATGGACCCGGCCAGTGTGATCAGCTGTGTGTGTCTGATGGACCCAGCCAGTGTGATCAGCTGTGTGTGTCCGATGGACCCGGCCGGTGTGATCAGCTGTGTGTGTCCGATGGACCTGGCCGGTGTGATCAGCTGTGTGTGTCTGATGGACCCGGCCAGTGTGATCAGCTGTGTGTGTTCGATGGACCTGGCCAGTGTGATCAGCTGTGTGTGTCCGATGGACCTGGCCAATGTAATCAGCTGTGTGTGTCTGTTGAACCCGGCCAGTGTGATCAGCTATGTGTGTTTCCTGGACCCTGCCAGTGTGATCAGCTGTGTGTGTCTGATGGACCCGGCCGGTGTGATCAGCTGTGTGTGTCCGATGGACCCGGCCAGTGTGATCAGCTGTGTGTGTCCGATGGACCCGGCAAGAGTGATCAGCTGTGTGTGTCCGATGGACCTGGCCGGTGTGATCAGCTGTGTGTGTCTGATGGACCCGGCCGGTGTGATCAGCTGTGTGTCCGATGGGCTCGGCCAGTGTGATCAGCTGTGTGTTTGATGGACCCGGTCAGTGTGATCAGCTGTGTGTGTCTGATGAACTCGGCCAGTGTGATCAGCTATGTGTGTTTCCTGGACCCTGCCAGTGTGATCAGCTGTGTGTGTCGGATGAACCCAGCTAGTGTTATCAGCTATGTGTGTTTCCTGGACCCTGCCAGTGTGATCAGCTGTGTGTGTCTGATGAACCCGGCCAGTGTGATTAGCTGTGTGTGTCTGATAGACTCGGCCAGTGTGATCAGCTGTGTGTGTCTGATGGACCCGGCCAGTGTGATCAGCTGTGTGCGTCTGATGGACCCGGCCAATGTGATCATCTGTGTGTCTGATGGACCCGGCCAGTGTGATCAACTGTGTGTCTGATGGACCCGGTCAGTGTGATCAGCTGTGTGTGTGTCTGATGGACATGGCCAGTGTGATCAGCTGTGTCTGTGATGGACCCGGCCAGTGTGATCAGCTGTGTGTCTGATGGACCCGGCCGGTGTGATCAGCTGTGTGTCCCCGATCGACCCAGCCGGTGTGATCAGCTGTGTGTGTCTGATGGACCCGGCCGGTGTGATCAGCTGTGTGGGTGTGATGGACCCGGCCAGTGTGATCAGCTGTTTGTGTCTGATGGACCCAGCCGGTGTGATCAGCTGTGTTTTCCCGATGGACCCAGCCGATGTGATCAGCTGTGTGTGTCTGATGGACCCGGCCAGTGTGATCATCTGTGTGTGTCTGACGGACCCGGCCAGTGTGATCAGCTGTGTGTGTGTCCGATGGACCCGGCCAGTGTGATCAGCTGTGTGTATGATGGACCCAGCCAGTGTGATCAGCTGTGTGTGTCTGATGACCCGGCCAGTGTGATCAGCTGTGTGTGTGTCTGATGGACCCGGCCAGTGTGATCAGCTGTGTGTGTCTGATGGACCCGGCCAGTGTGATCAGTTCTGTGTATCTGATGGACCCGGCCAGTGTGATCAGCTGTGTGTGTCCGATGAACCCGGCCAGTGTGATCAGCTGTGTGTGTCTGATGGACCCGGCCAGTGTGATCAGGTGTGTGTATCTGACGGACCCGGCCAGTGTGATCAGCTGTGTGTCCGATGGACCCGGCCAGTGTGATCAGCTGTGTGTGTCCGATGGACCCGGCCAGTGTGATCAGCTGTGTGTGTATGATGGACCTCTCCAGTGTGATCAGCTGTGTGTGTGATGGACCCGGCCAGTGTGATCAGCTGTGTGTGTCTGATGGACCCGGCCAGTGTGATCAGCTGTGTGTCTGATGGACCCGGCCGGTGTGATCAGCTGTGTGTGTGATGGACCGGCCAGTGTGATCAGCTGTGTGTGTCTGATGGACCCGGCCAGTGTGATCAGCAGTGTGTGTGTCCGATGAACCCGGCCAGTGTGATCAGCTGTGTGTGTGTCCGACGAACCCGGCCAGTGTGATCAGCTGTGTTTGTCTGATGGACCCGGCCAGTGTGATCAGCTGTGTGTGTCTGATGGACCGGCCAGTGTGATCAGCTGTGTGTGTATGATGGACCCGGCCAGTGTGATCAGCTGTGTGTGTGTGATGGACCCGGCCAGTGTGATCAGCTGTGTGTGTCTGATGGACCCGTCCAGTGTGATCAGCTGTGTGTGTCTGATGGACCCGGCCAGTGTGATCAGCTGTGTGTGTCTGATGGACCCGACCAGTGTGATCAGCTGTGTGTGTGTCCGATGGACCCAGCCAGTGTGATCAGCTGTGTGTGTATGATGGACCCGGCCAGTGTGATCAGCTGTGTGTGTGTGTGTGATGGACCCGGGCAGTGTGATCAGCTGTGTGTGTCTGATGGACCCGGCCAGTGTGATCAGCTGTGTGTGTCCGATGGACCCGGCCAGTGTGATCAGCTGTGTGTGTCCGATGGACCCGGCCAGTGTGATCAGCTGTGTGTGTCTGATGGACCGGCCAGTGTGATCAGCTGTGTGTCCGATGGACCCGGCCAGTGTGATCAGCTGTGTGTGTCCGATGGACCCGGCCAGTGTGATCAGCTGTGTGTGTCCGATGGACCCGGCCAGTGTGATCAGCTGTGTGTGTCTGATGGACCGGCCAGTGTGATCAGCTGTGTGTCCGATGGACCCGGCCAGTGTGATCAGCTGTGTGTGTCCGATGGACCCGGCCAGTGTGATCAGCTGTGTGTGTCCGATGGACCCGGCCAGTGTGATCAGCTGTGTGTGTCTGATGACCCGGCCAGTGTGATCAGCTCTGTCCCAAAGGCGTACATAACACACACACACCATCACTGAGACTGCAGTTGCCCAATAGCTGGTCATAATGAGGTGCATATTTAGTATGCACTCTAAGTTATAAAGTGGCTGTTACTTTATCACCTACCAATCAGCTCCTAACTGTCGAGTTACAGACAGGGATGACAATGACAGTTAGCAGCTGAATGTCCTGTGATAAAGCACTAGTCATATAATCACTTCACTGAGCGTATTATATCTGCTCCTGAATTAGGCCCTACGTTTGTGTGACGCAGTTCCCGTCCTCTCCCAGTGTTTCGCACACAGGCACGGATGCTGATACATTTCTTTAATTAAACAGGAATAAAACCATCGGTGTGTGCTGAGAGTGATTTCCCTCATAGGAAAGCTTGTATTTATTACATATCCGTCCACTCCCATGTATAACGGCGGCTACAGAGATATCAGCGTCCGATCGCCGCGCCTGCTGCCATCTTTAAAATGAAAACCTCTACGGTCCATTTACCTCTGGGAGCGATGTCACTGTGATCGGAATACGGAGCAGACTTTAACAATCCTTGTTTCGGCTGTGTCCTGATAACACGGACTGCAGCTATGCTAATCAGGAACGCCAAGGCTTTGCTCTCCGTGTGTGATAATCAATACAGGGAGATTAGAAGCTGATAGACGAATGCACAGAGTATAAGGGCTGCGTGCTAAGCGGCAGGTGTGGAGCTGCTAAACTACAGGAGGTTGGATGGGGCCACCGGGAAGCAAAGTGTTAACAGACCTGAAAGCGGTGACCATTAGAGGCGTGCAGGCCCCTATGTTCCGATAGATTGTAAGCTTGCAGCAGGGCCCTCCTACCTCCATGTCTGTCTGTTGTTTCCCAGTTTGTTCTATCACTATCTACATTTGTTTCTATATAAGAAACTGTAAATATATTTAAAAAAATGTAAATAAAGGGCACCATTTACCAAGAAAAGGGTGGCCCACGAAGAGGCTGAACTTGGGCCCACCCCTCCCTTAATGCCTGATTCAGTACCGTTCGCTAGGCAGCAGTCGTTTGCTGCTTAGCGAGCTTCTTAACGCCGTCCGTCGCCCGGCCGAACTGCCACCACATCGCGCTGTGTGTACACACCCCACCTATGATCGGATATATCTATATAATAGATCTGGGACTGTTTTACAGCTGTACAGCAAACTTTCATGTGTTCAAAATTCACTGTTTGCGATTTCACGTTCGCATACGAAAAGTTTGAATACATCTGTTTATCGTATCACTTATGTATTGGAAAAATATAGGCCCTTATTCAGATCTGATCGCAGCACAAATTTGTTCTCAAAATGGGCAAAACCCTGTGCACTGCAGTTGGGGCAGATGTAACATGTGCAGAGAGAGTTACATTTGGGTGGGGTGTGTTGAAACCTAAATTGCAGTGTAAAAATAATGCAGTCAGTATTTACCCTGCACAGAAACAAAATAACTCACACAAATCTCACTCTCTCTGCACATGTTGCATCTGCCCCACCTGTAGTGGACATGGATTTGCCCATTTTGAGAACAAATTTGTACTGCGATCAGATCTGAATAAGGGCCATTGTCTTTTGACTGATTTGTGGTCGGTAACTTGGATGGGGGGGTCAAGTCCACATCTGTAACTTCTTTTGTTTCATAAACTGTTAAATTAATTTTATCAAGAGCTAATGAAACCCAAATGAAAGAATGTTACCGATTGCTGTAACCTCTTGTCTCCGTGGTGACACTAATGCGTTCTAAAATTAACTTCATTATTATATTTATAGCCGAGGTATAAAACGCATAGGAAAAATCTTCCGATGTAGTTATTAAGCTTAATTAGCTTCTAATAGTGCACGCCTGTTTCATCACTGCTCTGTCCACGTAGATGCAGCATCATTGAGAGGTGTCCTGTAATTGGAGGTACAGTATATACGTTTTCAGACGTGGTCCTCAAGGCACCCCAATGGTCCAGGGTGTAGTTAAATCCATGCTTGGCCACAGGTGACTTGATTACTATCTCAGTCATTTTGATTTAACCATTTTGTGCCGTGCCACAGATATACTTTACCTCAGGATTTATAGGGTGCGTTGAGGACCAAGTTTGGGAAACTCTGGATTAATGTAGTGCCTAACCCTAATCCGCCCCCTAGTGCCTAACCTTCCCCCTAGTGCCTAACCTTTACCTCCCCCTGGTGCCTAACTCTAACCATTCTCCTAGTGCCTAACCCTCCCTTTAGTGCCTAATCCTGACCTCCCCATAGTGCCTAACCCTCCTCTAGTGACTAACCCTAACCCTCCCCCTAGTGCCTAACACTAACCATCCCCCTAGTGCCTAACCCTTCCTAGTACCTAACCCTCCCCCTAGTGCCTAACCCTCCCCCTAGTGCCTAACCCTACCCCTAGTGCCTAACCCTACCACTAGTGCCTAACCCTCCCCTAGTGCCTAACCTTCCCCCTAGTGCCTAACACTCCCCCTAGTACCTAACCCTCCCTCTAGTGTCTAACCCTCCCCATAGTGCCTAACCCTCCCCCTAGTGCCTAACCCTACCCCTAGTGCCTAACCCTACCCCTAGTGCCTAACCCTCCCCTAGTGCCTAACCTTCCCCCTAGTGCCTAACCCTCCCCCTAGTACCTAACCCTCCCCCTAGTACCTAACCCTCCCCCTAGTGTCTAACCCTCCCCATAGTGCCTAACCCTCCCCCTAGTGCCTAACCCTACCCCTAGTGCCTAACCCTTCCCCTAGTGCCTAACCCTCCCCTAGTGCCTAACCTTCCCCCTAGTGCCTAACCCTCCCCCTAGTACCTAACCCTCCCCCTAGTACCTAACCCTCCCCCTAGTGTCTTACCCTCCCCCTAGTGCCCAACCCTCCCCCTAGTGTCTTACCCTCCCCCTAGTGCCTAACCCTCCCCTAGTGCCTAACCCTCCCCCTAGTGCCTTACCCTCCCCCTAGTGCCTAACCCTCCCCCTAGTGCCTAACCCTCCCCCTAGTGCCTAACCATAACCCTCCCCCTAGTGCCTAACCATAACTCTCCCCTAGGGTGAGATGTACTAAAGGGAAAATGCGGTAAAACCCCCGTTTTACTGCATTTTCCTATGTACTATTACCCGGCCGCCACGTCACCGCAGTGTAGGGTATCGCCACCTTTGGGTGGCGATACCCTATAGAAGCCTATGGGCTTCTTTTCGCCGCCCGACGCCTCCGCCGAAAAACCCGCCGACCCCCCTCTCCCCATCCCTCTCTTACCTGCATTGCGGCGGGGGGGCCGCGATGGGCGGCGATGTATTTTAATACATCCCGCCCCTAGTGCCTAACCCTCCCCTAGTGCCTACCCTCCCCTAGTGCCTAACCCTCCCCCTAGCGCTTAACCCTCCCCCTAGTGCCTTACCCTAGTGCCTTACCCTCCCCCTAGTGCCTAACCTTCCCCCTAGTGCCTTACCCTCCCCCTAGTGCCTAACCATAACCCTCCCCCTAGTGCCTAACCCTCCCCCTAGTGCCTTACCCTCCCCCTAGTGCCTAACCCTCCCCCTAGTGCCTTACCCTCCCCCTAGTGCCTAACCCTCCCCCTAGTGCCTAACCCTCCCCCTAGTACCTAACCCTCCCCCTAGTGCCTAATCCTCCCCCTAGTGCCTAACCATAACCCTCCCCTAGTGCCTAACCCTCCCCTAGCGCCTAGCCCTCGTGCCTAACCCTCCCCATAGTGCCTAACCCTAACCCTTACCCTCCCGCTAGTGTCTTACCCTACCCATAGTGCCTAACCCTCCCCCTGGTGTGCCTAATCCTTCCTAGTACCTTACCCTCCCCAGTGCCTAACCCTCCCCCTAGTGCCTAACCCTCCCCCTATTGCCTAACCCTCCCCCTATTGCCTAGCCCTCACCCTAGTTCCTAACCCTTAACCTAGTACCTAACCCTAAACTTCCCCAGGTACCTAGCCCTTACCCAGGGCCGATGTAAGGCATCCCAGCGCCCCAGGTGGCAGGGGGCGGGTGGCCTGCTGCTCCTCCCACTCTGGGGGGTGCGGGAGCCGCTCACAGCGGGAAATGCTACACAAGGGGGGGGGGGGTGCAGCCATACCGCTATGGGGGGTGGGGGGTGGAGTGCCTCTGACCTATTCCATGGGGGGGGGTGCATGCGGCCATATCCCTACACGGCCAGGGGAGGGAGGGAGGGAGGGGGGTTTGCGGCGCTGCTCACCTGGCTCCACAGGGAAAGGGGATGGCTGCTCCCAAGTGCTGCCCTCAAGTGGCCGGCGACCCAGGCAAATGCCTAAAGCTGCCTAATGTTGGCTCCGGCCCTGCCCTTACCCTGCCACAGCCTAACCCTAACTCCTTTGCTATTCATATGTGGACTTAATGCTCCGTCACCTCGATTATCCAAGGAACACCCGCCGCAATGTTTAGAGCATCTTCGCTATGACGACGGGAGCAGAAATATCGCACTTCATCATGCGCTAACTATCTGTAAATCACCTGCTAGTGCCAGCTTAATTGTTAATGTAAATGTCTAATATTTGTTGCCTGGATAATTGGACGTCTGCCTTAGAGAACAACGTGAGAGCTCTGATATGTGAATAAAACAAGATTATTTGCATAATGTGTATTTAACCACGCTTATGCCAAAGGCAAATGGATTTCGGTGTTTGGCTGATTAATTGGGACCAGAAGCATTAACAGGAATAATAAGCGATGGGCGCAGATGAGAATTCCACACTCTCATTAGTATTCATTAAATTTAATTGCACTAAGTGACTACTTTTAATGGTAGCTGGAAAAAAGCGCGATCTGTTGGGGCGCTGCGCTGCGCATTTTGCTGTAACACTAGATGATAACAAATGAGTAAGGTAGCTGAACGCAATGCCGCTGTCTGCCCAGGTGAGCGATTATCTGCTACCTGGCATGCGCTAATCAGTGTGAAAACCCAGTGGCCAAACCGGCCGTCAAGATCTACCAACAGTTCATGTTTTCCAGACCAGCTAGCTGGTGCACAGTCATTACTAACTGTCGCATTCCAAAACATGAGCGGCATTCATTCCTAACCGACACATTGGGGCCGATTCAGCATTTGCAGCCCGTCCGATAATCCAACCACCGCGCATGCGCACAGTATGCAGCGTGCATGCATGAGCCCTCCGCCCGATGGCAGCGAGCGAAAGCTAGCCTCCGCACGCCGCAGGGAGATTGACTCGATTAACTCGCTGCGCTAACCATGCTTTGGGCACTGCGTCTCTCTGCGCTCGGCACACTATTTAGCACCTTCTAGTAGATAATAGATAGTATCTGATTGGTTTCCCATAGCAACTTCCCATGTAAAATAGAACTCACATCTTAGTAAATCCCTATCATCTGTGCTCTGCGCTGGTTTCCGTAACTCTTCGTTTGCTGCGTTGTTAGAAACAAATCGCTTTGTAAACAGCGTGAACGAAACAAACTAAAGAGACCAGCGACAAATGATATATCCGTAATAAGACGGAGGAGGTGCACAGGGGAGGATGAATAATTAATATCCTCGGCTAAAGCAACTTTGAATAATGAATTAAAAGGAAAGCTGCCATTTCAATAGGAATAGTGAAAGCTTTGAAAAGCGAACCGATTAAATGCTCTTTTCATCATGCGTAAGTGATGCGGGGATAACGGCGGAGATGAAAAGGGCCTGGACCAGGGGTGACTGTCGGGGACTCATCCAAGGTTTATATTATTTACAGAAGCTGCAAAATGACAAACAAACAAATACTTTATGGAAATGTAAAGCACCGTACACACTGGGCGATTCTGAGCTGAAAGACGCTCAGTTTACTCGTTTAAGCTGCTTTCAGCTCCAAAGCCGCTCAGTGTGTACGGGCCGGCGGTGAGCGGTAAGCGCCGGTGGGCACTCAGGCATCATTGCTGGCCTGGCCGCACAGCTGTTGGTCTTACCAGCAGATGAGCGAAGGGTGAACGACTTTCCATAGGGTCCTGCTATGTCTTCCAACCCCAGGGGAAAGCGCTAAAACGGGTGAAAAACACCCAGCAATTTTCCACATACAGTAATCAGTCACCATATGCGCTGGGCAAAACGCTCAGTGTGTGTCCGGACCTTTAGGACAAACGTTCTCGCCTGTGTTTGTCTAATGCGTATTCCCAAAGTTCCCTACATGTAGATGAGAGGAGATGATGTCAGTAATTTATAGAATATGGGTCTTGTGGTCACCGCAGAGTTGCGATCGCTACACGTCAGCCCTTATACCCAGACACCCAGTTGGGTGCAAAATCAGATCACAATTTAAAGAACAATTATTTATAAACAAACAAATGTAACAAGCCTTGGAAAGAAATAATGTGGAGAGAGATAAAGTATCACTCTGTCATGCTACTTGCTATGGGGAAGATTTAACAAATCTTTGAGTGAGACAAAAGTATTATGTAATCAGCTTCTGTCATTTGTCTCGCACAGCCTGTAAAATGACAGTTAAGGTAGGAGCTGATTGGTTAGATCTCACTGTGGCACTACTACTGTGGGCATTATGAGTGTCACTACTATCATGGGCATGATCTGTGGCCCTACTGCTGTGGGCATTAGATGTGGTTGTACTACTACTGTGGGCATTGTGTGGCATTACTACTGTGGGCATTATGTGTGGCACTACTACTGTGGACATATGTGTAAGGGGCACCTACTATTGTCACTATGTCTGTAACTACTGCTGTGGGCATTAAGTATGGCACTATTTCTGTGGGCATTAGATGTGGTTGTACTACTACTGTGGGCATTGTGTGGCACTACTACTGTGGACATATGTGTAAGGGGCACTACTACTGTTGGCATTATGTCTGTCACTACTGCTGTGGGAGTTAAGTATGGCACTATTTCTGTGGGCATTAGATGTGGTTGTACTACTACTACTGTGGGCATTGTGCGGCAATACTACTGTGGACATATGTGTAAGGGGCACTACTACTGTTGGCATCATGTCTGTCACTACTGCTGTGGGAGTTAAGTATGGCACTATTTCTGTGGGCATTAGATGTGGTTGTACTACTGTGGGCATTGTGTGGCACTACTACTGTGGACATATGTGTAAGTGGCACTACTACTGTTGGCATTATATGTGTCATTACTGCTGTGGTTTTTAAGTATGGCACTACTACCGTGAGCATGATGTGTGGCCCTACTGCTGTGGGCATTATGTGTAAGGGGCACTACCACTGTGTAACATAACGTGGATAAGGGGCACTATATGGTGTAACGCGCAATGTCCGCGGATGATCTAGGCATCGCATTGTGGAAGTAATACCCCCCACCCCCAACACTTATAGGGAACATAACATCGTTAATTACAGAGGTTAGGATTTAGAATTGTGGTTACAATTTCAACTGGCACATCTCCCAATAATACTGACTTTTGCATAATTAGCATGTTGTATGTAGCGGTCCCTGGCCAGGCTATGGAGAAGGGGAATTTCTCAGGAACTTTAACCCCCCCCCCCCCCTGTGTTTGCCAATGCCCCCCTCAGACAGACTTGCTGTAACACTCAGGGATCTGTAACAGATTTCAATTAAGTAAATCTCTTTTATCTACGACACAAAGTTATCACATCAGTCATGTTTCCTGCTGTCACTAAGGTCCCGTCATACCCTCCTATACTTTACATGTGACACTTTTCTGTCATGTTTAAATCTCCGGGGAACATGGACACCTACAGTACAATATCAGGGCCTGTATTTGATGTATTAGATAAAGATTCTTCCTACACCATCCTCTCCTATTCCCGAGACTTAGGCACAGACTCTGCGGCACAGCGTGCTGGGTCCTTGGAAATCCCTTCTGCTAAATGTAATATTTAAGTGAATTATAGCAACGTGGGGCCTCTTGATAACCCATCAATGTCCCTGGCGCACACCCGCCTCCGAGACACAAGGTCCCCATTATCCGGCAATAGGCCCCAGGCGTGCCAATGCAATGGGGACAATCCGCACTTATGTACATGGTGCGGATACAGAAGACAGAAGAGGAGACAGAGAAGATGAGATACTGATACATTATCATAATTACACACTTAATCCCAAGGTAATTTCACAGTTCAGCGGCTGTCGTTGTACTAATCAGAGATAAAAGTAACCTAAGTTACCGGTTAGCGCCGAGTGTCGGAGAGGAAATAAAGTCTGATTTAACCTCTATAACAGAAGGAAGGGAACTCGTCCCCATTCCGACTCTTCCTACAGGAAAATCTCCCGCATCTTCGTCATAAATTCATAGTTCACATTTCTCCCTCCATTAAAAAATCATTTTCATAACTCTAAATCTTCCCCTTGTCCCTACTTTATTAGAATATGAAATGAAAAGGCAATGAAACACGCCACCTCAGCCCTGTCTTCTGGCAAATGTCTTCATCTCTAATCTCAGGGACCTTTATATGATCACAGATTTTTACGGCAACTTTAAATGAGAGATATTCTCTCCGGTAAGCCGCCCTCTCCCTGGTACCAGAGGGCCCTCGCAGGACACAGATCGTTGCAGTCTCCGCTCATTTACAGCCGCACAGGCGCAGGATCGGAAAGATTTGTCCTGCGTGAAAGTCGTTCCTGAAGTTTTCGTGGCTCTGCCATGAATAAAGCCAGGAACAAGGGGTGGTTGTGCAAGCGTGAATGCGCACATGTGCAAACCCAAAGAGAAAACGCCTTTGGTGAGTTTCACACTCATTGGGGCTTTCGCTCACCGATGGTCTTGCAGGATGTGGACGCAGGGGACAGCCATGCAAGGGGCTTAGTTGCGCTCGCCATGCTGTCTGTGTCCGGCCAGTCAGGATCCCGACGTCGGGCTAATGACTGTCAGACCCCTGTACCACACCCGTGTTACATCAGATTGGACAATCGGAAAGGGTGTTAAGGCTCCGAAGGCTTTTTGTGCTTTTAGTTTTCTGTGAGATTCCAGATCTGCCCTTAAATAATAGGCCTTGTATCACATCCAATGAGCTCTCTGATGACGGCCGCTAGTGTTGATGATGATGACTACAAACCGATCCTGAGCACAGAGGGCGGAATTCACTAAACTCCACCTGTGCATCGCGAGGATTTGCCTGGTTAATAATCGCATATGAAGATATGGGATTATTAACGCAAAGGACGGCTTCTTCCTTCCAATAAGAACTGTCCTTTGTGTAGACCCGGGAGTCAGAGGGACACATAACGGGCACGGGGCTGGCTGGGAGGGACCCGTAAATAGATTCCTCAACCAACACTGTGGAGAGAAGCCTATAGATTCCTCTCAGATGTAGCAGTGCACACCTACGCTTCTAGGTGTCACATTTACAACCACTTTTCCCAATCTCTCCATATATGGAACTAGACACGCCCTTTGGGAGGAGCATGACACGGCCCCTCATTGGGGCACCGTGCAAAATTCTATTACCAACTATAATCTCCCTGAAACTACTTTTAAAAAGTAGGCAAGTATGCCTTTTGTATCGGCCAGTCTCTTATCCGCCACTTGTACGGAGGATTCACGGATACGCTCAGGGCTCTGATTAGGACGTAGGACATGTAGGGAATATTTTTTAATGAATAAATGAAATGATAACTTTCATTTGCCTAATATTAGACTAACAGACAGAACCCTAATTATGGCCAGCCACGCACCCCACGCCACTTATACCCATCAGTTATTATCATTGTGTAATTAGCACTCATCACATCGGATACAGACGGGGAAATGAAAGAAACGAGTACGAAAGGCGACATTCCCAGAGACGACGCGCTAAAGGTGTAAATGTGATTGTCACAGCGGGATGCTGCGTGTTATTTCTGCTTTCCCAGCAATACTCTATGCTCAGTATCAGTGTATGTGTGCGCCGCCTCCGCTGATTACACATTTCCAAAACAAATGCACAATGTGTAGCGTCACTTCATAAATGTCATTGTCATATACTGTATGCCGATATCCAGCTTCCCCACCGGTGACCAGTTGCTCCGCTACCATTGCCCCGGCAACCCACCACCGCCCCCTATCCGAGTGCATTCGGACGGTAAGGTATCAAACAGCTCAATAAGATTATATATGTCAACCTTTCCCAAGGTCGACATATATATATCTTGTCGACCTTGGGTAATTTTCTGGCCCATAGCCAGTGGGTTTCTGGTCAATAGATCAACAGTCATGTGTTGATATCAAATGGTTGACATAGACAAGGTTGATATAGACAGAAGATCATCATGTCAATAGTCGACACATAAAAAGGTTGATATGGTTTTTTTTACATTTCTTTCATACCTCCATGGACTCCGACAGACAATGTAATGGGTGCCGGACACACCAGTTGTATGGCGAGGCACCGGGTCTTAAGCATGGTGAGTGAATCGAGCATTGCAAGGGGACGCGGTGCACTAAGTTGGGTGTGGAAGCAGGGGCGGATTGGCCCGCCGGGAAACTGGGCCAATCCCCAGTGGGCCGGCCCAAAAAATCCTTAAAAACGGGCCGGCCATGCTCCCCCCTGGGCTGGCTGGGCTGCAGCACTTTGCCCACAAGCAAAATGGCCGCGTGAGGGCTGCGCATGCGCGACAGCTCCTCCCGTGGGCCTTCAAGTGCGGCGGCCTCCCAGCTCCCATCTGGAGCCAGCAGACAGCAGGAGGTGAGCTGTGCAATTTTTTTTCCATCGCCCCCCGCATTACATATGCCGCAAACACCCCCCCCACCCACCCCACCCACCCCCCCCCCCCCCCAGGCTGCTGCACGCTTTTTTTCCCGGGCCGGATTAACGCCCCAATCCGCCCCTGTGTGAAAGGAAAGGTCTACAACAAAGTCTAGGTAGACAGTCAATAGTTCGACACCGAAATGTTGACATTAAAAAAGGTCAACGTTTACAAAATGTTTTCTTGAAAAAAGGTCGGAACAAGCAAAGGTCAGCATGAATTGGCTCGCTACAAAAAAATCGGACAGGAGGTTTTTCTATGTTTTTTGTGTCAAAGAAAACACTTGCCGACCCAGATCACTGATTAGTGTAGTATGTGCCCTCGCAGGCTTACCATTCCCAGTCGGAGTCTATGTAGATGTTAAAGTATGAAAATTATAAAAAGAATAAGAAGAAAATGGGGAAAAACTCATGTCAACCCTTTTCATGGTGTGTGTCGACATTTTGTCAGTGTTGTCTTTTGCAATTCGATTTTTTTGTCAAAGTCATTTTTTTTTGTGTCAACCTAAAGGCTTCAGACCTGTCAACCGGATGACCACTAATTTAATGTCCATGTGCTGAAATCTACCAATCAGAATCAGCTTTATTAAAATTGAGACCAAAACAACATTAAAAAAACCTGCGTTGACCTTTTTTCATGTCAACTGGTTGCCTATACCAAGCTTCTTTTCTGTACCTAACGAGCAGGTAAACGCAGGCCCCGCCGAACGCCAGATCCCGATGACCACTCCCTGCCTGTCCATCATTTTGCGACTGTCCCGGTGTTCGCTCCGGGGGGCGTGCACATGCGAATGAGTGACTGTACATGCACACTCCCCCACCGTCGAAAGCGGGGCCGAATTCGTTGCTCAACAAGCAAGTCTGAATCGGTCCATTAATCCATTTCAACCATGTGGGGTTGACCTAGACAATGTCAACATTTGATCATGTCGACCAGGGTGGGCTATGATACTGCAGAACCTGGAACCAGAACGAGTGCCACCGAAATAGAGAAATCTGTGCAGGTTCCCTGAAGGTGACATTCCCGGTAGGCGGCACTGCCCAGCACCCCGGCTGCCTGATTTACAGTCTGTACCGATGTCATTTCATTAAAAAGAGATTGTATTATTTATACGGCGGCCTTTGGTGACATCGTACAGACAGAAGTATCACATACACCCAGCATAAATTTATCAGCGGCCCATGGCGGGGTTGTAATGCTCTACAAGCAGATCTTTAATCAATATTCCCTCCGCGGCGCGGGCGGAGTGCGCCAATTCTAACAAGCCATATTTATAAAGCATTAGCGCTCAATCCTCATAGAAGATCTCTTATTCCCATTCTCATGTCAGTGATGGATAATAAATATTCATTAGATTGTTTGTGAGGTTTATGGCCGCTACAGTTTGTTTTATCACCCAATTCTCATTAATTATCATTATTTCATAAGTGCTGGCTGCTCGCGTACCAGGCCTGAATAAAACATTGCGGGGATTTAATACCGAGCGGAGTTTCATGGGGTAAAAAAAAAAAAACGATGTTTCCAGGCAATCATTTATAATTATTGTGTAAAAGACATGATGTAAAGTTTGCAGAGGGATCGTGGTGATTTTCTGCCCCGCAGGTTGTGCGCTGTAGGCGGAGTCGCGGCTCCCGTCGCGTTTCCAGCTATTGATGGGTGCGTATAGTGACCTCATGATATAAAGAGGCAGGTAATTATGAAGCAATCGTTTACCCCATGCAAATGATCTTACTGTAGATCCAATTCAAACCTGATTCTGATTGCTAGGCTGTTTAGAACCCAGGCGATTGCACACCCCCCTCACCGCCCTCCAAGCCCTGTACGCGTAAACATCCGATTGCATGCAGCCGCACAGAGTAGAGATCCTTCGATGTTTACTCACCATTGAAGGATTTCTCCTTCTCTGCAGAGCGATCACAGCCGCCGCATGACCCAGGAGTCAATGGGTATCTGCTCAAAAGAACGCAATTTTGGGGCGGGCGCCAATGTCAGGGGTACATCTGTGCTCGCTGGGGCCTGTCCAGAGTTTCTATTGGTGCGCCCAGCATTTTTGAAACTACCTAGATTTTACACACTCCCCCTGCTAAATTAGTCCCCCCCCCCCTTCCCATACATTAATTATTATTTTTTTTACCTACCTACATGTTGCCAGGGGTTACATGAAAGAATACTTAGAATACTTTACTTTATTTGTCATTAACAATACAGCAGTGTACCATCAACAACAGTTACATATAAGCACTTGTACAATAAAAAAAAACAAAGACATTTTCCCATTTCAGTGTTGTTCGTTTAGCATGCGCTTAGTGGGTGCAGGGACACTTCTGAACCGTTTTCGCGACGGCAACATGTCAAAAACTGCATCGTGTGGATGACTTGAATCCGCTAAAATACAGTTGGCTTTCTTTAACACTCAATTTTTATACAATTCGTGGGTGCGTGGTAGAGACACCCCAATGATTTTACTAGCAGTTTTTACCACCATATCTAAGGTGGCCTGCTCAGCCGCAGTACAGTTCCCAAACCATACTACTATCCCTTATGTCAAAACACTCTCCACTATTCCTCGATAAAACCTAATTAGTGTATTTGTATTTGAACAAACAGCCCTGAGTCTTAAGAAGAAGAGGCGTTGTTGCGCTTTCTAACATGCTCATTGCCAGGGGTGTCTTGCTCGTTGCCAGGGGTTACATGTTCGTTGCTCAGGTTTTCATGCTTGTTGCCAGGGGGTTACATGCCCGGGGTTTCCTGCTAATTGCCAGGGGTTACATGCTTGTTGCCTGGGGTTTCATGCTCGTTACCAGGGATTGCATGCTCATTGCCAGGGATGCTCGTTACCAGGGGTTACATGCCCATGGCCAGGGTTTTCATGCTCATTGCCAGTGGTTACATGCATGCAGGCACCTCCGAGTAACGCTATCCATGTTGCGCTCCTCTGACAGACAAAAGAGGACCAGAAGGACCTCTGGCATCAGTCTCCTCCAAGGTGGCGGCCATTTTTGTAGGGTCATTTTCTGCAGATTGCATGCGGACGGCCAGGCTGCATGGAATCTGCAGAGACTTTGCACCCATATTGTTACTCTACAGTTGTAATAGACTGGGGACTTGTGGGAAGCTATAAAATCCCAGCAGCACAGGTTAGTGCCCGCATGTTCTGTCGCTACAGATTAGCAGAAGCGGGCACACTGGCACCTCCTGACGTCTCGCATTTCCAACCTTTTTTCCAGTCTGTTACTATCGGGGAACAAGCTACTGAGCAGTGACACAGTGTAACCAGAATCTAAATACATCGTAGTCCTTTCATCTCCCGCGCACAGATCTGTGAGACACCATTGTCACATGTGGTTGGCTGAAAGCATCTGAGGGTCCTTTTAAGTCCTGTTGACAGAACTGGGGCCTGGCTGCCACTGTAAACCCGATGTGACATTTACCATCCAAACGGCTGTTCAGGGGAAGCGCCACAGCTGAAAAAGCGCTTTGTGGCCTTATTACCATAACACATTGCAGCTGATGTTTCATGTGTGATATTCTCCTGCGATGAGAGCCTTCGAGCGACTGAAGTATCCACTCCGAGACAGAACCTTGGTGATCTATGTACTTACAAGTGGAATTCGTTTAGCCCTGTAAAAGCTTCACTAGTCTTACAGAGAACCCATCGCTCTGATTAGCCGCAGACTTTAATCTTCTGCAGAGATACTTAATAGCTATTCCCACCTAGAGGATTAATGTGCGGGTTCTGGGCATCCTATATGCACCCCCTCGGGTGTCCTTTTGACCCCCTCCTCAGGACAGTAACCCCCCCCCCCCCCCTTACCTACTGTAGAGAAGGGGTGGAAGACTTGCTATTTTGGGAGTGTGTTGCGCCGAACGGTAACATCATGGGTGATATGTAATAGGGTGCGATTTTATAGACATGTGTGATTTTTGGTCAAAATATATGAATTCGCACATTTCCAAAAATTGCACATGTAATAGGGTGCGAATTGCAGTCAAAATCACATCTTTTGCCATGAAATTTGCACATTTTGACCTTGCACTTTTTGGTCACACTTCAATTCGCATCCAGATGTTTTCCCAGTATAAAGTATACAACTTGCAAATGTTACCAAAAATTTCCCAAAAAATAGGTTCTGACTGGCGAATTTGACAGAATCATGCACAGATCATTGTTATCAGTGCATGGTTCTGGCTTTAAAAAAAAATGTGTAAAAGTTAATAAAAAATGTATGGTGTGGGGTCCCCCCTGCTGAGCATAACCAGCCCCGGGCTCATTGATTGTAGGTGACATTTTTTTTTAACTAAATACCGCACACTTTCATGTCCAAAAAAACGCACGTCTAAAATTTGCACATTTTCCTTACTAAAAACCGCACTTTTTTCTTACTAAAAATCACACTAAATCGCATGCAAATTCCGACGTCATCTAAAAACACACCCTATTACATTTGCAAATTTTTCACAAAATGTGAATTTTTTAGCATGCAAATTAGTGCAATTTTAAAACATGACTAGAAATCACACCCTATTACATTTCGCCCCATATCTCAGGAGGTGATATCATAGTTTAGTGACACCAATGTAATTATCAAGACAATAAGGGACATATGTACTACGCCTTAAAGCAGAGGCGGATTAAGGTCTGTGGGGGCCCTGGACAACAAAATTGTTGGGGCCCCCACAGACAATCCCCCCCCCCCAGACAGCCGCATCCGCTTTCCCCCCCGACAGCAGCCCCCACCCCCCAGAGAGCAGCCCCCAGGCTGGTACCTGGGCAGCGCAGACTGGCAGGAGGTCCCTGCAGTGGTCTCGATAGTCAGCGCCGGGGTCTCTGCAGTAGATGAGAACTACCAGCGGTATAGGCTACTTGTTCCTATCCACCGCAGGGACCCCGCCGCTGACTTCCCATCCCCGGCACGGACCCCGCCGCTGACTGCCCAGCCTGCTGCAGGGACCCCCTGCCCGTCTGCGCTGCACCACCCATCTACACTGCCCGACTCTGCTGACCAAACACAGGGTGACAGGAGCCCCTCACCATCAGCAGTGCTGGTGTGGGGGCCCCTTTTGTGTGGGGGCCCTGGGGCAACCGCCCCTGTTGCCCCATGCTTAATCCGCCTCTGCCTTAAAGAGAGAAAAAGTATACAGCTATAAAGGGTACAATGTACTAATCATTTTAAAAACATGGATAAGACACCAAGGACATGCAACTAAATGAAAGGGGTGTGGTTTTGAAGGGAAGGGGCATGGCCACAGAATATTAAAGTTCGCATTATACACACAGCGTTTACCTTATACAAGTTATGCCATACAGCAGAGCACCTTATACACATTTCTGAACAGTAGAGCCACTTCCTTATCATCATCATTCCACCTTATCTTCTCATCCATACATGTCCTTTTCAATACACCTAATGCACATGTCCTGGACGCATCGGCACAGCATCTAAGAGAATTAGGGAGGTGAGCCGGAGGCTGCCTAGCTGCTCGAGGAGCACAGAGCATGCCCCAAAAAGGATGCCCCAAAAATAGCAAAGCCATGCCCCTTCATCTGATACTCCGCACCCTCCATGGAGGCCTGTCCCCTTTTGAGATGCAGGTCCTTAATGGACACCTAACAAAGTTGGGAGGTATGGCTGTGGGGGGTTTAAAAAAAATGCTGCATCTTTACCAGCTAGCTTTTCCAGTACTCCTGGGTAATGTTATACACACAATACATTATACATTTTGTATCCACCCCCATGGCATTTTGGTGTCACTTACACATAATGCTCATTGCCAGGGGGTTGCCAAAGCTCTTAGAATCCACAAATCCAGCGTCGCAGAGTCCCTGCGACCCTGCATCGCTAGCTTCTCCCCATCTTTGGCCCTGTCTCCTGCCAGACAAGGCTCCTGTCATCCAGCGCAGCGGAGAAGGGAGGGCTGAGGGCGCAACCAACCTCTGCTCCACCAGAGTTATCCTTCCTATGCCCCTACACACTCACTGTGTCTGTTTGATGGTGTTCATCCCCTCCTCAGGTCCCATGGGCTTTCTTTTCAGACATGGCATACATTATTTGATGCCATCACTGCCACTTAATTGAAGAAGAGCCACTAAGAGGAGAAGGCTCTGTGTACACTGAAGAGAAAGTGAGTGGACACAGAAATGTGTATAAGACATACTACTGTGTAGCATAATGTGACTAAGGGGCACTACCATGTGGCAAAACATGAATAAGGGACACTATTGACTGATCTAAGGTGAATAAGGGGCATTACTGTGTGTCATAATGTGAATAAGGGCAACTAGTGATTGATGTAAAAGGTATAAGGGGCCCTACTGAGTGACATTACGTGAATAAGGGGCACTATTGAGTGCAGTAACATGAATAATGGGCACTACTGTGTGTCATAATGTGAATAAGGGAAACTAGTGAGTGATGTAAAAGGTATAAGGGGCCCTACTGAGTGACATAACGTGAATAAGGGGCACTATTGAGTGCAGTAACATAAATAATGGGCACTACTGTGTGGTGTAGTATGAATAATGGGCACTACTGTGTGGTGTAGTATGAGTCATGGGCACTACTTGCCCAGTGAAAATCCCGGAAGATGAGTGTGAGTGCGGACCACTCAAACAGGTCTCCGGCAGATTATAGCATAGCAGTCAGCAGGGAAAGTGGGCTGGAGGAGACCCGTGTGATTACACGCCCTGCTTTGTTGGAATCCTGGACTTGTTTCCTCTCTGTTGTACAGTATTTCTATATACTCCCTGCCAGCTGTAATGTTACCATGGCGGAAGTGCAAAGTAAGTAGAAGATCTCTCATCCGTTTGCGTCTCCATCAGATCCAACATCGGTCTTGGTAATTATGGCTAAACACTATTTTTTTCACTTAAAAACTCATCAAAAGAAGGAAGAAGCAGCGGGACATTTCCCCGACCACACCGGGAACTATTAAGCAAACAAATTCAATTCCATCGTATGCATCTTGCAAATTAAAAAAGAGAAAAGAAAATATTAGTTTCTGTCAAATTTGGTACGTAAAAAGTTTGCAATTACACCCTTCGCTACCTTAAACAAGGTTGTTTTTGATTTACTGTAGCACGCTGCTATTTTCTTCCCTTACCGCGTGATGTTCCAGTTACTGTAATTACAGTATAACCCGACATTCAGCCATTCACTTTACTATCATCATTAAGGGCATTTATTTAGGATGATGCAAGGTTCAGCATCGCTGTATGGAGCAGTGATGGAGGGCCCTGCATGTGACATGTCTATGGGAGACAGGGGGTGGCTTGGGTTACAGATCACACAGTGGTCCTATATTACAGATTTACCAAGCTCAGAAGATGGTATTAGCACTCTAGCTACAGGGGAACCAAGTCAGCCGTTACAGGGGAACTGAGCCAGCCACTACAGGGGAACCAAGTCAGCCACTACAGGGGAACCAAGTCAGCCGTTACAGGGGAACCGAGCCAGCCACTACAGGGGAACCGAGTCAGCCACTACAGGGGAACCGAGACATCCATTACAGGGGAACCGAGCCAGCCATTACAGGGGAACCGAGCCAGCCGTTACAGGGGAACCGAGACAGTTATTACAGGGGAACCGAGCCAGTTGTTACAGGGGAACCGAGCCAGCCACTATAAGAAAATCGAGCCAGTCACTAGAGGGGAAACAAGTCAGACACTACAGGAGATCCAAGCCAGCCAGTACAGGGGAACCAAGCCAGCCACTACAGAGGAACTGAGCCAGCCTTTACAGGGGAACTGAGCCAGCCGTTACAGGGTAACCGAGCCAGCCTTTACAGGGGAACCGAGCAAGCTGTTACAGGGGAACCAAGCCAGCCACTACAGGGGAACTGAGCCAGCCACTACAGGGGAACCGAGCCAGCCACTACAGGGGAACCGAGCCAGCCACTACAGGGGAACACAGCCAGCCACTACAGGGGAACCGAGCCAACCATTACAGGGGAACCGAGCCAGCCACTACAGGGGAACCGAGCCAGCCACTACAGGGGAACACAGCCAGCCACTACAGGGGAACCGAGCCAGCCTTTACAGGGGAACCGAGCAAGCTGTTACAGGGGAACACAGCCAGCCACTACAGGGGAACCGAGCCAGCCGTTACAGGGGAACCGAGCCAGCCGTTACAGGGGAACCGAGCCAGCCGTTACAGGGGAACCGAGCCAGCCACTACAGGGGAACCAAGTCAGCCTAAACAAAGCAACCACTATTGGTCATAAGGTCCACACAAGCAAAAGGTTGACGTGAAAAACGTCTACATGGAAAATGTTCAACATGAGTTTTTCATGATTTTTCTTAACTGACTTGTTTATACTTTACCATCCCAGTGTGTATAGATGCAGACCATAATAGTGTGGCATGCAGCGATACGCCGTGCCTGAAGCATGGTGAGCAGACGCAGTACACTATTACGCCGTTCATGTCGACTTATGTCAACACCCACACATATGAAATATTCATGTCGATATTTCCCATGTCAGCATTTACTCATGTCGACCTTTTCACCATGTCGACAAAATGCATGTTGTTCTTTCTCATTTGTCAACCTTCTGTCTGTCAACTTATTGACTGCTTGTTGACATAATGATCCACACCCGTTTTGCACTTATCATAGCGCTGTGTCAAACCCACCGCTTTGTAAGTGTACCCACAGCGCAGCGCTCACCATGCTTGTGCCTTAATCCGCACTTGGCGCACTACAATTCCCAGTCAGAATACATGAAAATCTCATGTTGACCATCAATATGTAGACCTGACGATGTGTCAACCTTTTGTCAGTGTCCTTCTGTTTTTTAGAAAAGGACAAGAAGGATTGGTCGAACAAGACCATACAATAAGTGTTGTTGGACCCCCTAGATTCAATCACTACTGTCAAGTTATGGTGATGGCGGAGGTGTGCTACCCCAGGACAGTGAGAAATATCACATCAAAAGGAAAAAAAGGAATGTACTTTCAGGTTGGGTGCACCTATATTTATCTAAAATCTAACTTTTAATGAGAATATATATAAAAATGTTGCGAAATGTTTAAAAGATACACACAGAGAGTGGACATACATTGAATAAAGTAAGAAATAACAATTAATAAAATAAAGGTGGCAGACAGAAAGCTCTCTTTAATTCTGGGATTAATTGGGATTAAGTAACCACCAAACCGTATGCCCATGAAGTAGCGACGACACAATATCAGTCGACTTCACTCCACTAATCGTATGAAAGACGATTGAGAGGGATAACCATCTCGGTACCCACATAATATTTCCTCAAAACATGGGGGACACTCTGGGATTAATATAAAGGGGGAAATTTAACCGGCAAGATCGATATGGACGAATCACGTTAACCCGAACAGAGTAGACCATGATCTGACACGCCCACTTGACGTGTGTAAGTGTCAGCTTAGTAACAACTAATACGGATGCTCTATATTAGCCCATTTATAATAGAAACTTGGTCATGGATCCAACATAGACATCATACAGGACTTATGAATTACCTACTATGTATATTTACCGCAACATCGATACCGCGCTGATTCACCTTTTGACTTCTGACAAACGGAATCTCCTGCACACCGTAGACAACACCTGCTCTCTGATTGGTAGACAGGGACAACACCCGCTCTCTGATTGGTAGACAGGGACACACAGGGGTATAAAACTCCTGTCATGGCTGATATCTGGTTGGCCTTGAAAAAGCTGTTCTGCGAAGCGCGTGCCGGCTAGCGGTGCGCAGACAGAACGAGCTCTCTCTCACTCTTTATTATTTTTATTACCAGGATGTATTTTGATTGTGTATAGTATTAAGCGTTACTCCACAGCCCTTATAAGGGTAGCGGGGCACGATTAGTACCAGTGCCGGCGTCTCAAACCCTCATATGCCCAGCCACTGAGCGCATATCTCTGGCATATAGGAGGGACGGCCGGCCGTTCCGATCTGACATTTGAGATCTCGGAGCAATGTGGTGAATACCACACCGCAGTAGCCTGAGAAACCTTGATAGGAAATACGCTTAATACACCTGTTGATATTGACTACCACACCGCCGGTACATACCTGTAGCACAGGCAGTGAATGAGTAATCGGCTTAAATCTGTTAGAGGCGCAAATCTCCACATGCGGGCTCACAGTGGATTAACGTCAGCCCAAGCTATCTAAGATAACTATATTGTACCTGGTGTAAGCCCACACGAATTGTCCCTGCTATATTTGGGGTAAATGGGTAAATGACCAGGTGCCTGATTACTGTGGGCAGCGATATAATTTGTGTGTACCTGATGTGTGGGCATATCAGCGAGGAATTTATATAAACGCTCTGCAACATATGTGAATTAATACTAAGTACTGAGCAGCCCCTATAAGAGTAGCGGGGCACAAACGGTACCAATACCGGTGCTTTCTACCCTCACGTGCCCAGCCATTGAGCCTATATTTTTGGCACGGAAAAGGGACAGTTAGCCGCTCCGTTAGGGGATGCTAATGCTGCTTTCCCACTGCAGACCCGTTTTAAGTAACAGGTAATCTTAAATGGTATTTAGCATTCCCACTGCAGCAGATTACAGTTTTAAATGCCATTTAAGTACCATTCCCATTGCAGGTAAAACGTTTTAGCTCTTCAAAACGTTTTTACAACACAAATGAGTGCCTGTGACTTTAATGGGCTTTTCAGGGATAAAAAGGTGCACACCCACAGTTGTTTTCACATAATAAAAGGTGGGGGAGGGGCCAGTGGTGCGTACAAATCCCACAGCCATCGACATTTGTGCTATATGTCGGCTCAATTTAACCCATGGTGGACAGTAATATATACATTGCTGGCCAGTGCCAGCTATGTATTTATTACTGCCTAATAACTAAATCATTGGTGCCCAGTGGTGCCTGCAATATATAGATTGCTGGCATGTGCCAGCAATCTATATATTACTGGCTTATGATTGTCATTGGTGCCCAGTGGTTCCAGAAATATATAGATTGCTGGCATGTGCCAGCAATCTATATATTACTGGCTTAGGTTTATCATTGGTGCCCAGTGGTTCCAGAAATATATAGATTGCTGGCATGTGCCAGCAATCTATATATTACTGGCTTACGTTTTACATTGGTGCCCAGTGGTTCCAGAAATATATAGATTGCTGGCATGTGCCAGCAATCTATATATTACTGGCTTACAAAAAAAAACATTGGTGGCCAGTGCTGCTCCGTGTGGAGCAGGACGGAGGGAGGCGGGGCATATGGCCGGACCAGCGTCATCCAGCCGCAGCAGCAGCCAGCCGGACGCAGCGTGGACAAGTGAGTATAAACGCCGGGGGGGGCGGCGGCAGCGGGGCGTACCGCCGGGCTGAAAGTGGTTAATCTTTCAGCCCGGCAGCGTACACACACGGAGATAATGGCTGAAAAAATCAGCCATCATCTCTACCGTTTAAGATGCATTCCCATTGCCTCTTAAACGGTAGATTACCGTGTAAAACTCTGCTTTGGAAACGGGTTGAAATACCGTTTAACTTTAAACGGTATTTCAACTCTGGTGCTTTCCCACTGCAGCCTTAAACGGTATTTTGCCCTCAAAAATCGGCAAAATACCGTTTTAAGGCTGCAGTGGGAAAGGGGCATTAGTGAGCCGATGCACATACACCTCACTCTGATATCAGAGATCTCAGAGCACTGCGGTGAATGTTACACCGCAGCAGCCTGACAGATCCTGATAGAAAATAAACTCTGTGCATTCTTATTGAGACTCACTGCCACACTGCCGGTGCAATTAATAGCACAAGCAGATTGTGAGCAATCGGCTCGGTATTCACTAGAGGCGTAAATCTCCACATGCGGGCTCGCAGTGGATGAATGTCAGCCTTATTTATTAGTAATATCACACTGCACTTGGTACAAGCCCACATATTGTCCCTGTTACATTCTGGGTAAATGGGCGAACGGCCAGGTGCGTGATCATCATCAGCGGAGATACTGTGTGTACCCGGTGAGCGGGCATCAGCAGCGAGCAGTTTAAATAAACGATCTACTACATATGTTTATTAACAAATAAAGTGCCCAACACATGTGAATCAAGAATAAAGTGCCCTACACATCCACACATCAATCCATCCTCGATATATAAGTGAATTAAAGAGAGCTTTCTGTCTGCCACCTTTATTTTATTAATTGTTATTTCTTACTTTAATCATTGTATGTCCACTCTCTGTGTGTATCTTTTAAACATTTCGCAACATTTTTATATATATTCTCATTAAAAGTTAGATTTTAGATAAATATAGGTGCACCCAACCTGAAAGGACATTCCTTTTTTTCCTTTTGATGTGATGCTTCTGTTTTTTAGACCTTTTGCTTGTGTCAACCTTCTGTGCATGTCAACCTTTTCTCAATGTCCACCTAGTGCATATCGACATTTGGTGTCAACATGGACACTGTCAAACTATCAACCAGATACCAAACCGCTCCTGTAATTTTCGAAACCCAGCCTGAAACATGACAGTTAGGAGCTGATTGGACGGTACTTTATCTCTCTCCACCTTATCACTTCTCCAGGCTTAATACATCTGCCCCAGTGTTCCAAATCCCAGAAGAGGGATGACTGACAGTTCTGCACAGCTTGATAATAATATATAACTTATAAGAGAGTAGTCAAACATGAAAAGAATATTTGCATATTCCGCACAGTGACGTTATAGGATCTATGGTTTCCATGGTAACGCTTTCTCCCATTGATTATAATTTGCGTGCGGTACTTACCTCATTACCTGCTTCTCACAGGAGCCTGATCCAAACACAACAGATGTCGCCTGTTATTTACAGATGAAGGGGTTAATTCAGGTTGGACCGCTACATAGAGGAAACACAGTGGACTGCGCACAATAAGTTGCGGCCGGTAAGGAGAGAATAAATGGCACTTGCAAAATTGCGGATGTATTGCAAGTGAATGACGCAAATTCGCAAATCAATTCCCGGAACAGTGCAGAGTATCGGCCGTCTGTGCAAATTGTAGTACGTCTTAGGGTTCCATTAATCTGCGACTAAGACCGGCTGGCAGCGCTGATGTCAGAGACCCACCTTAAACATGCCAGGGTGCGCCATGTGCACTGCAGGTGGGGCAGATGTAACATGTGCAGAGAGAGTTATATTTGTGTGAGTTATTTTGTTTCTGTGCAGGGTAAATACTGGCTGCTTTATTGTAACACTGCAATTTAGATTTCAGTTTCAACACACCCCACCCAAATGTAACTCTCTCTGCACATGTTACATCTGCCCCACCTGCAGTGCACATGAATTTGACCATTTTCCAAACAAATTTGTACTGCGATCAGATCTGAATAAGGGCCTTTGTGTGTGCGGGGGGACCGCCCAGCATTTTTACGGAGACGCCCATAAAAACGCTGGGCTTGCACATCTAGTCAGATGGCCATTGTTCTCCCCAGGCAACACTGATCTTTTTATTATATGTGATGTTTTCTTTATGTTTTACATAAGCCGCCTTTTTGTGATTGTTCCCCGTTTATACCTACGCCGTCAGTCGCCAGCGCTGGATGTGTGCCAGGCCTTTTGTGTGCGCACAATCGCACTGTTACTGTTGTGTTTAATAGCTAACCCTCGCCTCTGTTCCCGCCGTAGAAAGATGAAGCTACGTCAGACATTTTGGGAAGTCAAAAATACTGAACATAAATGCACATTTCTATTATAAATCATCGCTGGGGACTTGGCAACGTTTCCCGGATTTTGTTTTTCTCCCTGTGATTAGCTTAAAATAAAAATCAGTTGCTAAGCTAAACTGCGCCAGGCGAGCGATTATTCCTCCGCGGCTCCCTGTTAACCCAGATTTTTGAACATTAAAGGAAACGTGTTCTGTGCAGATCTCCCCCCGTCCCTGCAGATATCTGACAGACGCGCTGGGCTCCTCCGATCGGCAGATAAAGGACGGAGATGAAAAAACTGCAACAAGTAGCGCAGGAAGAATATCTGTCTTACACAGGGAGCTGAACACAGGCTGCTAACCGCCATACGGTAACGACGCTTCCCACCCGGCAACAAATCAGAGGCGTTAACATGTTTGCAACTTTGATTCAAACCCACTTGCTAAGCAGCATTCTTTCGCCTCCTAACGCTTAACCGCAAGTCCAACCCCCCCCCCACCATCAGAACGGGGCAGAATTCACCCCATTCCGATCAAACCTGAATCAGACCCTTCGTTGGAGGGCACAACTTGCGTTCTCTTTTACTGCGGGACCGGAACTAGAATGAGCGTGCAAAATGCAGCCGAAACACCATAAGGGTGTGGTGCGGGCACATAGCTGCAAATTCAGGGCAAATTAGCTGGGGGGGGAGTGGCTAGCATAGCTGTCTGAATTGAGATTGCTATAACGAGTTCCACACTGACGATATTAATGATTGGTTCCAGGTGCCAAAAGTACATGTACTTATTCAAACAAACTAATGGCCTGGTTTTGAGTCCACGCAAAAGCGCCCGAAGCAGCACTCATTGGCGGTTGCATTACTCGTTTTAGAGAGAGTGCTGCATACGCTGAAATGAATGAGGGGCAGATGTATTACGCCTGGAGAAGTGATAAAGTTGTCGGTGATAACTCAGCAGCCAATCAGCTCCTGTCATTTTTTAAACCCTGATTGGTTGATGCATTATCACCTTCCACTTTATCACCTCTTCATGCTTAATAAATTCCCTCCAGTCGTACTCCAGCCTACCTGACCCCAGTGCCGCAGCTATGGGCGTCCGGCTCGGCAGAAGGCCTCAGAAGATTTGAACGAGTGACCATTGCTGAGACTGTTAGGGAGGTGGCTGAACTGCAGGGATTATCCGTAGTCTTCAGAGGAGAAGTGTAGGGTCTTTGATGTAGGACCTATGACCTGCTCCCCGAATGGAGAGGAGTCGGCTCCATCAGAATAAGATCTATCAGCTCTGTAACACCTGACCTGGATTTATAACAACAGAGAGAACCTTCAGGATCCCCTTTATCTGACACTCACAGGTTCCAGGTAATGATATGCAATCCTGATAAAGCCTTAAGGAAACAGCCTGCTCCGTTTTGATCTGATTCGGAATGATGCGGAATGCACACCCCCCCCCCCCCCCCAGGTAATATCCGCCAATGTACTCAGCCTTATTGAAGCCAAATGCAGTCTGTGATTGCACTGGCTTCACTGTGACTGGCAGTGACTTCCTATTGGTAGTCCGACCTGCCAGTCACCCGCAGTAAGGAAGTCCCATTGGGTGGCGTGACCATGTTGACAATTGATAGATTGACCACAAAAGGTGGACAGGCTCAATATGAAAAAAATGGCGACATTGAACAGATCGACGTGGGCAAATGTCAACATAAGCAAATGCCGACTGGAAAAAGGTATACATGAAAAGGTGTTGACATTTTCACGTGTTAACTACTGACATATTGACATTTTGCTTGTGGCTTTTTTGTCAGTGGCGATCTTATGGTGTTTACCTAATAACTGTCGACCGAGACAATGTCGACCTATCATCCGGATACCGGACTAATCATCTCGCCTAATCAGAATGAGAGAATTCGCAAATTAAGCGATTATCGGTAGCGTTCAAAATGTTGACATGAGTTTTTCACTTTTTTTTCCCCCTGAATGTCTTCACCGTATCGGTGCACCACAAAAACTCATGTCGACGTTTTCACTGTTAACCTTCCCATTGTCGACCTAATGCGTGTGTCGACCCTTTAACCCCGTAGAAATTAGCTATGTCAACTTTTTTACGTGTTGACCAAAGCCCTATCGACCTTCAGCTACGATCGAACAACCGTATACCGTTAGAAATCCCATTACAGCTTCATCCCAGTAGTTTTACTGCACGTGTTACAGACCCACAGCATTGCTGCGGCCAATATCTATAAAATATTATAAAACCATAAAAAAAGAAAACAAAAACACACGAGCCCCCGAGATCCCGGTCACCTTCTAGTCTCTGTACTTTGCCGGCTGACGTCAGATCTCTTCAGTTACAGCGCACAAACTTGGACCCATAGGCGACTCTCACAGACAATGGGTTAATCAGCATCCTGGGCCTAATGCGGATTTCTCAGCCAAACGCTGGTACTTTCACAGAAATAATTAGCTAATGACACACAGAGTGGTCCGTGTTTTCTGAAATCCCACTGGCAGGAACAATAGAGGATAAACTATTAGGAAGAAACGGCAATTACACTAAAAAGAGATTAAAGAAAATGAAGTTTAGCTGAGCACTTAATAGAAATGAGCGGAACACAAAGAAACCAGGACACGCAGCAAACTTTTTGGGAAGCAACGAGCCATGTCTAAAACATTAGGGGATTCTACGCAGCACTTTCCGGGGTCCGAACCCCAGAGTTCTCTATTCAATGCATGTGCCCCATTCTGCGTAGCTTTTTATATCATAATAATTATTATTACTACATAACCATAACATACTGGCCTCCTTTGTTATTTCATATTTACCACATCTGTGCATTCTGATAGTGGCAGGGCCAGCAACAGAAATCATGGGGCCAGGACAGGTACACCTGTAGATTCGCCTATGTACGCAGTGTGATAATGGCTAACCTTGCTAGGCACTTATGACTATCTAATCACACTAGTGTACACAGCTTTAGCCATTATCGCCATCAATTGTTGTAAATGATTCGCCTGGCGGACTTTACTTCCTCCCAACTGTGCATACAATCCCGCCAACAAGTTCCAGCGTTCCAGTAAGTTGTCCCCCTATACTAACCTTGACCCCTAGCCCTTGAGCCTAATTGTCACCCACCCAACCTGAATGGTTGCTATGGGCAACATCTCTCCCACCTAAAAACTCATACTTTTACCAGTGAAAACGCTTAGCTTTTACATGTCAACATTTCATCTGTGGCCCTTATTCAGATCTCATCGAAGTACAATTTTTTCCTCAAAATTGGGCAAAACCATGCTACACTGCAGGTGGGGCAGATGTAACATGTGCGCAGAGAGTTAGATTTGGGTGGGGTGTGTTGAAACTGAAATCTAAAAATAAAGCAGCCAGTATTTACCCTGCACAGAAACAAAATAACTCACCCAAATCTAACTCTCTCTGCACATGTTACATCTGCCCCACCTGCAGTGCACATGGTTTTGTCCATTTTGAGAACAAAGTTGTACTGCGATCAGATCTGAATAAGGGCCTGTATGTATATAACCATGTTGACATTCTATTGTTGACATTGCAGTGTCAACATTACGGATGCCGACGTGGTAACTGTCGGCATTCTGAGCAGATACTCACTAAGCTATTGCATGTTATGTCCCAGCGAGGACGAAACACACTGTTCTGCATGTAAGTGGCTCCGGTGAGTGACAGCCGACGCGGCTGCACATTTCATAATCACTGCATCACCAGCAGCCGCCGACACAGCAGGACGCCCGCAATAAGTCTCACGTTCCTTCTTAAGAGCTGGATATCAAAGATTTAGCATTTTAATTAAGCCCTAAATGGAGTCATTTCATTCTTTTTTTCTAGTACACACTGACAGATATGAAGCTCGTTAAAATGTGTTTTTGTTATTAAGTATCCGGATGCTAATTGGATAATAAGATTAGAATCAGGCGGCAAACGCGCTGATTTGGGTTTCCTTGTTGTGATCTTTTCTTGCTCAATTCCTGAAATGGGTATAAAGCGGTCGGCAAGATTAGTTCCGTTCTGCCGACACAAAGGGAATGTGACAATGTGCTCCCCGGCTTCTCAGAGCCAGCGGGGAAGCGGATGAATGATGTACAGTGATTAGGTAGACAGTAGGTCGACCAAAGGGTGGACATGCCAAAGGTCGACACAGACAAAAGATCGACATGAGACACTAACTGGTGGTCCATGTTGAAAGGTGGCAACATTAACACCAAACCGGCTGTGGAAAAACGCATGTTGACCTTTTTTTGTATCGACATCCTCCATGTGTACTATTTGCTTTACATTTTAACCATGACAACCTTTCCTTTGCGTCCACCTACTACATGTTGACCTTTTGTTGTCAACCTACTGTATTAACTGCCTACAAAGACACTGTAGACCACATCTGAGCCGGCACATGACTGTCACCCCCACCGGGATGCGGTCATTTGGTCTACTGCATTATGGTCGACAGTCATTAGGTCGAATCCATTAGGTCGACATGCTAAAAGGTCGACATG
This sequence comes from Crinia signifera, assembly GCF_055691185.1. Lineage (NCBI taxonomy): Eukaryota > Metazoa > Chordata > Amphibia > Anura > Myobatrachidae > Crinia > Crinia signifera. The sequence continues at coordinate 284,260,150 of NC_139222.1, read as the reverse complement.
ACTCTAGGTCGACATGGGAAAAGGTCGACATGATTCTAGTTCGAAAGGTCATTAGTTCGACAGGTCATTAGTTCGACAAGGTCATTAGTTCGACATTGTCTATGTCGACATTCACAAGGTCGACATGGAGTTTTTCACTGTTTTTTGAGCCAACATGTGCCGACAGGCGGTATTTTATGCCCTACCATCCACTAGGGCGTGGTGGGAGAATAAAATAGTGTGCCGAGCGTAGCGAGGCACCGTGCCCGACGCATTGCGAGCGCAGCGAGCGATGCGAGGGGATGCAGTGCACTTTAAACTGTGTCCATGTCGACTGTGTTGACATTCAGGTAAAAAAACAGTGAAAAACCCCATGTCGACCTTGTGAATGTCGACATAGACAATGTCGAACTAATGACCTTGTCGAACTAATGACCTGTCGAACTAATGACCTTTCGACCTAGAATCATGTCGACCTTTTCCCATGTCGACCTATAGTCATGTCGACCTTTTAGCATTTCGACCTAATGACTTTCTACCATAATGCAATAGACCAAATGATCCCAACCCCCTCCACCTGTGTCTGAGACAACGCAGTAACTTCCCTATAGCAAAGTCTGTCTCCTATAGGAACAGATTAAATCGCTGAATATTTTAGCAGCTTATTTTTCAAATATTTGCCACTTGTAATATGGAAATACTGATGTTTCGCTGGCGTTCAGTCATATCAGGCTGTCATTTCAATCAGAACATATGTATAGCTGTATAATTACCGAGCTCAGCTTCAGTAATCAAACTCGGGGTGTCAGTAATGGATTTCGCCTGTCCGCAATTAATTGTAGAGGTATAAATCAAATGAATGGAATAAACAGGTGAAAGCTGACAAACCTGGCCTGTTTTCAGATCTCAATGTGTTTCCTCAAATGAGGTGCCTGTAATAAACTGGGAAAACATTTCCTGTTACTAGAACACAACGCGTTTCACTGACTTATGCCTCAATTATGTACTAGAGCAGGTCTGGTATTTCTGTGGCTCTCCAGTTGTTGTGAAACTACACATCCCAGCATGCTCTGATGCAGTCGTTGCATTCCATAAAAGCACAAAACTTTGTCAGGGCATGCTGGGACTTGTAGATTCTCAACAGCTGGAGAGCCCCTGGTTGGCCAGGTCTGAAGTAGGGATGAGCGGGGAAATAGGACCTGTTACCGGACCACATTGCATTTCACTGACTTACTCCCTGGCCCCTGAGTTACGGAGGGGGGGGGGGGGGCACATCAATCACCCTGCAACCATAGACCATACTTACCATTACATCTGCACTGCATACATCACCAGGACATTGCTGCTGGTTCTGCTTTTCCCAAGATACGCGCAGTAGTGAGACGGAGCAGATGCAGTGTTACAGAGATATGTGCATGGGGAGCAGATTCTGGCACAGCGTCCGGAGTGTCCATGTAAATACAGCCTTCCGGTAGCACTTAGTGTTTCGAACGCTTTCGGCGTGCTGTCAATATGGTTGTGGCTTTGTGTCAGTCAAAGTGAGCGGGTGAAAACAGCATGTAGGAATAGGCAGAGGGTGACAGGGGAGGCAGTGGGTGAAAGCAGAAGGCAGGAGGAGGCAGAGGGTGACAACAAGGCACTGAGAGGCAGAGGGTGAAATCAGCAGGCGGGAGGAGGCAGAGGGTGACAGGAAGTGGCAGAGGGTGAAATCAGCAGGCAGGAGGAGGCAGAGGGTGACAGGGGATGCAATGAGAGGCAGAGGGTGAAATCAGCAGGCAGGAGGAGGCAAAGGGTGTCAGGGGAGGCAGAGGATGAAATCAGCAGGCAGGAGGAGGCAGAGGGTGACTGAGAGGCAGAGGGTGAAATCAGCAGGCAGAAGGAGGCAGAGGGTGACAGGGGAGTCAATGAGAGATGGATGGTGAAATCAGCAGGCAGAGGGTGACAGGGGAGGCAATGAGAGGCAGAGGGTGAAATCAGCAGGCAGGAGGAGGCAGAGGGTGACAAGGGAGGCAGTGGGTGAACTAATCAGGCAGGAGGAGGCAGAGGGTGACAATGGAAGGCAATGAGAGCCAAAAGGTGAAATCAGCAGGCACGAGGAGGTAAAGGGTGAAAGGGGAGGCAAAGGATGAAATCAGCAGTCAGGAGAAGGAAGAGGGTGACAAGGGAGGCAGTGTGTGAAAGCAGAAGGTAGGAGGGGGCAGAGGGTGACAGGGGAGGAAGTGAGAGGCAGAGGGTGACAGGTGAAAGGGAGAGACAGTAGGTAACAGGGGTACAAGCACAATGTCCTGCATGGTGCGGAGATCAAGGGGAATGTACCTTGGTGGAGGCAGAAACACAATGGCATCTGTTCTGTCTGTGACAGGACACCCTTTCTGATTTCCTCAGTTTGGCACTCAGTCAGGCAAACTATGGGCCAGAAAAGTACTAAGCTTGTAAAGTGATAACATGGAAAGTAATAAACCACCAGCCAATCAGCACCAAACTGCCATGTCATGGGCTGTGTTTGAAAAATGACAGGTAGGAGCTGATCGGCTGTTGTTTTATCACTTTTTCAAGGCTTAGTACATCTCGTCCTCTGACAGTGCCAGTTACACCGGGAGTGAGCCTTTAATGCACAAACCGCAATGTCCAGCTGTCTGTTACTTAGAGGCAGCATGTGACTGTGATCATCAGCGCTGATTGGTGGCAGGACTTCTCCATCAGTCACAAGGCCATCCCAGCCTCTGGGCCAGGTCCCCCAGGCAATGAGGTCTGTCCTGCCCCCTGCACTGGGCCATTCATCCAACAGTGCTCAAAATAGTCTGAAAAAGGGGCCAGGGGAGGAGTTATTGCTGGTCTGGTCAGCAATGGGCCCCTTTGTCCTCAGGGTCCCTGGTTCACTGCACCTGCTGCACAACGATAGTTCTGCCTCTGCTCAGATGGCATTACCCAGTGCTGCCCCCTTAGTGATGCCATTGGTGTCTAGACATCATGCGCTCTGTCGGCAAGGCCCGCAGTGGGCATTGGGCCAGATTCTCTAAGCTTCAAAAGTGATAAAATGGAGAGTGATAAACAGCCAGCCAATCAGCTCCTGTCTGACAGTTTTCAAACACAGTCTGTGACATGGCAGGTAGGAGCTGATTGGCTGGCTGTTTATCACTCTCCATTTTATCACTTTTGAAGCTTAGAGAATCTGGCCCAGTGTGAGATGGCATACAGTGCAGGGTCTATAATGAATGCAGGACCCCACATTGCTTAGTTACATGTGCAAACAACCGACGAATCCACCAAGCACATCTTATAAGATAAAAGGTATATTTACTAAGCTTGTCAGCGGTTCAGGCCAAGGGTTTTAAAAGGGCAATAATATAATTAAATGCAAAACCAGGATTGTTAGCACTTTAATAGTTTTGTCCTTTTAAACACTGCAAGGAGTGGCATTTACAAGCTCTCTGATAATTGAATACTGGAGGGAAGGCGGATGGATAATTTAATAGAAGGTAAAATCTCAGGTAGAGGGGATAGAAACAGAATTAATTTGGCCACCTTAATGCCTGAAAGAACGCTGCTCAGCGAGCGGGTCCGAATCAGACTCTCTGTATGGATCCAAATCTGCAGTGAAATGATACGACTACAGGAAAAGAAGATTACGCTGTAAGCGTCTGCTTATAATCTGTTATTCCAATAAACATTGTCATGGAAGAAACGAGAAGCGCGTTGACTATTAGGAGGAAGATGAGCGGGAGGAAGTAACGTAACTGTGCACAGAACAGGCCTCATATAATTGTTATCAGGTTGTTTCCATTACATCTCAGAGGACGTTTTAGTGACACGTTGTTCAAGGTCCTAGAACGACCCCGTGTGGCTTCTTCTTTGCTTCTGAATCGACTTACAAAGGCTTCTCGCGGATTCTTCAAAGCCGGTCGGCAAATCTCCTTTTCTAGTGGAAGATTTGTCGTTTGAAGCAAATTGAAAGGAGACACGAGGAAGAATAAAGGAGGATTTGGGATTCTTTATCCCTGAGCTGGAAACTTTGCTGTCAGAAAACTATCTCAGCTCTCAATGTTGTGTAGAGTCAGCGGGTGGCCAGAAACGGGTTAATAATCTGCTGAGGAGAGAGATTTCATTGCAAGCAATGTGCAAGTGGATATAAAAAGTTCTGCTGGAAACAGCTGGATCAACCGGATCCCGGCGTAATTCATCATGGAAAGAATCAGTGTTGGTTCAAAAATTTATTTCAAGTTTTGTCACCCAGCTCTTGGAAGTAAGTGGCGGAACTAGGACACCACAGTCCTAGCGGGGGAGGGGGTATTGGGTGCTGCGGGGCCTTCGCAGATTCCATGGGGCCTGGCTGTCTGCATGGAATCTGCTAAAATGGTCCTCCAAAATGGTTGCCGCTTGGTGGAACCAGATGCTAGAGGTCCTACTGGACGTCAAGGGTCTATCAGGTGAGCGCAGCGTTTTGCACTACCCAGAAGTGCCAGATTCTAAGAGCGCTCACATGCTGGGCTGAGCCTGGAACGCCATGACAACTAGCACAGAACCCCTGTCAAAAAGTATAGAAATACCTAGCAACAAGCAAGTAACCACCTGCCAACTAGAATGAAACCCCTGGCAATGAGCATGTAACCCCTGGCAATCAGTAAGAATCCCCTGGCAATGAACATGAAACCCCCGGCAATGAGCATGTAAACTTTGGGAATGAGCATCTGGTGGGGGCCAGGTATGGTCGCACTTACGTGGAGCTCCTGGCTTCCACCCAGGAGACCCCATACCCAGGCCCTCGGAAAAGCAGAGAAGCAGAGAGGTCGTGGACGAGAGGACGGAGGAGTGCTGTGGCTACGAGCTTGCCCCCGCCGGTAGCCACACACGGTAGCACCGTGTCTCCCCCCCCCCCTTCTTCCCAGTAGGGAGGATGGCCGGGTGGAGAGCGGGAGCACACTGCACCTCTTGTAGCTGAGGTCCTGCTGCTGCTCGCCTCCTTCTAGCAAAACAAGCTGACAGAGACTGAGCACCGCTCCACCACTGACCGGGACTTAGCACCGCTCCACCACTGACCGGGACTGAGCACCGCTCCACCACTCTGGCAACTTCCTGGTGGCTCCTGCTAACGAATGGCCTTTGGCCTTTGGAGCAGGACACAGCCCCTAGCAGCAGGATGCTTCTGCCCCCCCCCCCCCCATTGGCCCGGAAGACACCCGGGAGGGAGGGATGGACATAGAAGGGAAACAGGTGGCCCCCCAGTGTGGGCAGTGGGCCTCCCCCCCCCGGTCAGCCCAGAGGTAGACACTAGAGGAGGTATGGCTCCTGCTCTGGGGCAATGGTGGACCTCAGCCCAAGGGGGCCAAGCTCCAACTCCTGGCCCACAGCTACTTTCTGACTATCTCCTCCCCTCTCCCTGCCTGCTGGCTCCCCTCCAGCTGCAGCTCCAGCATGACCAAGATGGCGCCACAATATGGCTGCCTATGAACTGTGCCACTCAGCCACATTTACCCCATGTCTCCCCTGTTTCATACAATTCATAGCAACCTATAACTGTACTGTCACTCCCTATATTGTTACCTACCTGGCTGCTGCAATGACCAGTGGCGCCGCTGATGGCTGCCTAGGCACTGTGCAGCTCGGCAGGTATGTGTTCCCTGTGTGATAACTGTACTGTCTCTGCTTATATTGTTACCTACCTGGCTGCTGCAATGACCAGTGGTGCCGCTGATGGCTGCCTAGGTGCTGTGCAGCTCGGCGGGTATGTGTTCCCTGTGTGATACTGTACAGTCCCTGCTTATATTGTTACCTACCTGGCTGCTGCGATGACCAGTGGTGCTGCTGATGGCTGCCTAGGCGCTGTGCAGCTCGGCAGGTATGTGTTCCCTGTGTGATAACTGTACTGTCCCTGCTTATATTGCTACCTACCTGGCTGCTGCAATGACCAGTGGTGCCGCTGATGGCTGCCTAGGCGCTGTGCAGCTCGGCAGGTATGTGTTCCCTGTGTGATAACTGTACTGTCCCTGCTTATATTGTTACCTACCTGGCTGCTGCAACGACCAGTGGCGCCGCTGATGGCTGCCTAGGCGCTGTGCAGCTCTGCGGGTATGTGTTCCCTGTGTGATAACTGTACTGTCCCTGCTTATATTGTTACCTACCTGGCTGCTGCAATGACCAGTGGCGCCGCTGATGGCTGCCTAGGTGCTGTACAGCTCTGCGGGTATGTGTTCTCTGTGTGATATCTGTACTGTCTCTGCTTATATTGTTACCTACCTGGCTGCTGCAACGACCAGTGGCGCCGCTGATGGCTGCCTAGGCGCTGTGCAGCTCAGTGGGTATACGTTCCCTGCTTCTATAATCCCCAGGGTACATCTAGCCTATACCTGTATGTGTTATGTATATCTGTACTGTCACTGTTTCACTGTTACCTAACCGGCTGTTGAACAGCAATCCAAACCAAATTCCTAGTATGCGTAAGTATACCTGGCCAATAAAGCTGATTCTGATGTATCCTCTGGCAATGAGTAAGAATCCCCTGGCAAAGAACATGCAACCCCTGGCAATGAACATGCAACCCCTGGCAATGAGCATGCAACACCTGACAATGAGCATGTAACCCCTGGCAAAGAGCATGCAACCCCTGGTAATGAGCATGTAATCCCTGGCAATGAGTGACTCCCCTTTCAATGAGTGAAGTAAGAACAATTCGGTTTCAAAGACAAATTCATAAAAGCTTATGTCAGCATTTTGACCATGTCGGAACAATGAATGTCAGCGTTTTGAACGTGTTGGTATATAACTGTCAGTAAATTGACTGCATCCCTCTCAGACGTCCGATGGTAATGCAGATGGTCCGATGCTGTATCTTCAGCAGATCAGAGGAGCCAGCAATGGCTGTACTGTTATCTAAGATGCCTTCTATGAACTTCCAGAAGCTGCGGCTGTGCGATAGTGTTCATCTCTGAATCAGCCCCTTTGTACAGAAAAGGATTTATCCTTAGTGGGCTTTGTATTGAGGGCCCAATTCAGTGAGCATGCATTGCTGTCTGTCCCTGTGGATGTCTGGAGGAGGTTACGGGGGAGGGGGGAAACTCGGCGGGGCGGCATTTAACTGCTAGCTAGGTGGAACACTGGTTTAATCACAGTGGTTGCTGTTCTATAGCTCTCCTTCCCCTATATAACCATTATTCTGTTAGTGCCCCAGCAGCCACATCAAACACCATCCATGAAATAAGGCTAATGGCCAACAACAACAGACATGACAAAGCCGCGTCTGCACTCTGCCTTATTGCCGGATTCAGTAATGGCCGGAGAGATGCAAAGTGCTGCACATTTATCTTTGGTTGCTGTTATTAGCAGGAGGCGGGGCTATTTCTCAATATAACATGCGCTGGTAATCACCTACAGTTACAGGATGATACAAGATTTATAGCAGCTTCCAGACTCCTGATTGCTTATGTTATTCACTGATGAGATGATTTCCAGGGCAGAAGTGCAGGTGGTGCGGCCAGGGCCGTAGTGCCGGTGGTGCGGCCAGGGCCGTAGTGCCGGTGGTGCGGCCAGGGCCGTAGTGCAGGTGGTGCGGCCAGGGCCGTAGTGCAGGTGGTGCGGCCAGGGCCGTAGTGCAGGTACTGCGGCCAGGGCCGTAGTGCAGGTACTGCGGCCAGGGCCGTAGTGCAGGTGGTGCGGCCAGGGCCGTAGTAAAGTGGTGCGGCCAGGGCCGTAGTAAAGTGGTGCGGCCAGGGCCGGAGTACGGGTGGTATGGCCAGGGCCAGAGTAAAGTGGTGCGGCCAGGGCCGGAGTACGGGTGGTGCGGCCAGGACCGGAGTACGGGTGCTGCGGCCAAGGCCGTAGTGCAGGTGGTGCGGCCAGGGCCGTAGTAAAGTGGTGCGACCAGGGCCGTAGTGCAGGTGGTGCGGTCAGGGCCGTAGTGCAGGTGGTGCGGTCAGGGCCGTAGTGCAGGTGGTGCGGCCAGGGCCATAGTAAAGTGGTGCGACCAGGGCCGGAGTACGGGTGGTGCGGCCAGGGACAGACTATTGGTGGCACGACCAGGGCCAGATTACAGGTGGTACTACGGCCCACTGGAGCCTAACCTTAACCCATGCACCCACGTAAACCTAACTCTCCCACCTTCTCGCAGCCTAGACCCCCTCTCAAAACCTAATGTCTAGGTCGACAGTCAAAAGGCAGACACAAATTTTTCATGTTTTTTTTAGTCTGTGTTGACATATGTCGACAAGGACACCGTATAAGTGTACCACGTACCCGTACATGGCTTGCTGCACTCGGCACCCTATTATATTCTCACTCTATGTCCACTTGGAAAGTGACATATGAACCAAGTCGGTCCAAACAAAAAAAACTGACCTCATGTTGACCTTTTAAGTGCAGACCATGTACATGTCGACCGTCTGTCATTGTGTGCAGACCAAGGGGCAGGGGCCGAATTCATTAACTTCATCCAGAATTGGCCCCTATATGCAATTATGGAGAACTATGTCTATGGATACTCACGCAGCCATCAAAACATACACACCCTGAAGGCGGCCATGACACTCCCGCATTTTCCCAACCACTCCCCTTAAATTCCCTGTTACCACCGCCCAATAGTCACTTCCTGTCCATCACAAAGCTCTCTGTGGGAGCGGGATCGCCTCCCTCGCGCATGCACATCCCCATCGCAGCACATGGCACTCTGCGCATACTGGCCCCATTGCATCATACATGAATCAGGTCCGAGGCTCACAATTGCCTGGAAATCCCTTCGGAGAAAAGCACAAATAAATATTCTGATATATTTATTAAATACTTCAAGCCCAAATTAAAGGGTCATTCAGACCCGCACGTAGCGGGTAGAATTCGTCATCACCTTGGCGTCATCGCCTGCCCCCTTTTTGGTGATCTGCCTTGGTGCTCCCACCGCTGGTAACATGGTTTTGTGGACTCATAGTTGCACAAAAAGAGACATACTGTAGAACAGCAATAAAACTCCAAAACCCTAAGGTTCAGGATAATAAGTGATGACCAGTCCCTCAAGCCTTTGTACAATGGCTGTCCGCTGTCCACTGAATTTGGTATATGGACATCAAATACTCTGCATGATCCAGGACCAGTAAAAAAATTCCATTGTTCTACCAGGATATATGATAGACTGAAAAAAATACATATAATAGTGCATCAATAAACTACACTCACATTATTATTATTATTATTATTATTATTATTATTATTATTATTATTATTATTATTCTCATTTATTAACCTTTTGAGTGCAAACATCTCTTTGAGTCATGGGGCTAACTGATCGCTGGGCTGCAAAAAGTTGCACCCCTGTGATCCGGTCTGAATTACCCCCAAAATACATAAGCAAAACAAGAAAACTGTTACTTACAGCACAAGACAATGTAAGACAGGTACATGGTGTATATAGACACTGCTGCATCAGTGGACAGACGACTGATATAAACACCAGGGTGGCAGAAACCGGGGGTAAGGTGCCGTGGTAGAGAGTCTGGTGAAGGTGATGGTCTAAGGAAGAGAAGCAAGAGCACATGAGGGAAGAGGGCCCTGCTCGTGATATTCTAAAGGGGAGGGGCAGACAGACTGGGGAGAAGTGGATGGGGTAAATAGTAAGCATGGGTTAGGATGAGGGTTGGTAAGTTTGGGGAAGAGGTGGGTCTTGAGAGCCCATTTGAAGTTTTGTAAGGCATTGGAGAGTCTGAGGGGAGAGGTAGAGTATATGTTTCAAAACAATGGAGAGTGATAAACAACCAGACAATCAGCTGGGTTTGAAAAAATAACAGTTAGGAGCTGCTTGGCTGGTTGTTTATCAACTCTTCACTTTATCTCTTTAAAAAGCTTGTTACATCTGGCCCATAGAGAGGATGTATAGAGGGTGGGATGCTCTTAACCCTCCCCTAGCCCCCCCCCCCCCCCCCCCCTCCCCCAGTGTAATCACTGAGTACACAATTACAGCACATTTGCAACAAGTGAACCTTTTTTCAAATTATTTCTTACCATAAAAAGATCAAATATTTTTTGATCTCTTAAAAGAGCTCATGTACAGTTCATGTCATATTTTAACATTTCCCCCTGTAAAATGCATCTGTTTTTTCCCCATGGCTTTGTGAATAGGCTGCACAAGCAGCTTGTGGTGATTAAAATGATATGCAGCGTGCCTATGGGCCCGATTCATACCTGATTGAATGGTTGCAAATTTGCACAGTGGCTTATTATCAATACACTGCGCATGTGTACAGTCCGTACCGTCCTGCGGTGAAATCCAGCTACTTTTTCTGATCGCTGGCCGAATGCAAGGTGATTGACAGGAAGAAGCCGTCGGCGGGTGGAAACCGGGCAATTAGTGGGAGTGCTAAGGAAAATGCAGGCGTGCCCAGGAAAGTGTTGGGAGTGTCTGGGAAAAGACAAATGTGCCTGAGTATTTTTTGCGGGGTAATGTTAGCTCCAGGCCGGATATACCTGTATTCATCACAGCAGCTGAGTAAGGGCCTTATTCTGGTTCACTCCTTCTGGCAAATTCCTTCTTAGATGGACAAAACCATGTGCACTGCAGGTGGGGCAGATGTTACTTGTGCAGAGAGAATTAGATTTTTGTGGGGTTTTACTTTAAAGTGAGATCTATATTGCAGTGTAAGAATAAAGCAGTCAGTATTTACCCTGCACAGAAACAAAATAACTCACCCAAATCTAATTCTCTCTGCACATGTTACATCTGCCCCCCTGCAGTGCACATGGTTTTGTCCATCTAAGAAGGTGTGAACCAGAATAAGGCCCTAAGTCCCTGGCTACTGTGAGCCTGCGATGACTGGTGCCCAGTGTAAAATCTTTTGATGGTGAGCCTGTAACTATGTGTTTTGGTTTAATGCACATGGCGCGATTTCCCTCTAGTTTTCCTGCCAAACACTGTAACATAATTTGGTATACAGTTATATCTGCGGCATGCCTTCACTTTGTGTGTAACTGCGGCATTCTTAAGGGGCCCATACACGTTGCAATTATTGTATACAATATTGTATACAATATCACATCTCATCGCATCTCGGTTTTGCGATGACATCAGATGAGATGAGATTTAGTACAAAACGTATGTGCAGCACATACTTTTTGTACTAGATCTCATCTCATCTGATGTAATCGCAAAACTGAGGTGTGATGAGATGTGATATTGTATACAATAATTGCAACGTGTATGGGCCCCTTTAAACTGATGGGCCGTTAAACCAGAGGCGTCTATGACACCAGGAAATAATTAGCATACTGAAGGGGGCGTGACTGAGCGGGAAGGTGTACTGGCTGGGGGTGTGGCTAAACACTTGCCTCATTATGGCCCTGCCACTTGCTACACAGTGAAACCAGGCGAAGTGAATCAGATGCACCAACCACTAACATTCCTGAGAAAGAATGGTATTATTTTGTGTGTCGTCTCTCCCACATAGACTGTTAGCTCTTCAGGGTAGAAACCCTATCTTGCAGCATTATGAATTCTCACTATTTATTGAAGCAGATGAGTTGTGTTGATCCCCTTACAGGGCGTATCTGCGATTGGTAACAAGCCATTTGCACACTTGCGGCACTATATAAATATGTACTTGCTACACGTGCAGAAACGAGGCTCTTGGCTGTCAGGACTCTGTACGGCTGGCAGCGTAGGCAGTAATTGGACGCGTGGAGCGAATTGGGTGACACTTTTAGAAACAGAGGTTAAAATATACTTTGGGAGCTAGAAGTAATTAACATGTCCGTTTAGTGAAGGGTCATTTGCAAGTCCGGGGACAGCAATGTTCTTAAATCTACTCAATTATTTAAGTAACAAAAACTATCAATTAGCAAATAATTCACAAATTAATCAATGTAATGGCCTTTTAAAAAAGCCGAGTAGAGTCGATCCTCACATCCTTTGCCAATTAGGAGCTGCGCGCTTTATGAATTCCAAATTCCAATTAATAGATTTAATGAGACAACTTGCAAAATCTGCTGCATTGATTTGCCCTTACAGGTCTTAATCAACTCAGTTACGCCGTCCATCTGCTTTTCCTGACGCCTTTTGTGCTCCCGTCTCCGCACTGCGCAGACTCAGACCAGACGAGTGGTGGAAACTTACAGCAATCTCTATGTTCCACTCATCCTTCTCTTTCCATCTGCTGGAAAATCAGGGGAAACCAACCAATCAGATTATGTCGATTATTTTCTAGGATGCAATAGAGAAATAAAAAGAGAATCTGGTTGGTTGCTATAGGCAACATCCCCACTTTTCATATTTAGAAGATTTATTAAATTGACCCCTAAATCCCCTTGCATGAAATGTCTGTTCCTATAACACCCCTAGAATTGCACCTTATATAAGACTATTGGAGGTAGGGTGGCCAATAACGGGATCGGCAGAAATCCAGAGATTGGATCTTCCAATCCCGGAATTCCAGGACTGGGCTGCGCATGAGTAAATCTAATGCTGGGCAGCACCAAAAGACCAGCTCAGACGCTGCCAGGCTGATTCTGACCAAACGCGCTGCCCTGTGGCTGTGTGCAGCGTGACCTGATGTCAGAGGTCATGCTGCGCAACCGGCCTGCCGCTCCGTACCCACCCGCCATACCACAACATGGCTCCCGCCTGCTGCATCAGCACCCGGCACCAGACCGCCCCACCACTACAGGGCTCCAGACTGCTGCACCTTCACTGGGCTCCCGCACCGTGGTCGACTCCCAGGACCTCCATCGGCACCAACATCGCTGCCCGGCTCCTGACCACTGTCTAGGTAAGTAACACTGGTTTGGGGGGGAGAGAAGGGGATTAAAGTTCATCGTTATATTGGCAAACTCAATCCCGGGTATCCTGGGATTAGGCATTTTTCAATCCCAATTTCCGGGATTGAAAAAATGTCCTGGGATTGGCATCCCTAATTGGAAGGTAATATATGGAGAGTTAGTTATCATACGCCATGGGTAGGAAAGAAGCTTGGCTATTCCGGTTCCTCATGCGCTGTGGTGTATAGAAACTGGTGTGTAGGTAACCATCCAGTCCACGCCTGGCCAACCTGTGGCTCTCCAGATGTTGTCAAACTACAAATCCCATCATGCATTGCCACAGCTTTGCTATAAGGGATTGTTAAAACTGTGGCAAGGCATGCTGGGATTTGTAGTTTCACAACATCTGGAGAGCCACAGGTTGGCAAGGCCTGACCAGTCCATCTGATGCGTTCCGCTGCATCAAGCAGCTTTATATATGGTAATTGTATGCTGTACCAGAGTGGATTTTTATACTCCTAATGAGGTAGATACACAACACGTGTTCCTAGTTTAGTCAATCCAATCAGATAAAAACGATTGAGAAATGGGTGGAGTTCCAGTGTGGTTTTAAAGGGGAAATATCACAATTTTAACATTAAATGCTATTTTGTTGCTGTATTCTCAGCCTTCACATTTTCTAGTCTCCGTGGACCTCCGTAAGCTTTTGGGGTCCTTCATAAAGATTGCTGCAATGAGAAAAGGTGGAAACGTTCTTTAACGCCGATATTTTTTCGGCGTTAAAGCAAATATTACATGTTCCGCTCATTCATGCGTAAATGAAATTTAGGAGTGTAACAGAAATAGTGGTACTTATGTAATATCTGGGCTCCCATTTTTCTTATGAGACCGCGTCCGCTCGCCATGCTTCGGGCACGGTGGCTCGCTGCGCTCGCCACACTATATAAAATCAACTCCATGCGTAGTTGGATAGTAGGGGTATGAAAAAATGGTGTGCATTTAACATGGGAGCCCAGATAATACATAAGTACCGAAATAGTAAATGAATGAAGGGGTCGGGCCCAAATTATTGTATCCAAACTCCCAAATAGGAGTCTGGATCCTGTGGTCTCGTTCTCATCAACTGCGTTTCTATCTAAAAATGTACAAAAAGTTTGTATTGAAAATGTGGTGTTTGGGCACATTCCCTGTTCCCGTCCTAGTTTTACACCCACTCCCATAATTTGTAGCTTTGATAAGCGGGGTCCTCTACTCTCTTGGTTTTCCCCCTGTGCTGTCCTTGTCCGCAAGCTCACTCAGTAAGAGGCTATGATTCGGTTCTATCTGTCAGCACTTTCCAGGAGACGGGACATTACCTGATACTGTTATACACACTTAGCTGTATAACTATCTCAATAGTGGATCTATTTTGCACTTGCACTGTCTGAACCTTGAACCTTGTTATAGTGTAGGGTGCAGAATATTAGGCCGATAGTGACCATATTGTCAATCATCATGTCCCAGCAGTCATATAACCGTCACAGAACTCTGACCAAGCAGTGGTTTTAGTAAACTCTATCCCTAATCCCTAACCCTCCACCTAGCTCTCAACCCTACCCAACCCTAACCTACCCCACCCACAGTCTAACCCTAGTCTCATATGGATGACAGGAATGCCAGAGATCAGAATACCTATGCAGGCTTTCCAAAGGAGATAATCCCGATAGAGGTCCGGAAAAGCATACTTACCTTTCCCCTACCCCCTCCTAACCCTATCCCTCCTCCTCATGGCCTTACCCTTACTCTCCCAGCTAGTGCCTAACCCTCTTACCCCACCTCCTAAACCTAACCCCCTCACTCTGCACCCTGACCCTAACCCCCACTGCAAGCTAACTAGCCCTACGTCCCCCGCTAGTTTATAAACCTAACAGGGACCACTGTTGCTCCACAAAGGATCTAGGGGTGACTCCTTGTAAGCTAGGCCTCAATTTAAATCTATGTGTAAGTGCTATTATCATGAAGCTTTACAGTAGACAGTTATATGGCTGAGAATGGGTACGGTTCTGTTATCATGCAGTGTGGGGACCTCCAGTAGCAGAGAACCCTTGACGGGCCCTGGGGGTTATCATATCTTTGCAAATATATGTCACTAAGATCTCTGAATTACCTCCTGTACTACCCCTGTGTTTTTTTTCAAATCGTATTGCTAATGCCCCTTGGTGTGCTGGGAAAAACATGTTCTGTGGGTTTTGAAGTCTTTGATTGACAGAAAGTGAGCGGCTCTTTGGCAGTTTCTCAACTTTACCTCACTTTTCCATTTTTCTCCCCTCCAATGCTTGATACATATTCTCCTAAAACCAAGACACTACAGGAACTCAAAAATAGTTGTAACATATACAATAGCATTCTGTTCTGTAGGATCACTGACATTTGGGTCAATGGCCTTTATTCTGGTTCACTTGCAAAGGCAAATTCCTTCTCAAATGGACAAAACCATGTCCACTGCAGGTGGGGCAGATGTAACATGTCCAGGGAAAGTTAGATTTGGGTGAGTTATTTTGTTTCTGTGCAGGGAAAATACTGACTGCTTTATGTTTACACTGCAATATAGATCTCACTTTGAAGTAAACCCCACCAAATCTAACTCTCTCTGCACATGTTACATCAGCCCCCCCTGCAGTGCACATGGTTTTGCCCATTTGAGAAGGAATTTTCCTTTGTGAGTGAACCAGAATAAGGGCCCATATGTGAGATCTGCCCAAACCCTCGGACATACAGTTTCCAATAACGAGTGTCCGTAATGATAAGTCTGTTGTGCCATAATGAGGTGATAAACATCTAATAATAACCATTGGACGTCGCCTAATACAATTGTAATGTTACCTAGACATATCTAGGGCATGGGTAGACCAAGGCAGAGCTTACTGGTACTTGTAGTTCCACCAGCCCACATCCACCAGTTTGTTTACCTCTGGTAGAGACAGAAATGACATTTTAGGCGTTACATCAGCTCTACCATCTGACAGTGTTAAAGGTTACGTCTCCGAGCGTCAAAATCCCCATTTCACTCCCCACTGATGTCAGGAAATAATGCAGGCGTTAGAGGGGGTCTGCCTCGGACCTTGCAGCCTTTCACCAGGAGTCAAACTGACATGACCTTCTCTCTGTTCCTGTAATTGGCTGTTTGCGTGGCTGGGGGCTCACTTCCTTCCCTCCCATGGCGTTAATGGGATTTCTTCTTCTAAACACAAGTAAAGGTCTGGGAAATGGCAAGTACTGTACACAGCCTGTCTAGCGGTGCATTGGCGGAGATAACACAATTCAGGATTTGGAGGCGAGAGGAGTCAAACCTTGAAAAGAGGTAACGTGGAGAGATAAAGTACCAACCAATCAGCTTCTGTCATTTATTAATGGCAGGCAGTACTTTATCAGATGTGAAGTTCATGTTGCTAAAATAACCATAGAGTTCCTAAGCCAGGACCTGACTGGCCATTTGGCCTATGTCCTGCAGGTACAGTCCGGCCACACAGAGAGCCAACCAACCAATCAGCTCCTGCCTGACATTTTCCAAACACAGTCTGTGACATGGCAGGCAGGAGGTGATTGGCTGGCTGTTTATCACTCTACATTTTATCACTTTAGAAGCTTAGTGCCTGTGGCCCCCAGTCTGTCCATGCATTAAGCTGAAACGTTAGTGTCAAATAAATAACTTTTATAGTTTATGCCTAATTCCCACAGATATTTTTTTCTAAATCCCTTCATGTTTTAGCCAGGGGAGACCCAGCACTATGATTCAGCACCTGCGTGGGGCACTGCCCGTCGGAACGCGCTGCAGAATCACCTAAGCCAAAAAATTGAAATACGCTCTGAAACCCTAAATAAAGTAATAACGTTTCTTCATCCAGCCCCCACAGAACATGCTGTCATTGACGATATGGTCAGACAACGCAAGTTGATTTATCATGCTACAGATCATCCTGTGTGTTCCCAGCGACTCCTGCCCTCAGTATTCCGGGCGTTGACCAGCAGCAGTCTCTGGGTGGGAGGTAGTAACATCCAAAGCCCCTCTCCGCAACACATCTCCAGCTACCGCATAGATACTGTAATAATGGCATATGCACTAACAGAGCTGCCCTTTGTGATGCGCGCGGCGACGTGTTAGCGAGTCCCCAGCGGCTCTCCCCCCTCCACCTCATACGGCTGCAGTGCCTGCAGGGCTCCACCTCCTGTTCCCTGGATTGGCGGGTGTCGCTCGGGGCAGCGGGAAAGTTTATAGGCATATCCCCCTGCGCGTGCCAAAGCCCCTGCGGTGGGGCTATACTGCATATGAAAATGCGATAAAACCCCAAAAACTGTGTTTTTCTGCATATTTTGTTTAGAGCATCCCGCCCTCTGTGAGACTAGAAGAAATCCCAGCTCGCTCTGACAATAATGTAACCGGTAGCGCCTGCAGAATGGCCCCGCCTCCTGCGCCAGGCCTGGTGCCTCTGTGACAGACAGCCGTCATCCTCTGTCTGTCAGGGATGATCTGACACACACATATTTCCATGATCACTTCAGACTTGGTAAATGTCCTGAAGACACGTTCTCTGTCTGCAGAAGAAACAGACTAATTATGTCAGCCATCTGGAAGAGGAAGAAAACATGGTAAAATAATTAATTAAGGTTTTATGCGCAATTTAAAAAGCCATCAAAGTAAATAACGCAGCCGACGAAACCTGCAGCCAACAAACCCATATACATATTAAGTCTGCTGCATTAGTGCACTTTAATAGATTATTACGCTTATGTTTATGTATTATAGAAAATGCTCTTTGTTTATTTGGTACTTATGTAGTTTTACGCTCGCCACGAAATATGTCCAAAAAAGTAACTTAACTCCATGCCAACATGGATAGTTCATACCTCCACTATCCATGTTGGCATGGAGTTGATTTTAAATAGCGTGGCGAGCGAAGCGAGCCACCGAGCCCGCATCGTGGGCGAGCGAAGCTAGCCCCGCAAGGGGACTCAGACGCACGGAGCCATGCTGGCGTTGTGAAACTACACAAGTACCGTTTATTCTACTACACACAACACAGGCGGCCATCTTGGGGCCTGAGATGTTATCAGTTCACTAGGAACTAGTCACATCACTGCCGAGCACTTTTGACTGTTGACCTTTCCATTGTCGACCTATGGGTTGTGTTGACCCTGTCGACCTTAGCCATGCCAACCTATTTTAGGTGTTGTCCTAAGCTCTGTCAACCTTCAGTTGTCGACCTAATATATGTCAACCTTCATTGAGTCAACGCTATGGCACATTCTTGAAGGTAGTGAAGATCCCATATCCAATTTGGGACACTAATTTAAATATTTCAATGACTGACGTTGGGTGGTTTCACAACGCTGAAGTATGGTTTCAACTTTTTCAGCCATGAACTTTCCTAGAACCTGAAACCAGAATACTGTTGTGATGAAACGCGTTGTGCTGGTAGCCTGATAAAGCCTTTTCTCCTGAAAATCCTCAGAGCTTCTCCCACCTGCAGTGAGAAATGTAAAATAGGAAGAACCATTACCTGGTGTGACTTAGGATTCCGAGGACTTAACCCTTCATACATCAAACGCGTCCCCAGAGCCGGCCCTAGGCATAGGCAAACTAGGCAATTGCCTAGGGCGTTTGGAATGCCTAGGGGCATCAGCAGATTCTGCTGATTAAAATGATATGCAGCATGCCTATATTCTATGTGTGAGTGAGGCTGTATCTGCATATGAAATAGTGTATTCATGGAAACCACTGTAACATAGCATTCCGTATGCAGGTACAGCCACAGTTGCACACAGAATATAGGCATGCCACATATCATTTTAATCATCGGAAGCTCCTTGTGTGTGCTGGTCATAACAATGCAAATAAGATGAATTTTCAGCAAAAAAGGCACCCAACGTTAGCAGAACTGGCCAGGAGCTGCATGGCCTATTGAGGCAAGATGTATGCGGAAACATCTGTATCCAAGCAAAGGCAGAGGTCACAGTGTTAGCGGATGTGCAAGTGCTATCTGCGGGTGGGTTGCTTGTGCAAAAGTGTTCGGCATATGTGTAAGGGGCATTATGTGTGTCATGTATAAATGCATTAATAATGTGCGACATATGTGTAACAGGCATTATGTGTGTCATGTGTATAAGGGCATTAACAATGTGCAACATATGTGCAAGGGGCATTATGTGTGTCATGTGTATAAGGGCATTAATAATTTGCAACACATGTGAAAGGGACATTATGTGTGTCATTATGTGTATGAAGGGCATTAATAAAGGTTGGCATAATGTGTAAGGGGAATTATGTTTATAAGGACATTAATAATGTGTGTCATGTGTAAGGGGCATTACTGTGTGGTATTATCAGGGGTGCCGAGAGAAAGGGGTAGGGGGTACAAATTACCCAGGCAAAAGTCTGATGGAAGTGCCCAGTGGGGACCCCAGGCCCCCTCCCCTTAAGTGACAGCAGCAGCTGCAGCTCTTCTCCTCTGCCCAGCACACACTGCTTTGTGCTGGTCTACAGTGTGGCCATGGAGGTGCTTAAAATACAATATTTTCTCAGGATTTTTTTTCCAAGGGTATAATGTGAATAATGTGAGGAGTAATGTACATAAGGTAAAGTGGTACTACTGTGTGATGTAACATGAATAAGGGACACTACAACATGATATAATGTGAATAAAGTTGCACTACTGTGTGGCATAATTTGAATTGGGGGTACTATTGTGTGGCCATGCCCCTTCCCAGGAAGAACACACCCCTGTTTGGGCTGCGCACCGAATGTGTGCACTGTTTCTATTTAAAATATTGCGGGTAGGAGCACCGAAATGACGACTGCTATGATGAGGGTTGATGGTGCTGGGAAAGGGGAGCAGGGTCAGAGGCGGAACTAGTGGCGGTGCTAGGGGGCACCAGCCAAAATTTTGCCTAGGGCGTCATTTAGGCTAGGGCCGGCTCTGCGCGTCCCCTATTAGCATCCTGTGTATTCCTAGCACTGATTTATACATGCTGGAAGCAAGCAGCCCAGAAATGATAGACTGACACAGTTATCACCGCAGAACAGCTGTTTGACTGTTTGTGAGAATCAGATAGAAGATATTTAATTCCCAGCATTAAGTGATTTACTGAGGCTGAAAGCAGTGTTTCCTGCACTAGCTTACCTCTGTCATATTGTTGTGTATCATGATAAGTAATGACAGAGAACAGTCCTAGCTCAGAAATCTGCTCCAGAGGATGGAACAGACAGAAACACAGAAGAGGCGAGTCTGTAAATACACCTAAGTTCCCCCAGCAGCCATCACGCAGAATACAGATGAGGCTCGGGTATACCGGCCAGAATTTCCAGGCCCACAGGGATGGTAATGGACAAGAGGTGACAGCAATGGATGTGAAGCGTAATGATATCATTGTGGAACACACGCAGTAGCTTTATAAAGGAAAACACACACAAGGCACACAATACCTAACATTAATTATTAGCAAAAAGAGAACAGTTTCCCTGGAATCAGAGTCTAGCTTAACACATACTGTACAGAGCAAACACAACTTTTACATTATTTTATTGCAGAGACCTGGTCAGCTCCTAGTTTAGTTATGACAGCTCCCTGGTCAGCTTCTATCTCTGTTACTACAGCCACCTAAACAGCTCCCAGTTCTGTTACTACAGCCCCCTGGTCAGCTCCTATCTCTGTTACTACAGCCCCCTTGTCAGCTCCCAGTTCTGTTACTACAGCCCCCTGACAGCTCCCAGTTTTGTTACTACAGCTCCCTGGTCACCTCCCAGTTCTGTTACTACAGCCCCCTGACAGCTCCCAGTTTTGTTACTACAGCTCCCTGGACAGCTCCCAGTTCTGTTACTACAGCCCCCTGACAGCTCCCAGTTCTGTTACTACAGCCCCCGGACAGCGCCCAGTTCTGTTGCTACAGCCCCCTGATAGCTCCCAGTTCTATTGCTACAGCCCCCTGATAGCTACCAGTTCGGTTGCTATAGCCCCCTGGTCAGCTCCCAGTTCTGTTACTACAGCCACCTGGTCAGCTCCTATCTCTGTTACTACAGCCCCCTGGTCAGCTCCCAGTTCTGTTACTACAGCCCCCTGGTCAGCTCCTATCTCTGTTACTACAGCCCCCTGGTCAGCTCCCAGTTCTGTTACTACAGCCCCCTGACAGCTCCCAGTTCTGTTGCTACAGCCCCCTGGTCAGCTCCCAGTTCTGTTACTATATCCCCCTGGTCAGCTCCTGGTTTTGTTACTACAGCACCCTGGTCAGCTCCCAGTTCTGTTACTACAGCCCCCTGGTCAGCTCCCAGTTCTGTTACTACAGCCCCCTGACAGCTCCCAGTTCTGTTGCTACATCCCCCTGGTCAGCTCCCAGTTCTGTTGCTACAGCCCCCTGATAGCTCCCAGTTCTGTTACTACAGCCCCCTGACAGCTTCCAGTTCTGAAACTATAGCCCCCTGTTCAGCTCCCCCTTCTGTTACTACAGCACCCTGGTCACCTCCCAGTTCTGTTACTACAGCCCCCTGGACAGCTCCCAGTTCTGTTACTACAGCCCCCTGACAGCTTCCAGTTCTGAAACTATAGCCCCCTGTTCAGCTCCCCCTTCTGTTACTACAGCACCCTGGTCACCTCCCAGTTCTGTTACTACAGCCCCCTGGACAGCTCCCAGTTCTGTTACTAAAGCCCCCTGGACAGCTCCCAGTTCTGTTACTACAGCCCCCTGGTCAGCTCACAGTTATGTTACTACAGCCCCCCTGACAGCTCCCAGTTCTGTTACTACAGCCCCCTGGTCAGCTCCCAGTTCTGTTACTACAGCCCCCTGGACAGCTCCCAGTTCTGTTACTACAGCCCCCTGACAGCTTCCAGTTCTGAAACTATAGCCCCCTGTTCAGCTCCCCCTTCTGTTACTACAGCACCCTGGTCACCTCCCAGTTCTGTTACTACAGCCCCCTGGACAGCTCCCAGTTCTGTTACTAAAGCCCCCTGGACAGCTCCCAGTTCTGTTACTACAGCCCCCTGGTCAGCTCACAGTTCTGTTACTACAGCCCCCTGGTCAGCTCCCAGTTCTGTTACTATAGCACCCTGGACAGCTCCCAGTTCAGTTACTGCAGCCCCCTGGTCAGCTCCCAGTGCTGTTACTACAGCCCCCTGACAGCTCCCAGTTCTGTTACTACAGCTCCCTGACAGCTCCCAGTTCTGTTACTACAGCCCCCTGGTCAACTCCCAGTTATGTTACTACAGCCCCCTGACAGCTCCCAGTACTATTCCTACAGCCCCCTAGTCAGCTGCCAGTTTTTTTACTACAGCCCCCTGACAGCTCCCAGTACTATTCCTACAGCCCCCTAGTCAGCTCCCAGTTCTGTTACTACAGCCCCCTGACAGCTCCCAGTACTATTCCTACAGCCCCCTAGTCAGATCCCAGTTCTGTTACTACAGCCCCCTGACAGCTCCCAGTACTATTACTACAGCCCCCTGGTCAGCTCCCAGTTCTGTTACTACAGCCACCTGGTCAGCTCCTGGTTTTGTTACTACAGCACCCTGGTCAGCTCCCAGTTCTGTTACTACAGCCACCTGGTCAGCTCCTATCTCTGTTACTACAGCCCCCTGGTCAGCTCCCAGTTCTGTTACTACAGCCCCCTGGTCAGCTCCCAGTTCTGTTACTACAGCCCCCTGACAGCTCCCAGTTCTGTTGCTACATCCCCCTGGTCAGCTCCCAGTTCTGTTGCTACAGCCCCCTGATAGCTCCCAGTTCTGTTGCTATAGCCCCCTGGTCAGCTCCCAGTTCTGTTACTACAGCCCCCTGACAGCTTCCAGTTCTGAAACTATAGCACCATGGACAGCTCCCAGTTCTGTTACTGCAGCCCCCTGGTCAGCTCCCAGTTCTGTTACTACAGCCCCCTGACAGCTCCCAGTTCTGTTACTACAGCCCCCTGACAGCTCCCAGTTCTGTTACTACAGCCCCCTGGTCAGCTCCCAGTTATGTTACTACAGCCCCCTGACAGCTTCCAGTACTATTCCTACAGCCCCCTAGTCGGCTCCCAGTTCTGTTACTACAGCACCCTGGGACAGCTCCCAGTTCTGTCACTACAGCCCCCCTGACAGCTCCCAGTACTATTCCTACAGCCCCCTAGTCAGCTGCCAGTTTTGTTACTACAGCCCCC
This sequence comes from Crinia signifera, assembly GCF_055691185.1. Classification (NCBI taxonomy): domain Eukaryota; kingdom Metazoa; phylum Chordata; class Amphibia; order Anura; family Myobatrachidae; genus Crinia; species Crinia signifera. Next base: position 284,237,295 of record NC_139222.1, on the reverse strand, counting down.
TGACAGCTCCCAGTACTATTCCTACAGCCCCCTAGTCAGCTCCCAGTTCTGTTACTACAGCCCCCTGACAGCTCCCAGTACTATTCCTACAGCCCTCTAGTCAGATCCCAGTTCTGTTACTATATCCCCCTGTCAGCTCCCGGTTCTGTTACTACAGCTCCCAGTACTATTCCTACAGCCCCCTAGTCAGATCCCAGTTCTGTTACTATATCCCCCTGTCAGCTCCCGGTTCTGTTACTACAGCTCCCAGTACTATTCCTACAGCCCCCTAGTCAGATCCCAGTTCTGTTACTATATCCCCCTGTCAGCTCCCGGTTCTGTTACTACAGCTCCCAGTACTATTCCTACAGCCCCCTAGTCAGATCCCAGTTCTGTTACTATATCCCCCTGGTCAGCTCCTGGTTCTGTTACTATATCCCCCTGGTCAGCTCCTGATTCTGTTACTATATCCCCCTGGTCAGCTCCCAGTTCTGTTACTACAGCCCCCTGACAGCTCCCAGTTCTGTTACTATATCCCCCTGGTCAGCTCCCAGTTCTGTTACTACAGCCCCCTGGTCAGCTCCCAGTTCTGTTACTCTATCCCCCTGGTCAGCTCCCAGTTCTGTTACTACAGCCCCCTGGTCAGCTCCCAGTTCTGTTACTATATCCCCCTGGTCAGCTCCTGGTTTTGTTACTACAGCCTCCCAGGACATCTCCATGCTCAGATAATATTGCCCCGTTGTCAGAGAAAAAAACTGCTTTTACTTTATTTTATTTAGGACCTGATTAACTTCAAGTACAGTTAGAGCAGAACCCTGGTCTGCTCACAGTCCAGTTGTTACAGTCCCATAGATAGCTCCAAGTTCATTTACTACACCCCTAGGTCTGCTCCAAGCTTGGTTACTACATCCCCAGGTCAGCTTCCAGTTCCCCCAGTCAGTAATCAGAGCCCCCTGTTCAGCTCTTAGCTCACACATCAGAGGATTCTGGTGAATACATCTTAATCCTCTCTCCCTTTGTCCCCGACATATATCACAAGCATACTTCCAGCTCCTTACAGAGACATCTCTACACTCCGTCGCCTTTCAATTCCTAACTTGTGCCCAATGCCTCTCTGTTTTTACATCACTTTAATTCTATTTTAGCCTCTGATCTAGGAGCCTCTTGTGAAGGATTTTATTGTCTCCTTCCCCTATTCATCATATACCACTCCATAAAACTCAATGCAAGAGCAGCTCCAGCAAGCATCGTGACAGATTACACACCTGTTGGAAGGTAATGGTTTATGTTCCGTGTTTTACGTGCAGCATCTCAGTCCCCCACTAGTACTTCTCCTTCTGTGTTTGCTAATAGACTTATCCATATATTCATGAGATAAGTAACTTAATGCTTTAAACTTCCAACAATCTCTAATGCATGGAGGAAATAAATCACCATCCGCATATCAAAACAGATCCTCTCTGTTATATCATACAGTAGTGCATGCTTTTCTGTTGTGCTATATGGAATTCTAATTCCATAGTCAGAATCCGTGGCCACTTCATAATATTACTGTAACAATTATGTCTTTCTGTCCGTGTGGCCCAGTGTAACCACTGCGTAGAGTCTCCATGTAAACCTACTGAATGATCATCCACAATTCAGTTGGGATCAGGAATTTTAGGTTCAAATGGACTGGCCCTAGGTAATTTGATGCCCTAGTCAAGATTTTGGTTCTTGTTACCTAGCACTGTCACTAGTTCCGCCCCTGACCCATTGCTCCTTATTCTCATTACACCAAACTATATTGCTCCTTATTCTCATTACACCAAACTATATTGCTCCTTATTCTCATTCTGCCACACTGTATTGCACCTTATTCTCATTAAGCCACACCATATTGCTCCTTATTCACTTTCCACCACAATGTATTGCTAATTTTTCGCACTGGACCACGCATTATTTCCCTTTATATATGTTATGCACACCGTATTGCCCTTTACACATTATGTTGCACATTAACAATGTCCTTATACACATAATGCCACACAGTAATGGCACTTACATATATGCTCCACAATATTACAACCCAATCCCCCCTTACTGCATCCCCTCCTCAACATTAACTGTGACATTTTTGCAACTGCCCACTGCTGCCTCTACTGTCTCTGCTCCATGCACTGGCACTACCGCTTCTGTTGGCTCAGTGTACAGGTACACTAGTGCTGTTCACTAGTGCCCACACAGAGGAGATATACATTGATGGTTACTTACTTACTACCAAAGGATTTCTCCTCCTCAGTCACTTGGTGGCTTCAAGCATGGAAGCTACTGTAAATCAGGGCAGGCATCAATGTCATGCACTCGCTTCAAACGGCAAAGAAAAACCTGCATTCGCTCAGGCTGTTTTTGTGGGCACGCTTATGAAATGCCAGGGGACCCCTTTCTCCTGTCAATCAGGCTGCGAGTCCCGGAAGAGGGGCCGATTTCAGACCTGTACAGGAATCGGCCCCTACATCAGTGATGGAGAACCTCATCACTAGCTGTTTTTGAACTGCACATCCCAGCATGCACTGCAACAGTTTTGCTATTTCACCACTGTTCTAGATCGTACTTCTGTATAGTCATGTGATATCTGTGAACCCAGTACTGGGGCTCCGTGGGGGAATCGGTGTTGATTATAGACATGTCTTACAACGTGCCAGTTCCGACCAATAGCATCGTGGCGGGTTCACATCCAGGACAGCTCATTCCAAATCCATATTTTATGTATAAACTTCCCCAGATAATGAAACCTCTGAATAAACAGCCAGAAAATAAGATATGAAAGAAGTCCCAGACAGACACATTGCAATGAGCTTCATGGCTGTAATATGACATTAGATATTCTTCTGTTATTTTATTATGCTCGGAGCCCCATCAGTTCTGTATCTACGTTCCTTAACGGAAAGAAACAGCCATTACATTATTCTCTCTGCAATGTTCTGCTACTGGTAAATGCAGGTATACAAGATACATCTGATCTGGGATATTGCAGCTGGAAGTGATGCCTGTATGCCGGTAGATAGATCTTTTAGGTTAATTGATAACAGATGTTCTCTCAGACGGCGTCCTTCTGGCCAGTACAAGTTCGGTAGTCCCAATCCTTGCAGGGTTCCGTCATATGACGAACTAAATCTACCATGCATACTAAATCTATCGGTGTCACAGATACATCGTCTGCGCTCTCAATAAGCCGCTGCTGCTTTCCACATTCTTCAACATTCCCCAAGGAAACATTTGAATTTCAATATCCAGTAGAACACAGAGCATAATCCCCACAGCGGCCCGGTAGAGGTAGAGTATACGGTAAATGAAGGGTCACGTAGATCATAAGAAGCATGTTGTAGGACAGGATAAACAGGGCAATGCATAGATGTGTTCCAAATAATAGAATGTTTGGGCAGAGTTGCATTTCTGCGTCCAAACTATCCACATCAATGGATACATTTATTTTGTATTTTTTTTTTTTTTTTATGCACGTGTACAGTACGTTGAGACTTTTTGGGAGAAAAGTGCTATACAATTTATTTTTACTATTATTATACATGTTTCAGCACCCTGATCAGCTCCCAGCTCACTTACTACAGCACCCTTGCCAGCTTCAAGCTCAGTTACTACAGCACACTGGTCAGATCCCAACTCTGTTACTATAGCAACCTGGTCAACACCCAGCTCAGTTACTACAGGACCCTGGTCAGCTCCCAGCTCAGTTACTACAGCACACTGGTCAGCTCCCAGCTCAGTTACTACAGCACACTGGTCAGATCCCAGCTCAGTTACTATAACAACCTGGTCATCTCCCAGCTCAGTTACTATGGCACCCGGATCAGCTAACAGCTCAGTTACTACAGAATACTGGTCAGCTCCCAGCTCAGTTACTATGCCACCCTGACCAGCTCCCAGCTCAGTTACTACAGCACACTGGTCAGATCCCTGCTCAGTTACTATAACAACCTGGTCAACTCCCAGCTCAGTTACTACAGATCAGCTCCCAGCTCAGTTAATACAAGACACTGGTCAGCTCCTAGCTAATTTACTACGGGACCATGGTCAGCTCCCAGCTCAGTTACTATGCCACCCTGACCAGCTCCCAGCTCAGTTACTACAGCACCCTGGTCAGCTCCCAGTTCAGCTACTACATGACCCTGAACAGTTTCCAGCTCAGCTACTACAGGACCCTGATCAGCTCCTAGCTCAGTTACTACAGCACCCTGGTCAGCTCCCAGTTCAGCTACTACATGACCCTGAACAGTTTCCAGCTCCGCTACTACAGGAACCTGATCAGCTCCCAGCTCAATTAATACAGTACACTGGTCAGCTCCCAGCTCAGCTGCTACAGGACCCTGGTCAGCTCCCAGCTCAGCTACTACATGACCCTGGTCAACTCCCAGCTCCGTTACTAAAGCACCCTGGTCAGCTCCCAGCTCACTTACTACAGCACACTGGTCAGCTCCCAGCTCACTTACTACAGCACACTGGTCAGATCCTAACTCTGTTACTATAGCAACCTGGTCAACACCCAGCTCAGTTACTACAGGACCCTGGTCAGCTCCCAGCTCAGTTACTACAGCACACTGGTCAGATCCCAGCTCAGTTACTATAACAACCTGGTCAACTCCCAGCTCAGTTACTACAGGACCCTGGTCAGATCCTATCTCAGTTACTATAACAACCTGGTCATCTCCCAGCTCAGTTACTATGGCACCCGGATCAGCTCCCAGCTCAGTTACTACAGAATACTGGTCAGCTCCCAGCTCAGTTACTATGCCACCCTGACCAGCTCCCAGCTCAGTTACTACAGCACACTGGTCAGATCCCTGCTCAGTTACTATAACAACCTGGTCAACTCCCAGCTCAATTACTACAGATCAGCTCCCAGCTCAGTTAATACAAGACACTGGTCAGCTCCTAGCTAATTTACTACAGGACCATGGTCAGCTCCCAGCTCAGTTACTATGCCACCCTGACCAGCTCCCAGCTCAGTTACTACAGCACCCTGGTCAGCTCCCAGTTCAGCTACTACATGACCCTGAACAGTTTCCAGCTCAGCTACTACAGGACCCTGATCAGCTCCCAGTTCAGCTACTACATGACCCTGAACAGTTTCCAGCTCAGCTACTACAGGACCCTGATCAGCTCCCAGCTCAGTTACTACAGCACCCTGGTCAGCTCCCAGTTCAGCTACTACATGACCCTGAACAGTTTCCAGCTCAGCTACTACAGGACCCTGATCAGCTCCCAGCTCAATTAATACAGTACACTGGTCAGCTCCCAGCTCAGCTGCTACAGGACCCTGGTCAGCTCCCAGCTCAATTAATACAGTACACTGGTCAGCTCCCAGCTCAGCTGCTACAGGACCCTGGTCAGCTCCCAGCTCAGCTACTACAGGACCCTGATCAGCTCCCAGCTCAATTAATACAGTACACTGGTCAGCTCCCAGCTCAGCTGCTACAGGACCCTGGTCAGCTCCCAGCTCAGCTGCTACAGGACCCTGGTCAGCTCCCAGCTCAGCTACTACAGGACCCTGGTCAACTCCCAGCTCAGTTACTACAGGACCCTGGTCAGCTCACAGCTCAGTTACTAAAGCACACTGGTCAGCTCACAGCTCAGTTACTACAGGACCCTGGTCAGCTCACAGCTCAGTTACTAAAGCACCCTGGTCAGCTCCCAGCTCCTGTTCCGAAATGTCTGTACACATTTTCTTTCAATTGTCTTTCTGGTCGGCAGGGAGAAGCCTTGGAACCATCTTAGCACAAACGTTTCATGTCAAAATCATGATGCAATACTTGCCGAAATGTTTCTTTGCTGATGTTTATCATTTTTGCTGTCACTTGGATGAAGAGACGACGTTCAATTCCAACAATTTATACATTTGTTTTCCACATTTTCTTCTGTTTTTTTATGTGCAAGGCCTCCGTACCATCACCAGCTTTGACATCTCAGCTACCATTACTGAAAAGTTTGTAAAACTCAAACACAGGCGCACGTGACACACAGTCTGCTAAGTTTCGGTAGCATTCTGAAAGATTTGGTGGGCATTCGCTCAGTTTAACGAAACATTTTATATAAACGTGATGCTCTACTTTTGAACTAAACATTTTTATGAGAACTGGAAGAACACAACTTTTTCAAACTCTGTGTGACTGCAGACTGTCTGTGTGAGAAGGGGGACACTTGCAAAACCGTTTTGGGGTAGTCCAAGATCAATGTTCCCTGCTCACTTTTACAGTATATCCCCATTATTTAATAGCCACACCTCGTTTTTTACGGGACCCCACACTGTTAGGATGTCCTCAGATTTTTTTGTTGGGGGTGGGGGGGGTGAATACCCAGGGCCAGCTCTACTTTGAGGAAGCTTTAGGCAGTTGCCCAGGGGCTCCATATTATAGAGGGCACCGCCCGAGTCTGACTATCACAGAATTAAGGATGAATCTTTGTGAGGCATCTTAGTTTAGAGTAATGCAAAAAATAGGTGGTGACATTCCAAGACGACACCTCCACAATTTCATCTGAGGTTCTGGAAAGTGGGTATCGTGGGTTGGTGAGTGGGTGTTTAGTGCTGGGAGCAGTAAGCTGAATTTTTGCCAAAAAAAGCTTGCACCAGCCCTGGAGATACCTCATTATTTGTCCCCCAAACTTGCTGCTGCCAACTTAGGCTGTGCATGGATACTGGGAACATGCTGAGGGGCCACACTCAGTAGCGGCACCAGAGGGGGACTGCAGTAGAGTCCAAAATTCAAATAGGGGAGCCACACCCACTGCCAGTGAGTCAGTGCGGAATGGCAGTTGCTTGGTCTCCCCTATTCAAATTTTAAACTGTGCTGCACCCCTCCTCTGGAGCCTTCTCTGGTCACACTGTTTAGCAATCTGGACATTCACGATCTCCGTATGTCCTCACTTTCACTCAACAAGGCATCTTTTAAGGATTACCTTATTCATGCACAGCCAGACTCCTTTAATTACCTGGGTCATTAATTCTCCCTGAAAAAGGTAATGTCATTAGTGAATCCTGTTAATATACACAAGACACTGACTTTCATATTGATTCATTACTTGTCACAGGGGTCTAAAATAAACTTCAATCACTCTGTTAAGGAAACGGACGTGTATTCAGGGACGTTCTGCGTCTATATTTGATATTAATTAAGAGCGGATGGCAAAAAGGAAATGAGGGAGGCCCAGCGGCTGTATATTTATTTTATCCGGCAATTACCGTTACAGATATTCTTTGTTAAATATGGTTGATGGGTCTTGTCAATTACCTCAAAGAACATCTGTAATAACATCAAACAAATGAAATAATAAATATTAAAAACTAAAATAAGTGGGAAAAACATTAACGAGACAGGGAAAACTATTCCTAACGGCGTGTCATTTGCGTCATTGGCGATTAATGTAGGGCGGGATTATAGCTTATATATGGCTGCCACATAAACTCATTAGTGCAATATGTAGGCCAGCTGACTGAGAAATCCTCGGAATATGTGTCGTTGTGGCAGCTGATTGTCGTTTAGCTTCCACAGCAATAAAATATTCAGAATATGCTTTGAAAAGTTTTTTTTTGCCACCATAAGTGTAATTTTAACACACACACATTGCTCCCTGCGGATTGTAGGATTCTCAGAGCAGGCCTTGTCTGTCTTTTATTCTCTCCTGTTTGTGCATTTTCTTTTGTGTTATAAAAGACTGCGGAGTAACAAACCCTCAGCCCCGTGCATGGTATTATATAAATGATAACATTATACTTCTTCATTTTATCTCTTATACTGTGCAGTGCATTGTGTAGGATACTGGGCCCATGTAGTGCAGGGGGGATTACTAGAGACATATACAGTATACATACTGTGGTGAATCAGGGTTAGTTCGACCAGAGAGTGCTGTATTTCTCTGGTCATAACTGCCCTGTAAAGGGTTAATGAGGAGCTGTCCAGCCTCAGAGAGAGAGCTTTGCAGCCAGATTAGAAAACCTGGTCCACTGCAAAGCCAGGAATGGGTCTCTGAGGTGTGCTTGAGGGAGAGACAGGTGGGCTCTCAAGCATACGGCTCCTCCGGTTCAGGTTTTCACCGCTGCACAGCCACAGGTGGGAACTGGGCTAATTGCAGTAGAAGAGATATTAGCTTTCCTAAGTTTTCTCCTACTGGCGCCGATGCCTGGTAGGGGCCAGCTAGTAGGTCAAAGTGTTATAGCACCAGGGACTTAGACTACCAGTGCCCAGAGGCACTGCGCGCACAGGGGGGCACTGCATGGACAAAAACCTTTCTTTGATTGTTTATATTTGTATTTCATTAAATACATGCACAAATACTGAAATCTGCCTGCTCTGCATGGCGGACCTGTTACACTACATATTATTATGTACTGAATATATGTTCTAGATGGAGACCTCAGGGATCGGGAACCAACATAAGCCTTCACACACAAGCCATGCGAGAGGATGCGGAACACTTTGACGGTGGCTATGTCTCTAATGTATTTATATCCTTCTGGAGATATGGCCTCCAGAACTGAACACAATACTCTAGGTGAGGTCGTACCAATGACCTATACAGTAGCATTATTACTTCTTTCTTTCTACTGCTGATACCTCTCCCTATGCAACCAAGCATCTGACTTGCCTTCTTCATTGCTTTGTTACATTGCCTACCTGCTTTTAAGTCCCCTGAAATAGTGACACCTAGATCCCTCTCTTCCTCTGTAGTTTCCAGTATAGTGCCATTTACTGTATACTATAGTCTTTGGATTTCTGAGACCCAAGTGCATGATTTTGCATTTTTTTCATGCACTTGGGTCTCAGAAATCCAAAGACTCAATATAGTATAAATAGCACTATACTGGAAACTACTGAGGAAGAGAGGGATCTAGGTGTCACTATTTCAGGGGACTTAAAAGCAGGTAGGCAATGTAACAAAGCAATGAAGAAGGCAAGTCAGATGCTTGGTTGCATAGGGAGAGGTATCAGCAGTAGAAAGAAAGAAGTAATAATGCCACTGTATAGGTCATTGGTACGACCTCACCTAGAGTATTGTGTTCAGTTCTGGAGGCCATAGCTCCAGAAGGATATAAATACATTAGAGACGGTACAAAGAAGGGCAACTAAAATGGTGCATAGCCTACATCGCAAAACGTACCAGGAAAGACTAAAAGATCTTAACATGTATACTTTAGAGCAGAGAAGGCAAAGGGGGGACATGATAGAAACTTTCACATATATCAGGGGTTATAACAAGGTACAGGTGGGAGACATTCTTCACAGGAATAGGAGCAACAGAACACAAGGACATGCACTGACACTAGAGGGAGGAAGGTACAGGTGGGAGACATTCTTCACAGGAAGAGGAGCAACAGAACATGAGGACATGCACTGACACTAGGGGGGAGGAAGGTGCAGGTGGGAGACATTAGTCACAGGAAGAGGAGCAACAGAACACGAGGACATGCACTGACACTAGGGGGAGGAAGGTACAGGTGGGAGACATTCTTCACAGGAAGAGGAGCAGCAGAACACGAGGACATGCACTGACACTAGAGGGAGGAAGGTACAGGTGGGAGACATTCTTCACAGGAAGAGGAGCAGCAGAACACGGGGACATGCACTGACACTAGGGGGGAGGAAGGTGCAGGTGGGAGACATTAGTCACAGGAAGAGGAGCAACAGAACACGAGGACATGCACTGACACTAGGGGGAGGAAGGTACAGGTGGGAGACATTCTTCACAGGAAGAGGAGCAACAGAACACGGGGACATGCACTGACACTAGAGGGAGGAAGGTACAGGTGGGAGACATTCTTCACAGGAAGAGGAGCAGCAGAACACGGGGACATGCACTGACACTAGGGGGAGGAAGGTACAGGTGGGAGACATTAGTCACAGGAAAAGGAGCAGCAGAACACGAGGACATGCACTGACACTGGAGGGAGGAAGATTCAGGTGGGAGACATTCTTCACAGGAAGAGGAGCAGCAGAACACCAGGACACGCACTGACACTAGAGGGAGGAAGGTACAGGTGGGAGACATTCTTCACAGGAAGAGGAGCCGCAGAACACGAGGACATGCACTGACACTAGAGGGAGGAAGGTACAGGTGGGAGACATTAGTCACAGGAAGAGGAGCAACAGAACACGAGGACATGCACTGACACTAGGGGGGAGGAAGGTGCAGGTGGGAGACATTAGTCACAGGAAGAGGAGCAACAGAACACGAGGACATGCACTGACACTAGGGGGAGGAAGGTACAGGTGGGAGACATTCTTCACAGGAAGAGGAGCAGCAGAACACGAGGACATGCACTGACACTAGAGGGAGGAAGGTACAGGTGGGAGACATTCTTCACAGGAAGAGGAGCAGCAGAACACGGGGACATGCACTGACACTAGGGGGGAGGAAGGTGCAGGTGGGAGACATTAGTCACAGGAAGAGGAGCAACAGAACACGAGGACATGCACTGACACTAGGGGGAGGAAGGTACAGGTGGGAGACATTCTTCACAGGAAGAGGAGCAACAGAACACGGGGACATGCACTGACACTAGAGGGAGGAAGGTACAGGTGGGAGACATTAGTCACAGGAAGAGGAGAAGCAGAACACGGGGACATGCACTGACACTAGGGGGAGGAAGGTACAGGTGGGAGACATTCTTCACAGGAAGAGGAGCCGCAGAACACGAGGACATGCACTGACACTAGAGGGAGGAAGGTACAGGTGGGAGACATTAGTCACAGGAAGAGGAGCAACAGAACACGAGGACATGCACTGACACTAGGGGGGAGGAAGGTGCAGGTGGGAGACATTAGTCACAGGAAGAGGAGCAACAGAACACGAGGACATGCACTGACACTAGGGGGAGGAAGGTACAGGTGGGAGACATTCTTCACAGGAAGAGGAGCAGCAGAACACGAGGACATGCACTGACACTAGGGGGGAGGAAGGTGCAGGTGGGAGACATTAGTCACAGGAAGAGGAGCAACAGAACACGAGGACATGCACTGACACTAGGGGGAGGAAGGTACAGGTGGGAGACATTCTTCACAGGAAGAGGAGCAACAGAACACGGGGACATGCACTGACACTAGAGGGAGGAAGGTACAGGTGGGAGACATTCTTCACAGGAAGAGGAGCAGCAGAACACGGGGACATGCACTGACACTAGGGGGAGGAAGGTACAGGTGGGAGACATTAGTCACAGGAAAAGGAGCAGCAGAACACGAGGACATGCACTGACACTGGAGGGAGGAAGATTCAGGTGGGAGACATTCTTCACAGGAAGAGGAGCAGCAGAACACCAGGACACGCACTGACACTAGAGGGAGGAAGGTACAGGTGGGAGACATTCTTCACAGGAAGAGGAGACGCAGAACACGAGGACATGCACTGACACTAGAGGGAGGAAGGTACAGGTGGGAGACATTAGTCACAGGAAGAGGAGCAACAGAACACGAGGACATGCACTGACACTAGGGGGAGAAGGGACAGGTGGGAGACATTAGTCACAGGAAGAGGAGCAACAGAACACGAGGACATGCACTGACACTAGGGGGAGAAGGGACAGGTGGGAGACATTCTTCACAGAAAGAGGAGCAGCAGAACACGAGGACACGCACTGACACTAGAGGGAGGAAGGTACAGGTGGGAGACATTCTTCACAGGAAGAGGAGCAGCAGAACACGAGGACATGCACTGACACTAGAGGGAGGAAGGTACAGGTGGGAGACATTCTTCACAGGAAGAGGAGCAGCAGAACACGAGGACAAGTACTGACACTAGAGGGAGGAAGGTACAGGTGGGAGACATTAGTCACAGGAAGAGGAGCAGCAGAACACGAGGGCACGCACTGACACTAGGGGGAGGAAGGTACAGGTGGGAGACATTCTTCACAGGAAGAGGAGCAGCAGAACACGAGGACACGCACTGACACTAGAGGGAGGAAGGTACAGGTGGGAGACATTAGTCACAGAAGAGGAGCAGCAGAACACGAGGACACGCACTGACACTACGGGGAGGAAGGTACAGGTGGGAGACATTCTTCACAGGAAGAGGAGACGCAGAACACGAGGACATGCACTGACACTAGAGGGAGGAAGGTACAGGTGGGAGACATTCTTCACAGGAAGAGGAGCCGCAGAACATGAGGACATGCACTGACACTAGGGGGAGGAAGGTACAGGTGGGAGACATTAGTCACAGGAAGAGGAGCAGCAGAACACGAGGACATGCACTGACACTAGGGGGAGGAAGGTACAGGTGGGAGACATTAGTCACAGGAAGAGTAGCAACAGAACACAAGGACATGCACTGACACTAGGGGCAGAAGGGACAGGTGGGAGACATTAGTCACAGGAAGAGGAGCAACAGAACACGAGGACATGCACTGACACTAGGGGGAGAAGGGACAGGTGGGAGACATTCTTCACAGGAAGAGGAGCCGCAGAACATGAGGACATGCACTGACACTAGGGGGAGGAAGGTACAGGTGGGAGACATTAGTCACAGGAAGAGGAGCAGCAGAACACGAGGACATGCACTGACACTAGGGGGGAGGAAGGTGCAGGTGGGAGACATTAGTCACAGGAAGAGGAGCAACAGAACACGAGGACATGCACTGACACTAGGGGGAGGAAGGTACAGGTGGGAGACATTCTTCACAGGAAGAGGAGCAGCAGAACACGAGGACATGCACTGACACTAGGGGGGAGGAAGGTGCAGGTGGGAGACATTAGTCACAGGAAGAGGAGCAACAGAACACGAGGACATGCACTGACACTAGGGGGAGGAAGGTACAGGTGGGAGACATTCTTCACAGGAAGAGGAGCAACAGAACACGGGGACATGCACTGACACTAGAGGGAGGAAGGTACAGGTGGGAGACATTCTTCACAGGAAGAGGAGCAGCAGAACACGGGGACATGCACTGACACTAGGGGGAGGAAGGTACAGGTGGGAGACATTAGTCACAGGAAAAGGAGCAGCAGAACACGAGGACATGCACTGACACTGGAGGGAGGAAGATTCAGGTGGGAGACATTCTTCACAGGAAGAGGAGCAGCAGAACACGAGGACACGAAATGACACTAGAGGGAGGAAGGTACAGGTGGGAGACATTCTTCACAGGAAGAGGAGCAGCAGAACACGAGGACATGCACTGACACTAGAGGGAGGAAGGTACAGGTGGGAGACATTCTTCACAGGAAGAGGATCAGCAGAACACGAGGACACGCACTGACACTAGAGGGAGGAAGGTACAGGTGGGAGACATTAGTCACAGGAAGAGGAGCAGCAGAACACGAGGACACGCACTGACACTAGAGGGAGGAAGGTACAGGTGGGAGACATTCTTCACAGGAAGAGGATCAGCAGAACACGAGGACATGCACTGACACTAGATGGAGGAAGGTACAGGTGGGAGACATTAGTCACAGGAAGAGGAGCAGCAGAACACGAGGACATGCACTGACACTAGGGGGAGGAAGGTACAGGTGGGAGACATTCTTCACAGGAAGAGGAGCAGCAGAACACGAGGACATGCACTGACACTAGAGGGAGGAAGGTACAGGTGGGAGACATTAGTCACAGGAAGAGGAGCAACAGAACACGAGGACATGCACTGACACTAGGGGGAGAAGGGACAGGTGGGAGACATTCTTCACAGGAAGAGGAGCAGCAGAACACGAGGACACGAAATGACACTAGAGGGAGGAAGGTACAGGTGGGAGACATTCTTCACAGGAAGAGGAGCAGCAGAACACGAGGACATGCACTGACACTAGAGGGAGGAAGGTACAGGTGGGAGACATTCTTCACAGGAAGAGGATCAGCAGAACACGAGGACACGCACTGACACTAGAGGGAGGAAGGTACAGGTGGGAGACATTAGTCACAGGAAGAGGAGCAGCAGAACACGAGGACACGCACTGACACTAGAGGGAGGAAGGTACAGGTGGGAGACATTCTTCACAGGAAGAGGATCAGCAGAACACGAGGACATGCACTGACACTAGATGGAGGAAGGTACAGGTGGGAGACATTAGTCACAGGAAGAGGAGCAGCAGAACACGAGGACATGCACTGACACTAGGGGGAGGAAGGTACAGGTGGGAGACATTCTTCACAGGAAGAGGAGCAGCAGAACACGAGGACATGCACTGACACTAGAGGGAGGAAGGTACAGGTGGGAGACATTAGTCACAGGAAGAGGAGCAACAGAACACAAGGACATGCACTGAAACTAGGGGGAGGAAGGTACAGGTGGGAGACATTAGTCACAGGAAGAGAAGCAGCAGAACACGAGGACATGCACTGACACTAGAGGGAGGAAGGTACAGGTGGGAGACATTCTGCACAGGAAGAGGAGCAACAGAACACGAGGACATGCACTGAAACTAGGGGGAGGAAGGTACAGGTGGGAGACATTAGTCACAGGAAGAGAAGCAGCAGAACACGAGGACATGCACTGACACTAGAGGGAGGAAGGTACAGGTGGGAGACATTCTGCACAGGAAGAGGAGCAGCAGAACACGAGGACATGCACTGAAACTAGGGGGAGGAAGGTACAGGTGGGAGACATTAGTCACAGGAAGAGAAGCAGCAGAACACGAGGACATGCACTGACACTAGAGGGAGGAAGGTACAGGTGGGAGACATTCTGCACAGGAAGAGGAGCAGCAGAACACGAGGACATGCACTGACACTAGAGGGAGGAAGGTACAGGTGGGAGACATTAGTCACAGGAAGAGGAGCAACAGAACACGAGGACATGCACTGACACTAGGGGGAGAAGGGACAGGTGGGAGACATTCTTCACAGGAAGAGGAGCAGCAGAACACGAGGACACGAAATGACACTAGAGGGAGGAAGGTACAGGTGGGAGACATTCTTCACAGGAAGAGGAGCAGCAGAACACGAGGACATGCACTGACACTAGAGGGAGGAAGGTACAGGTGGGAGACATTCTTCACAGGAAGAGGAGCAGCAGAACACGGGGACATGCACTGACACTAAGGGGAGGAAGGTACAGGTGGGAGACATTAGTCACAGGAAGAGGAGCAGCAGAACACGAGGACACGCACTGACACTAGAGGGAGGAAGGTACAGGTGGGAGACATTCTTCACAGGAAGAGGATCAGCAGAACACGAGGACATGCACTGACACTAGATGGAGGAAGGTACAGGTGGGAGACATTAGTCACAGGAAGAGGAGCAGCAGAACACGAGGACATGCACTGACACTAGGGGGAGGAAGGTACAGGTGGGAGACATTCTTCACAGGAAGAGGAGCAGCAGAACACGAGGACATGCACTGACACTAGAGGGAGGAAGGTACAGGTGGGAGACATTAGTCACAGGAAGAGGAGCAACAGAACACAAGGACATGCACTGAAACTAGGGGGAGGAAGGTACAGGTGGGAGACATTAGTCACAGGAAGAGAAGCAGCAGAACACGAGGACATGCACTGACACTAGAGGGAGGAAGGTACAGGTGGGAGACATTCTTCACAGGAAGAGGAGCAGCAGAACACGAGGACATGCACTGACACTAGGGGGAGGAAGGTACAGGTGGGTGACATTCTGCACAGGAAGAGGAGCAACAGAACACGAGGACATGCACTGACACTAGGGGGAGGAAGGTACAGGTGGGTGACATTCTGCACAGGAAGAGGAGCAGCAGAACACGAGGACATGCACTGACACTAGAGGGAGGAAGGTACAGGTGGGAGACATTCTGCACAGGAAGAGGAGCAGCAGAACACGAGGACATGCACTGACACTAGGGGGAGGAAGATTCAGGGGAAATGTGAGGAAGAATTACTTCACAGAAAGAGTAGTGGATAAGCGGAATAGCCTACCATCAGAGGTGGTAGAGGCAAATACAGTAGTACAATGTAAACATGCTTGGGATAGGCATATTGATATCCTTACAAAGAAATAAGGATCAGATATGGTTTGTGGTAACATGTTTAAAAAAAGGGGCAGACTAGATGGGCCAAGTGGTTCTTATCTGCCGTCAAATTCTATGTTTCTATGTCGACTATGTTGATATTCGGAACAAAAATGTGAAAAACTCATGTCAGCCTTTTGACTGTCAACCTAGCCATTGTTGACCGAATACTTGTCTTGACCTTCCAACCCTGTCAACCTTAGTCATGTCGTCCTATTTCATGTGTCTGCCTAAAGCCCTGTCGAACTTCTGTGGTCAACCCAATACATGTAGAACTCATCTGGGTCCACCCAATGTCCCATACCCTCCAGGACATATGTTCCATAAATGATAACATGTATGTTATATGTGCTTTGTGGTCTCCCCTGCACTACGTGGTTGGCGCTGCAGCTGCCACTGGGTATAAGCACCAATTAAATATCCTATACTGAAGAATGATTTGCCCATACAGCAGGAGGAATATGGCTCACCAAGAACCTGTCCAATCTGGTGGACATTATGCAATAGATAACATTTATCCTTGGGATAGGATTCAGTTTGAAATCCCGGCGGTCGGAATCCCGACCAGTGAAATACCGACAATGGGGGCCGTGGATCGCCCCCCCCCCCCTCTTGCGGGCCCGGATCCTCGCTACGCTGGGCACACTATTGTATTCTCCCTCTATGGGTGTCGTGGACACCCATAGAGGGACAAAGTGCCGGCATTGCGGCGGTTAGGATTTCAGCGTGGGTATTTCGACCGCTGGGATTCCGACCGCCGGGATTCCGACTGCTGGGATTTTGACTCCATTCGTTGGTATATGGTCATTAGGTTGGCCCTATTAAGGTTTACATGCATTGGATCGACTACTGAAGGCCGACAGGCCTTATGTCGACACCTTAAATAGGTGAACATGGCTGACAGAGTCAGAAGGTCCACACGAGCATTAGGTCAACAATGGGAAGGTTGACAGTCAAAAGGTCGACATGAATTTTTTACTTCTGTTTCTTTAGCCGACGTGCCGACAGGCGGTATTTCATGCCCTACCATCCACTACAGCAGGGCTGGGCAACACCGGCCCTCCAGATGTTAATGAACTACACATCCCAGGATGCTTTGCATTAGTTTTGCTATGTGGCCATGCTGAAACTGATGCAAGGCATGCTGGGATGTGTAGTTCATCAACATCTGGAGGCCCGGTGTTGCCCAGCCCTGCACTACAGCGAGGTGGGAGAATAAAATAGTGTGCCGACACTTAGACCGTGTCCATGTACAATGTGTCGATATTCGGGACAAACAAACTCGAAAAACTCATTTCGAAATTTTGACTGTCGACCTTCCCATTGTCAACCTAATGCTCGCGCAACCTTCTAACCCTGTCAACATTGGCGATCTTGACCTTCAGTGGTCGACACAATGACCCCATACCCGTTTGTTTTATCATTGTTTTTAGTTACGCAGCAGAATTTGTAGTCTATATAAGAAACTGTCATTAAATAAATAATAAATACAATAAGGCCGGTTTCACACAGGTTTCACATACTCCGGCTCCTGCCGGGCGGGGAAAACCCGTACGGCCAGGAAGCCGTGCAGCACACAGTAATTTATTATGGAGGGGATGGCCACAGCCCGGCAGCCGTTCCTTCCAGTGGTGGGATCCGGCTGCAACCGTGCGGCCGGGCCGTGGCCGTCCCGTGTGAATGGACACAATAGTGTCCATTCACAACTAATGTGTGCGGCACGGCTCCCTGGCAGTGCGGGTTTTCGCCGTCCGGCAGGAGCCAGAGTGTGTGAAACCGGCCTTACATTTGCATTTATGTTTTCAATTGTATTACTAGAGGAACTGGGAGTAATATATACTGTAGTCCGCAGACCGAGGAGGCGCTGAGAAAATATGGGCGCAGGGGGTCTGCGGGTCTATGTTACGCCACTGCTGGGACCTGCCGTATGGGGGCAGCCATTTTTTTGAAGGTCAGTTTTCAATAGCAGGAGCCAGGAGGAGAGGAATACGCTGGCCGGGACTGCAGACCTGACCGTGCGCACGGAGGGGTAAGACAGGGTTGGGGGGCGGTAGCTTTACTTGGTGGCGGGCGCACAGGGGGGGGGTTAGCTTTACTTGGCGGCGGGCATGCGCGGGGGGGGGGCGGCAGGCGGGAGCAAAATCCGTAGTTACGCCACTGACTGTAGTACTGGTAGTTCCCAGCCTGTGAAAATAACAGAACAATAGAACAGAAAATAACAGAAAAATATTGAAAATATAATTTATTTAATATTTACCCTCTGGAGTCCTGTAATGATGGCTGTTGCCGACCCTACCACCTTGGGTGGAAGTCTCTGGATAAATAGCCGGCGGCCATTTTCCCTTAGATCATTGGCTGAGCCCTCTAGAGCAGAGAGGAGGAGGGCCAGACAGAGGAGGCTGGTCATGAACCTCCTCCTTTCTTAAAACATTCCTGAACACATCCATCTTTTTAGCCATCTTCACCCCCATTATCTCCTAGTAAGCACCCCCCACATTTCATCTGACATGCATCTAAATTTGATTTACGGATCTTTGTACATACGAATTTGCAGGAGATAAGTCATTGGGGCAGATGTATCAAGCCTTAACAAGAGATAAATCCAAGGGTGATAAGGAGAGATAAACGTCCAGCCAATCACCTCCTAACTGCCATGTTACAGGCTGTGTTTGAAAAAAGTCAGTTAGGAGGTGATTGGCCGGACGTTTATCTCTCCTTATCACCCTTGCATTTATCTCTTGTTAAGGCTTAATACATCTGCCCCTATGTCCGTTTGCGTGTAGAGTATATCGGCTTAGCCAGGGCCTCTGATCACCCCTTAAGGCCAGGAGCTGTTCAGGGCAGTTCTATCAACATGCGGAAATAGCCCAGAAGTACGAAGAGGCTGAGAGGCGGCCTTGACAGGAATAATTGGTTCAGATAACAAAATGGCCGCCTGCATGGACGACAGGCCCTGTCCAACACAGACAGCGACGGCTGCTTTTAGTGCTGACAATTTTGAGAGACATAAACTCCAACTTCACTCCTCGCACATTAGATTGGTTGCTTTGTAATAATTAACCTTCACCTATAGAACTTCAATGCTCTGTTCAGAGAACTAGGTGGCGTCAGTAACAAACTATGTTCTCGCTTTCACTGTAAACAACCAAGAACGCACAATAAACTCACTGAGCTCTTAACGAGTTCTGACCCTTCATCATTATTATTATTACTATTCTGTGTGTTATTCTCTCTTCTGGCTGCCGCTGCCATTGTTATTGGCTTAATGTCATGGATAACGTAGATAAACTGTGCATCCATCAGCCGGGAGACTGTCATAAATCCCTTAGAATAACCTTGTTACTGCAATATATAACACAAAGATAAAGTGTGTATTAGTCGGCACACAAAGACAGGCATCAGACGCGAATAAATCTGCGCAGATCATCGTGTTATACATATATCAGTGATATAAATTACTGCCCAAGGTTCCAAAGATTTGTTACAGAAGTTTTTACCCGTTGTATTGTGTTTAATATTGAGTAAGAGGACTACTTCTATCATTCCCATTGTAATGGGTGTATAGAGGATTGCACAGTACATATAGCTTTGATCATTAGTTAATAATGTATTTACTGTTATGCCTTACACCCAGTTCATGCCAGCAGCTTTGATATTTGCCATTGTAGCAGGACCAGAATTGCAGAAGGACCTGGTAGAGGCCTTGGGTCATGAAGATGAGATTCAGTCACTTGTAACCTTGGCACAAGATGGCTATGTTGAGTCAAACGTGTCAAACATAAACTGGGGTACTCTGGTCTCTGAGCCCTATATTGCCAGGAGACGTTTAGACACTACACACATTATACAAACAATTACAGTGT
The DNA here is from genome assembly GCF_055691185.1 of Crinia signifera. Lineage (NCBI taxonomy): Eukaryota > Metazoa > Chordata > Amphibia > Anura > Myobatrachidae > Crinia > Crinia signifera. The sequence continues at coordinate 284,217,501 of NC_139222.1, read as the reverse complement.
GACAAAGCATGTGATGCAATGCCAGCAGGGGGCAGTGTTACTCCCCCCTCCTGTTCCTGGAGATCACACGTCTTACAGTGGTTTGGCCACCTAGACAGGACAAAGGTGACAATATTGTAGATGGGACCAGTATGCAATCTAATAGTTTGCTGGTAGCCAATGACATCGACTGTGACACTGATTAATATGCTTGAAGTCAAGCTAAAAAGGGGGGCTACTTCCTAGTAACTGAATATGCTATACGGTTATGAATATTAACGCATACAACAAAGTGGCTGTGCGCACGCAGGAGGTACATTGTAAGGACAATAAGGGATTCATTATTGTTATGAGCTTTGTACTAGAGACCAGAAACTCTCCAATGTAATTATCTCAGTCACCTGGTCAGCTCCCCACTCAGTTACTACAGTACTCTGGTCAGCTCCCAGCTCAGTTACTACAGGACCCTGGTAAGCTCCCAGCTCAGTTACTACAGGACCCTGGTCAGCTCCCCACTCAGTTACTACAGTACTCTGGTCAGCTCCCAGCTCAGGTACTACAGGACCCTGGTCAGCTCCCAGCTCAGGTACTACAGGACCCTGGTCAGCTCCCCACTCAGTTACTACAGGACACTGGTCAGCTCCCAGCTCAGGTACTACAGGACAATGGTCAGCTCCCAGCTCAGGTAATACAGGACCCTGGTCTGCTCCCCACTCAGTTACTACAGGACACTGGTCAGCTCCCCACTCAGTTACTACAGTACTCTGGTCAGCTCCCAGCTCAGGTACTACAGGACCCTGGTCAGCTCCCAGCTCAGATACTACAGGACCCTGGTCAGCTCCCCACTCAGTTACTACAGTACCCTGGTCAGCTCTCAGCTCAGGTACTACAGGACCCTGGTAAGCTCCCAGCTCAGGTACTACAGGACCCTGGTAAGCTCCCAGCTCAGGTACTACAGGACCCTGGTCAGCTCCCAGCTCAGGTACTACAGGACCCTGGTCAGCTCCCAGCTCAGGTACTACAGGACCCTGGTCAGCTCCCAGCTCAGGTACTACAGGACCCTGGTCAGCTCCCAGCTCAGGTACTACAGGACCCTGGTCAGCTCCCAGCTCAGGTACTACAGGACCCTGGTCAGCTCCCAGCTCAGGTACTACAGGACCCTGGTCAGCTCTCAGCTCAGGTACTACAGGACCCTGGTAAGCTCCCAAGTCAGCTACTACAGGACCCTGGTAAGCTCCCAGCTCAGGTACTACAGGACCCTGGTCAGCTCCCAGCTCAGGTACTACAGGACCTTGGTCAGCTCCCAGCTCAGGTACTACAGGACCCTGGTCAGCTCCCAGCTCAGGTACTACAGGACCCAGGTCAGCTCCCAAGTCAGCTACTACAGGACCCTGGCCAGCTCCCAGCTCAGGTACTACAGGACCCTGGTCAGCTCCCAGCTCAGGTACTACAGGACCTTGGTCAGCTCCCAGCTCAGGTACTACAGGACCCTGGTCAGCTCCCAGCTCAGGTACTACAGGACCTTGGTCAGCTCCCAGCTCAGGTACTACAGGACCCTGGTCAGCTCCCAGCTCAGGTACTACAGGACCCAGGTCAGCTCCCATGTCAGGTACTACAGGACTCTGGCCAGTTCCCATGTCAGGTACTACAGGACCCAGGTCAGCTCCCAGCTCAGGTACTACAGGACCCAGGTCAGCTCCCAAGTCAGCTACTACAGGACCCTGGTCAGCTCCCAAGTCAGGTACTACAGGACCCTGGCCAGTTCCAATGTCAGGTACTACAGTACCCTGGTAAGCTCCCATGTCAGGTACTACAGGACCCTGGTCAGCTCCCCACTCAATTACTACAGTGTCCTGGTCAGCTCCCATGTCAGCTACTACAGGACCCTGATCAGCTCCCATGTCAGCTAGTACAGGACCCTGATCATCTCCCATGTCAGGTACTACAGGACCCTGGCCAGTTCCAATGTCAGGTACTACAGGACCCTGGTCAGGTCCTCACTCAATTACTACAGTGTCCTGGTCAGCTCCCATGTCAGCTAGTACAAGACCCTGATCAGCTCCCATGTCAGGTACTACAGGACCCTGGCCAGTTCCAATGTCAGGTACTACAGGACCCTGGTCAGCTCCCCACTCAATTACTACAGTGTCCTGGTCAGCTCCCATGTCAACTAGTACAGGACCCTGATCAGCTCCCATGTCAGGTACTACAGGACCATGGCCAGTTCCAATATCAGGTACTACAGGACCCTGGTCAACTCCCAGCTCAGTACTACAGGACCCTGGACAGCTCCCATGTCAGGTACTGCAGGACCCTGGCCAGTTCCTATACTACAGGACCCCCGTCAGCTGCAATGTCAGGTACTACAAGGCCCTGGTCAGCTCCCATGTCAGGTACTACAAGGCCCTGGTCAGCTCCCATGTCAGGTACTACAGGGCCCTGGACAGTCCCTTAGAACACTAACTTAGAAGGCATTGCCAACCTGGTTTCGCTGTTTAAATCATTACAGCCTTCACTGGGTGATTGGACAGAATCTAGGGTCCTGGTGCATGGTCCTGGGGGTTCAGTTGAGCTCCCTGAAATTGTGCCATCTCCCCACCCTTCGTAAACAGAACGCAAGCATACCAAAGGTCCCAGAGCCTTGGGCATACAAGTGTTAACTAGACTGTATATGTCAAATGTGTTTTATTGGGACTCTTCTCCCATTAGACATGACTGGGTCTCCTGACAGGTGTCTTGTTACTGGAGAAGAGGCTGATGAATTCTCCTTATTCCTGTCACAGTGCAGACGGCACCTCATACCTCGCTGACATTTCCCTTTCATTTCTACGTTTGATTCACCAGCAATAACTACAGTGGATTTCCCAGTAGCACCAGCACAGGACACAAGCATGTGTCTGAGATTTAGGGTGTTGCTACAATTGGTTAGTTAAATTCTTCCTAGTGTGAGGTGCTTAATATTTAGCATCATCATTCAGATTTAATACATTCTGCAGGCAGCCCCCCTCCTCTCGCCGCCTGATTTAAGTCTGTAAGGAGTTTTAAAGGATATGATTGGAGGCTCCGATTACACTCATCTCCGCACTGTGACATAAATATGAGGTGGAACGTGCCTCATCACAAACATACCGTAAGCATGGGAAGGGAGACAGCGAGAGAGGGGGCTGATTCATATCCACATGACCTAGTCTTCAGCGGTGACCATGTAGTGCAGAGGGGACCGCTAAGCACATATTAACATACATGTTATCATGTATAGATGATTTGGGATTCCCAGGCATTGCATGGCACCAAATATATACCACACTGCAGATCCCCATGTATGAATATATGTGCTAGCGCCATACCCTGCATCTGCTGCTTGTCACCTGTGCCTGATGGTTTTGGGACAAACATGCAGTTCAGGAGGAAAAAGCTAGGTTGGCATAGTGGTTGGCAATGTGGGGGGGGGGATTGGCAAAGGGGGCGAGAGGGGCACAAAAGTCTTTGGATGAGTAAGTGTTTGTGATGACACACCCACACCCCCACACACACACACACAATGCAATGTACAATGCTGAGATCCCCAGCATTGAACAATGTGGAGGCGGGGCTACAATGAAGCATTTCAGATGGGAATCGCATGATCCGCTACACTATATGCCCACTTTATTAGATAAATGAGAGGCTGGTGTGGGTGGTTCTGGAGGGCATGCCTACTTTTTAAAGGGGGAGAAGAGGTCATTAGTTCGGCAATGTCTAGGTCGACAGTCAAAAGGTCGACATGTAGTTTTTCACTGTTTTTTTAACCTGAATGTCAACACAGTCGACATGGACGCAGTTTAAAGTGCACCGCATCCCCTCGCATTGCTCGCTGCACTCGCTGTGGGTCGGGCACGGAGCCTCGCTGCGTTTGGCACACTATATTATTCTCCCACCACGCCCTAGCGGATGGTAGGTCATGAAACACCGCCTGTCGGCACATGTTGGCTCAAAAGACAGTAAAAAACCCCATGTCAACCTTTTTGACTGTCGACTTAGACACTGTCGAACTAATGACCTTTTGACCTTTTCCCATGTCGACCTTTTCCCATGTCGACCTAATGACTGTCAACTATCATGCTGTAGACCAAATGACCGCATCCCCAAGCACAAATGAAACACCCAACTACAATGCAGGGGTATCAGCCTAAAGTAACCCTTTCCCTAGTTCAGCAGCCACCCCTGAACAAGTGCTGGAGGCTCCGTGGTAAGCTAGTGCCAGCTGGGGGCAGTAGAGAGAGGAGCAGTTAATAGTACAGCACAGCAATAGTAGTACCCTTCCCGCACGTTGCCATGTCTAGACAAAGGAAGAATTACCATTCCCCATTATGACTATTTCCCAAACTATTCTGAGACTAGCACAAACACCTAGCACAAACACCTAGCACATTTGCAGATGTGGATGAACTACATATCCCAGCATGCCTTGCATCAGTTTCAGCATGGCCACATAGCAAAACTAATGCAAAGCATCCTGGGATGTGTAGTTCATCAACATCTGGAGGGCCGGTGTTGCCCAGCCCTGCATTATTGGATAAAACAAAGGTCTGTTTAAGAGAAACAGATGGTGTCCCTTCATCCGTTTGCCCCAGGTGAGTGACTATTGCCCCAGTAGGGACCGGTCCAATTATTCTGAGAGGGAGACTGAATGCTAATTGTAGCGTTTCTGCAAATTAGTTTTCTGTAATAATCTTCAGTTCATGTAGTACTGTATATAATCTATAAGGCCATGAGAAGGGGATTGGCGAGCGAAGCGTGTTTGTTACAGGTATCGCGTATTGGGCACCTATGTTGCGCTGAAGTTTTGCCAACTGCATTTCTAACAATTATTTTATTCATTGACCAAGAAAAAAACTGGAGTTTGTGATACAGTGATACCTGTGTCTTGGTAGGATTTGGATTTATTATTATCCTTATAACCTTGGTCCATTACTAACTTCTTTAAAATAAAAACATCCTTTGCAAAGAGCCCCAGATAATGACTGATTAGAGAAGAGGCCTCTGTGAAAACTCAGTGCACTCCCAAAGTGAGCCACAATATAGTGACTGGGAGCAGGGTAGAAGTAGTCAGCCACCTGCTAATCTTCTCCGCTGCACTACACTAATGTCGCTGGTTTTCTATGCTTTATACAATGATGATGTTCTTCCTCTGCTATACTCTAAGTATCAGGCACTGCCTGTTCTCAGTGCTACAATAATAGGTCAAGTGGACGTTTGATCCTCTTTTATCGCTATGGAAAAACTATGCTGTTCTGTTGAGTTCACTTAACCTTGCCACATTCTCTGCAGTATTCCTATGCCTGATATAATGTGACTGTGCTGACAGTCCCCAGCTCCACTGCCATCCCACTGCCCATGACATCCAGACATACAATAAATGCCTCGGGGGGGGGATCGGTATCGGCTTTGCAAAACTGCTAATGTTCTGTAGTTTTCCCAGATGTTTCTAAAATGGTAATGGGTCTATTCTTCATAGTGGGAGCCCAACTCACCGCAACTCAACAGGGGCCACGTATCACTGGACAGAGCCGGACCTAGCTAATTTGATGCCCTAGGCAAGATTTTGGTTGGTGCCACCTAGCACCGTCACTAGTTTCTCCCCTGCCCCATTGCTCCTTATTCACATTAAACCACACTGTATTGCTCCTTATTCACATTAAACCACACTGTATTGCTCCTTATTCACATTAAACCACACTGTATTGCTCCTTATCACATTAAACCACACTATATTGCTCCTTATTCACATTAAACCACACTGTATTGCTCATGTATTACTCACAGTGCACCACACAGTAGGGTCCTTTATACACTTTACGCCACACAGTAGTGCTCCTTATACACATAATGTCATACACTAATGCCACTTACACATATGCCACACATTATTATAACCCAAGCCCCCCTCTTTTGCCCAGCACCCACCCGGCCTAGACTCTGCAAATATTAAAGACTGGGCGAGCTGCAGAAATTTAGTCATTGCAAGCTCTGCAAAGGCCCATGGGATCGGAGCTGCTGTGGCTGGACATGCACAGCAGCCCTCCTCCAGGAAGGTGGCTACTGCCCACTGCTGACTCCACTATCTCTGCACCGCACACTGGCATACCTGATGCTGTCGGCTCAGTTGTATGAGCTGCATATGCCTAGTTTGCCTATGCATAGGGCAAGGTCTGTCACTGGAGCCATTCAGCATTGTTACGGTGCAAGGACAGCTGCTCCAAAAAGCTGCCATCCCCATCAGCAGCACTGTAACTTCTGTAGATACATTACTTACCATTCCCATCACTGGCTTCCAGGGTCATGCATTAGCAGAGCCGCTGAGCACAGAGTGAGGAGGTGGCAAAGGAACTTCTTCCCATAGAAATGAATGGGGCTCCAAGAAAAAGTGCCATCCAAAGATGACAATTGCTCTTGTAGTCAAATTGAATTTTCTGAATATTTGGCAGACAAAATAGATCCCTAATGATGAATGTACTGTTATATATAACTAGGTAAAAGATGTCTTCTGCAATGTGCTTTCACTTTGAGTGGTGGCAGTTTTTACTTTCACTTTGAGCTGTGACAGTTTTTTGCCCACAAACTTTCCACCCCACCCTCCAATCCCTATCTGCTCCTACCTCCAATCTCTGCTCCACAGCTCCCTCTCTCCATTATGCAGCAAGTTGGAAACAGACCATTGTCCCTACACAAATTGCTTTCACTTTCTGTTATGACATCTTTTAGCACACAAAGGAGTAATTTGGTCTGTCGAGTGGCCTCCAGTGGTCACTGTATGTGTGTATATATATATATATATATATATATATATATATATATATATAATTTCTCAGCCCCAGTCTTTATGGTTCTCCCAACAGGTACTGTATTTTGGATGTCTGTACACAGGCACATGTGAGTTAATGCACTTTGCTGAGTCAGTAATTACCTATCTGCTTCCACAGACAGAAATCTGGTAAACATGACCTGTCGGAGATATTTGAGGACTGGAGTTGAAAACAAATGCCTTTAGTACATTTGACTTGTACATTGTTGGAAATGCCAACTAGTTTCTGACTGGTGGCCCAGCATGGCACCGCCCCTTTCCTTCTAGAAGGTTTGATTAAAAAAAGTACTGTGTTGACATGCCCAGACTTTAGTGGCAGTGTGAACTGAGACTGGGATGGATATGGCAACGTGCGCAGGTGAAATGACTCTGGCGAAAGTCTCTTTCAGAGATCCTAATAAACACGGAGATAGGGTGCTGCCAGGTTGTTTGGCAAATGTTTTGCAGTAGATAAGCAGCCAACGCTACATGCTTGCTGGAAGGATTCCCTCGTGTCCTCATTCATTTCTCTGCCCAGTCACTGCTCAGCTACAGACAACAAAGGCAGGGACGGTTAGCAAATATTGCTATTAATATTTTTATGGTCGAAAAACATATTTGCTTCTTATGTCATGCTTAATTATTTTGCAGCCAGCAGTAATGCCATTGCAATAAAGGCAACAGGAAACTGAGACAGGTGGAGTTGGGCTGACAGATAACAACAGAAAATATTTGCAAATTCTGCATTCAGACAAGGGAGGCATATGATACGGGCTACAGGCTCCGGTCACTGCACATTTTCTGTTGGTTAATATTTCCTGTGCTATATTTGAACTTCATTTTTCGTGCTGGAAAAAAAATGTTTTCATATACACTATAAACATCACAAATTGGAGATACCACTTAAATTTCAGCCTTAAAACCTGTATCTTATGGTATAGAAAACCTTTTCCCCTGATGAAGTCATTAATGACGAAACGCGTCGGGTATCATTCCATCCTGGAAGAACTGAATCAATAAAAAATAAATGTCTGATGAATAAAATTTTAATACATTTTTAATTTGATGGAGGCGGTCATGTGACGAAGTTTTAGCAGATATCTATAGGTACAGCACCTTGCTTCGCCCAAGAAAAAAAAAACACGTATTTAAGGCAAATGGGAAATTATATTTCTTTTATTAATTCATCTTAAGCCCAGCGGATAGACAATGTTTTTCAATTTTTTATTTGGAGTAAAAACGTATACATTTTTCAGTGTGCCAACTCGGGAGCAAGTCACATAGAACTGGCCGTGTGAAAAACATGAATTTTCCAAATTTAAGCCAGCAATAGTCAAGGATTGGCCCTGTGCTTTGTTGATGGTAATAGCAAAGGCAAGATGCAAAGGGAACTGGAGCCGATTGAATTTGAATGGTAAATCGTAGGAAATCATCGGTATGCTTGGAATGGAATCAGTACGTCTTCGCCTTTGAATTTGCCACGATGATTGTTGCCTCAATTAAATTTTGTGTCAATTTTTTGATGGTCAATCTGGTTCCGTTGCACAACTTTGGGGCGTTTAAGTTGCCAATAAGCATCACCGGTGATCCAATCCTCAATGTTAATATGTGCAGTGGCATTCCGGCTGGTTCCACATTCGCACAGCCAATCCGGATTCTTGCAGTTGGTTGTTAGATTTGGGTATACCTTGTCGACGATGGCTTGAATATTCAGTTGCATTTGACAGCAATTTGGCGGGAACGAAATCTCATTCGTGTCACGATCAATTAATTGCCAAAAAAAACAATCTCTTATATATTTAGCCAGATCTGTCACTCATCCCCTGTGTAGAACATTTACATGTGTAGAACATTTACATGTGTATAACGTTCCACCCCCTTGACATCACCTCCCCCCGCCCAGCCAGGGCTACAGTACACGCCCACCATCCACCATTACTCCACAGCCACCATCACTCCCGCACACCCCTACCCTCTGCCAGGACCCCCGCAACCCACGTGACCCCCCCTCCCACGATTCGCATGACCCCCCCTCCTGTGATTCGCGGGACCGCCACGACACCCCCCTCCTGCAATTCGCGGGACCCCCGCGACCCCCCCTCCCGCAATTCGCGGGACCCCCGCGATCCCCCCTCCCGCGAATCGCGGGACCCCCGCGATCCCCCCCTCCCATGATTCGCGGGACTCCCGTGATTCGCGGGACCCCCGTGATTCGCGGGACCCCCGCGATCCCCCCTCCCGCGATTCGCGGGACACCCGCGACCCCCCCCCTCCCGCGAATTGCGGGACCCCCGCAACCCTGCCCCGCCCGCGTATCGCGGGACCCCCGCGACCCTGCCCCGGCCCGCGAATCGCAGGACCCCCACGACCCCCCCTCCCGCGATTCGCGGGACCCCCTGACCCCCCCTCCTGCGATACGTGGGACCCTTGCGACCCCCCCTCCCTCCGCAATTCGCAGGACCCCCGTGACCCCCCCTCCCGCGATTCACGGGACCCCGCGACCCCCCCTCCCACGATTCACGTGACCCCCGTGACCCCCAATCCTGCGATTAAAAGGGTCCCCCACGACCCCCCCCCGCGCAATTTGCGGACCACCGCCCCCTCCCGCAATTCACGGCACCCCCCACTATGATTTGCGACCCCCCCCTCCCCGCGATTTTCGGACCCCCGCCCCCTCCCGCGATTCACGGAACCCCCCGTAAGCGCCCACCTCCCGCGATTTGCGGACCCCCTCGACACCTCCCACGCCTCTCCCACGATTTGCGGACCGCCCCGCCCCGCGATTCACACACCACCTCCAGTGGCCCCTCCCGCGATTTGCAGACCCCCTCCCTTGATTTGCGGACCCCCCCTCCTGCGATTCACGCCCCCCTCACGCAATTCACGGCACCCCCCACACCCCCTCCCGCGATTCATGCCCCCTCCCGCAATTCACGGACCTCCACAACCCCCCCTCCCGCAATTCACTAACCCCGACAACCCCCCTCCCGCAATTTGTGGACCCCCCTTCCCACGATTCAAGCCCCCCGCGCCCCCTTCCATGATTTGCGGACCCCCGCCCCCTCCCGCTAATCGCGGATCCCCACACACCCCCACCCTCCCGCAATTTGCAGACACCCCTGACCCCCTTCCGGCAAATCCACCCCCCAGCGGACCACCGCGACCCCGCTCCCGCATTTCACGTACCCCCGTGACAATGGGATCCTATACTGCCACAAGCAGGTGCCGCCCATAGGTGGGAAATCCGGCCCTGGCTGCCGCACTGCAGGTTTCCCCACTGCCACAACTTTTATCAATGTCTTGCCCACATACCACTATTATACAGCCTCCTGCTCTCATGCACCCTCACTCCCTCCCAGTGGGAGGAGACGTTCACCCACTGCTGGGAGCTGCATACTGTCCCCCACCCTCCTCCAGTTCTAGGGATGCCCATCGACCATCAATGATTTCAAATAATCGATGGTTTATGGCCGATGTTGAATACTTTTGCCATCAATGTGGGAGGACCAGATGGTTTCCCTACAATGATGGCAAAGGAGAACCGATCAAGTTTCAAAGTTTTTTAGGCCACCAAGTTCTGATTGTCCCACGGCCTATTCAGTCAGATATAATAGATGACCATCGATAGCTACAACAATCGATGGTTATCCAAGTAATATGTTACTACTATCGATGGCAGGAAGCAAAATCGCCATCAATGCCAACCATCGATGGTGTCTGCACCAATGCCTATCCCTACTCAGCAACAGCCAAAAACCTTTACTACCCCTCATGCCCACACACCTCTATCACTGCCCTGCCTCCTGTTCTCCTGCCCCATTACTTCTGCCAGTGGGGACCTGCTCACCCTGTGCCCACATTCCCCTATCATGCTTTACCGCCCAGCCTCCTGCTCTCATGCACCCTAACTCCCACCCAGTCGGAGGAGACACTGACTCAGGGCCACCGTCCTGTACTCCTGTACTGCCACGCTGGACCCTCACCCACTGGCAGAAGCTGCACAGTGTCCCCCACCCAGAGGAGTAGCTACGGTGGAGCCGGCGGAGCACATGCTCCGGGCGCAGGAATGTCCCCTGGCGCTGGAGCCGTGCACTTTGCCACCGGCGGCTCCCCCAGCACGCCCGCTCTCCTGCTCCCCGCAGCGCCTGCTCCCCGCTGTCTCTGCAGTGCAGAGCAGAGGCCGCAGCGGTAATACAGCAGCGGCTGTGTAAGTCGCCTGAGACAGGGGAGGAATAAAGCCGGCGACAGGGGAGGAATAAAGCCGGTAAATGCTCTTCAGCAGCGGCGCGGGAGAGTGTCACAGGGGACAGCCGTCCCGGGCAACGGCAAACTCACCAGTTTAGCTGCCCAGCCGATCCCCTCCCCCGCTCAACCCTGCATTCAGCCCCCCGCACGTTCAGCTCCCTGGCCACACTGTTCGCAGCTGGCTGCTGGAGGCAGGAAGGAGATGGGCACAGAGGAGCCTGTCTGCCCGGCCACTCTGCACTACAGCACAATCCGAGCAGCCACCCTAGGCTCCCCTCATTGACAGGCTGCCTGCTGTGTGTCGCTGCTGGGACTCTGAGGCTGAGCAAGAAGTCCTCCAGGAGCTAGCATTAGGAAAATGGTACTTTTGTGTATGCTGTGGGTGAATATTGGAGGGCCAGGGAGAGTGCTTTGGTTGGGGGTGGGGGGGGGGGGATTTGAATGGGGTGTGAAAGTGCTGTAGGGTGGACAGTGAGTGGGTTGAGAGGGGTGTTGTGTGTGAGTAGTTGAAGGGGAGATTTCATTAAATGTGTATGTACTTTTATGTGAGTCAGGGTTATACATAGAGAAACCCCTCTTTAGAATCCTACGTTTGCCCCTGGGTGTGTGGTATAATGTTAAGCCATGCCCCGTCTATGACAAATTGGGGGGGCGCAATACATGCCCTTGCTCCGGGCACCATGGCACCTAGCTACACCACTGCCCCCACCCTCTTTAGTCCCCCGTATGCCCACACACCCCTATCACTACCCAGCTTCCTGCTCTCCTGAACCGTAACTTTCACCACTGGGTAATCGCTGACGCTGTGTTGCCCACATACCCCTATCATGCCTCATAGCCCAGCCTCCTGCTCTCATGCACCCTAACTCCCACCCAGTAGGAGGAGACACTGACTCAGGGCCACCGTCCTGTACTTCTGTGCTGCCACGCTGGACCCTCACCCACTGCCAGAAGCTGCAATACAGGGCATCTTTCATACAATTCTAACCATATTTCTCACAATACAAATGTTCACAAATTAAGGGGCGTAGCCCCTTACGCCGGTGTGAAGAGCGCCCGTAGGGCGCGATGAATCACCTAGTCTTATATAATAGCCCAGGACTGTCAATCTGCGTGTATAACGCTGGGCGGAATCACTCTATGACTTCACCCAGCAACAGTCACGGACTGACAGATGTGGCCAATGCATTCGCTTTCCCCAAACATTAGAGTGGCTACCTGAAGGAGCAGAAGAGAGGCGACCACCTGCAGCTGCAGCAGCAAACTTGTAGTGTCTGGCAGGATCCGGGTGCACTGTGGAGAAGAAACAGGAAAATAAACTACAATTCCCAGCAGCCTTTGCTGCAGTGAGCTGTGTAGTTTACTTTCAGTTTCGCAGACCAGGACCAGAGTAGGGATGGGACATCGAAAGAAAACATCGGTCAAATGATGTTTTTCAACATTGAATGCAAAACATCATTTAGACCTAAACATTGGTACTGTGAACCCGATGTTAACCGATGTTTCGATGTTTTTTTAAATAAACTGGTTACCAAAGCATATAATACACTAATAAGCTTCTGAAATGATAAATAATCCCTCTATTAAGTTTATCTTGTTGGAGGCTTACAGTTTATACACGCACAATGGATGTAGGATTCATGTTTTGTGGTAAATCAAATTTGTTATGGAAGGAAAAAAACATGAAGCATTAACTATCAAACCTTTATTGCAACAACTCACAATCTGCTATTTTTACCTAGGTTTTTAACTGTAGCAACTTATGTTGATCATAGAAAATAACAAAAAAACTGTACACACAGTGCAACATAGAACATACTACATAGAACAATCACATAGTACATTGAAAAAAAACCTTTAATTTAAATAAGTTTATCACGATTGTTTTGATATACAAAAACTTTGGGCCTAATTCAGAGGTGGATGCAGTTGCTCTCTCAAATCCACAACTTAAGTATAAAAGATGCAACATTGAGAACATCAAACATCTGAGCAACCCTATTGTTGCTTAGAATAACCATCAGAACAAAGATGCTGGAGCCAGTGCAACTGCAAATTAATGTTTGAAACACATCTGCATTTGAAAAACCAGCCCCCATCCCCTCCCTCAAATAGAAACTACTGTACCTGTCACTCAGTATCTGCGTCCACTGTTACTAATAAATCACTGCACATGTGCAGTGTGACTGACATTGCATTTCAAAGAAATAAACTGTGCAAATGTCTGCATCCACAACTGAATCAGGCCATTTGTAAGGTGCTGTGATATGCTTGCTGCATAATAATAAATCAATTGATAGATTGTAAGCTTGCGAGCAGGACCTTCATACCTTTGACTGACTGTAAATACCCAGTTTGTTGTATCACTGTCTCCTATTGTAAAGCGCAAGTGAATATGCTGCACTATATAAGAAACTATTAATAAATAAATAAATATGAAGGGAGTTCACCACAATGTCACTACTAGTGACTTTCATATTATACTGTTCATTCTAGCACCCACTATCTTTGAAAACCCTGCCTGGAGTGTCGCTGTCTGCTGTAGTGCTTCTAGCACAGTGTGGTCTGTATATCAGCACTGATATGCAAACCAGACCTGTGCTAGAAACACCACAGTAGACAGTGACAGTGACTCACTAACAGCACCAGTTGCAGTGAGGCAGGGGTGGGGCTGTCCTGTGTGCTGCTGCTGAATGGCTGGCCAGACTGTCTTTCACTGTCAGCTACCACCCACAGCAGCAGCACACAGCCACACACACATATGAAAGCCCAGCTAGCAGTGATACTGCCATGTTTGTTAATGTTTTTTATCAGTCTCTTAAGATTTTAATGAATATAAATCAAGGAGAGAGTGAGCTGGCTGCAAAAGCATTGAAAGCAGCACACATTGACACACAAAAGAAAAAACATTGGAAGATTGAGAAAAACATCGGGGGAGAAATCTAGCGATGTTGATGAAACATTGGATCCTCAACATAGCAGGGTTAAACATCGAACATTGGAACCATAAATCCGATGTTACCGATGAAACATCATATGATTACCCATCCCTAGACCAGAGCAAAATGAAGAACGAGGGAATTGGGAGCACAGGGGGTAAGTTACCTCAGCCCACCCCCTGTCAGGCTCCCAAGTGTTTTACACACCAGCCACAGGTCCGAAAATGGGGCAAAGCTACACAGCACTGTACTCTAGGACACTGTACAGCCTATGCCAGGCCGGCCAGCAGCATGAGCAGGGGAGGAGACCTCCAGCACCAGCCTGACCCACCTTAAATGGTGAGTATCATTCATGGCAGAGGCACTAACTGCACATCATCTACTCTCCTGCCCCTCTGACTGCACATCATCTACCCTCCTGCCTCACTGACTGCACATCATCTACCCTCCTGCCTCACTGACTGCACATCATCTACCCTCCTGCCCCACTGACTACAAAACATCTACCCTCCTGCCTCACTGGCTGCACATCATCTACCCTCCTGCCCCACTGACTGCACAATCATCATCTACCCTCCTGCCTCACTGACTGCACATCATCTACCCTCCTGCTCCACTGACTGCACATCATCTACCCTCCTGCCCCACTGACTGCACATCATCTACCCTCCTGTCACACTGACTGCACATCATCCACCCTCCTGCCCCACTGACTGCACATCATCCACCCTCCTGCCCCACTGACGGCACATCATCTACCCTCCTGCCTCACTGACTGCACATCATCCACCCTCCTGCCCCACTGACTGCACATCATCTACCCTCCTGCCACACTGACTGCACATCATCCGCCCTCCTGCCACTGACTTCACATCATCTACCCTCCTGCCACACTGACTGCACATCATCTACCCTCCTGCCACACTGACTGCACATCATCTACCCTCCTGCCACACTGACTGCACATCATCCACCCTCCTGCCCCACTGACTGCACATCATTCACCCTCCTGCCCCACTGACTGCACATCATCCGCCCTCCTGCCCCACTGACTGCACATCATTCACCCTCCTGCCCCACTGACTGCACATCATCCGCCCTCCTGCCCCACTGACTGCACATCATCCGCCCTCCTGCCTCACTGACTGCACATCATCCACCCTCCTGCCCCACTGACTGCACATCATCTACCCTCCTGCCCCACTGACTGCACATCATCTACCCTCCTGCCCCACTGACTGCACATCATCTACCCTCCTGCCCCACTGACTGCACATCATCTACCCTCCTGCCCCACTGACTGCACATCATCTAACCTCCTGCCCCACTGACTGCACATCATCTACCCTCCTGCCCCACTGACTGCACATCATCTACCCTCCTGCCTCACTGACTGCACATCATCTACCCTCCTGCCACTGACTTCACATCATCCACCCTCCTGCCCCACTGACTGCACATCATTCACCCTCCTGCCCCACTGACTGCACATCATCCGCCCTCCTGCCCCACTGACTGCACATCATCCGCCCTCCTGCCTCACTGACTGCACATCATCTGCCCTCCTGCCCCACTGACTGCACATCATCTACCCTCCTGCCCCACTGACTGCACATCATCCGCCCTCCTGCCCCACTGACTGCACATCATCCGCCCTCCTGCCTCACTGACTGCACATCATCTGCCCTCCTGCCCCACTGACTGCACATCATCTACCCTCCTGCCCCACTGACTGCACATCATCCGCCCTCCTGCCCCACTGACTGCACATCATTCACCCTCCTGCCCCACTGACTGCACATCATCCGCCCTCCTGCCCCACTGACTGCACATCATCCACCCTCCTGCCTCACTGACTGCACATCATCCACCCTCCTGCCCCACTGACGGCACATCATCCACCCTCCTGCCCCACTGACTGCACATCATCTACCCTCCTGCCACACTGACTGCACATCATCTACCCTCCTGCCCCACTGACTGCACATCATCTACCCTCCTGCCACACTGACTGCACATCATCCACCCTCCTGCCCCACTGACTGCACATCATCTATCCTCCTGCCACACTGACTGCACATCATCTACCCTCCTGCCTCACTGGCTGCGCATCATCTACCCTCCTGCCCCACTGACTGCACATCATCTACCCTCCTGCCTCACTGGCTGCGCATCATCTACCCTCCTGCCCCACTGACTACAAAACATCTACCCTCCTGCCTCACTGGCTGCACATCATCTACCCTCCTGCCCCACTGACTACAAAACATCTACCCTCCTGCCTCACTGGCTGCACATCATCTACCTTCCTGCCCCACTGACTACAAAACATCTACCCTCCTGCCCCACTGACTGCACATCATTTACCCTCCTGCCTCACTGACTGCACATCATCTACCCTCCTGCCCCACTGACTGCACATCATCTACCCTCCTGCCACACTGACTGCACATCATCTACCCTCCCGCCACACTGACTGCACATCATCTACCCTCCCGCCCCACTGACTGCACATCATCTACCCTCCCGCCCCACTGACTGCACATCATCTACCCTCCTGCCTCACTGACTGCACATCATCTACCCTCCTGCCCCTCTGACTGAACATCATCTACCCTCCTGCCTCACTGACTGCACATCATCCACCCCCCTGCCCCTCTGACTGCACATCATCTACCCCCCTGCCCCACTGACTGCACATCATCTACCTTCCTGCCCCACTGACTGCACATCATCTACCATCCTGCCCCACTGACAGCACATCATCTACCCTCCTGCCCCACTGACTGCACATCATCTACCCTCCTGCCCCACTGACTGCACATCATCTACCCTCCTGCCCCACTGACTACAAAACATCTACCCTCCTGCCCCACTGACTGCACATCATCCACCCTCCTGCCCCTCTGACTACACATCATCCACCCTCCTGTCCAACTGACTGCGCATCATCTACCCTCCTGCCCCACTGACTGCACATCATCTACCCTCCTGCCCCACTGACTACAAAACATCTACCCTCCTGCCCCACTGACTGCACATCATCCACCCTCCTGCCCCACTGACTGCACATCATCTACCCTCCTGTCCAACTGACTGCGCATCATCTACCCTCCTGCCCCACTGACTGCACATCATCTACCCTCCTGCCCCACTGACTGCACATCATCTACCCACCTGCCCCACTGACTGCACATCATCTACCCTCCTGCCCCACTGACTGCACATCATTCTCCCTTCACTGCAGCCTGCTCACAGCCAGCCTACAGGCTGCACTCAGGAAAAGGCCCGGCAACGTCACACGTCACTCTCCTACCACAGTATGGACCTCCACAACCCATCAACACCCACACTACCCTCACACACGCCCCTACCCCATCCGCTTCTCCTGCACCTCCCACACCAACAGCAACCCCGTACACACTCCCGCACTCCCATCTGCACTGCACCCACTCCTTCCCCACCCACAGCACACTTGTACATGCCTCTCTGACCACCCTGCACCTCAGCCATACACAACTGAAGTACCCCCGCACACGACACTCCCCCACCCATGCCATCCCTGCACACATCAGCTACACACCCACTCCTCCCCAGCCCAGTAACACTGCACCCACCCACCATACAGCCACACCTACTGTGCACGCAGTACCCCCACACCCACCTGCTAATCAACCACACCCAACCCTCACCTGCACTACCCCTGCAACCACCCCTCAGCCACCCACAACACCACCACACCCGCCCCAACCACAGCACCCCCGCAAGTGCAACTCCACCACCTGCAGCACAACCGCACCTACCCCCCCACTTCCATATCACAGGACACTCTCCACCACCCGCAGCAACCCTGCACCCTCCCTTCTCCCTCCCGGTGCACCCCACCACACACATGAGGCACACCCACACCTGCAACTCAACCATTGCAGTATACCTGCACCCACCATTCCCCCACCCACACAAACACCAATTAACCTCCCCCACACACACGGCACCCTTGAACCCAACCCTCACCCACCCACGTCCCCACCGCACCGGCCACTCCAACAACAAAAGCAGCACCACATCCACCTGTCGAAACACCACGCCTGCCCCTCCCGCACAAACCATATTTCACTCAATAAAGGTTTTCACAGGTTAAGGGGGCAGAGTATTCCAGACCCGCCCCTTCTGCACAAACCATATTCCATGCAATAAAGATGTTCACAGGTTAAGGGGGTGGAGCCCATTACGGAGGTGTAAATCACCTAGTATATATATAATATACAGTATATATAAAATATGCATTCATCGGCACTCACCTTTCCTAGTTTTGCGGTGCCCTATGGCTTGTGACCACAAATGCATTGATCAATACTAAACTAAATCTCCACTGTTTATTATTATTAGTTAATTAATATCCCTTTCACACCAGCCTAAACCTGGTCACGGGGCTGGAAGTGAGCGACGCACACTCTGCATTGCTGAGGAAGCCGCCAGGTGAATGCTGGGGATGGAGTGTGCTCCCCCTCCCCTTCCCTTTCGGCAGCGGTGGCAGCAGTGCGGCCGGGAGCTGGAGCATGGATCCAGTCCATGTGGGGGTAGGATGCAGTGGCGTAACTAGAAATTTTCCTCCCCCAGCCAAAAAAAATTCTGGTGCCCCCCCCCCCTCCCCTTTTTGGTAAAACAAACAGGACTGTTTCTTGGCAGTTTGTCTCCCAGTGCGAACAGTAAAAATATGCCACCCCAAATTAAAGAAAAACACCAAGACTTTATGAAGAACCAATGCTTATTAGACAATAATGCCACTCACTGTGTAATGTCTATTACATATTACACCATAATACCCATTACACATTATGCCACATACTGTAATGTCCATAACATTATCCCACACACACATTATGCCACAACTTAATACCCATTGCACATTATACCACACAACTTAATGGCAATTACACATTATGCCACACACCGTAATGCCCATTACAGAATATACCACACACCGTAATGTCCATTACACATTATGCACACATCGTGAAGCCCTATATATATTGAATGAGGTCAGATTCCAGGCAATCAGGTTGCTGGTGTTCAGTATATTGACACTGGCATCCCAACTGCCATCAGAACACTGAAACTGGAACATTTAAACACATCAGGATGCCAACACCGGAATGTCAACAGCCATAAGTACAGTATGCTGCAACGGGTTAGGGACCGGTGAGGCCAAGGTGGGGGTTAGGGGTAGGCAGTACTGGAAGTAGGAAAAGGGGGCATGGTTAGATAGCAGCTGAAGCAGGACTGGGGGGGGGGGGGCAAGTAGGAGGATAGGGGCAGGCAGTGCAGAGGCTAGGGAAGAGTGTTGAGAGAAAGAAGGTGGAAAGAGATCAGGGGAGAGAGTGAAAGAGGAGAGAGTGAGTGGGGCAGGAGGAGAGAGGAGGGGAGGGGTAGTGTCAGAAAAAGATAAGGGGCCCTGTGGGAGGGAGGTGGGGGAGTCATTGAGGTGGAGGGGGAAGCAAGAGAGAAAAAGAGACGGTGTCAGCAAGAGAGGGAGAATGAGAGAGAGATGGACAGGGAGGAGGAGAGAGGTGAAATAGAGTGGAAGGGGGGAGGTGAGAAAGGCAGGGGGATAGATAGAGAGATGGACAGGTGGAGATAAGTATAAAAAGAGAAGGGAGATGGGGTCAAGAGTAGAGAAAAACAGAGAAGAAATGTAATGAGAGAGGTGGAGGGGGAGAGAAGTTTGGGATTTTATACCATGGGAAAGGGGGGAGCGGGGGGCTGCAGCGGTGATGCGGGAGACTTGCCCACCTTTCCAGGGGCCGGGAGGGGGACCCGATTTGCGGGACCCTCCTGGTCATTCTGGGAGAGTAGGCAAGTATGCATAAATCATTTTTCATGGACATGCACCACCAATCCAAAGCACCCCTGCAAGTTACCCAAGGCACCCCAGGTTGCTATGGCACACAGTTTGGGAACCAGTGCATTAATGTGATAGCTATGTGTATGGTAATAAGTTTGAGCAATGGATGAGGACCTGCAGAAAAGTGGGGTCCGGTGAAGGGGGCTGCAGGCTTAAATGCATTGATCAATACATGAACTAAATCTCCCCTGTTTGTTATTATTAGTTCATTTAGTGAGTGCAGAGAACCTGTGGGATGCATTTAATTGGTCTACAGCATGATGGTCGACACCAAAAGGTTGACATGGGAAAAGGTTTACATGGGTCTAGTTCGACATGGGAAAAGGTTGACATGGAAAAAAGGTCAACAGGTCATTAGTTCGACAGGTCGTTAGTTCGACATTGTCTAAATTGACAGTCAAAAGGTCGACATGGGTTTTTCACTGTTTTTTGAGTCGACATGTGCCGACAGTCGATATTTCATGCCCTACCATCCACTAGGGCGTGGTGGGAGAGTAAAATAGTGTGCCAAGCGTAGCGAGGCACTGTGCCCGATGCATTTGCAAGTGCAGCGAGCGATGCGGTGCATTTTAAACTGTGTCCATGTCGACTGTGTTGACATTCAGGTAAAAAAACAGTGAAAAACCCCATGTCGAACTTTTGACTGACTTAGACATTGTCGAACTAATGACCTGACAAAATAACGACCTTTCGAACTAATGACCTTTTGACCTATAACCATGTAGACCTTTTCCCGTGTCAACCTAAACCCATGTCGACCTTTTCCCTTGTCAACCTAATGGCGTTGACCTAGTGACTGTCGACCATCATGCTGTAGACCAAATGATCCCAACCCGCCCCTGTAATACATATACATATAGTTTAGCAGCCATGCGTCGTACAGGGCTGTGCAGATACAGAATACAGAAATACAATTGTCACAGGTGGCACAGAGGGAATTAATAGGAATGAACACAAATCTCTGAAGTACAGCTAATTGGGAACAGACAAAGCCCAGGGAACGCAGGTCCGTGAGGAAATGCACACTGAGGGGATGAGAGCGAAGGAGACAGGATTACAGTGGATTTTGGCAAAGAAATTTCTTTTTTATCAGAGAACTGTTCCCCAGGCAATTAGTCTAATAGACACTCGGGAGATAGTGTCAGCCCATTGTGGATTGTCACTACTATAGTCACAATATGTAATATATTATATTAATTAGTGACTAAAAATGTAATTAAAATGAAACCTATAAATATAATCCTGAAAACCTAATTTCAGAAGTCAGGCACTTTTGTTAAGCAGGTGCATCATCCTTTTTTTCCACACGGTGGCGCTGTCCTATTGCAGACTATTGACAATGACATGTCATAATTGTATCACACATCCGGTCTAAGTGTCCGTCTGGATCACAGTGCGGTCACCATAATTTGTAGATATGTAGACTTAACGGTAAATGTTAATTATGGAGCAAAAACAGTCAAACCTACTAACACTTTATTGGCAGTTTGTTCACTACGGACCCACGCGTTTCACCCTGCACCCATAGAATGTGTGTGCCTTTCTGCTGACACTACAAAAATCACTGGGAAAATGGAGGGGCGCCATTTTATTAAAACTGCCACACGCGCAGCAGATGGATCATTAGGACAATGACACCAGCGTTATTTTTCAGGAGATATTCACATGAAATGTTACATGTTGTAACACACATATATATATATATATATATATATATATACAGTATATATATATATATATATATATATATATATATATATATATAGACAATTATACACAACATACTTTATTGCTTATAAAGAGTAGATTATTTAAATATATATTTAATATAGAAAGTTATGCTTTATAATGCCGGGCAGTTGGTCATACTAAAGTCTGTAGAGACTCTCACTACATATACACTAAAATATCCTCGCTCAGTGTGGCCCTGACGAAGCTCCCTTGCGAAGCGTACGCTGACCGATACCCTCAGTGTGCGATCCCCTCTCTTCCCTTCCCCAGTGAAAAATTGCATTTTGATTGTGTATTAACTTAAAGTTTAGTCAGAGCGGTTGCCAGTTTCCACTGGGTCCGCTCAATCAGAGACGCGGCGTGTGACATCCACCCCGCTACCCTCAGATCTCAGGGCAGACGGAAGGACGGGCGGCGCTGAATCAATCACACCGCAGTCCTCCCTGCCCTGTGCCAGCAGCTGCACGTTACTCATTCTCCTCCCGGCAGTGGTGCGGTGTACTGGTGAGGAAGTGGCAGTCCTCGCCAGTCACTGACCAGGCGGGAGATAACAAGCCCCACAGTGACCCGCTTACACCCGGGTTATCACCATCGTAATTGTAACCTACTGCAAGGTCAGGGTTTATTCATCTTGAATCCTTGATTCTTGCATTATATTAATAAACATACAGGCGATCATTCTATTGTGCCTCATATGTTATACTCTTCCTCCTGGCAGTGGTAAAGTGAGTTTGGTGTAGAAGTGTCAGTTCTCTCCACTCACATCCTCTGCGGGAGGTTATCAGTTCACTGTGATCCACCTGCGCTGGGGCTTCATTACTGTTCAAAGTCTTTCCTGCAAGCAGGATCAGGATCCATCACCTTGAATCCCTGAATCTGGCTCTCATATTACATGCACACAGACGACTTTATTGAGAAGCAATTGTGTCAATTATAAATTAATGTGACCACGCAACAAAATACCAATTTGCTTACTTCTGGCTAATACTGCGAAATATATAATATATAATAGGGGATCATACAGGGTCGGGCCACACTGAGCGAGGATATTTTATCCTTTTTATTACACTGTCCGTGTTTCATGTTTTCACTGTGTGTCAATATTTCGCTACTCATTTTAAATGTATCAAATAAAGGTTATTTTTTGTTCTCTCTGGTGCACCACATATGCTGCTTTCAGACAGCATAACTGGCTTTGACCCTGTATTTGAAAACGTTTCCAAAAACGGGTCTGCCAGGTAAAACCCCTTTCACACTGCATCTCTTCACACCATTCAAGTGCCGTTTTTGGACACTGGCAGACCCGTTTTTGGAAACTTTCCAAATACCGGGTCAAAGCCAGTGCGGTCTTCAGCGCGGTCGCTGGGGGGGGGTTTCTTAAACACATTGGGGGGGTGTTAGCCCTAGGGGGTGTGATGTAAACCCCCCCCCCCTAGGGCTAACACCCCCCCCCCCCCCAATGTGTTTACAAACCCCCCCAATGTGTTTAAGAACCCCCCCCAATGTGTTTAAGAACCCCCCCCCCCCCCGTGCAGCCGGTACCTCCTGAGTTGCGGATCCCGGAAGTATGGACGGATGCGCTTATAAAAAAAAAGTGACTTTCGGAAGATGGCTGCCCCCATTTTTAAACTGGTTTTCCTATGGGGCAGCCATTTTCCGAAAGTCACTTTTTTTTTTATAAGCGCATCCGTCCATACTGCCGGGATCCGCAACTCAGGAGGTTCTGGCTGCACGGGGGGGGGGGTGTGGTTCTTAAACACATTGGAGGGGGGTGTTAACCCGTGGGGGGGGGGGGGGGCGGGGGGCTCCAGTGCTATGAATATTTAATGAGCGCTCATTAAATATTCACTGCACTGAATTTAGGACCCAGCTCATTGGCTGGGTCCTAAATACCGTTTCAGACCCGATTTTGATGCCTAAATACCGGGTCTGAAACGGGTAGGACCCTCCATTTTAACCGTTTTACAAAAACGGCTTTTGTAAAACGGTAAAGTGGTTCTGCACCTTTCCGACCGCACAGATTACCGTTTTAAAACGGTTAAAAATCGGCAAAATACCGTTTTTTTAAGTGCGGCCTGAAAGGGGCATAAGAGACATTCTTCTCTTTTCCCTGGTATTTCAATTTTTGCATGTCCAGTGGTAGCACACCCTCCAAACACCATATACGGAATACCCAAGTAAATTCCATTGAGGGTCCATTCAGAAAATTGACTTCCATAATCCTGTGTGACTGACCACTCCTACCCCCTTGCCCCTGTTTTTGATACTTTTGTTATTTGTCTGGAGGATTTTTTTATGTAATCTCATTGGTCACTTTTTAAAAACAGTTGGCCAGTTTTGAATCTGTATAACTAGTCCTGGAAAAAGGAAGAAATCAGTGAGGTCATTCAGGAATGTATCACATAAGTCAATGACATAATACTCCCTGGAGTATGGAAGCTGCTATTACTCTTAAGGTTCCCATAAACTATTGCATCTTCTCTGCGGGTAGAAGTGGCATGCGATTGCCCTTTAACCATCGGGCAGCTTCCCCGGTGGCAGGATTGCATATGATACACTGTAGGCAGACCTTTGGCATACAATGCATCCCAGGGCAAATCTATAATGCAGCCCTTACGCTCTCTGGGACCGATCTAATGGTCCCGGTACCGCGCATCGTATTGGAATTGGAGATATAACACATGTGATTTGCCACTTTTTCACCCAGTTTCTCGTCTCGATCTGTCAAAATCCTATGAGCATATGTAGCATGAAACCCCTGACAATGAGCTGGAAACTCCTGGCAATCAGTGGCGCCGGAACGGGGGGGGGCGAGGGGGCAGCTTGCCCCCCCCCCCCCCCCCCCCCCAAATTACTGAGGCGCTAAACCTGCTCCCGGCCGGCGCACTATGTGTCAAAAACGGGCAGTATTTTTTTTTTTAAACTTACATTCCGCAGTCAGTGCACTGCTGCGTGCGCCTGCTGGCGCACCGCCTGCCGCTGCCGCACAGGCGAGTCGGCCGTGGGCAGCACGGGAGCAGCCATGACAGACTGGCTGCTGTCAGTCAGTCACATTGCGGGGCGGGCGGCTGTCCAATGAGGGATGGTTGCGCCGTGCGCGGCTGGGGAATTGGCTGGGGAATGAGAGGGCGGGCGGGGGAGTGGCCTGGGAGTCTGAGTGACAGGGTAAGCAGCAGTGACTGCTGGTTACTCTGCCTCAGCTTCTATGCGTGTGACGTGATGACGTCACACGCCGGAGAGGCCACGCCGCGGCCAGACAGAGGAGCCCGGGAAGCTGAGCAGGGAGGGAGGCAGGTTGCCTTGCAGTTGCAGTGTCCCAGACAGTCAACCCAGAAATTCAGGCAGCAGCATTGTAACAGCAGAGGTGTGTTTTGACTTGCAATGATATAAATACATTTTAAAGAAGTATATGTGTAATATATATGTATGTATTAACTATCAGGGGGTAACATATAGCAATTTAGGGGGCGCCAAAATGAGATTATATCTTGCCCCCCCCAACCTAAAAACGTTCCAGCGCCCCTGCTGGCAATGAGCATGTAACCCCTGACAATAAGCATGTAACCCCTAGCAACAAGCAAGAAACCCCTGGCAATAAGCACTGGCATTAATATGCCGACACTGGCATCCAGAGTGCCATCAGAAAACCAGCACCGGAACTTCAAAAGACATCAGGATGCTGATACTGGAATACTGTCAGCCCGGAATCTCAAATCTAAGTATGCCAGGCCGGTTAGGGTCAGGACGGGTTTAGGCACTGTGGGGGGGGGGGGGGGTACTTAGGGTTAGGGTGGGGAGGAGGGTTAGGCTTCGGGGAGGCTGGGCTAGGTTTAGACACTTCCAAGGGTGAGGTAGGGTTAGTCTGCAGGACAGGGTGGGGTTAGGTTTAAATGGCTGGGTACAGGGGATAGAGTCAGGGGTGCCGATGTGTCAGACGGGACCCGGTAAAATAGAGGGGTCATGGTCACCAGGCAGGAGCGTGACCACCAGACAGGGCACCCGTGAAAAAATAAATAAAAAAGAGGGAGAGAGAGGACAGCTACCACTGCAGCTGTCTCTGGGGAAAGAGGCTGTTCTGCGATGGTGGCCTGTCATCTCTCTCTCCACTGCCCGGCTCTCTGCAACAGTGGGGAACGGGACCCGGGCCCTTCCAGCAGACCTGGGCCCTGGTAAAAAGTACTCTCAACGCCACTGGTTAGAGTTAGGTTGCATGAGGGGTGGTTAGGTTGCAAGCAGGGAGGGTTAGGGGGGTAGAGGGAGAGAGTTAGGATCGTCATATGTATCCCATCAATAAAACAGCAATATAGGGAATTAATCTTTTAACACTACCACATGTCTGAGTGAAATTCATATATATATATATATATATATATATATATACACACACTCATATATTTATATATATATATTTTTCATTGAAAGCATCCAAGTTTTGAGCCACTGAGGAAATCAGCGTTTGAGCAGATATTGTTTCGCTCGCGTCTGACTGCACAAACATAGTAATAGATTCGGCAGTAATAGCTGTAGGACACGGAATGTAGCATTTCCCCTTCACTACCTTCTCCTGCACTGCTCTCCGCAACCAATATTAAAGGCACATCTTAAAAATGTACCAGCAGAATCTGACATCATTTATTTTCAACTCCTGAATTTATGAACCATTTCGAAAAAAAAAAGATCCTAAAAGATATTATTTCCTTCAAGGGTATCGATCAAAGATGGTAACTTAAAAATTCTGAAGACGCTGCTTTATCGATCCTCGTCCTAAATGATATTTATAGAGAACTCCAAAAAGGGTTAAGTAACCAATCCAGAACGCCCTTTTATAATCATATAAACCTAATTGATTTTAAAAAAGATGATTCAATAAATATAGTTAAAGTTACAATTTTAACAAGTAGTTTTTTTCTTCCGGCTTCTCGTGGAAAAATAAGTTTATATTAAATCTTCCGGAGTGAAGAGAGATTTTCTCCCTGTACGGAGTCTAGTTTGGCACTTTTAGAATCATCACAATGGCCCTTATTCTGATCGGTGCGGCCCGATCAGAATATGCGGCCGCAACCGTGCAGGCGAATCCCCGCCTTCCATACGGATCGCCACCTGCCGTCCGTATGCGGATATGTGGCGATCCGCATGAAATTGGACGGGGATACGCCTCCTCCGTCTTGGGAGCAGCCCCTGCATTCGATGGTCGCCGAACATCGAATGCAGGGCCGCACGCTCCACCAGGTCCCGCAACACAAGACCACACGGGCACTTGTCCGTGTGAAATCATGTATGGGGGCGGGCAGCTGACATCCGGCGATGTCAGATGCCCGCCCCGTACCCACGCGTCACGGCCTCATTACCATGCATACACCCCGCGTTTGCATGGGAACGCCCATGAAACGCGGGGCGTATGCATAGGGTAATGAGGCTAAGTAGCCCCTCACGCCCCTCTACGCCCCCTGTGCGGCGTATAAAGAATCCGTGCGGCGAAATCGCCTGCACATGCGCAGAGTGACCTCTGCACATGCGCAGACGATCAACATCGGCGGTCCGTCCGCATGCGGGAATTTCCGCACCGATCAGAATAAGGGCCAATGTTACTTTAATATCAGAACTGTTTCCGTGCGGCACAAAATCAGACTCTGAGATTTGTTTTCTGAAGATTTTGCCTTATCAGAAGAAAGTTATTAACTTCTATATAATCCAGGAGAAGAATGCAGAGAAACTTTTTAGAAAGTGTTAGAGCCGTGGAAACTTTTTTCACATTTTTCATGTACTTACCTGTTGTCAGAGGTTGTAACTTTGGGAGACAATGGAGTCATCTGCCACAGGGCTCGTGCTCCAAGGGGGCATCTCTCCTCCCCTGCGAGTTGGAGTCAGTTAATTGAAAGCCTACGATATTGCTTCTCTGGCTGACTCCATTTCGTAGCAGGACAAAATATGTTACACTCTATTCTAAACATAATTTTTTCAAGTGTCACAACCTGTATTAGAACCCAAGACCTGATCCACTAGAAGCAGACACCTTACTGATTGAGCTATTGGCTCCTGCATAGGAAACATGCACATTTTAGCTACAGTATATGAAGTTACTGCATAGCTCGGCCTTATAATAATGGAGTCCTTTTTAACTAACAATTATGCATAGTTAAAATCTGCGGTACTCTTTACCTAGAAGGGCGCCCATCGCGGCCATCGCATGCACTAAAAAATCGCATGCGATGCGATCGACGCGATGACCGCGATTTCCCATATGGAACAATGTTAAATGTCCCAATTGACCCGATTTTCCATAGGAAACAATGTTAAATGTCCCAATTGACCCGATTTTCCATAGGGAACAATGTTAAATGGCCCACAGAGGCCAAATAGGCACCCTGAAGTGTGAAATGGCCCCCCCAATTGTCCTCCAACCTTTTCATACCCCCACTATCCACGTCGGCGTGGAGTTGAGAACAGAAAGTGTGGCGAGCGCAGCGAGCCACCGAGCCCGAAGCGTGGCGAGCCCCGCGAGGGGACGCTGACACCTTCACAGGTATACGCGTCCCCTCGCGGGCTTCACAGGTGTCCGCGTCCGCTCGCCACGCTTCGGGCTCGCTGCGCTCGCCACACTTTCTGTTCTCAACTCCACGCCGACGTGGATAGTGGGGGTATGAAAAGGTCGTAGGACGCGTACCGCTGCCCCTCGGGGGCTCGCTGCGCTCGCCACGCTTCGGGTTGACGTTGATCGTGGGGTGGCGTTAACAATTGGGGGGGCCATTTCACACTTCAGGGTGCCTATTTGGCCTCTGTGGGCCATTTAACATTGTTCCCTATGGAAAATCGGGTCAATTGGGACATTTAACATTGTTCCCTATAGGAAATCGGGTCAATTGGGACATTTAACATTGTTCCCTATGGGAAATCGCGGCCATCGCGTCGGTAGCATCGCATGCAATTTTTCGGTCGCATGCGATGCGACCGACGCGATTTTTTTTTCCTTACGATGCCCACGATCAAAATCGTGGGCGCCCTTCTAGGTAAAGAGTACCAAATCTGCAGACCTACAGTGCAAGAGTAAATGACAAATAGCTAATAGTAAGGTGTCTGTCTCCAGTGAGAAAGATCACAGGTTCGAATCCAGGGTATTACTACTAAGCAATGTATGTGTTTAAATAAATGATGATTTATATTAATGTGGTGCAATGTAAGAAGATTTATTGTATGTGTGTGTCTGCAATATTGATCTTGCCTCCGGACAACTTGGACGAACTTACGCCGCTGCCTGACGTAACTTCCTGAACAGCTGCGGATCTCCTGAGAGCACTGGTCATGTGTTTGTTCCAGTTGACAGACGGCTTATTTCACGTTTGTACGCACTGCGTAATCTGCTGCAATTTTTTTAGGCTATGGAATTGCTAATCATTGCAACTCCACGTTAGTTCCCCAAAACTGTTTGCTTTATCACTCCCCAATTTACCACTCTCCAAGATATGATACCTCAAGTAAAACATTTGTGATATGGAGACAGCAGATGACTGAGTCAATAGCTGCAGAAAGATTTGGGGGTAATAGCACGGGGTAATAACCTTCAGACCAGGCAATAAACAAGTCATTAGTACGTTGAGTGAGGACGGATTGGAGTTGAGTGTTGTGGGTGGGAACCAGATCGCAGCGGGTGAAGTGGTGGGAGTGGAAGAGACGGTTACACGCCGGTAAAACGCTCTGACATTCCAGCCATAATGAGCACAGGAATTGCATTTAATAACTGCGCTGTTCAATTTATATGCAAATTCTAAAACCCGCTTGAATGAATAGTGTTTCAGCAATATTTATGTTTATATTATTTTGGCTGATATTGTACTTTCCGGCGTTCATTTTCCGCCTCGTAACAAATCTCCGCACCGCTATCTGGATATTTTTGTGTTGCTTTTTTTTATTTTTTTAACCAACTGTTGTTTTATTTTTCTGTAATTAAATGAATACAGCCCCCTCATGTTATTATACTGTAATACAGCCCTGCTTACACTTTATGCCACACAAACTGTAATGGCCATTACAGAATATTATTTATTTATTTACAGTTTCTTATATAGCGCAGCAGATTCCGTTACAGTGTCTTATATAGTGCAGCGCATTCCGTTACAGTGTCTTATATAGCGCAGCAGATTCCGTTACAGTGTCTTATATAGTGCAGCAGATTCTGTTACAGCATCTTATATAGCGCAGCAGATTCCGTTACAGCGTCTTATATAGCGCAGCAGATTCTGTTACAGCGTCTTATATAGCGCAGCAGATTCTGTTACAGTGTCTTATATAATGCAGCGGATTCCGTTACAGTATCTTATATAGCGCAGCAGATTCCGTTACAGCGTCTTACATAGCGCAGCAGATTCTGTTACAGTGTCTTATATAGCGCAGCGGATTCCGTTACAGTGTCTTATATAGCGCAGCGGATTCCGTTACAGTGTCTTATATAGCGCAGCGGATTCCGTTACAGTGTCTTATATAGCGCAGCAGATTCCGTTACAGTGTCTTATATAGCGCAGCAGATTCCGTTACAGTGTCTTATATAGCGCAGCAGATTCCGTTACAGCTTCTTATATAGCGCAGCAGATTCCATTACAGCGTCTTATATAGCGCAGCAGATTCCGTTACAGTGTCTTATATAGCGCAGCAGATTCCGTTACAGTGTCTTATATAGCGCAGCAGATTCCGTTACAGTGTCTTATATAGCACAGCAGATTCCGTTACAGTGTCTTATATAGCGCAGCAGATTCCGTTACAGTTTCTTATATAGCGCAGCAGATTCCGTTACAGTGTCTTATATAGCGCAGCAGATTCTGTTACAGTGTCTTATATAGCGCAGCAGATTCCGTTACAGTGTCTTATATAGCGCAGCAGATCCCGTTACAGTGTCTTATATAGAGCAGCAGATTCCGTTACAGCATCTTATATAGCGCAGCGGATTCCGTTACAGTGTCTTATATAGCGCAGCAGATTCCATTACAGTTTCTTATATAGCGCAGCAGATTCCGTTACAGTGTCTTATATAGCGCAGCAGATTCCGTTACAGTGTCTTATGTAGCGCAGCAGATTCCGTTACCGTGTCTTATATAGCGCAGCAGATTCCGTTACAGTGTCATATAGCGCAGCAGATTCCTTTTCCGTGTCTTATATAGAGCAGCAGATTCCGTTGCGCTTTACAATTGGAGTGATTAAACAAACTGAGTACATACAAACCGACATGGAGGTAGGAGGGCCCTGCTCACAAGCTTACAATGAATAGAATATGCCACACAATCTGTAATACCCATTGCACATTATGCCACACACACCGTAATGCCTATTACACATTATGAACCACACCCTAATGCCTAGTAGACATTATGCCTCAAACCGTTATCCTTAAATAACTTTATGCCACATACCGTAATGACCATTGCACATGCCACACACACCATAATCCTTAATTCACTTTTATGCCGCACACCATAATGCTTCAGGGTAACACTTTACATGCACTGGCGTAATTAAACATTTTGAACCACCCCCCCCCCCCCCCCCCCATGGCACTTGAGTGGCACTTAGTCATAATGCCTCTGTAGTGCGCCATTACACACATAATGCCCCCTGTACTGTCACTAATACCCCTCAGCAGTGCACCATTACAAGTACTGCCACTGCCTTACACACATAATGCCCCACTAGTGTTTACAAATATAATGCCCCCCTTTAGTGCCACTGCCTTACACACATAATGCCCAGACTAGTGCCACATACACATATAACGTCCCCACTACTGTCGCTTACCTACACATGCTGGTTGCCTGGGGTTCCATGCTTGTTGCCAAGGGGGATTACATGCTCGTTGCCATAGGGGTTACATACTTGTGGCCAGTGGATCCGAGAGGGACGCTTAAGCGGCCGCGGGAACACTACGCTACTTCTGACTGACTATGCTAACCATGGGAACTACGCTGATTCTGACAGGGACGCTACGCTGACGGCGTAACCATGAAACTACACAAGTACCCCAGATTCTTGCACAGTTGCTGAGGTGTTCGCACAGGGGGTGGGATGGAGGTAGGCAGGGGGCGTTTGCATGGGGACACCCAGTGATTCTTGGGTGCTCCCACAAAATGCTGGGTGCGCCCAGGAAAATGCTGGGTGTCCCCATACGAACACAGACCGGCAGCGTGCCACAGGACATCATCCGCCTGCCCCATTCTTGGCCCCGGACAACGCAAATATAGATCAGTCGAGACGACCTATATTTGAGAACATGGGAAAAATGATTCGATGGTCGGTGAGCCTACAAGAATCACCCGCTCCCAGTGCGGTGATGAAGAGTCCGAAAGGGGGCATGGCTAAGTGGACCGGGAAGGGGGGGGGGCTTTGCAGGAGAGGCGTGGTTAGGTGACTGCAGTTTTCATCACTTCGGGGGTTCGGGCGATAATGGTCTGCCTTTGGAGACCAGCATGTGGGGGCCGCACAGCACAGAGCAAGGCTGCCCCACACGCCGGCTCCCTCCCTGCGATGCGATTGCGAATGCTTCGCTTTACATCTGCCTCTTACTCTATCACCCAACTGTCTTTTATGCGGACAGTAGAGACCCGCACTGGGGTGAGGGGCAGTTGGGAAATGCACCGTATCAATTCACACAGGGACAGGGTGCAATTTCCAGTAGGTCACAGTGCGCTGGCCATGCCCCCCAAAGTTATGACAGTGGGCACGTCATCCCTGTGAAGCGACACCCTCTTCAGCCAGGGCCACGCACCCTTTGCGGCGCCGGCACATTTCATTGCGCAGGGTCCTGGGCTCAGCGGAAGGAATGCTGGGAGGTTTGCTCTTATTAGTGTGACTTCAGAAATCTTATACAACAACCTATTCAGCACCATTACTCCCATTTCTTTACTATATTCTATGGAGCAATTAAGGGGGGCCCCTTATGTGGGAGGGGGGCACGGACTGCACAGCCACATATAACTAATATACACCAGAGGTGTTTAAGCTATTTACCTTCCCCGAGACACCCACAAACACCATCCTCATTACACCAGATATATTTTGGCCGCAACTTGAGAAAGAAATAAACATCGATGTCATCCTCAGCTGAACATAAACTAATGTAATTAAAACCATAAAATATTCAGAATTGATTCTGGTGTTTGCACAAAGTTCTGTGCGTATAATTGATGCTGGTCTCTGCCAGCCTGGTTCATCCTCATAAACATGTCACCCTGTGATATTACTTATGTAAATACGGATCTCATCCTCAAGGGGTGAAGAGACGGACAGCGGAGGTCGCAGGGGGCAGGCCGGTCAAATATCAATTGCGAAGCCCCCACAGCGCGTTCGCTCTCTCTCTCCCTGTCTCACGCTCTCTCTCAATATATATATATATATATATATATATATATATATATATATATATATATATATATATATAGATAGATAGATAGATAGATAGATAGATGCGACAGAGAGGCACTTGTAGGACTTATCAAAGACAAAATGTAAAGCACGGACACAGCGGTCACAAGTAGCTACAATGTTTCCAGCTTGATTGCTCATCTTCAGGCTCATTAGAATAATACATACAACCAGGGCTATTTTTGTGCAGGCTCCAGCAGGAACTGAGGCCCTTATTCTAGTTCACTCTTTCAGACAAAATATTTCTTAGATGAACAAAACCATGTGCACTGCAGGTGGGGCAGATGTTACTTGTGCAGAGATAATTAGATTTGGGTGGGGTTTTACATCTGCCTCACCTGCAGTGCACATGGTTTTGTCCATCTAAGAAATATTTTGTCTGGGTACTTGTGAGTTATCCGGGCGTCCGATTTTTTGATTGTATGCCTTAAGTTAAGGCATACAATCAGATGCGATATCGCATCGCATCGCATCGCATCGCATGCGACCATCGGATGCGATGACCCGATTTTTCCATAGGAATCAATGTTAAAATGATTCCTATGGAAAAAGGGGTCCTTTTCATACCCCTACTATCCAAGTGGGCATGGAGTTGGATATAAACCTGTGGCGAGCGTAGCGAGCCACCGAGCCCGAAGCGTGGCGAGCGAAGAGAGCCCCGCGAGGGGACGGTATTCCGTGTCCCCTCGCGGGGCTCGCTACGCTTCGGGCTCGGTGGCTCGCTACGCTCGCCACAGGTTTATATCCAACTCCATGCCCACTTGGATAGTAGGGGTATGAAAAGGACCCTTTTTCCCATTGAATTCCATGTTAAAATGGACTCAGTCCATTTTAACATTGATTCCTATGGAAAAATCGGGTCATCGCATCGCATCGCATCGCATCCGATGGTCGCATGCGATGCGATGCGATGTCCCGATCCGACCCGATTTCAAAATCGGACGCCCGGATAACTCACAAGTACCTTTGTCTGAAAGAGTGAACTAGAATAAGGGCCTCATTTCCTGCTGGAGCCTGCACAAAAATAGCCCTACATAGAACTCACCTATAAATCACCCCCATCACGGTGCCCCCGCCCACTGTCCGGGCAATGTGACGTCACTCTGCCAGCAACACGCACTAGTCGGTGCCCGTGGATGTCCAGGCGGTTGCCTAGCAACCCCTATCAACAGAAAAAGTGCAAACACGTATTTTAAAAATATACTAAATGGCACCTTAAATGTTACATGTGATGTCTAAACTCTGAAAGTGATACAGTTCAAAGGGTCCATTACATAAAACCCATATACTAAGGCATAATCCTGCAACAACATAAGACTAAGGGCCGGATTTACTAAGTGATAAAACGGAGAGTGATAAACAACCAGCAATCAGCTCCTGCCTGTCATGTCACAGATTGCTGTGGGGTTTACTCTGGTTCGTTCGCATGGGCCAGGACATTCGCACGGGGGCCGATGGCGGGTGCATGCGCAGGGTCATTTCCTTGCATACGCCAGTTGCGTGCGTCCACGTCGAACAGACTGTTTGCTGGGTGCCCGGCTTTGGCCGGGGGGTGTGGGGCGGCAGATAGTCATGCCCATGGGAACACCCAGCGTTTCATGGGCGTTCCCATGGTAATCCGGCCGTGACGTCAGTGACGGGGGGCGGGCAGATGACACTACCGGATGTTAGCTGCTCGTCCACTTCCTCCCGAGGGTGCACGCAAATCTAAATGACCTGAGAGTCACTTAGGTCTACGTGCACGTTCCACATCATTCGATGGTCGGCGACCATCGAATGATGTGGGTGTTCCCCCGCAGCCTATGAATGGATGTTTATGTTAAACATCTATTAGCAGCCCCTGTGTGCGAATTTGCAGCCTTGCGTATCAACCGGAATAACCCCGTGTTTGAAAGATGACAGGTACTGTAGGAGCTGTTTGGTTGGTGGTTTATCACTCTCCACTTTATCACTTCCCAAGGCTTAGTACATATGGCCCTAAGAGAGAATCACAGAGATGCTGCCTAGGAAAGGTAGCAACAGAACTCGTTCAATATAAAGGAAGCAAAGGAAACGACAGCGTTTGTCTGATGCTGCTGGATACACTGTATTCAAATGGTGCATCCAGTGTGGTTCCCATCGCAACAATAATGTGTTGCGATTGCCACCTCTTATACAAACAGGGACCTGATCAATGATTTTATAGCGCCTGGTAGCCAAGCTTTGACCTTGTTCCCTCAAATGGCGTGGGACAGGTTGTACATTGGGGCCGGCTTTTCCGTTGATTGATTGTCTGATAGCCAATCGGTGGACGGTCTTCCCCACATGGAGGAGACCGCAGGGACACCTAATGCTATAGATCACATATCTATGTGCTATAAATAGAACAACATGACAATGACTTTAGGTCGGGATCTGGCTGTAACATCGGACAGTTTATTTGCTGGATGCATTGACGCTCTGCACAAATGGAATTTTTGGAATTACGTTATTCTCACTGAGCGTCTTAGGTGTAAGTGTCTGGGTATAGCCAGAGCTGCAGCCTTAGCTACCAACAATTCTGCTTTTTTTGGAGCCGACATGTGCCGACAGGCGGTATTTCATGCCCTACCATACACTATGGTGTCACTGTCGACCTAGCCATTGTTGACCTATTGCTTGTGTCGACCTTCTAACCATGTCGAATAGGGTGGCCAATCCCGGGATCGGTGGGATCCCAGGATTTGGCCCCTAAAACGCCGGGATTTCAATCCCGGGATTGGAGTTTCCAATCCCAGGATTTCGGGATTAGACTGCGCATGCGCAGTCTAATGCCGGGCAGCGTCTGAGCTAATGCTCAGACGCTGCCTGGCTACTCCCGCCTGGGCAGTGCGGCTCTGCACAGCGTGCCTACGTCAGAGGTCACACTGCGCAGGCCACACAACAGCCGCCACCTCCTTCTGTGTGCGATGTGCACCGTGCTGACCTCCTGCCGCCGTCTCCATGAGACCGCCCACCCACCCAGGCGGCCTGCATATCTTCCCGGACCCCCGTACCATCGCCGGACGCCACCTGCTCAGGCTACATCCTCCGCCTACCCGCCCAGGCTCCATCGCCCACCTGTCGAGCCACACCGCACCTGTAAGTAAATATGCATGTGGCAGGGGCGGGTTTTTGTATTTGTATGTTTTTGTATTAGGGAAGCCAAAAAATGCCCTGGGATTGGCGTCCCTAATGTCGACCTATTTCATGTTTCAACCTAAGCTAACCTAATATTAGTCGACCCAATGACCCATACAGCACATACACACAAGAGGGGAAAATCTGATTTTTGGTGGTACAAGGCCCAAGTGAGATGGCCGATGATTCTGCCTACCTTCCAACATCTGGGGCTTGGCAAGTGGGCGACATGTGCACCCAAAAAGGGGGCATGGCCTATGGAAAGAGGCTGTGGCTTCTCAGGATGATGCTTCCCATTTTTCACCCCTCTGCAGCGTTGCGCACAGTGTCTAGTCCCTTCAGGCTGGGGGGGCTCCCAACTGCCCCCACCATGGGACACTGGCGGCCCAGGACAGGACAAGGAGACGTCCACAAAACCGTGATGTTCCCGCAGAAAGGTATGATTCTGCCACGACAATAACACAAAATATTCCATAGATTTTGTTGAAAAATGGACTCAGTAATAAAATGTAAAAAGTTACAAAAAGTGAGCATCACTCCAGGATTAGGGGCCTAAACCTTATGTTTCCTAGCAGATCCGTTCCTGCCTGTTCCCCATAATGCGTACTGAAATATTAGGCAGTCCCAAAATTATAATGCCCAAATTTAAAAAATATTGGGGGGGGGGGGGGGGGTCGTCTCAGGAAACAGCTTCCATTCAGTAGGAAACTCATCCTGATAATCCTTCACAAACAGCTTTCCTAAGTGCAAGATCTAAGCCACAATGATATCAAATCATCTCTAATCATTTCGGGACATGAATAAAATAATGGGAGTTTTTCCTTTAACCTGATGTTTCCAAAAACAAGGTCATTGTTCTTCACGAGTAGCGTTTGGAAATATACGAGTTTTTAATTGTATTCTAGTCATTATGAAACGACGGTTTGTCTGACAGAATAACGAGAACGTGTAATAGACTTTCCCCTTCTTATAATTGTCTTGGAAAGTTTCAGCCTGGAGCTCCGTGCAGGAAACTTGTAGTCATTTAGAAGGAGATGCTTGTCAGGCCCGCTAATAAGGAGGAACGCTTTTAATTAAACTGCAAGTTGTAATGTAAATAGTAATAAATCAGATTTCAGCATATCTGTTATAGCATATATATTCCTCCGCAGAGCCTGGGTGTAAAGGGACAGGAGAGAGACGCAAGCAGAGCGCAGAGTCCCAATTTATTCAGAAAAAGACAAATCATATAGTCACAGACAGATAATAGCGTCAGCACTGGACCTTGCCGACACAGTCGGAATAAGAAGATATGGCAGAGATGGTCACTGTTTGGTTTCTGAATTTTGCTGCAATAAAAATAAGTCATATTTTTTACTTGCATGTGGAGGCTACAGTATATAGGTGGTGGGGATGGGGTGGAGTGGGGGGCTGGCTCCGGAGGGCTCATCCCTTTTGCCAATCATGCTCCAGCGACAAGGGCTGTGTGCGATATCATAAGACCCATTCTGCGCCTGCTCAGACCCAAAATCCATCGGATTTGGACGGAAAACCATCGTCTTATAAAGTAGCCTATTTATATTTGTAGCAAAGACGATGGTTTTCAGTAGATATCCGATGGTTGTGGGTCTGCTCAGGTGCAGAATGGGTCTTGCGATATCACTTCCATTGCGATGGGGGATAGGTAGGGTGCAATAAATGCTACTCTGCAAGTAACGCTAATATTGTAAAGCGTAACGGAATCTGCTGCGCTATATAAGAAACTGTAAATAAATAAATATTGTGTCCGTGCGCTGTTCCACTTATATAAGTTATCCACCGAGATAAATTATACCCCAATTTTTTTTCTGTTACACTTTATTGATTTCACTGTTTCCTGCAAGCCCCCCTCCTGTGCGCCACGCTCAGTGCGTCAGCGAGATGACAGCGCACACCCATACACATGCATCCTGCAAACAGGCACCAGCCGCCTGTGTGACGTCACTCGGTTCTAAACCATATTTCTTGTTAAGTTGTTAACTTGTTAAGCCGCAAACAAACACAGCAGCGTGACTTCCAGACACACACATACGTTATAATGAAGTATGCGGCCAGTCTGCAGTTGGTGATCTGAGCATTTGATATCCTGTCACTGGTGCAGATAATGACTTACTTCCCCGCTAGAGTGTTTATAGGCACACGCAATAAATGCCCGGTCTCTTCTGGAAAGAAAGTCATTTATTTCTGAGCTAAATATGTTCTACCAGTGACATCTGTGCTAGATGTCGCCGCTCAGCCTCTGATCAGGCTGTTAGAGCGCAGCAGTGTCACGGTTATATAGGGCGCACGCACTGTTCCCTATAGACTATTGTTCTATAAGATTTTGCTTATATGAGCAAATATCGATTCAAAATCAAACGCATGCGATTCGATCCCGATGTGCGGCCCCGTGGCATCGAATAGAAAAATACACTGTGCAGGCAAGACTATATAGCACAGATCTGTACTATGGGGGTGATTCAGGTTGGGTTGCTGCCCATGTTACATCTGCCCCACCTGCAGTGCAGCATGGTTTTGTACATTAAAGAAGGAATTTGCCTTTGCAAACCAACCTGAATTAGGCCCCATATAGTCTAATTGAAAATAATAGGGGATACATGAGACTCTTTTGCGTTACCTCCCCTTTATTATGGCATCATGGGGCTGTACAGCCTGGTATCATGGGGATGTATAGCCTGGTATCATCACGCTGTACAGCCTGGCATCATGGGGCTGTATAGCCTGGTATCATGGGGCTGTATAGCCTGGTATCATCGCGCTGTACAGCCTGGCATCATGGGGCTTTACAGCCTGGCATCATGGGGGCTGTATAGCCTGGCATCATGGGGCAATAGTACTAGCATCATGGGGGCTATATAGCCTGGCATCATGGGGCAATAGCACTGGCCTGGGTCTAAATATACTTAACGGCCTTTTATTTCCCCTGCACAGCTGTGAGGGGTGCGGATGGAGAGGTTCTCATTGTTTCTATCGACAATCAACAGATCAACAGAAAAAGGTCGACACTCAAAATGTCTACATTGACAAAAATCTACATTGACAATACGTTGACACAAGCAAAAGATCAACGTGAACAAATTCAACATGCTATACGGTCAACAAGAGTTTAAAGAGTTTTGTGCTAATGTCCGCACCTACCAACATGGACCCCCAATTATTGTAGCCAATACCCAATCACATAGATGTTCAAGTATGTCCCCAAAAAATTAAAAAAGGATGTCGAACTTTTCATGTGTCAACATTTTTCTTGTTCACTTGGGTTTATTTACTAAGATTGGAGTTCTGTTGAAGGGGATGCGGTCATTAGTCGACAGTGTCTAGGTCAACAGTCAAAATGTCAACTCATGAAACGGGTTGATATACATTAGGAAGACTGTGTGGGTCCCCTGGTCACCAATCAAACTCATTGATGGCCAATTGGTGGCCATCAATGATCCTGATCCGTCAGTGTATCGGGTAATGAAACAAGTTAAAAATGTCCCGTTTCCGCAAATCCCACAAGGATCAGGGGATCAGGATTTTAACACAATATCCCCGATCCTCCAATGTGACCATCAGGGGATCGGGGGATTGCTCCAATCCATCATAAATGAATGGGCGCCAAATGTTTCATTTGAAATCCTACAAAACTATTGCTCAATTAAAAAACCTTCAACAATGAAGACCTGGTGTATGCAACACTTTGCTGTAAAACGCATCAATCATGAAACCAATTTCCTGCCAGTAGATGTCATGCAATCCTTTGCAGATAGCACAATACTTAGAACCAGGTAGCAGCAGTTCCGTTATATAACGTTCATCACCCCTCCCATACTGTGCGTGGTATGTTAGTGACAGACAACGCGTTTCGCATCATTCATCCCCCTCCCATACTGTGCGTGGTATGTTAGTGACAGACAACGCGTTTCGCATCATTCATCCCCCCTCCCATACTGTGCGTGGTATGTTAGTGACAGACAACGCGTTTCGCATCATTCATCACCCCTCCCATACTGTGCGTGGTATGTTAGTGACAGACAATGCGTTTCGCATCATTCATCACCCCTCCCATACTGTGCGTGGTATGTTAGTGACAGACAACGCGTTTCGCATCATTCATCACCCCTCCCATACTGTGCGTGGTATGTTAGTGACAGACAACGCGTTTCGCATCATTCATCACCCCTCCCATACTGTGCGTGGTATGTTAGTAACAGACAACGCGTTTCGCATCATTCATATGTCTCAAAAAGAGCCGTTTGCAAAGACCAATACTGACCTTGGAAGGTAACAGGGTGGCGGTGCCTTACTCAAAGCTCATTTGTCATATTTACAAGCAGTTAGGATGTCATTTGTACTAATTGCTTCACACTAATTCCCCGCAGGCAGATGGTGCATGAAAACTCCCCAAACAAAGCATTTTGCAGATTTACACTATGAAGCTTATTAATGCCACAACAATTAGCATGCATCCTTCATCAACCTCGTTCGCACTCGTGTTCTACTTGTTCTTACACGCAAAGCGCATTAATTAACCTTCCCGTATTCCTTTCTTCCCCCAGTTTACAGAACCTTCAGAGCTCGCTTAAATCCTGTTTACAGTTGTGCGAATTTGACTAATGAAGGCAGCAGTGTGTCTCATTGATCGCTATACGTCTTAACTTCAGTAGGACACATTTTCCAGGGCGAGCGCGGAGTTTATAAGAACAAGCAAAGTACTTCACGGAAATAAAAGGCAATTTATGAGCCTTGTTTGGCAACAGAATCCCCTAAGGCTGGTTACCGCAATATGCTAAATCTGGGGATAGCTGCTCAATGCTGTTCACGACAGTCTGGGAAATGGCTTCTTTGTGACCCCCCCCAAACTATACAGAGCTTCTTCCCGGGCTACGTACCCCTCTGGCTGCCACAGGTGGTCCCAGCGTGACTCTTATTACAACTGCAGTCATGCAAACTTTCCACAGCAACCGCCTGCATTAAGTACAACGTCTTCCTCATGTACAGCCTTGATATTGTGATAGGCAGAGTCAGTGGTGCCCCCAGGAATCCCGGTGCTCTAGGCAGCTGCCTATTGGTAGAGCCGTAGAGTGGTACGTCCATATATCATGCGTTCTCCTGGCAGCCTGTGTGTGTGTGTGCGTTAGTGGCAGAGACCTGATAACAATAGAATACATATCGGCCTGATTCAGGTCTGCTCGCTAAGCAGCGTACATTCGTACATTTAGAGAGCACCCGTCCCCCCTGCAGCCACGCCCAGGAAATGCTGGCCGTTCCCATGGGACAGCCCCCTGCCCGCCCCGCTCTGTGCGGACGCCTCTGTGAGTGTGATACGTTCTCACAGTGGATCTGCACATGCGCAGATCCACAACATCGGTCCCAGAACCAAAATTCGCTCAAGACCGAACAGATGTGAATCAGGCCCATTAGATGACACATTCACTGATCCTGATATTTGATGGACTCTCCATGTGTCGTGAGGAAATAAAGTTTTAGCGCCTAGCGGCGACAAGCACAGATCCCGGTGTCACATTTACCCCCGGAGAGGAAATCAATACATGAAGCCCCCGAACATCCCTGAGCAGACGGTAATTACAGACGTCCTCGGCTCCCGGACGTTATACATGCAACAAAACAGGTAATGAAAGTTATTTTAAGGGAAACGGCTGCTTTTGGGAGGATCCAAGAAACATCTATAAGTATATCCCGGATGCGGTCGGAGGGACCACGGATATATCCCCGCTAGCTACTGTGTGACGCAACATCATAGGTTTTGGACGTTCCAAGCTTGTTTCCCAGCAGCTGATGCCACCTTCAAATACACCCCTTGGGGTCACGGAGTAAGCAGGATCATATGTGAGACACCGCATGTGACCCCTGTTCCCTACTGCCGGGAGGGGGATCCGTGACCCCCATGTGACCCCTGTTCCCTACTGCCGGGAGGGGGATCCGTGACCCCCATGTGACCCCTGTTCCCTACTGCCGGGAGGTGGATCCGTGACCCCCATGTGACCCCTGTTCCCTACTGACGGGAGGGGGATCCGAGTCAGAGGTCCGACACAGGACTGCACATCGGACCCTATGGCATGTCATGCACATTTCATTTAGGCTGGTTCCTTGCCCGATCCGTCAGAAACCAGTGATATCGGCCCAAATCGCTGTAGTGTATGGGAGCCTTTAGATTTTAGGGGAGTGGGGGGGGGATGGGGTAGGAAAAACACTTTGGGGGTAATTCAAACCAGCTTGCTAGCCTGTATATATTCACTCCCAAGTGAATAGGTTAACGGCGCCCAGCCGGCCGAATCCCTTGGGACGCTGCGAGCGGGTGAGTGCACTTACACATTGGCTCACATGCCCCTACACACAGGAAAAATCATTAGATGGTTGCTCACCAGGGCTGTTATTCTGAACGAGGGCCAATTTGGGGACATGGGCAGCCTGCATGCGCAGGGGCCTGTCCAGCTTTTCTATGGACAAACCCACCATTTTTGTGTGCGCATAGCCACGAAATGCTGGGCGGACCCCAGCAATCACCTCCTGCCTGCCACTCAGGCAACAAGCGCCCTGTCAAATTAAAAAGTTGCCAAAAGTGCTCGCTGCAGACCCCCACCATCAGGGATGGGGCCAAATTTCGAACTTATGCGAGCAAGTCTGAATCGGCCCCTTTGTTCCCCCCAGCTCACTGAATGACACCAGTAACCAGACTTCTATACTACAGCAGTGGTTCTCAAACTCGGTCCTCAGGACGCCACACAGTTCACATTTTCCAGGTCACCCAACAGCTGCACAGGTGCACTTATTGCTGACTGACACA
The DNA here is from genome assembly GCF_055691185.1 of Crinia signifera. Lineage (NCBI taxonomy): Eukaryota > Metazoa > Chordata > Amphibia > Anura > Myobatrachidae > Crinia > Crinia signifera. The sequence goes on along the minus strand of NC_139222.1, from coordinate 284,174,530 downwards.
TTTTATAAGATCCACAGGTGGAGCTAATTATCTCACTTGGGATTCTGGGGTAGATTTATTATGCGCTAACCCCATACGTTATGGCAGGGGATAGCGCTTCCCCTGATCTATGACCCCCGCGATGCGGGACCCGCGGCAATGGCGATACCGGGCATGTGTCACATCGGCGCAGGTATTATTGAAATAGTACCTCTAATGTATGAACCGCCGATGTGCGTGCCCATATCGCCGTCGTCTTCGCCATGTTGATGTGGCGCTGCGGGTCTCCTGCCTACTAATACTCGGTGGGGCTTGCTGGTCTTCGATGTCCTGGAGTTAAAACAGCGCATGCGCCGGGTGTACAGCCGCGTCCATTTCCCAGTATTGATGCAAATATACCCGCCGCATGCGCAGTTTTAATTTGAAGACGCTGAAGCCCAGCCGAGTGTTAGAAGGCTGGAGACACAGCGCACAGCCGTTATGGGAGGACGAGTATGACCATCGGGTGGGGATAACGCACTCCCATAACGTATAGTTAAAAGTTAATACATGCAGGTGATGTGCGGGGCCGCTTTGCCACAGTAAAATGATGACGCGGAACGGGGCTTTTAAGGATCGGAAAACCAGCAATAATAAATCGACCCCTCTGTGAGGAGACCTGCACATCATGCACTGTGTGGGGTCCTGAGGACTGAGTTTAAGAACCTGTGTAATAAACTAATAGTGTAACAATATCTGGGTACTATTTATATCGCCATCTAATTGAGAGACAACTATTTTATAAAGTTTTATTGTAGTGAAAGAAAGACAACTTAAGCTTAAAATGCACATAGAAACATTCTACAGCAGGTGCTCTCAAACACGGTCCTCCGACCTCACCCAGTTCAGAGCCACCCGGCCACACTAATCCTGGGAATAACGCCATCTGGAGCTGGCGTTATTTGCCGGGTCCAGACTCCAGAATGCTGTGCAGCCCCTATAGTATACTGTGGGGGCTGTGTCTGTAGTCCGAAATGGAGGAATCGCAGTAGATATGGATACACAGTATTGGCTGTTTTCACTTCTTATTACATTCCTGGGATCCTTAATATTTGTGGGTATAACTCGAAAATGGGTGTTTGTGCGATGTGCTGCAAATATATAATGACAAATAGGCCTGCTGGAGGGAGGTGTCACAGTTCTTATTAGTATTATTATTTTAGCTGACATTGCCGGCATCCCAAAGGTAAGTATTGAGGTCACTGTTAGGACTATGGCCCGTAGGTGGTGGTGGGGTGTTAGGTAACCCCCCAAGGATTAGGCCTAGCTGCCACTCCCAAGGGTAGGTAAAAATAATGAACCCCTCCATGCTGCTCTGTCCCCCCATCCATGCCACTGTTTCTTTCCATCTGTGCTGCTTTGTTCCCCTCATCCACAGAGCAATTTCCAAGCATCCGGATGTGGTACAGGGGTCCGACAGTCATTAGCCCGACGTCGGGATCCCGACTGGCCGGACCCAGACAGCATGGTGAGTGCAACTATGCCCCTTGCGGGCTCACTGCGCTCACCATGCTGCGGGCACGGTGGCTCACTGTGCTCGCCACCTATTCTATTCTCCCTCTATGGGGGTCGTGGACCCCCACGAGGGAAAATAGCAGGTGGCCGACGGGAACTCGGCTGTCAGTGTTTTGACAGTCGGGATCCCGAAGTCAGGTAAATGCCTGTCGGGATCCCGAGGGTAGGGACCCCGTCCGGCACCCCAAGCATCCACACTGTCTCCTCACTATCTGTGCTACTGTCTTTCCCCCATCTGCACCGCACCCCAAACCCATGTTACCCCGATATAGCTCTATAACAACTTAGTATAGAGCCAACTAGGTATAGCGCTACGGACCCCCAATACTCAGAGGATCCTTGACGGACAGCTCGGGGGGCTTACCCATGTATTTGAAAATCTATGTTATTAAGATCTCTGAATTCTATTATCATGTGGTCTTTAACATACCTCCCAACATGAGTCTGACCCTCCCCAGGAGGAACACAAGGCTCTGCTCCTAGACTCACTTTTTAATGCATGATTACGTTCATCTGTGTTGCACAGGTTAATTGATCAGAAAGCTGCTTTGACACAGGTGATGGCAATCATACATTAAGAGGAAAGTCCAGGAACAGAGCAATGTGTTCCTCCTGGAGAGGGTCACGTTGAGAGGTACGCTTTAAATCTGGTTACTGGTATCATTCACGCCACACAAATAACCTCACACATCACAAATAACCCAGGTTCAATGCGGGTTGACCTGGGTCTCTGTGAGCTGTGAAAGCGCCAAAAGGAAAAACCCGGGTCCAGCAACCCAGAATCTGTTTCATTAGTAAATGATTATTAGGTGCATTCACCATGAAGAGCGACAGGTCCTTGACCAGCAATACCTAAGAGACCTGTGTGCTGATTGGACGATGCACCAGTACTACAATAAGCCAAGATATAGTGCCAGCCAATCAGCTCCTAACTGCAGCGTTACAGGATGTGTTTGAAAAATATGTTAGACACTGACTGATACTTTATCTCTCTCCCAGCTGTGATAAATATCCCGGAGACATCTTTACCATCCTCCATCTCTCCCCTGTATGCCCACGGAGCTCACGGTTGACATGGCACTGGTTAAGGCGGCCGAGGCTGCCCGCAGTGACCGCATTACAGGGACAGCTATACCTGAGAGATGGCTTTTTGTTGGGAACATATACATTATATCTAGCTCCAGGCGGACTCTAAAGAGGTCACAAAGACACAATCATTATTGTCAATTGCAAAACCATGTCTCTATCATGTCCTGTCAGGCAGCAGCAGGAGACCGGGCCCTGGGGACACTGTCAGCCTGGAACCTGTGTCAGTAATTGGAGAGTTCTGAGATGACACCTCTGTGGTACAAGTCTTGTGAGTGACACTTCCTGCAGTATCTTTGTGATCTCTCACTGCTAGCTCCTCATATATCTCAGGTATCATCACCTTACTGAAGCACTTATTCTTCAATATATAAAGTCCCTCGACTCCGAACATATTCTAGTGCAGCTATGGTAATTTACTGCCTGGGAAGGAGCTGCAGTGGAGACATTGCGCAAAAAGAAAAAATATGTACTTGATGTCTGGTGCAATAGCGCCTCCTTGTGGTGGAAATAGCTAACTGCTGCCAGAAAATCTTTCAGTATCATTTATTTACAAAACCTATCATTCTCCGTCTGTTAGAGAATTGCTAAGAATTTAAATTATTCCCAGTTGCTGAGAAGGAATTTTTTTTAAATATTAATATTAGGCTATTTGCAGCAATATGTTCATATGGATTTACTAAAAATTGCATGCGGGGTCGCAGCAATGTGTAAAGAAGGGGAAATATGGTATATGTAATGATTTTACTTCTCTGCCATCAGCTGCTCTGGAACCCTCTCTGCAGTGATTTCTGTGATTAGTAACCCCCCTTGGTTGCAGCTGCACAACGCCATCTGGAGATGGTGTTATCTGCCAGGTCCAAACCCTGGAATGTGAAGCTCTGTGAATCTGCCGGCTGTGCAGCCCCTATAGAAAGCTGTGGGGGCTGTGTCTGTTGTTGTAAATGGAGGAATCACAGTAGATATGAATGTGCAGTATTGGCTGTGTTCTCTCCTTACATTCCTGGGATCCTTAATATTTGTGGGTATAACTCGAAAATGGGTGTTTGTGCGATGTGCTGCAAATATATAATGACAAATAGGCCTGCTGGAGGGAGGTGTCACAGTTCTTATTAGTATTACTATTATATATATATATATATATATATATATATATATATATATATATATACATAGGCGTGCGCAGCACATTTTATTAGGGGGTGCACCGTCAAAGGAGTGTATAGCTCCACCTATTGGGCGTGTCTAACACCGCCAATCAGGCATGTTTTCCATCATCTATTGGCACTCGCTATAATATAAAAAGTCACTTAGCCACACCACAATCTCCTGCCTATTTAAGTTGTAATCTTCTAATTACTCTGTGTAACAGTACATGCAAATACAGTCAGAAACATATATGGATGATGCAGGTATTTAGTGATATGACAATGGTCTAGTATAATTAACAATGCAAACACACATATAATTGATTGATGGGCGCTTCTTTAAATGGAATACAGTTCTAAAAAGCAAAATCTTTGGTTAAGGGTATTGCTGGTATTGTTAGCAGCAGAGGTGTTCATAAGGTTGGGGCACAGCATTAGGGGGTGCCTGTGCACCCCTAACACTCAATGTGCGCACACCTATGTATATATATATATATATATATATATATATATATATATATATATATATATAGTTTACAACAGGGAACAACAGCACTCTCAGGTCTTTCAATAGTACGTGAATAATGCAAGGACACGGAGGTCTGCTTAAGAGACCTCCGTGTCCTTGCTTTATTTACGTACTATTGAAAGACCCGAGAGTGCTGTTGTTCCCTGTTGTAAACTACGTATCGGATGTCCTCCGACCATTTCAGCACCTGGGCAGTTCATTCGTTTAGGAACATTGAGTGCTTTTATCTTGCTGATATATATATATATATATATATATATATATATATATATATATATATATATACCCCTCTGTTTGCTAAAAGATGTCATCATAGAAAGTGAAAGCAAATTTTGCAGGGACACTGATCTGTTTCAAACTTGCTGGATATGGAGAGAGGGAGCTGTGAAGCCAGACATTGGAGGTACCATGTTTGCCCGATAATAAGACCTATTCTCACTTCTGCAGAACCATCCAAAATGAGCCCTACCCCGAAAATAAGACATAGCTAAATCCCCATATTGCCCGGTCCCTGCACTACACTGCTCCCAGCTCCGCCCCCACTCCCCCGCCCGCATAAAATGGATGCTGCTGTTAAAGATTCAACAGCGACATCCAATCACAGCTGCAGCGTCTCACTCTCTGACAGAGAGCGCACACCCTCCCCACGTTTTATGTGAATGATGCTGGCGTGCGTCATTTACAGCAGCACCGCGGAGGAGAGTACAGAAAAAGAGTAGTTGAAGAAGATGACATGACCATTTTTGAGAAAAGGTAAATTATTTTGTTCCTGTTTATTAAAATTGTTGTCAATGTTAATTAAAATAAGACCTACCCCGAAATTAAGCCCTATGGCAGTGGTTCCCAAACTGTGTGCCGTGGCTCCCTGGGGTGCCTCAGGACACTTGCAGGGGTGCCTCAGGTTGGTGGTCCAGGAACAATTAAAATGATTTATGGTCATTGTAAGAGGCAATGCCAATGCAGGTGGCTGCCAATCATAAAATATTTGTATAAACAGAAGCAAATCTTGTCCATTGCCATATAACGGACTACATAAGGATGACATTTAAACACAAGTTACTTAATTTAATATTTGTTTCAGAATTTTTCTAAAAGAAATATTTGGCCTAGGGGTGCCTTGCCAAAATTTTGATGCTCTAGGGTGCCATGATTCAAAAAAGTTTGGGAACCACTGCCCTATGGTGTTTTTTTGGACCACAAAAAAAATAAAATAAGACAGTGTTTTATTATCGGGGAAGCACGGTAGGAACAGATTGGGGGTGGGGTGGACCGTTTGTGGGCTAAAAACTGTCACAGATCAAAGTGAACTTAAAAACGTCACTGCTCCAAGTGTAAGTACATTGCAGAAGCCGTCATTATGACAGGCTTTTAACTAGTGATAACATAAAATAAAGCAACTGGAAACAACAGTGATTAAACAAGACTGGGTAAAAACAGACAGATAAAGAGGTCTGAGGGCCCTGCTCGCAATCTATATGGAAATAGGCACTGATACACAGGGATAGCTGTTATCTATTGCATAATGATCCACCAGATTGCAGAGGCTCTTGGTGGGCTGTATGATATGGTAACCACCAGTTGGCCTGGGTTCAGGAGAATGGGAGAAAATATGTGCAGATATGTGGGGACTCTACAGTGAGAGAGTAATTGGATAGGAAAGGTTTATGTAAGTTATGTGGGTGATTCTAGAATTTGATAAGCTGCCTGAAGAGGGACCATTTGAAGACTAGAGGAGAGTCTTATTGTGCGTGGGCGGGCATTCCACAGAGTTCCGCAACTCATCCAGCCTCTGCCGTTCCAGCAGCCATGTATTACTACTGCCAGAATATTAGCAGAACTGTGAGTGTGACAGTATAAAATTGCGCATCCCTGTCTCAGCGAATGGCATGCCGAAATGGGTCACTCAGGTGGAATAGATGTATAGACTCAGTGTCATAAAAACGTTGCCACAGCCACCGCGGTGGCTTGGGGGAGCCAGCACCGGCGGGTCTGCAGGGAGCGTAGGAAGTGCAGCGCCCATGAGTACCTACATCTGACTCCGAGTCCTGCACCGCTAGAGCCCGCACCCAGTTTGCAATCCTGCCGCTGTGTGTACCCACTGCCCAGTCAGCGCTGCTAGGACCATCTCCGTTGCTCCTCCTCTCAGATGGCATAGACAAAACAGAGATAAATGCCAATCGCACAGGAAATATCAATTTAGGTATGGTTAGGTGGACCCTTTTTATTTTGTATTACTCTGTGACTTTATCACATAGAGACCAGTAAGGATGTGCTACCATAAGACATTAGGTACAAGCAGAATTTTTGGAAGAAAAAGAATGTCTGTTGCTGGTGCACCAAGGATTAAAGATACAATAAGATTTAACTTTTATTAGAAATTGTTAAAAGATTGTGAAATAAAACACACAAACATATACATAGACACAGACTAGTGAAAAATAAAAAAGGATAAGAATCCTTATTCAGTTGAGCTCCCGATATATTCTTTAGTTTGTCGGACAAATCAATATATTATCACAGATCCCCCAGTGTGTATGCAGCAATGTCCATGGGAAAAACCCTGTTGGAAATGCTGGAGGTCCCACAATATAAAGTTTGTGCTGTGTGTGCGGTTAACCTGCTAGATATCTCCCATTTAGTCACTCTACCATGAGAGGGGATTGATATCTATTGCAGGAAAAAACTTTTAGAAGCAGAAAACGGCGTCCTATGTATGGATTCTAGACCTCTGGTGCAGTGTGCGGCTAGTGTTTTTCCGTCACCTGCCCAGGGTCTGATGCTAGCCCTCTCGGACTGTCAGCTGTGGTTCTAAATGCAGCAGCGTCTGGGGGTTATACCCATGCAGCTTCTATAATTATGCCTGTGCAGAACTCTGCAATACAGGCTGCCTGTGTGCGGTGGGCTGTCCAGCGTTTAGACACCACACTTTCCGGCAGGGGGTTCCGTGTACAGCGGAGACCCGTCAGCGCATCATACAATGATCAAAATACATTTGTATGTGGGGAGGGGGTATCGGGAGTCAAAACTGATGAGCGGTCGGCACACGCTTCGCAAGGAAGCTGAGGAAGCTCTTGCTGTTGTGAAACTACACATCCCAGCATGCCTTGCCATAGTTTTAAGCATTCCCTAATAGTAAAACTGTGGCAAGGCATGATGGGACTTGTAGTTTCACAACAGCTGTAGGGCCATAGTCTGGACATGCCTGGTGGTAGGTCTTGAAATACCGCCTGTCAACACATGCCAGCTCAAAGAAAGTGAAAAACTCATGTTGACCGAATGTCGACCTAATGCTTGCGTCAACTTATTTCAGGTGTCGACCTAAGCCCTGTCAACCTTCAGTGGTCAACTATCTACATAGGATCAGCCTTAATACTGTACAGCAGGTCACTTGAGGGTATTTCACAAGCAAGAAATTAAAGTTGTCTGATGGGGGAAAATCATACCGTAGTTGCCTACCCTCCTGCATTCTGCAGGAGTCTCCCTGAAATAGCAGCAATCTCCCTCTCTCCCTCATTAGTCTAGCAATCTCCCTCATGTCACCTAGCCCACATTACACTGTTACATCATAGTTACCTCCTCTCCTGCATTCTGCAGGAGTCTCCCTGAAATAGCAGCAATCTCCCTCTCTCCCTCATTAGTCTAGCAATCTCCCTCATTTCACCGAGCCCACATTACACTGTTAAATTTTTTTTGGGAAAAAAGGAATGAGAGACAGATACATTTACATTGAATCATCAGCAGCATTTCTCAGCACTTTACCAAGTATAGTATCTCTTACTAACTGCTTTGGGGATCATCTACATTTGGATATAATTAATTTTAAAAGATTCCTCTCAGATGTAGCAGTACACACCCACGCTTCTAGGTGCCACGTTCACAATCTCTTTTCACAATCTCTCCATATATGGAAGTAGACACGCCCCTTTGGGTGGAGCATGTCACGCCCCTTTAAGGGGGCACAGTGCAAACTTCTACTACCAACTATAATCTCCCTGAAACTCATTTTTAAAAGTAGGCAAGTATGGGGAAAATCCCCTTTAAACCTATTAGTAAAACCACTGCTCTGTGCGCATCAGAGGAGAAATAACCGTGGGGCGTATTAGGATCGTCTCCAATGCATTGATCACAAACCAGATCTAATAAGTGCCCTTAATACACTGGGGTGAAGTGTGCACTCAGCAGGGCCGCAGCCTGAGCCTAACCGCTTCTGTCACAGAGCCTCCAGCACACTGACAGGTGATTGTGTTCCAGCCGTAGAGCAAAACATACGTCGCTAGCATAACATGATAATGGCGCGTAATAATGGGCAAATGCCACAACCAATCAAATAAACTGCCCGTATCGGCAGCCTGTGATTGATACCGCGCCACTGTGCATTTGCATAACGAGTTTAACAGTTCAGCAACGCAGGAGCGAGCGGGACAGAGAGAGAGAGAGAGAGAGAGAGACTAAAATGATTTCCTGCGCAGCTCTCGGAGATTCCGAGCGCCGTAAGGTCTGGTCCGGCATTTGCATAATAACACTCCATCTCTCCCCAGCTCCCGGCGGGATCCTCGACAGGCCCATTGAATCCTGATACAAAGCAGTTATTGTACAGCCCTTGCCGCATGGCTGCCCTGCAATACAGCCGAGGTGGGAATAGGCCCCTTACGTGTCCGCTGCAACCGGGGCCTGGTGCTGGGGGTCATAGCTGCCTACTGCCAGCAAACGTTTTACTAGTTACATAATATAGAATATACTATATATATATATATATATATATATATATATATACATAGGCGAATCTAGGGGGTGGTCCGGGGGTGCACAGGAGCCCAGCCCCGTGTCTCTAGCCCCCTGGGAACCGAAGATACTGGCAAGCAAACCTGGAATGTTTTCCCTATAGGATAACATGGGACCCGCTAATTCCGACCCCCACCCAGTTCAACGGCTGCCAGTTCCCCCTTCGGCATCACTGAAGCTCGAGGTTGATCTCAGTCTAACCCAAATCGCTGGGCCTTCAATCTGATACCAGGCTGGATCCTTATGGGTTAATTGGTTCCAGGGATATTCATTTCATTTCTTAAATGTAATTTCATGACTGTTTATGTTCTTTGAGGGCATATTTCTCTGGAACCAAACAGCCCAGTTTCACGGGACCAAAATCATTTGAAGCCAACTCAAAAGTTCTTCAATATGATACTGGTCTCATGTAAATGGGTCAGTTGGTTATGAAGATATAGCTGGTTGGTTAAATGGGGGTAGGGAGAGGGGAGTGGTTGTCTCTCCCCCTCACACCAGAAAATGCAGGCTGGTGTATAAGGGGTCAGCCTGGGAATGTCCCTGCATGATCCTGGGACCATATTCCCGGGTAAATCCCTGCATTTTCTGTTGTGAAAGGGGTATTATTTCAAACAGCCGTGACCTGCAGTGCAGCATCATGTGTAATGGTTACTATGGTGCACGGCATCATGTGTAATGGGTACTATGGTGTGCGGCATCATGTGTAATGGGTACTATGATGTGCAGCATCATGTGTAATGGGTACTATGGTGTGCGGCATCATGTGTAATGGGTACTATGGTGCCATCAAGCAAGAACCCCCTAGCAATGAGCAAGTAGGTAAGCAGCACCTTTGTGGCAAATATGTAATGGGCATTACGGTTTGTTATATAGTATGTAATGGGCATCATGATGTGTGGCACAATGTGTAATGGGCATTATGGTGTGTGGCCTTATGTGTAATTGGCATTACGGCGTGTGGCTTTATGTGTAATGGGTATTACTGTGTATGGTCTAAAGTGTAATACCACACCCCCTTTTGTGATGCCACGCCTCCTTCCCCATGAGACCACGCCCCCTTTTTGACGCGCGGCTACGCCGCGCAAAGGTCACCCTGCTGTTGTGTCTGGATCTGGGACCACCCATTACCATAATTCTAGATTCGCCTATGTATATATATATATATATATACATACATATACTAGATGGGCCAAGTGGTTCTTATCTGCCTTCAAATTCTATGTTTCTCTGTTTAATATTATTATCATATAGTTATATAATATACACAATTATGATTACAAAAACATTCCTGGGCCACTTACCTACCCCTGACGGCATTTTGGACAGTTTCATGACCACCACAAGCCTAACACTAATCCCCCGCCCCCGCCCATCAATGGCAAACCCCAAACTTTGCCTATACCCAGGGCTATTTTTCAGCAGGCTCCAGCAGGAACTGAGGCCCTTATTCTAGTTCACTCTTTCTGACAAAATCCTTCTTAGATGGACAAAACCATGTGCACTGCAGGTGGGGCAGATGTTACTTGTGCAGAGAGAATTAGATTTGGGCGGGGTTTTACTTCAAAGTGAGATCTACTTTATATTGCAGTGTAAGAATAAAGCAGCCAGTATTTACCCTGCACAGAAACAAAATAACTCACCCAAATCTAATTCTCTCTGCACATTTTACATCTGCCCCCCTGCAGTGCACATGGTTTTGTCCATCTAAGAAGGATTTTGCCAGAAAGAGTGAACTAGAATAAGGGCCTCAGTTCCTGCTGGAGCCTGCAGAAAAATAGCTCTGCCTATAACTATCAGCAATCTGTGGCTGTCAACATGTTGACCAGTGGCGTAACTAGGTTTTGGGCACCCCCCTACAGTTAAAGGGAGGGCGCCCGCACACCCACCCCACCCCACACCCACCCCGCCACACCAGCCCCCGCCCCGCCACCCATGCAAGCCCCCCCATCCCCCGCAGTCTTACCTACATTCAGTAAGCGCTGGTCCCGGCTCCCTTCTTCTGCTATGAGGACCACCACAAAATGTCCGCCCCCATACAGCAGACAGTTTCAGAGAACTGTCTGCTAAATGGGGGCGGACATTTTGTGGTGGTCCTCATAGCAGAAGAAGGGAGCCGGGACCAGCGCGTACTACTGAAGACAGGTAAAGACTGCGGGGGATTGCGGTGGGGCGGCGGGGTGTAATTATAGCACTGCAGCCCCCGGCGCCTGCACATGCACAGCGCTCCCGGTGCTATAGTTACGCCACTGATGTTGACCCATGAAGGCATCCTACTGCCCTTATTGTGGTGTCGATATTATGAAGGTGAACATGGTAACTGTAGACAATGTGACTGGATCCCGCCTCAAGATCGTGTCAACTGTGGCAACTTCCATAAGCCCAAATACCTCCGAACATTGAGGAGATATGAGGAGGGACGCTGGCCAAGCAGGAAAGGTGGTTACTTGTGACACTCCCACGAGGCCACGCCCTGTGACAGCGTCTATTCACGGGTGACGGGGGGGGGGACTCTTCCAAACTGCCACCACCCCTTCCCCCCCGCAGGCACATTGCCGGCCCCAGGCAGGGCACAGGAATGTTCCCAAAAAAATGGATATTACCACGGAAAGTGGGACAGTATGCAAATATGTTGTTTTCGAATAAAAGGGTACTCCCATGGCTGAGACACCTCACAATATGACCACTAGAGGGCACTGTTCTGTAGGGCTAACCAGCAGTCACTGCACTGTCAGGGGGACGATTCAGAGCCTGCAAATTCCCGGTCCTGCCGATTAACAGAGGACAGCTCATGCGCAGTTTGCAGTGCTCATGCGAAAGCCAATTGGGAGCCCACAAGGCCGGTAGGAGGGCGGGATGCTGACGTCAGCAGGGGCCCTGATATCGGCCCTGATATCGTTGATCATCGGAGCGTAGAGTTAGTAAGTGTAGACTTAGGCGGCGTTGTTACCGATGAACTAAAGCCGTTACTTTGCACCTGAGATCAAGTTAATATTTTCTGCAGTTTTTACAAAGCAGAATTGCAAAAATCAATAATTTGCAGAAGGCGGCGGGTCTTGTCGTCTGGGAAAATGACATTACAGGGAGAGAGCTATTTATCACCGTCTCCTGCACAACAGCAAACTGCCGAGCTGGCAATACAGCGCCACAAACTAATTGTTCCTATTAAAGCCGGTGGGATTTGCTGTAACTGCGCAGCCAGCATCCGCTCCCCTCTATCCGGAGATACATGGAGTTTGTGCTGTATTTCTGGAGAAAAATGATGTTCTGATCGGTGATGTTTGTACCATACAAACCGCATCAAATACAACAGAAATTAAAAGTTTCCAATAACAACTTTTCTGGGTCTCGTTAATCTAAGGTGGAAACCGAATTCTGTTTTTTAGATCCTCGGGTAAACTTACTAAGATGGGAGTTCTGTTGAAGATGGGATGTTGTCCTTAGAAACCAATCAGATTCTACTTCTTAATTATTTAGCACTTTCTAGTAGATAATAGATAGCGTTGGATTGGTTGCTAAGGGAAACCTCACACCTTCAGTAGAACTGCCACTTTAGTACAGTTACTCCTTAGCATCTACTAAAACCCCCAGTCAGTGACAGACATCACCAGGACCCTCCGCTGGTAGTTCTAAGTCAACAGTCAACGACATGTGGTCGACATACGTGCAATGAACACAGTGAAACGTTTGCCACCTGCAAAATGTCGACACATTGAAAGGTCGACATGATATTTTCCCTTTTTCATACTTTACCGTGAACTTGAATTCAGATTGGGCATGGTAAAGTGTGCCAATTGCAGCAGGTTCGGAATGAGGCACAGGGACCGAGGCATGGCAAGGGAAGCGAGCCAGGAGATGGGATGTGCTGCATTAAATCGGGGACCACGTGCTCAGGTGTTGACACAGACACAAAAAAGTGAAAAACTCAGGTCAACGTTTTCATGCATCATCCTTTTTCCAGGGTCCCTTTGCCGGCAATATCGCCGTCCGTGGGGATCACTGTGTGCGTATGGGGCTGGTGACTTGTTAGTAATTTGCAGCGATTCATACATTGTATTCCCCCATGTACATTAATAGACCCATACAGCTGCTGCAGGGGGCAGACCTATCACCTGCTCCGTAGGCAGAAATCCCAGACACTATGGGGTCATCTTACTGAAGCTTCTAAAAATGAAGAGGTGATGTTGCCCGTAGCAACCAGTCCGATTGTGTATATCATTTCTCTATTGCGGCCTAAAAAAACGATAGACCGAATTCGATTGCTTGCTATGAATCTCCTATTACCTTTTAGAGGCAGATGCATGAAGCAGCAATAAGGGAGAAGCGGCCCATGGCAACCAATCAGCTGCTCTGTATAGTGGTATAGTATGCAAATATTAGATGTTACTTCAGTGCTGATTGGTTGCTATGGGAAAGGTCTCCACCGACTCACTTCTCCATTATCAATGCTTCATACATCTTCCTCTTAAGGTGTGGAGTACACACTGGATGCGATAACTGCCGATATATCGTATCGGCTGTGCAACACAGCCGATGCCCGATATATCTAAGGATATATCGGAACATTGTATGGAGAAAACGTTGGCCAATCCCTCTGTAGACCTTAGTAAACATACAAATGTGAGGGCAATTCAATTATTTGTGGTGCCCTATGCTGGAGGCATCTTAATTCATGGCCACCGGAGGGAGCAATTCAATTGTTACTCCGTGCAAGCACCCATAAGCCACCGAAAACACATCTTCTCGCAGCCTCCTGAGAGGTAATGTGCACAAAGCCCTAAAGGTGCCCATACACGTTACAATTATTGTATACAATATCGCATCTCATCGCATCTCGGTTTTGCGATAAGATGAGATGAGATCTAGTACAAAAAGTATGTGCAGCACATACTTTTTGTACTAGATCTCATCTCATCGCAAAACCGAGATGCAATATTGTATACAATAATTGTAACATAAACAGACATGGAAGATGGAATGAAGCACTGAGCTGAGACAAACGGAAATCCTGCCCTGCAATGGCCGCAGGCAATGCTGGTGTTCAGGCTTTGCAGGCTGGATGTTGTTAGCAGTGTGGGAAATGCACAGGACTGCCGGCAGACACAAGCTGGGAGATGAACTCCGAAACCTTCACATACATGGATTGTGCACCGCCAATATCAGGAAGTAGTTGAGCTGCTGGTACTGGAACCAGGATCTTGTAAGGTACAAATTGTACCGGCAACGAGCAGATGCAATTGAGGGGGTTAGATAGGGAGCTCTGGAATATCATTGGTGATTCTGGTCAGGTGGAAGCTAGTGCCTCTACGATTGGAAGAAACAAGTCAGCTAATCAATCCAACATGATAGCACCCATGCTGTGCTGAAGTCCTTAATAGGCGCCAAGTCTCCAGCAGCTAGTTGGAATGGAGAGGTTTAGTTTTACATTGCGGCCAGCGGGAGCGCACCAGTAAATGAGGTGACAGCGCCGGTTGTACAGTCACACATGTTTTGTTACACACACAATGAGCCTGATCCAACACTTTAGTGTATTGTATACATTATATGATGGTGAGTAGTTTGCTTATTGTTAATTTATATCAAGCCCACCACCACATCGGGATACCAGGCAACAGATTTATCATGCACCATACAAGGGGAAGAAGTGGTGTAAATAACTATGGTCAGGGAGCGCAGGAAATAGGAATCCACCAACGTGAACTGCGGCATAATAAGAACTAGGGGCACTGAGTGGTGTGATATGAACTGGGGCCACAGCCATGTAAAATGGGAATTGGTGGCACTACAATGTGACAATGTGAACTGGGTACACTACAGTGTGGCGTATTATGAATTGGGGCATGGCATAATATGAAATGAAAGCACTGTCTGGCATGACATGAACTGGGAGCACTACAATGTGCCATAATATGATCTGTGATTATTACAGTGTGGCAGAATATGAAGCAGGGGGCTACCGCAAAAAAAGGACTCCGGAGAAACAAATTGTCATTTGATTAATTAAATTTAGAGAAATTGTATAAAGTTGTGTCCTGATACACCAAGCCGCAATACGCCATACAGCACGAGGCGGTGAGTAATATAGTATAGCAACTTTTGCAGATGTAGCAAAATGCTACTCAATCTATAACAGAGACGCCGGGCTGCAAAATTCTGTACTTATTTATAATTGCTTAGAATATAATATATTGCGTTCTGGTTACCTTCTGCTTCAGCTCTCAAATTCCATCCTACACCCCTCCAGGCAAATCTGGGGACCTGCATCTTTAAATGGAAGACTAGGACCAAAGAAAATCAAAGAAGAAAGTGCAGCAAAACTTTAAGACAACAGCTGTTGTCATGGGAACCCTCTTGGCCAAACAGTCTCATGACTTGGTCCTAGCTAGGCAGACATTAAGGGTTTCCCTGTCAGCGGCAGCATGGGTATAAACAGCTCGGACACCTGGCGCCTCCTCACCAGTAATACGACGAGCCGAGGGGAACCAAGTGCGCAGGATGACCTGCTAGGTGAGAGAACGCTTTCAGAGTTTCCAAAGTTCTAGACTTTCGCATTTCTCTTTGTGTGAAGCCTCTTGTTATCTGTTGTGTAGTTATTCGGTATGCCAGCTGAGATGCCAGTCCCGTCCCCCTCCGACGGTAGCTGGGGAGGCTCATACTGGCAGCCAGGGGGTTAAGCTACATGTAGGAGCCCAGAGTGTCTATGACTGCCCTGGTGTTGTGTATTCAGTGGCATGAATGCCAATCGCCCCCTAGTGAGCCGGTTCTATGCACCATTTGTGGCTCAAGCAGGTGGCAGATAGCAGTACGATAAACATACATACTGTAACCCTCTGCTCCCCTGGCAGCTGCCCAGCTAACAACGGGTACAAAGATATCCAGAGGGCTAGATTTATCAAAGCTTGGAGAGAAACATAGGGATCTATGCACTAAGGCTTGGAGAGAGATAAAGTGAGGCATGTAACAATGCTTGGAGAGAGAGATAAAGTACAAATCAATAGGCTTCTCCTATTTTTCAAACATGGCATGTAAGACGACAGAAGCGGATTGGCTGCTATGTAAGACTACAGAAGCAGATTGGCTGCTACGTAAGACAACAGAAGCGGATTGGCTGCTACGTAAAACAACAGAAGCGGATTGGCTGGTACTGGATCTCTCACCTTACCAAATTTTAATAACTCTCCCCAAAGTACCAACAGCTCAGCAACTGTCATTTTTCAAAAGCCTGTAACATGGCAGTTAGGAACCGATTAGCTGGTACACTGCTTCTTCCTCTGGCTTAGAACATACTGTAGACCCCTTAGTACACAGACACTGATTGGTTGAAATTGTGGGGCCTAACTGCCATTGTACAGGCTGTGTAAAGGACAGGAGATGGTTCACTGGTATTTTATCTCTCTCCAGATTTTGATAAATCTAGACAGTAGTCATTTTTCCCCCCACCCTGTCCCATAGGTTGAGAGTTACATGCATGTTTACAGGCAGGCTGGCCTTCAATGATCAGCCATGTTTTCTTATCTTCCAGCACTCAGAATCTTCAGCATCACCGCCGTATCCCTCGCCATTGTTATATTAATTGCCTCAGCAGCCATATGCGGCATCGCCTATCACAAACGCAACAGGTAAGTTACCCAAGTCGGGTGTAAAATACTGTACGAATGTAATCAGGTTGGCTCAATGATAAATGGTAATCATTTGTTGTATTATCGTGTGTGTGTGTGTGTGTTCCAAATACAGTCCAAAGTCTTCCACTCTGCAGAACACTGGAGCAAGTGCAGGAGTCTGGGAGAGCGATGGAAGAACTCAGTAACGATCCCGGACATTATTGTACACATTGGTGGTGTACTATTTATACACTGGATGCTGTATGGAATACAGTATTAATATATAACACTATAAATGGTCGCCAGTATAGGCTGTACCATAATTTAAATTATATAAAAAAGTGGTCAGGAAAAGGTTAAACTTCATATAATAAATACTCAAACATAATAGAACCAGTACTGCACTGTCTAAGCACGTGGTAAGGCTCGTGGTAAGGCTCCTGTCTCTTCTTCTTGGTAGCTGCTCTCTGGTCTAGTTCACTGACTGAGGTCCCAAATGCACGCACACACACAACAAAATTGGTAGAAGAAGCTGGTACACTGGGCATATGCAGGATCTCTGATCTGTCCCTTACACTGCATGATGTGGCGGGAGATCTAGTAATCAGATTATATACCATTGCTAATGTCATAATTTGAGCCATTTACTAAGAGTAAGGGGGTTTCTGGGTAACCGCGAGGGAAGTAATAGGGGTTTTTAAATATTCAAACCTTTATACTAAGGATAAGTTTAGCAGTAGTTCACTTTTTAGTAGTAATTGTGTGTACTGGAGAACAATGCTGATCATTTAAAGTGGATGAACTGTCATGACATGCTTTACTGCTTAAGCTTTTTGTACCAGATTATATTTCGCCATCTGCTAAGGATTCTAAAATATGTATTTCGCGGTTTTAAATGGAGGGGGGAAAAATCATTACATTTATAATAACCTTACAGTGATAAATCCTTGTAGGGAGAGGTTGTTGGCAACACAACCTTTCCTTTCAAACCACAATAAATACACCAATTTTTATTTATGATGGCAGAAAGCACAACTGTCCCAATACTGGCGATAACCTGCATTCAGCCACGACACTCGTTTCCAGTATTAAAGTCTAGGAACTGGCAGAGCAGGCACCAGTCTCCCCCTAGTGGACACACAAAGCACTACTTCAGCTAGGTGCCAATAGCACTGTGCCCATTTGACTCCAGTAGCAGATTAGACTGTATGAGAAAAACCTACAGACCAGGGACGCAAATGCCGGCTCTTGCAAGTTATGAGCTCTTGCCTGACAACAGCTGTGATTCTTTTCTCTCTAAGATGCCCGGGCACTCATCCAAGCTACAAATACAATGCATCTTGATGTCAGTAGGCCTTGTTCCAAACCACTTTTAAGGAGTGATCTCCCCTCCGTACCTCTTGCTGTGTGACAGCAAATTAGAGGCCCAAATTCCAATTACTCATGTAAGCCATTTAGCCGCCACATTCTCCTCGCTCCCGGCTGCAAGAGGAAAGTCTGTGCCACCGGGCACTTTGTGGCACTTCATTTCACCATCATGTAGAGTCATAACCCCTCAGCAAACAGAAACCAAAAGACCAAAATAGATCAGTTTTGTTCTTTCAGTAGGTAATCCTGCAGAAACCGCTCTACTGGGTCATTAAGCGCACGATCCGGGTGCCCACCAATGCTACAAATAACTTTTGGTGCATTACTCGGAAGTTGGCGACTCAAAATGTTGCAAAAAAGTGAAAAAATGGAGAGTGATAAACAGCCAGCCAATCAGCTCCTAACTGCCATGTTACAGGCTAGGTTTGAAAAGTGACAGGTAGGAGCTGATTGGCTGGTTGTTAATCACTTTTTGGAGTTAGATACATCTTCCCCCCCCCCCCTTCACATTGGAAGTCCATCATCACCCGGGATGTTTACATTTAAACGCTGACTGGGTCCAAGATTGGGTCAGAGTGCCAGGCTTCCATCTTGGGCAGTGAAGGAGTTAACCACCTGCCTAATTCTAAGAGGTGGCAGACGTCAGGCCTATTTCTTGCCTTGGTTTGGGTATGTAGACAGCTAGGATGACTTATTTTCCTTCTTACTGCAAATCCTGATGTGCTGCTCCTTTGTGCGAAGGCTTTTTTGCCTTTTTGCAATAGATAGTAATGCGGTTACTCTTGCCCAGGGCTGGGCAACACCGGCCCTCCAGATGTTAGTGAACTACACATCCCAGGATGCTTTGCATGAGTTTTGCTATGTGGCCATGCTGAAACTGATGCAAGGCATGCTGGGATGTGTAGTTCATCAACATCTGGAGGGCCGGTGTTGCCCAGCCCTGCTCTTGCCGATAGGTGGACTTTAGACCATGCTTGGAGGGTGACCTACACCCACCAATCAAAGATGCTGTTGCGGTTAGCAATAATTTAGTGCACAAAGCTCCTCGTGCTTGGTCTAGAACAGGGGTCCTCAAACTATTTTGCTCTGGGACCCCATCAGACAAAAATAATTACAGCAAGTTACTACAGAAGGTCATCTTGTCACATGTGTAGTCAGCACATACATGGCAGCATTGTGGAGGCACAGAGTGATGGGAGGAGTCTAATATACCATAACCCATCACATCACACGTGTAGTCAGCAGACAGCACATACATGGCAGCATTGTGGAGGCACAGAGTGATGGGAGGAGTCTGATATACCATAACCCAGTGGTTCCCAAACTGTGTGCCGTGGCTCCCTGGGGTGCCTCAGGACACTTGCAGGGGTGCCCTGGGTTGGTGATCCAGGACCAATTCAAATTATTAATGGCTAATTATTTATTAGCAAAACAAGTGCTGGTGGCTGCCAATTATAAAATGTGTATAAACAGAAGCAAATCCTGGCCTTTACCAAACAACTGACCCTAAGAATCACATATAAACCCAATCTAATAAATAAAAATTTGGCCTAGGGGTGCCGTGAAAATGTTTTTAATACTCTAGGGTGCCGTGAATCAAAAAAGATTGGGAACCCCTGCCATAACCCATCACATCACACGTGTAGTCAGCAGACAGCACATACATGGCAGCATTGTGGAGGCACAGAGTGATGGGAGGAGTCTGATATACCATAACCCATCACATCACACGTGTAGTCAGCAGACAGCACATACATGGCAGCATTGTGGAGGCACAGAGTGATGGGAGGAGTCTGATATACCATAACCCATCACATCACACGTGTAGTCAGCAGACTGCACATACATGGCAGCATTGTGGAGGCACAGAGTGGTGGGAAGAGTCTAATATACCATAACCCATCACATCACACGTATAGTCAGCAGACAGCACATACATGGCAGCATTGTGGAGGCACAGAGTGATGGGAGGAGTCTGATATACCATAACCCATCACATCACACGTGTAGTCAGCAGACAGCACATACATGGCAGCATTGTGGAGGCACAGACTGATGGGAGGAGTCTAATATACCATAACCCATCACATCACACGTGTAGTCAGCAGACAGCACATACATGGCAGCATTGTGGAAGCACAGAGTGATGGGAGGAGTCTGATATACCATAACCCATCACATCACACGTGTAGTCAGCAGACAGCACATACATGGCAGCATTGTGGAGGCACAGAGTGATGGGAGGAGTCTGATATACCATAACCCATCACATCACACGTGTAGTCAGCAGACAGCACATACATGGCAGCATTGTGGAGGCACAGAGTGATGGGAGGAGTCTGATATACCATAACCCATCACATCACACGTGTAGTCAGCAGATAGCACATACATGGCAGCATTGTGGAGGCACAGAGTGGTGGGAAGAGTCTAATATACCATAACCCATCACATCACACGTATAGTCAGCAGACAGCACATACATGGCAGCATTGTGGAGGCACAGAGTGATGGGAGGAGTCTGATATACCATAACCCATCACATTGCACGTGTAGGCAGCAGACAGCACATACATGGCAGCATTGTGGAGGCACAGACTGATGGGAGAAGTCTAATATACCATAACCCATCACATCACACGTGTAGTCAGCAGGCAGCACATACATGGCAGCATTGTGGGGGCACAGAGTGATGGGAGGAGTCTAATAGACCATAACCCATCACATCACACGTGTAGTCAGCAGACAGAATATACATGGCAGCATTGTGGAGGCACAGAGTGATGGGAGGAGTCTAATATACCATAACCCATCACATGACACGTGTAGTCAGCAGACAGCACATACATGGCAGCATTGTGGGGGCACAGAGTGATAGGAGGAGTCTAATATACCATAACCCATCACATCACACGTGTAGTCAGCAGACGGCACATGCATTGAAGCATTGCGGGGGCACAGAGTGATGGGAGGAGTCTGATATACCATAACCCATCACATCACATGTGTAGTCAGCACATACATGGCAGCATTGTGGAGGCACAGAGTGATGGGAGGAGTCTAATATACCATAACCCATCACATCACACGTGTAGTCATCAGACAGCACATACATGGCAGCATTGTGGATCCACAGAGTGATGGGAGGAGTCTTATATACCATAACCCATCACATCACACGTGTAGTCAGCAGACGGCACATACATGGCAGCATTGTGGAGGCACAGACTGATGGGAGGAGTCTAATATACCATAACCCATCACATCACACGTGTAGTCAGCAGACAGCACATACATGGCAGCATTGTGGAGGCACAGAGTGATGGGAGGAGTCTGATATACCATAACCCATCACATCACACGTGTAGTCAACAGACAGCACATACATGGCAGCATTGTGGAGGCACAGAGTGATGGGAGGAGTCTGATATACCATAACCCATCACATCACACGTGTAGTCAACAGACAGCACATACATGGCAGCATTGTGGAGGCACAGAGTGATGGGAGGAGTCTGATATACCATAACCCATCACATCATACGCGTAGTCAGCAGACAGCACATACATGGCAGCATTGTGGAGGCACAGAGTGATGGGAGGAGTCTGATATACCATAACCCATCACATCACACGTGTAGTCAGCAGACAGCACACAAATGGCAGCATTGTGGGGGCACAGAGTGATGGGAGGAGTCTAATATACCATAACCCATCACATCACACGCGTAGTCAGCAGACAGCACATACATGGCAGCATTGTGGGGGCACAGAGTGATGGGAGGAGTCTGATATACCATAACCCATCACATCACATGTGTAGTCAGCAGACAGCACATACATGGCAGCATTGTGGAGGCACAGAGTGATGGGAGGAGTCTGATATACCATAACCCATCACATCACACGTGTAGTCAACAGACAGCACATACATGGCAGCATTGTGGAGGCACAGAGTGATGGGAGGAGTCTGATATACCATAACCCATCACATCATACGCGTAGTCAGCAGACAGCACATACATGGCAGCATTGTGGAGGCACAGAGTGATGGGAGGAGTCTGATATACCATAACCCATCACATCACACGCGTAGTCAGCAGACAGCACATACATGGCAGCATTGTGGGGGCACAGAGTGATGGGAGGAGTCTGATATACCATAACCCATCACATCACATGTGTAGTCAGCAGACAGCACATACACGGCAGCATTGTGGGGGCACAGAGTAATAGGAGTCTAATATACCATAACCCATCACATCACACGTGTAGTCAGCAGACGGCACATGCATTGAAGCATTGCGGGGGCACAGAGTGATGGGAGGAGTCTGATATACCATAACCCATCACATCACATGTGTAGTCAGCACATACATGGCAGCATTGTGGAGGCACAGAGTGATGGGAGGAGTCTGATATACCATAACCCATCACGTCACACGTGTAGTCAGCAGACAGCACACACAGGGCAGCATTGTGGAGGCACAGAGTGATGGGAGGAGTCTGATACCATAACCCATCACGTCACACGTGTAGTCAGCAGACAGCACATACATGGCAGCATTGTGGGGGCACAGAGTGATGGGAGGAGTCTGATATACCATAACCCATCACATCATACGCGTAGTCAGCAGGCAGCACATACATGGCAGCATTGTGGGGGCACAGAGTGATGGGAGGAGTCTGATATACCATAACCCATCACATGTGTAGTCAGCAGACAGCACATACATGGCAGCATTGTGGAGGCACAGAGTGATGGGAGGAGTCTGATATACCATAACCCATCACATCACACGTGTAGTCAGCAGACAGAACATACATGGCAGCATTGTGGAGGCACAGAGTGATGGGAGGAGTCTAATATACCATAACCCATCACATGACACGTGTAGTCAGCAGACAGCACATACACGGCAGCATTGTGGGGGCACAGAGTGATAGGAGTCTAATATACCATAACCCATCACATCACACGTGTAGTCAGCAGACGGCACATGCATTGAAGCATTGCGGGGGCACAGAGTGATGGGAGGAGTCTGATATACCATAACCCATCACATCACATGTGTAGTCAGCACATACATGGCAGCATTGTGGAGGCACAGAGTGATGGGAGGAGTCTGATATACCATAACCCATCACGTCACACGTGTAGTCAGCAGACAGCACACACAGGGCAGCATTGTGGAGGCACAGAGTGATGGGAGGAGTCTGATATACCATAACCCATCACATCACACGTGTAGTCAGCAGACAGCACATACATGGCAGCATTGTGGGGGCACAGAGTGATGGGAGGAGTCTGATACCATAACCCATCACATGTGTAGTCAGCAGACAGCACATACATGGCAGCATTGTGGAGGCACAGAGTGATGGGAGGAGTCTGATATACCATAACCCATCACATCACACGTGTAGTCAGCAGACAGAACATACATGGCAGCATTGTGGAGGCACAGAGTGATGGGAGGAGTCTAATATACCATAACCCATCACATGACACGTGTAGTCAGCAGACAGCACATACACGGCAGCATTGTGGGGGCACAGAGTGATAGGAGTCTAATATACCATAACCCATCACATCACACGTGTAGTCAGCAGACGGCACATGCATTGAAGCATTGCGGGGGCACAGAGTGATGGGAGGAGTCTGATATACCATAACCCATCACATCACATGTGTAGTCAGCACATACATGGCAGCATTGTGGAGGCACAGAGTGATGGGAGGAGTCTGATATACCATAACCCATCACGTCACACGTGTAGTCAGCAGACAGCACACACAGGGCAGCATTGTGGAGGCACAGAGTGATGGGAGGAGTCTGATATACCATAACCCATCACATCACACGTGTAGTCAGCAGACAGCACATACATGGCAGCATTGTGGGGGCACAGAGTGATGGGAGGAGTCTGATACCATAACCCATCACATCACACGTGTAGTCAGCAGACAGCACATACATGGCAGCATTGTGGGGGTACAGAGTGATGGGAGGAGCCTAATATACCATAACCCATCACATCACACGTGTAGTCAGCAGACAGCACATACATGGCAGCATTGTGGAGGCACAGAGTGATGGGAGGAGTCTGATATACCATAACCCATCACATCACACGTGTAGTCAGCAGACAGCACATACATGGCAGCATTGTGGAGGCACAGAGTGATGGGAGGAGTCTGATATACCATAACCCATCACATCACTTGTGTAGGCAGCAGACAGCACATACATGGCAGCATTGTGGGGGCACAGAGTGATGGGAGGAGTCTAATATACCATAACACATCACATCACACGTGTAGTCAGCAGACAGCACATACATGGCAGCATTGTGGAGGCACAGAGTGATGGGAGGAGTCTGATATACCATAACCCATCACATCACACGTGTAGTCAGCAGACAGCACATACATGGCAGCATTGTGGAGGCACAGAGTGATGGGAGGAGTCTAATATACCATAACCCGTCACATCACACGTGTAGTCAGCAGACAGCACATACATGGCAGCATTGTGGAGGCACAGACTGATGGGAGGAGTCTAATATACCATAACCCATCACATCACACGTGTAGTCAGCAGACAGCTCATACATGGCAGCATTGTGGAGGCACAGAGTGATGGGAGGAGTCTGATATACCATAACCCATCACATCACACGTGTAGTCAGCAGACAGCACATACATGGCAGCATTGTGGAGGCACAGACTGATGGGAGGAGTCTAATATACCATAACACATCACATGTGTAATCAGCAGACAGCACATAAATGGCAGCATTGTGGAGGCACAGAGTGATGGGATTCAAAAGATTTTTCAGACTCCTTGAATCACTGACTGAGATTAGAAAAGTCATCAGCCTGATGGTCAGCAACATGGAGACACGATCCCATGCTGCGAAGGTCAGGACACACAGTTTTAAGGTTGGGTGGATTGCAACGCAACGCATGCGTTTTGCGTGCGATGCGATCCCCGGGCAGTACAAAAAGTATGTGCAGCACATACTTTTTGTACTGTGCGATGTGATGCCCGCGGGAGCGCGCATCGCGTCGCATTGCTTGCTGCTATCGCAGCGTGTATGGGGGCCTTGAGAACCGCTGGTCTAGAACTTCTGCTTGGAATTTGAAACTGAAGATATCCAGCAGCAACATAGATAGGGGAGAATAATCAGCATTCAACCAGTCAGAAGACCAGGATACGGCACAGATTATAACGATTAGCCATTGACCCCAAGTCACTTATTTTCTCCAACACCGTAATATACTATTTCATGTCTGGACAATGGTTTTAATTTAAGATATGCTACTGTATTGGTCTCATCCTTTGGCCCCAGCTACACCTCACCTACCGCAGCTGTGACATGTCATCTTGTACCCCCACGGTGTAGAAGTCATTACTGGTGGTGGGAGGTAGACGTGCTGACCTCAGGATATGCCATAACTTATTACTAGAGACAGGATTATATGCATTTGCATATTTGCATATGCATTTGCATATTTTGCCCATTGTCACTGGTTATTGCATATTTTACCTAAAATCTAGTGATGGTGCATATTTTAGGCCCAGCACTCTTCCCACCCACGAGTTACAGCACTGCTTTCCCTGCTGCTGCTGGCCAGGTAGTGATAGAGTGTTCAGGCTGGGGCAATATGTGCGCAGTGTGGGGAACCTTGGATGTACGCTATGTCTGACACTGATCTAGGCTGCCAATCGATGTTGATAAAAGTCAGTTGGGGCGGATGCCATTACGAAGCTCCTGAACCTTTGCCTGCTCCTGGCCTGGGACTTTCCACCAAGAAGGGGGGTGGGGCACAAAGTGTCCCGTGAGGGCGCCTGTAAATGAGTTATCTTGCTAGAGCTGCGGTTTCGTAAGTAAGGGTGTCAAGCCCAAACACAATAAATGGAAAGAAAAAGGGGGTGTGAAACCGCGCTATTTACCTAATAATATGCCACAATTAAAGGTAAAGAATATACATTTATTAAAAATACACTTGTAAAAAAATATATATAACGTTTAAAAATAGATGATACTATTGCTGATAATATATTCAAATATAGAGCCGTGATAGTCACCCAGTTTTCTTAGAATGAGAGTCTCAGTGTCCGTTCCTATATACGCTTCCTGGTATATCCCAATATAGCAGGCTGTTTGTATTTTTTCGGAGTGATGTAATTCTCCAGCCTAGGGAGCCCCTGTTGTTAGCGGGCTCAACCTGGTTCGAATTCTTCCAATCAAGGGAGCCCCTGTTGTTGTTGGGCTCGACCTGGTTAGTAGGAATGATGTCCTAGTTGGTTGCAACTGCTGGGATGTTAGGTGAGGAAAGCTGGTCCGGTCACTTTAGACTATATAAGCCGATTCTTAGTTTTTAGATTTATTTAATTGATTGTTACCTATATGCCACAGGTGTAATCTATCCCCCTAATATCTGGGGTATATAAATGCTGATACCAGGTACACTATACAGCACCTTGAAAAAGCTCTTATGAGCGAAACGCGTCGGTGTATTGGAGCCCTGACACCCACTACTGTCACCCTGATTCAGCCATTTCCTAGTGACCGGACCAGCTTTCCTCACCTAACATCCCAGCAGTTGCAACCAACTAGGACATCATTCCTACTAACCAGGTCGAGCCCAACAACAACAGGGGCTCCCTTGATTGGAAGAATTCGAACCAGGTTGAGCCCGCTAACAACAGGGGCTCCCTAGGCTGGAGAATTACATCACTCCGAAAAAATACAAACAGCCTGCTATATTGGGATATACCAGGAAGCGTATATAGGAACGGACACTGAGACTCTCATTCTAAGAAAACTGGGTGACTATCACGGCTCTATATTTGAATATATTATCAGCAATAGTATCATCTATTTTTAAACGTTATATATATTTTTTTACAAGTGTATTTTTAATAAATGTATATTCTTTACCTTTAATTGTGGCATATTATTAGGTAAATAGCGCGGTTTCACACCCCCTTTTTCTTTCCACTTTCCACCAAGAGACAGACTTCTGCAGCAGAGGAAGCGGGCAGAAGGGTTGTGACATCACGCGGCGCGGAGAAAATGCTGTGTCACAGTGAGTATGCGGCGCAGGGAGGAAACCTTCCACTGCGTCGCCCTCACACGCAGGGCTGGCAACAGAAATCTTGGGGCCCGGTACCCCGCCCCCTTGTGCAGAATATTTTAGTACACTGCATACTAAACGTGTTTTTTTGTTACAAAAGAAACAATTCATGTTCACTAATCCCGGAGGGGGGTTCCAGGAAAGTACCCTTACGGATTCCAGGCGGGTGCCTTTATAAACCATTGCTAGTTACTGCACTGCCACAGCCATGCTTACAGCCCCTGAGCCCCTCAGAACCTTGGGGCCCCTCACAAGCTTGGGGCCCGGTACAGGTGTCCGCTTTGACCCCCCCCCTTCCCCCCAGTCGCCTGCCCTGCTCACACACTATGCTGACATTTGATCCATCGGCGCTGGAGATGAGGGTCCGTGCAGTTGATGCAAGAAGAGCTTTGGACACTGCAGTCTGCTGTAGCAGCCAGGAAGAAAAAAAATCCTGTGTATAGCACTAGACATCTGCAGATGCTGTGGGCCTATTTTTGAGGTTTATTTGCAACTAATTGTATGCTGATTTTTAAATAATAAGTTAAAAATAACTTTTTTTATTATTTAATGTAGCATATTTTAACACTTTTCATGCATATTTTAAGTATTTTTCATGCATATTTGCATGCATATTTCAAGCTATTTTTGTTGCATATAATCCTGTCTCTACTTATTACTATATGACCCATCTCTGTTCTCTCTCTATCTCCCCCTGCAGGCAGTACAGGAGAGCGCGGCAGTACGAGAACATGGTAAAATACAACAACAATACAAGTCCGGTCCACATTACCGGTGCCAGGCAGGTGCTCAGCATCCACAAATCCTTAGTGCTGATGAGGAAGCGTGAAAGCTCCAGACACAATGCTCAGGTTTATTTCATCTACAATAACCCAGCTATGGATACAGAGGAGAGTGAGGTCCAGGAGGAAGTTCTGGAGCAACCCAGCGACAAACCTCTGCCTGACCACCTCCGGATCCCCAGTGACAGCCACTCTACTGGAGTTATCCTGAACCCCTGTGTGTTCTTCATCTAAAAACTGCATGTGACAATCAATACCACTAGGGGGTGTTGTAGACTTGTCCCACAGGCTAAACCCACTGGGAGGAATCAGCATTTGTAGAACATAGATTTACATTGCATGGTTTAGCATGGACTTCTAGGAACTAAAACCAAGGGGTAGATTTACTAACCCACGGTTGGGTCACCGCCACGATGATCGGTGGCTGTAACCGATGGATGTTATGCAGTAACAGAAATAATGCAGAATCAGACCCTTTTACAGCACTTATTCCTGTTGCAGCTTAGATCCATCGGACACATTGATTTATCTTATAGTGCAGTATTGTAATACACATTGGGCCTAATTCAGATCTGATCGCAAAGCACATGTGATTCAGCAAGGCTCACTAATTGGCAACCCCTAAATCACCACCGAGCCGAATGCACCCCCCGCCGAATCCCCTCAGTACCATGTGAGGGGATGTAGGCGAACACTTCCCCTTGCATGCACCCGAAGGGAAGAGAAAACATTCAATATCCCCATTGAACGCGTTAGCAACCGTGATAGTCGCCAAAGGCGATCATACAGCGGCCCGGCACATGTGCAGAGGTGCGCCATCAGTATCGAATCAGGCCCTTGGTTTGCTAATGGACAAACCCATGCTGCACTGCAGGTGAGGCAGATGTAACATGTGCAGAGAGTTAGAGTGGGGGGGGGGGTTTATATTGTTTCTGTGCAGGGTAAATACTGGCTGGATTATTTTTACACTGAAATTTTGATTTGTTTGAACACACCTCACCCAAATCTAACTCGCTCTGCACCTGTTACATCTTCGAAAGCTAGTCTGCTACATTTCTGTGTTTGTGCATGCGTGAGAAAGAGGTGTAGTTTCAGTCTCTGCCAGCAGATGGCAGTGTTTCAGAGATTCCCGGACACTAGAATATAAAGATAGATAGATAGATAGATAGATAGATAGATAGATATATATATATATATATATATATAGTCCGAAGAGAGGCCGGCACTCAGGACTTAGAAGTAGAAGCCCGTGGGTACTTGCTCCGGTGCCCTCTTAGCCAGAGGGGAAGGGTCCTCAGGGTATGTAAAGAATGAAAAAATCAGCGTCACTCGGAGACTGAAGAATCTGGTGAATGAATCTGGAATATTTATTCCATGTGCAGTAGAAAACGTTTCGGAGCTCGAGGGCTCCGTCGTCAGTTCAAAGTAAGCACTGCTTACTTTGAACTGACGACGGAGCCCTCGAGCTCCGAAACGTTTTCTACTGCACATGGAATAAATATTCCAGATTCATCCATCATATTCTAAGTGCCCCATACCCATACCCCACCCAAATTAGTCACAATGTACCCTTATTACAGACATCTCTGTTGCAGAGGAACTACAACAGCTACTGCACCCCGCCACGGAGATGTCGGGGTCACATGGCGAGGCTGATGTGTGCTACAGGGTTAATGCAGGAGGTCTGCGATGCCGCACTCCGAGGGGGGGGATCCCAGGTGACCTATTCCAAGCTCACACATGGGAGGAATATTCCTTCTCATGAGCAGAAACCGATTTAATTCTCAAATCGGACGACAGCAAAATCTTTTGTCAGGTGGTATCGAATTATATCTAAATTTAATTAGATCTTATTATATCCTATAATCAGCATGTGCGACGTGAGCTGCTGCCTGATATTAAGGGGTTAGTGAGTCTCACGGTCAGAAGATTACGATCCGTCCCATCAAACGTTATCACCACACAGACAAAAGGTACGGTCCCTGGAGAACAGCCTGTGATTCCCGCAGGGGGGATGAATCAAGTTACTAAAGATCGGAGGAGTGTCGACGTTGCCCATAGCAACTAATCATATCCAAGCCAGTATTACACAGTTAACTTTGTAATGAATAGAACGGATGAAAAGTAAACTGAATGAATGAATTACCTTTAATCACCTGTATTAATTCCGAGTCATTGCCTTGCACATTATGGGGTCACCCACCCCCTACATTTCGTAAGTCCTGAGAACTATAATAATATCCTTATGATAGTCTTTGATTTGACGCTCTGCAAAGCCCAACCATGGAGGAGGGAGGGGGGGGGGGGGGGGGGCAATAATAAACCAGATAGAAGAGGTGCTGGCTGTGTGGTCCAGGTTGGGTTTATTGCTCACAGGTAGGGGCAAACCCACCTACAGGCTGAACGTTTGCACCAGGACAAACCATCCCGTGCTATAAAAAGGTGCAAACACATACTGGGCAGCTTCACTATTACACTGCAGTTTAGAGTTCAGCTGGAAGAACCCCAATTCCCAACTCTAAATCTATCCACAGGTTTTAAAACTGAACCTCCCTCAACATAACATGCTTTTGCCAGGATGTACAATTGCATTTCCCAGACATCCTCGCCCCTAACTGCACACAAAGCCCTAAGTGAGTCGGCATTCTTTTGGTTTGAAAGAGGATTTTAAGAAAACAGAGTATAAAAATATTGGTTAAAGGGATTTGCAAATGGGCTGCGTTTCCCTATTCAGCCACTGGAGGGCCTCGTCACGTCCCTGTTTCTTCAGCTCCGGACCAATGACATCTCTGCACTTTTTGTGGTATTCGTTCACCCAGTGGACCTGGAAATCAAGAGGGAAACGATAGAGTCAGTGGAGGTGACACGAACAAGAGATTCTTTAAATACTGTGCAATGGGGCCATTTTATAGGCTTAATATTCAGATTTTTTATTAATTATTATTATTATTATTATTATTCTGTAAGAAACCACCGGGACACACAGCACAGGAACTAGTGACATCGAGGCATGAGGTGCCCCCAGCAGTCCGCGTTTCTGTGTGCTCTTACCTCTTTCTCAGTCAGTAGGTCAACGTTGATCATTTTCGTCTGAATTGGGACCAGGGTAATGGGCTCGAAGGTCAGGCTTCCTCGTTCCTGGAAGTTATACTGGAAAAACAGGACAGACAGTTCAGCGCTGGGGAAAGCGCATCCGCCGGCGGAGGTGCGCGTAATGTTACTCAAACAGATAGGACCCAATATTGTCTTCTACCCAAAGGAGCCGCACAACGTACTTTAAGCAGTAATCTTTGAGCACATAGGGCCCGATTCAGTTTGTAATGCAGGGTTGCAAAAATTGCAGCCCTGTTGATTATCGAATGACGCGTGAGCATGTCCGATGGTGCAAAGGAAGTGTCCGGAAAGTGTTATTTATGGCGGCGGCATCGCTCTCTATCTGGGGCTATGATAATAAAACGCACAGCCATGTTACTGGCTACTCTCGGACATCCATACCCTAAAATAACCCAGAACAGAAACATTATCCAACCTTGGTTTTGGCAGGGACCACAAGCACCAAACTCTCTATTCTGATCCCAAAAGAACCATCTTCATAATATCCGGGCTCTGGAATGACATGAAAGGTTCTCAGACGTGTGGGGTAACATCAAGGAGGACACTGCAAGACATCGGTCGTACCATCAGACAGGATCATCCCGGCTTCCAGAGGCTCGTCCGTGAAGGTTTTGTTGCTGATGCCACACGGACCTTCATGGACATTCAGGAAGGACCCCACTCCGTGTCCTGTCCCGTGGAGGTAATCCAGGCCGGACTCCCACAGCGCAGAGCGAGCGAAGGAGTCCAAGAGGTGTCCTGCAACAGTTATAGTATCATGAGGCTTACCCACAACCAATGAGACGTCCTGTACAGCCATGGTCACACCGATACAATGATCCCCCACCACATGAGAGACATCCCCCACCGATACAGATACCCCACCACCTGAGAGACATCCCCCACCGATACAATGATCCCCCACCACCCGAGAGACATCCCCCACCACCTGAGAGACATCCACACCGATAAAATGATCCCCCACCACCCGAGAGACATCCACATCGATACAATGATCCCCCACCACCCGAGAGACATCCCCCACCACCTGAGAGACATCCACACCGATACAATGATCCCCCACCACCCGAGAGACATCCCCCACCACCTGAGAGACATCCACACCGATAAAATGATCCCCCACCACCCGAGAGACATCCACATCGATACAATGATCCCCCACCACCCGAGAGACATCCACACCGATACAATGATCCCCCACCACCCGAGAGACATCCCCCACCACCTGAGAGACATCCACACCGATACAATGATCCCCCACCACCCGAGAGACATCCACATCGATACAATGATCCCCCACCACCCGAGAGACATCCACACAGATACAATGATCCCCCACCACCCGAGAGACATCCACACAGATACAATGATCCCCCACCACCCGAGAGACATCCACACCGATACAATGATCACCCCGAGAGACATCCACACCGATACAATGATCCCCCACCACCCGAGAGACATCCACACACGATACAATGATCCCGCACCACCCGAGAGACATCCACACCGATACAATGATCCCCCACCACCTGAGAGACATCCACACCGATACAATGATCCCCCACCACCCGAGAGACATCCACACCGATACAATGATCCCCCACCTCCCGAGAGACATCCAACACACCGATACAATGATCCCCCACCACCTGAGAGACATCCCCCACAGATACAGATCCCCCACCACCCGAGAGACATCCCCCACCACCTGAGAGACATCCACACCGATACAATGATCCCTCACCACCCGAGAGACATACCCCACCACCCGAGAGACATCCACACGATACAATGATCCCCCACCACCCGAGAGACATCACCCACCGATACAGATACCCCACCACCCGAGAGACATCCACAGCTACAGTCACACCGATACAATGATCCCCACCACCCGAGAGACATCCACACACGATACAATGATCCCCCACCACCCGAGAGACATCCACACCGATACAATGATCCCCCACCACCCGAGAGACATACCCCACCACCTAAGAGACATCCACACCGATACAATGATCCCCCACCACCCAATACATCCCCCACCCCCTGAGACACATCCACACCGATACAATGATCCCGCACCACCCGAGAGACATCCACACCGATACAATGATCCCCCACCACCTGAGAGACATCCCCCACCGATACAATGATCCCCCACCACCCGAGAGACATCCACACCGATACAATGATCCCGCACCACCCGAGAGACATCCACACCGATACAATGATCCCCCACCACCTGAGAGACATCCACACCGATACAATGATCCCCCACCACCCGAGAGACATCCACACCGATACAATGATCCCCCACCACCTGAGAGACATCCACACCGATACAATGATCCCCCACCACCTGAGAGACATCCACACCGATACAATGATCCCCACCACCCGAGAGACATCCACACCGATACAATGATCCCCCACCTCCCGAGAGACATCCAACACACCGATACAATGATCCCCCACCACCTGAGAGACATCCACACCGATACAATGATCCCCCACCACCCGAGAGACATCCACACACCGATACAATGATCACCCACCACCCAAGAGGCATCCACACCGATACAATGATCCCCCACCTCCCGAGAGACATCCACACCCCAATACAATGATCCCCCACCACCCGAGAGACATCCACATCGATACAATGATCCCCACCACCCGAGAGACATCCACATCGATACAATGATCCCCCACCACCCGAGAGACATCCACACACCGATACAATGATCCCCCACCACCCGAGAGACATCCACATCGATACAATGATCCCCCACCACCCGAGAGACATCCACACACCGATACAATGATCCCCCACCACCCGAGAGACATCCACAACGATACAATGATCCCCCACCACCCGAGAGACATCACCCACCGATACAATGATCCCCCGCCACCCGAGAGACATCCACACACCGATACAATGATCCCCCACCACCCGAGAGACATCTTGTAAAGCCACAGATTCTACAAGACCCATAAAGAGCCACAAAAGTAATTCGGCTGATTAGGAACACAGAAGTAATGTGTCACAATCACTAAGCAGAACATATTATAAACCAGCTCATTTACCTGTATTCTAATTGGAAATAGACCTACTGTATATATCTCTCAGGTGACTGAATTCTCTCCTACATTATAATTATACCCGGAGGACACATGTCCTAATTAGGAAACAGGAAATTATCTAAAATCTCACCATATTTAATCACCCAAATGCCAGATGCAAAACAAGTGAAAGTCAGAGAACGCAATGTCTAATGCTGACCACGTGAGGCTACCACGTGTCCTGGATACAAGTGCTACACCTCCCCCCACCGATACCTCCCGACTGATACAAGGGCTACACCTCCCCCCACTGATACAAGGGCTACACCTCCCCCCACTGATACAAGGGCTACACCTCCCCCCACTGATACAAGGGCTACACCTCCCCCCACTGACACCAGTGCTACACCTCCCCCCACTGACACCAGTGCTACACCTCCCCCCACTGACACCAGTGCTACACCTCCCCCCACTGATACAAGGGCTACACCTCCCCCCACTGATACAAGGGCTACACCTCCCCCCACTGATACAAGTGCTACACCTCCCCCCACTGATACAAGGGCTACACCTCCCCCCACTGATACAAGTGCTACACCTCCCCCCACTGATACAAGTGCTACACCTCCCCCCACTGACACAAGGGCGACACCTCCCCCCACTGATACAAGGGCTACACCTCCCCCCACTGATACAAGGGCTACACCTCCCCCCACTGACACAAGTGCTACACCTCCCCCCACTGATACAAGGGCGACACCTCCCCCCACTGATACAAGGGCTACACCTCCCCCCACTGACACAAGTGCTACACCTCCCCCCACTGACACAAGGGCGACACCTCCCCCCACTGACACAAGGGCTACACCTCCCCCCCCACTGATACAAGGGCTACACCTCCCCCCCCACTGATACAAGGGCTACACCTCCCCCCCCACTGATACAAGGGCTACACCTCCCCCCCCACTGATACAAGGGCTACACCTCCCCCCCCACTGATACAAGGGCTACACCTCCCCCCCCACTGATACAAGGGCTACACCTCCCCCCCCCACTGATACAAGGGCTACACCTCCCCCCCCACTGATACAAGGGCTACACCTCCCCCCACTGATACAAGGGCTACACCTCCCCCCACTGATACAAGGGCTACACCCTCCCCCCACTGATACAAGGGCTACACCTCCCCCCACTGATACAAGGGCTACACCTCCCCCCACTGATACAAGGGCTACACCTCCCCCCACTGATACAAGGGCTACACCTCCCCCCCCACTGATACAAGGGCTACACCTCCCCCCCCCACTGATACAAGGGCTACACCTCCCCCCCCACTGATACAAGGGCTACACCTCCCCCCACTGATACAAGGGCTACACCTCCCCCCACTGATACAAGGGCTACACCCTCCCCCCACTGATACAAGGGCTACACCTCCCCCCACTGATACAAGGGCTACACCTCCCCCCACTGATACAAGGGCTACACCTCCCCCCACTGATACAAGGGCTACACCTCCCCCCACTGATACAAGGGCTACACCTCCCCCCCACTGATACAAGGGCTACACCTCCCCCCCACTGATACAAGGGCTACACCTCCCCCCCACTGATACAAGTGCTACACCTCCCCCCACCGATACAAGGGCTACACCTCCCCCCACTGATACAAGGGCTACACCTCTCCCCACTGATACAAGGGCTACACCTCCCCCACTGATACAAGGGCTACACCTCCCCCCACTGATACAAGGGCTACACCTCCCCCCACTGATACAAGGGCGACACCTCCCCCCACTGATACAAGGGCTACACCTCCCCCCACTGATACCTCCCGACTGATACAAGGGCTACACCTCCCCCGACTGATACAAGGGCTACACCTCCCCCCACTGATACCTCCCGACTGATACAAGGGCTACACCTCCCCCCACTGATACAAGGGCTACACCTCCCCCCACTGATACAAGGGCGACACCTCCCCCCACTGATACAAGGGCTACACCTCCCCCCACTGATACCTCCCGACTGATACAAGGGCTACACCTCCCCCCACTGATACCTCCCGACTGATACAAGGGCTACACCTCCCCCCACTGATACAAGGGCTACACCTCCCCCCACTGATACAAGGGCTACACCTCCCCCCACTGATACAAGGGCTACACCTCCCCCCACTGATACAAGGGCTACACCTCCCCCCACTGATACAAGGGCTACACCTCCCCCCACTGATACAAGGGCTACACCTCCCCCCACTGATACAAGGTCTACACCTCCCCCCACTGATACAAGGTCTACACCTCCCCCCCCACTGATACAAGGGCTACACACACCCCCCCCACTGATACAAGGGCTACACACACCCCCCCCCACTGATACAAGGGCTACACCCCCCCCCCCCCACTGATACAAGGGCTACACCCCCCCCCCCCCCGATACAAGGGCTACACCCCCCCCCCCAACTGATACAAGTGCTACACACACCCCCCCCCCCCCCCCCGATACAAGGGCTACACCCCCCCCCCCCCCCCCCCCCCCCCCGATACAAGGGCTACACCCCCCCCCCCCCCCACACGGATACAAGGGCTACACCCCCCCCCCCAACTGATACAAGTGCTACACCTCCCCCACTGATACAAGTGCTACACCTCCCCCACTGATACAAGTGCTACACCTCCCCCCACTGATACAAGTGCTACACCCCCCCCCCACTGATACAAGTGCTACACCCCCCCCCCCCACTGATACAAGGGCTACACCTCCCCCCCCCCCCGATACAAGGGCTACACCCCCCCCCCCAACTGATACAAGTGCTACACACACCCCCCCCCCCCCCGATACAAGGGCTACACCCCCCCCCCCCCCCCCCCCCCCGATACAAGGGCTACACCCCCCCCCCCCCCCCACACGGATACAAGGGCTACACCCCCCCCCCCCAACTGATACAAGTGCTACACCTCCCCCACTGATACAAGTGCTACACCTCCCCCACTGATACAAGTGCTACACCTCCCCCCCACTGATACAAGTGCTACACCCCCCCCCACTGATACAAGTGCTACACCCCCCCCCCCCCCACTGATACAAGGGCTACACCTCCCCCCACTGATACAAGGGCTACACCTCCCCCGACTGATACAAGGGCTACACCTCCCCCGACTGATACAAGGGCTACACCTCCCCCGACTGATACAAGGGCTACACCTCCCCCGACTGATACAAGGGCTACACCTCCCCCGACTGATACAAGGGCTACACCTCCCCCGACTGATACAAGGGCTACACCTCCCCCGACTGATACAAGGGCTACACCTCCCCCGACTGATACAAGGGCTACACCTCCCCCGACTGATACAAGGGCTACACCTCCCCCGACTGATACAAGGGCTACACCTCCCCCGACTGATACAAGGGCTACACCTCCCCCGACTGATACAAGGGCTACACCTCCCCCGACTGATACAAGTGCTACACCTCCCCCCTGCTACACCTCCCCCCCACTGATACAAGTGCTACACCCCCCCCCCACTGATACAAGTGCTACACCCCCCCCCCCACTGATACAAGTGCTACACCCCCCCCCCACTGATACAAGTGCTACACCCCCCCCCCCACTGATACAAGGGCTACACCTCCCCCCACTGATACAAGGGCTACACCTCCCCCGACTGATACAAGGGCTACACCTCCCCCGACTGATACAAGGGCTACACCTCCCCCGACTGATACAAGGGCTACACCTCCCCCGACTGATACAAGGGCTACACCTCCCCCGACTGATACAAGGGCTACACCTCCCCCGACTGATACAAGGGCTACACCTCCCCCGACTGATACAAGGGCTACACCTCCCCCGACTGATACAAGGGCTACACCTCCCCCGACTGATACAAGGGCTACACCTCCCCCGACTGATACAAGGGCTACACCTTCCCCAATGATACAAGGGCTACACCCCCCCACTGATACAAGGGCTACACCCCCCCCCCCCCACTGATACAAGGGCTACACCCCCCACTGATACAAGGGCTACACCCCCCCCCCCCCCCACTGATACAAGGGCTACACCTCCCCCCACTAATACAAGGGCTACACCCCCCCCCCCCCACTGATACCAGAGCTACACCTCCCCCAATAATACAAGGGCTACACCCCCCTCTCCCCACTGATACAAGGGCTACACCCCCCCCCATCCCCCCCAGTGATACAAGGGCTACACCCCCCATCCCCCCAGTGATACAAGGTCTACACCTCCCCCACTGATACAAGTGCTACACCTCCCCCACTGATACAAGGGCTACACCTCCCCCCACTGATACAAGGGCTACACCTCCCCCACTGATACAAGTTCTACACCTCCCCCCCACTGATACAAGTTCTACACCTCCCCCCCACTGATACAAGTGCTACACCTCCCCCCCACTGATACAAGTGCTACACCCCCCCCCCCCCCCACTGATACAAGGGCTACACCCCCCCCCCCCCCGACTGATACAAGGGCTACACCTCCCCCGACTGATACAAGGGCTACACCTCCCCCGACTGATACAAGGGCTACACCTCCCCCGACTGATACAAGGGCTACACCTCCCCCGACTGATACAAGGGCTACACCTCCCCCGACTGATACAAGGGCTACACCTCCCCCGACTGATACAAGGGCTACACCTCCCCCGACTGATACAAGGGCTACACCTCCCCCGACTGATACAAGGGCTACACCTCCCCCGACTGATACAAGGGCTACACCTCCCCCGACTGATACAAGGGCTACACCTCCCCCGACTGATACAAGGGCTACACCTCCCCCGACTGATACAAGGGCTACACCTCCCCCGACTGATACAAGGGCTACACCTCCCCCGACTGATACAAGGGCTACACCTCCCCCGACTGATACAAGGGCTACACCTCCCCCGACTGATACAAGGGCTACACCTCCCCCGACTGATACAAGGGCTACACCTCCCCCGACTGATACAAGGGCTACACCTCCCCCGACTGATACAAGGGCTACACCTCCCCCACTGATACAAGGGCTACACCTCCCCCACTGATACAAGGGCTACACCTCCCCCCACTGATACAAGGTCTACACCTCCCCCACTGATACAAGGGCTACACCTCCCCACTGATACAAGAGCTACACCTCCCCCACTGATACAAGGGCTACACCTCCCCCACTGATACAAGGGCTACACCTCCCCCACTGATACAAGGGCTACACCCCCCCCACTGATACAAGGGCTACACCTCCCCCCACTGATACAAGGTCTACACCTCCCCCACTGATACAAGGGCTACACCCCCCCACTGATACAAGGGCTACACCTCCCCCCACTGATACAAGGGCTACACCTCCCCCGACTGATACAAGGGCTACACCTCCCCCACTGATACAAGGGCTACACCTCCCCCACTGATACAAG
Organism: Crinia signifera; assembly: GCF_055691185.1. Lineage (NCBI taxonomy): Eukaryota > Metazoa > Chordata > Amphibia > Anura > Myobatrachidae > Crinia > Crinia signifera. The sequence continues at coordinate 284,134,936 of NC_139222.1, read as the reverse complement.
GGCTACACCTCCCCCACTGATACAAGGGCTACACCTCCCCCCAGTGATACAAGGGCTACACTGATATAAAACAAAACTTGCCAGATTTAGTAAAGTCTTCGAGGACTAACTAGATGGACAACGGGCTGCTCTATAGGTTACAGATGGCAGCATGTGATTACATAGGAGCCAATCACATGATGCAGTCTCTAGCTCACATCCAATCACCACTCTCCCTAACATCCACAAGGCCGCCGCTGTCAGTCATGTGCTACGAACCCCGGGAGACTGCGATAAATGGAATCAGCTTCGTATATGAACTTTACCAGAATATTTTGTTAAAAAGGAACAACCCAAATTATAAATTGCATAGTTACTGTCACCAAATCGCCGAAATATTCTGGTCATACCTTTTGTTCCATTGGGGAATACTGCAGCGCACACGGCTATGTGTCCTTTTAACACGTATGTGAAACATTCCTAAAGAGAAAAAAGTCTGTGTCACATAGGAAGACGCACCTGGCTGCGGTTACAGTGTACAGTCGGGAGAAGGCACCTGGCTGCGGTTACAGTGTACAGTCGGGAGAAGGCACCTGGCTGCGGTTACAGTGTACAGTCGGGAGAAGACACCTGGCTGCGGTTACAGTGTACAGTCGGGAGAAGGCACCTGGCTGCGGTTACAGTGTACAGTCGGGAGACGGCACCTGGCTGCGGTTACAGTGTACAGTCGGGAGAAGGCACCTGGCTGCGGTTACAGTGTACAGGCGGGAGAGGGCACCTGGCTGCGGTTACAGTGTACAGTCGGGAGAAGGCACCTGGCTGCGGTTACAGTGTACAGTCGGGAGAAGGCACCTGGCTGCGGTTACAGTGTACAGTCGGGAGACGGCACCTGGCTGCGGTTACAGTGTACAGTCGGGAGAAGGCACCTGGCTGGGGTCACAGTGTACAGTCGGGCGAGCACACCTGGCTGCGGTTACAGTGTACAGTCGGGAGAAGGCACCTGGCTGCGGTTACAGTGTACAGTCGGGAGAAGGCACCTGGCTGCGGTTACAGTGTACAGTCGGGAGAAGGCACCTGGCTGCGGTTACAGTGTACAGTCGGGAGAAGGCACCTGGCTGCGGTTACAGTGTACAGTCGGGAGAAGGCACCTGGCTGCGGTTACAGTGTACAGTCGGGAGGAGGCACCTGGCTGCGGTTACAGTGTACAGTCGGGAGGAGGCACCTGGCTGCGGTTACAGTGTACAGTCGGGAGAAGGCACCTGGCTGCGGTTACAGTGTACAGTCGGGAGAAGGCACCTGGCTGCGGTCACAGTGTACAGTCGGGAGAAGACACCTGGCTGCGGTCACAGTGTACAGTCGGGAGAAGACACCTGGCTGCGGTCACAGTGTACAGTCGGGAGAGGGCACCTGGCTGCGGTCACAGTGTACAGTCGGGAGAGGGCACCTGGCTGCGGTCACAGTGTACAGTCGGGAGAAGGCACCTGGCTGCGGTCACAGTGTACAGGCGGGAGAAGACACCTGGCTGCGGTTACAGTGTACAGTCGGGAGAGGGCACCTGGCTGCGGTTACAGTGTACAGTCGGGAGAAGGCACCTGGCTGCGGTTACAGTGTACAGTCGGGAGAAGGCACCTGGCTGCGGTCACAGTGTACAGTCGGGAGAAGGCACCTGGCTGCGGTCACAGTGTACAGTCGGGAGAAGGCACCTGGCTGCGGTCACAGTGTACAGTCGGGAGAGGGCACCTGGCTGCGGTCACAGTGTACAGTCGGGAGAAGGCACCTGGCTGCGGTTACAGTGTACAGTCGGGAGAAGGCACCTGGCTGTGGTTACAGTGTACAGTCGGGAGACGGCACCTGGCTGCGGTTACAGTGTACAGTCGGGAGACGGCACCTGGCTGCGGCTACAGTGTACAGTCGGGAGAAGGCACCTGGCTGCGGTCACAGTGTACAGTTGGGAGAGGGCACCTGGCTGCGGTTACAGTGTACAGTCGGGAGAAGGCACCTGGCTGCGGTTACAGTGTACAGACCTCGGCGAGCACACCTGGCTGTAGGTACAGACCTCGGCAAGCACACCTGGCTGTAGGTACAGACCTCGGCGAGCACACCTGGCTGTAGGTACAGACCTCGGCGAGCACACCTAGCTGTAGGTACAGACCTCGGGCGAGCACACCTGGCTGTAGGTACAGACCTCGGCGAGCACACCTGGCTGTAGGTACAGACCTCGGCGAGCACACCTGGCTGTAGGTACAGACCTCGGACAACACACCTGGCTGTAGGTACAGACCTCGGACAACACACCTGGCTGTAGGTACAGACCTCGGACAACACACCTGGCTGTAGATACAGACCTCGGACAACACACCTGGCTGTAGGTACAGACCTCGGACAACACACCTGGCTGTAGGTACAGACCTCGGACAACACACCTGGCTGTAGGTACAGACCTCGGACAACACACCTGGCTGTAGATACAGACCTCGGACAACACACCTGGCTGTAGGTACAGACCTCGGACAACACCTGGCTGTAGGTACAGAAAACACTGCTGTGATGGGCAAGAACAACTTACCTTCTCATACTCCGTTGGGGTTCCAAAATGCACCGTCCTGGTGACATCCGTTGTACCATCCCTTTGAAGAGATAAAGGTAATTAGTGACCCGACAATCAAAACTTATTCCGCGAGCCTTGCTTACATTATAAAATGAGTTTATCAGTCTGGGCAATAACGGCACTAAACACATATAGGAGCAGGAAGTGACCTCACATAAAGCAGAGTCCCCATCTGACCGCAGTGCAACCACCTGCTCTGGCCTGCAGTACCGACACACAGGCTGTCCCTACCCGCGCACAGAACCGGTTCTCTTACTTGTACTGAGCGCCAGAGTCCAGGAGGTAGATCTCATTCACACTCAACTTCCTGTTGGTCTCTGGTACCGGCCTGGGGAGACAGACACAACACGGCTGCTTTATATTGGGAACGTTACCGTACGTGCAGAATAATTACCCCCAGACTTACTTATAGTGGATGATCGCTCCGTTCGGTCCTATACTTGAAATTGTATCAAAACTGAGCTCGACAAAATCTTCTTGTTGGCTGAAATACACAAAATGACGGCTTACGTTACAGAAGGACACATGGTTCCACCGCACTCATAGCGGCAGGAAGCACATGAATGCTGGAATATGGTGATGAGCACGGTCAGGGAGTTACCTGCGGAACAGCTGTGCTTGATCTGCGGCGGATATTTCTGTAACGGAGTCCGTGTGAATCTACGGCGGGAAAGGAATGTATGATCTATTACATAACGCTGCAGAGTGGCCCCCAGGGCCCCTCCCTCCTCTCACTGGCGGAGTATTGTACACAGGTACACCTCTACCCCAGCCACCCCTCCTTCCCACACACAAGCCCCCTGAAGCTGGACAGATATGGAGGAGAGGGGGGTGTGGAGCCCCAGAGACACAGGGCTCGTGCCTGGGGCCCCAGAGACACAGGGCTCGGGCCTGGGGCCCCAGAGACACAGGGCTCGGGCCTAGGTCCCCAGAGACACAGGGCTTGGGCATGAAGTCATAAGGTGCCCATACACGTTACAATTATTGTATACAATATAACATCTCAGTTTTGCTATGAGATCAGATGAGATGAGATCTAGTACAAAAAGTATGTGCTGCACATACTTTTTGTACTAGATCTCATCTTATCACAAAACCGAGATACGAGGAGATGTGATATTGTATACAATAATTGTAACGTGTATGGGAACCTATAGAGCTGGGCAGATGCAGGAGAACAATATGAGGCTGCAGAGACACAGAGGAGGTTTGTCATGAGGCTAGAGAGCTACATGACGCTATATTGCACATTGAGCTATGGGGCTGGAGAAACACACGGGGGAATCACAGATTTCTCGTTTTACCTCTTTCTCCAGCCAGTTGAAGAATTCACAAAGAGCGACGGCGTCCTTTATCTGCCGACAACAGAGATAAACGTTCTAGTAAGTTCAGGAAAACCAATGAACAGTTCAGTGAGTACAGAGCATCAACAGGACGTATATGACTAAGAAGCCACCGCTGCAATCCCACTTACCCCAGTTTTAGTGTCCCCCCCCCCCCACCCCCCCACCCACCTTTAGGATGTGAAACACAAAAACGTGCTATAAATTGTCACATGCGTTTGTCGGAACGTCACCAGTCTAACGCTGGGTACATATTAGTGTGATACCGGAACAGCAGGACAGAAATTCTGCAGCATAGCTCTCGCTAGCATTATCCCCGTCACCCTGCGTGTACAACCCACGGGAGCGCACACTGGTAACGATACAGTACATACACACCAGACCATCTACATGGTCGGTATCAGTATCACGCATCGTCTGTTATGTGCGCTCCTTACAGCTGGGTGCCCTGTTCCCTGTTAAACGTCTTAAAACCAATGGAACAAAAATAGTTAGATAAATGTCACCCTCCCAGTTACTACAGTGTAAACAGATTTCAACTTTTTAGTTGGTCCATGAACTATTTATCATCTATTTATATCACCACCAAGTGTCCGTAGCTCTGTACAGAGAAATGATCAACAATACAACAACGCTAAAACACACAGTACAAGGGGAACAAACACAGTATACTTAAGGGCAGTGGTGTCGTGGCCCTCGAGCTGCTGTGGAACTACACGTAGCAGCATGCCTTGCCACAGATTTTATATAATGGATTGCGAAAACTGTGGCAGGGCATGCTGGGACGTGTAGTTCCACAACAGCTGGAGGGCCATGAGATTGACACCACTGCTGTAGGGGGCGATTCAACATAGATCAGACATGGCCAAATTCAGCCCCGTTCCGATGGGGCATGCGCATATATGTGCACGTGCAGACCCCGCTGAGGCATTTGCATGGGTGGCAGAGGGAGGGAGGGCGAGCAGGAGGTAGGGGGGGGCAAACACCAGCCTGGAGCAGGGGGACTCCCATGAAACCGCTGGGCCTTCCACTGGGAACGCAGATGGGCCGAAGCCTGCTTGCGGAGGAAATAAAAAAGTCAGTTCGGCGGGAGGTGTTAAGGTGCTCGCTAGGCAACAAATGTAGGCTGCCTAGCGAGCCAAGCTGAATTAGGCCCATTGACAGTGAAAGGAGCATTAGTACCCTGGCGAGTGTGGATAGTTGGACTGAGTGGCTGAGTGGTAGCGAATAAGAGACAGGAAGAGAAGGAAGAGCAGAGCGTGGGAGGTGGGAGAGAACAAGACGTTTAGTAGTCTGCAGGATGAGTGAGGGTCGGATGCTGGATAGGATGCACAGGAGAGAGTTTGACCAGATTCAGGAATAGCATGAATTTGGGAGGAGAATGAGATGGAAGAGAGGAGGACAACCAGACCGCAGAACTGGATACGGGAGGGTGGAGGTGGAGACATGAGAGGAACGGGCGGGGCACGGTACATAACATAACGCAGCGATACTTACATGCGCCCTCCTCATGCCTTCTATCTCTGAAGCATTTTTCACTGCCTTAGCCAGGGATATCGGGGTGTTCTGCGACAGGTACCTCTGCGTCTTGGGACACAAACAGACAGTCATTAAATCTAACTCAGAGATATTGGACCAGATGTACTAAGCTTGAAAAGTACTAAAATGGAGAGTAATAGGCTTGTGTCCCCTTACAACGGAGCACCCCCCGCCACCTCGCCGCCGGTCTCCCACCTCCCCCCCCCTAACCCTGTCCATCTCCCTGAAGCGGAGACGGGCAGTGTTCCCGTCCCCCGTGTCCCAGGCAGGGTCCGCTCGCTCGCGTCTGCAGCTCTCATGGACTGGAGTTGGCTACCACTGTTCTACATTGTGTGTGCCTGGCATTTAAACCACCAACCAATGTGCGCCTTACTATCATGTTACAAGCCATGTTTGAAAAATTACAGTTATGGGTTATTATACACATTGCCTGTTATTAGCAACTGTTACAGTATATACATTGCCCGTAATCAGCAGCTGCTATACACATTGGCCCTTATTCTGGTTCACTCGCAAAGGTAAACTCCATCTCAAATAGACAAAACCATGTGCACTGCAGGTGGGGCAGATGTAAAATGTGCAGAGGGAATTAGATTTGGCTGAGTTATTTTGTTTCTGTGCAGTGAAAATACTGACTGCTTTATTTTTACAATGCAATATAGATCTCACTTTGAAGTAAAACCCCACCCAAATCTAATTCTATCTGCACGTTACACCTGCCCCACCTGCAGTGCACATGGTTTTGTCCATTTGAGAAGGAATTTGCCTTTGCGATTGAACCAGAATAAGGGCCATTTCCTGTTATTAGCGGCTGCTATACACATAACATAATGTAAGAGGATAAGCTGTGAATAACATCTCTGAAAAAACTGTCCTACTGTAACAATACACATCACACATATAATAATAATAATAATAATGATGTATTCCACACCTTGGGTATGGCCTCGGCGAGGGCGTGGCTGGCCTTCTCGCTGATCCACACCTTCTCCTTGGGGGATAATCCCGCACAGATACTCTGCAGACCGGTCAGTACAGACTCGTACGGCTCCAGCTGAACGCGGAACGGAGCCGGAGGGGCGGAGTCCAGTAGAAGGTGCTGCCTGACAGCGGGATCCGCCAGCCGGTCCCCACTGATAAACAGCCTAAAACACAGTTATAGGTAACACGTTATCAAACACTAAAATACTTAAATAACGATTTTCTGCCAAGTCCCGGATCAACGCATATGAGCAACCAAAGTCAATGTTACAACCTCACAGACCTGGATAGGACGATAGAATATCCAAAATGTACATTAACTAATCAAAGAACATATTATTCTTGTTTTGGTCCTGATCTTCTACAAAAGCATGTTTCAGCCCCTCCTGAGATGCAAACAAAAATACGTGGTACGTAGTGCCATCAGGGGTTACCAAGGTGACCACATGACAAAACAAGCTACCAATTGTACTGTCATTTGGCTAATTGAATTCCCTCCAATGTGAGTGTTCCGTGTTTCTGTCCAACCCTGATGATAGTATTACATTGCTGAAACACTAGCTGCATATAGGACTAGCCTTCCCTCCACACAGAACAGCTTGGCTTCGGCAGAAGCTCTTCCTTCTAAACCAAGCCTGGCCAACCGTGGCTCTCCAGCTGTTGTGAAACTACAAGTCCCAGCATTCCTTGTCACAGTTTTGCGGTTAGGGAACGGTGGCAGGGCGTGCTGGAATGTGTAGTTTTACCGGTAGCAACGTTGGTCAGACCTGCTTTAAACAATCATAAATCACATAAAGGACTCACTTGATAGTATCCAGTCCGATAATCGCATAAGCAAAGAAGATGGGATTATACGCCACATCGGATCCCCGGAGATTGAACAGCCCTACAGAGAAACGGGGAGGATCAGGGTCATTTCCTGCAGATCGGAATGTGCAAAGTAAGAAGTAAGAAGCAGGGCATTCCAGCTTTCCGTCACCCTCACCAGATATTTATATACTAGGTGATTCATCGCGCCCTCCGGGCGCTCTTCACACCGTCGTGAGGGGCTTTGCCCCATTAGAAGTAGGAATATATGTGAGTGTGAAATGTAGTGTAATTTGCTGAATAATGTGCTTACAGTGCATTTGAGAGCATAAATGTTTTTTAATGAAAGTGCATATAAGGTACGGATGTGTGTGTGTGTGTGTAGTTGTGAGTATAGGAGGCACGGAGGGGTGTGTGAGTAGTTGTGAGTAATGGAGGCATGGATGGGTGTGTGTATTTTTGAGGCATGGATGGATGGGGGTGTGTGTGTGTGTATTTGTTTGTATTAGAGGCATGGCTGTGTGTGTGTGTGTATAGTTGTGAGCATTGGAGACATGGATGGGTGTGTGTATTGGAGGCATGGATGTGTGTGTGTAGTTGTGAGTATTGGAGGCATAAGTGAGTGTGTGGCTAAACGCACACTAAATAGTGTGCAATGAAATGTTTAAGGGAGCAGAGCTGTGTTTGAAAAGGCGTTGGTGGTGTAGTGGTATGGGGTGGTGGGTGGTACTTACATATGGTGTTGGAGAGTGAAGTTTGGTGGCAGCAGGTTGTGGAGAGTGTAAATAGATGTGGGGATGTGTTAGGTGCAGTAGTGCGAGGTGCATGCGTATTGCAGATGTGAGTGTAAAATGTGAGGTTTAGTGAGTGGTGTAGGGTGCTGGAGTTAATAGAGATATAGGGTAGGTAGTGTGAAGGGTGTGTGATGTAGGTGGGAGTATTAGAGGCATAGATGTGTGTGTGTGTGTGTATGTAGTTGGTAGTTTTGGAGGCATGTATGGTTATGGGTGTGTGTGTAGTTGGGAGTATTGGAGCCATGAATGGGTGTGTGTAGTTGGGAGTATTGGAGGCATTGATGGGTGGGTGTGTGTGTGTGGGTGAGTGGGTGAGTGAGTTGGTAGTATTGGAGACATGTATGGGAATGGGTGTGTGTGTGTTTAGTTGTGAGTATTGGAGGCATGAATGGGTGTGTGTGTAGTTGTGAGTATTGGAGGCATTGATGGGTGTGTGTAGTTGTGAGTATTGGAGTCATGAATGGGTGTGTGTGTAGTTGGGAGTATTGGAGGCATTGATGGGGGTGTATATGTGTGTAGTTGTGAGTGTGTTGGAGAGTGAAGATTGGTGGCAGCACGGCGTAGAGAGTGTAAATAGATGTGGGGATGTGTAGTGGTATGGGCTGCTGGGTGGTACTTACATATGGTGTTGGAGAGTGAAGATTGGTGGCAGCACGGGGTGGAGAGTGTAAATAGATGTGGGGATGTGTTAGTTGAAGTAGTGTGAGGTGCATGTGTATTGATATGTGTGTGTGTGTGTGTGTGTGTGTGTGTAGTTTTGAGTATTGTTGGCACGGATGGGTGTGTGTATAGTTGTGAATATAGGAGGCATGGAGGGGTGTGTGAGTAGTTGTGAGTATTGGAGGCATAAGTGTGTGTGTGTGTGTGTGTGTGTGTGGCAAAACGCACACAATATAGTGTGCGATGAAATGTTTAAGGGAGGTTGTGTTAGAAAAGGCGTTGGTGGTGTAGTGGTATGGGGTGCTGGGTGCCATAAGCCTACCCAAGTAGTACATGGTTAGTGAGAGTGCAGCGTGATCAGGTTATGGAGGGTGGGGCTGACCGGCACCCCATAGATAGAGAGGCGTTGGTAGTGTAGTGGTATGGGGTGGTGGGTGCCATACGTCTGCTAAAGTAGTAAATGCAGCACGGTAATGTTTAAGGGGTAGCTGCTGTTTTACTACTTTAGCACACATATTATGGCACCCACTACCCCATGGTGGTGTAGTGGTATGGGGTGGATGGCATAGTACTTACAGTCTTGTGCAGTGGTGGTCAGCAGCAGTCCGTGGGTCCGGGAGAGTGCTGCTCTGCGTCATCTATGGGCGGCTTGCGGTGTAATTAAGGTGGCAGTGGCGGGCGCACGGCAATGTAGTGTGCGGCTCTGTAGATCCTGGTGGGTGTTGGGAGACGGGTCTTCCTCTGGAGCATGGCAGTGTACGGGCAGCGGCTGGCGCATGGCAATGTCTTGATTTGCCGGGTATGTGGAGACGGCAGTGGGTGGGCAGGGGCGGGTCTTGTGGCGTGCGCACGGCAATGAGCTGTGTGTCTGTGACAGATGCGGGCGGGTGTGGGGGGACGGCTCCTCCGACAGAGCGAAGGCACTGGTTGGCTGGCTGGGTAAAGAAGGTGCCAGCGGCGGGCGCACGGCAAGGCTGTGCGTCTGAGTGATGCTGGCGGGTGTGGGGGACGGGATCTCCGACAGTGAGGGCAGGGGGGGGGGGCAGCTAGTATCAGGGCGTGTAGTGCTGGAAGGGGTGGTGAGGACGGGCCGAGGGAGATGCAGGCTTATTGGTGAAGGGGGTGCGGGTGTGGGCGTGCTGTGCTTTGGTGGGGCGGGGGGTATGGCGGTGTTTGTGCTGAGAGGGGGAGTGGTGCTTGTTAGCAACTACATCTGTTATGAGAGTGAGGGGGAAGGGGCGCGCGGTGTGTAGCGGGGGGGGGGGTGGTGGCAGTGTATGGTGGGGGGGAGCA